>NC_051190.1:46839995-47439995 GCF_015220075.1 Falco rusticolus
GCCACGAGCCGTGGGCACAGACAGCCCCTCTCTTTCCGCAGGCCCAGATCATCGCTCAGGCCATCGGACAGGCGTTTGGCGTGGCCTACCAGCGCTTCCTGGAGGCCAACAGCATTGACCCGAGCGAGCTGAGCCCTCGCCAGTACAGCCGTGCTCTCGAGGACCAGGAACAATACAATGCAGAGCTGACGCACTTCTCCCGGCAGGAGAACTGCAAGGATGTAAGAGCTGCTTTGAAGTGGTGGGGACAGCATGGGGTACCTGCTGGCACCTCTACGTCATCCCCTCCATGGCTCCCTGAGCAGCTGGGGTGCTCCCTACAAAACTGGGCCCCATCCCAGCTGGCTGTGAGCCCAGGACACCTGTGCTGGGCTGGGACACGTGCCCTGTGGCTGGTGACTGTGACCTATCTGTGCCTGCCCTCCCAGGTCTGCATCCGGAAGCAGAAGGGGGAGATCCTGGGCATTGCCATCGTGGAGTCAGGCTGGGGCTCCATCCTGCCCACAGTGGTCATTGCCAACCTGATGCACGGGGGTCCCGCGGAGAAGTCGGGCGAGCTGAGCATCGGAGACCGCCTCATGTCTGTCAACGGGATGAGCCTGGTGGGGCTGCCCCTCACCACCTGCCAGAGCATCATCCGGGTGAGCCGGGGCTGCGCGCAGGCTGCCACCTGCCTCCGGCCTGGTGAGCGAGAGCCCTGGCAGACATGGGGACTGGCCTGAATGCATCCAGGAGAGTCTGTAATACCGGGGTACCCCCTGATGCTCCTGGCTCGTGTGCAGATGAGTGATAGGAGGCCGTAGAGGAAGAGGGGACAGGAGTCTGGGGGCCTACACCTATCTGGTGGGCTGCGACAGTCCCTGCTGTGAGTGCTTGGGAGGAGGGGATGTGACAAGGCAGGGACAAAGCTGGGGAGCTAAACTTGCTGTGGTGGGGTGCAGGCAGGACCCTGCCGGAGGAGGGGGGTGGGTGAGGAGGCAGGCATCTGTCCTGGAGGGAACCTGTTGCATCTTCTACCTCCCAGGGCAGGAATGAGCTGAAAGCAAGGACACTGTGGCCTCAGGGGCAGAGTGGGGCGTCTTGAACTGGATTTATAAGTTGTTCTCCCTGAATTTGAACACGGCAGTATCCCTGTGTGTACTTCAGTTTCCCCATTGAAAACAGGTTGCTAATCCTCAGCCCTCCCATGAGCAGTGTGGCTGCATCGCCCCTCTCAACCATGCCAAATAGTCTCCAAAGTCTGACAGAGCCCCCTCCCATCTTCCAGGAGCTGAAGCACCAGACAGAGGTTGTGCTGAACATCGTGCACTGTCCCCCTGTCACCACGGCTGTCATCCGGCGCCCTGACTCCAAGTATCAGCTGGGCTTCTGTGTTGAGAACGGCGTGGTGAGTGCTTGTGGGGGTGGGGGCAGAAGCCAGGCCAGGGTCAGCCGTGGGCTTCGGCCACCTGTCTGCCAGAGGGACACGCGGTTCGGGCTGCATCCGCATGGACGCGCACAGTTCCAGCGTTCCTTGTGCCTGCCGGGGCTGAGGTTTTACAGGGTGCTGCTGTGCCACGGCAAAAGGCTCTTTGTAGCTGTCCTGCAGCACCAGCAGTCAGATCTGTCTCACTGCTGCTCTTCAGCTATTTGCTTTCAAGGTGGTGGTTTCTTCCTGGCTTTCCTGCTGTGACCTTAGTGATGCTTGTTGCTGTCTCCAGCACCCTAAGCACTCTCCGCTCTGGGCTCCACAGTGGCTGTGTTGGAAAGGCAGAGAGGGGCATTTCCAGGACCAGTGGGGGTTGATGGGGTGGGTGGATGGTGGAGGGGGTGGCACGGTTGCGTTGTGCAGTGTCCGATGTTCCCAAATGCATTGGAGCTGTGGTTACTGCAGGAGCTGGTGCCCAGGTGAGAAGCTCTGGCTCTGCAGCCCAGGCTTGAGGAGAGCATGAGGCCTCGATGTGGGGCTGGGGGGAGCTGAGCTCCCTGGCTGCCCTACAGCTCAGCACGGCGCGCTGGTGGCAGCAAAGCAAAAGCACGTCCCTGCCCTCGCTGCACAGCCATGGGCTGGAGGAGGCAGCGCCCAAGTCTAGAGTTCTTGCTGGGAGCCTGCACGGATGAGAGGGTTTGAGGTGGTGGTTGGGCATGGCTGTGGGCACAGCTCTGCTCTTACCAACGCGCTCTGCTCCCCAGATCTGCAGCCTGATGCGTGGGGGCATTGCTGAGAGAGGTGGCATCCGCGTGGGGCACCGCATCATCGAGATCAACGGGCAGAGCGTGGTGGCAACACCCCATGAGAAGATCATCCAGATCCTCACACAGGCGGTCAGTGAGGTGAGCCAGGCCTGAGCTGGGTGACGGCCAGGGCCCCCGTGCTGCGGGGCAGCTGCACATGGAGTTGGCTGGGCTCAGTTTTGCACCAGCACCCCTCCAGCCTGGGCTTTGGCATCTCCCAGCTGATCTTGGGTCTCTGCCTAGGTCCACATCAAGACGATGCCGGCCTCCACGTACCGCTTACTGACCGGGCAGGAGCAACCCCTCTTCCTCTGAGCTGCTGGCCATGGCCGGCTGTCGCCACACGTGCCTGGAGCCAGGCAGGAGCAAGCCCAGGGCCGTGAGGGCAGGACAGGCTCCGCCTCCTACCCCAGCACCCTCATCGGAGCCCTCTGGTCCCCAGCAGGGCCTAATCCTGCACCTCTTTGGTTTTACTCAGGATGCAGTGGGAGATTCTGGGGGCCCCGATAACCAGCTAAGGCAGTGTCAGGGCCTGTGGTGCGTGGTTTGAGCACCTCCTCCCCCTGCCTTCCCCCCTCCCAGCCTCACAGTGCCTGCAGTGTGTGCCTGTCCCGCTGCTTCACAGAGCCCCTCTCCTTGGCCTGGTGCTGGCAGGAGAGGGGACCCCATGCGAAAGGTCACCCCATTCAGTCACTACAGATAGTGCTTTTACACTCACCCACGGTGCCTTTCCCCCTGTGGGGATGGTGCTGAATCACAGGTGCGGAGCTCAGCTCGGCACTGACCCTGCATACCAGTGTGGGGGCACACGCCGGCACCCCCGAGGGAGACCTGGCAGCTCCCAGACTCAGCTTTAAGGGCAGCAGCACCCTTGGCGCCTGCTCCTCCCTGGCTTTGCTGGGGCCCATCGGGAATGCAAACGGACTCCCCATTAGCCCTGGTACACCATGCTGGGAAACTACCTCTGCTTTTCTCTGGTGCTGCCTTTAACCGCTCTGCACGCACAGCCCAGCCTGCCAGGGCGCTGGCTCGCAGCCCTCAGGGCTGTCCCTCGGCGCAGCGAAAGGGAACATGGACACTGCTCAGTCCCGCATCCTGGGGAGCTTGGGGTCCTGAGCCCCAAGGGCCAGCCCCCGGTGATGTGTCTTTTTGTGAGTGGGTCTCTGGAGCCCTACAGCTGAGGCAGCGCTGCCCTGACTTTGCCTGTGTGCTTGGTTGATAGAAAAATAAAAAAAGTTTTGGGGAATGTGGGAGGCTGCGTTTCAGGAGCCCGGGCTGGGCTGCAGCAGAGGGTCAGCCCCGGTGCATGCACCCTGACCCCCACGCTGCAGGCAGGGTGGCCGGCCATGGAGGGGGCTGGGTCCCAGCAACGCCACCCTGCTGCCTGCCACCCTGCTGCCTGCGTTTCTCCTGCAGACGGCTACCCCCCCACCCACGGAGACGGTGTGTCCCCATCAAAACATCCCTTTTATTCCAGCAGCAGCAGCCATAGCCAAAAGGGGAAAGGAGGCACTTGGTGGTGAGGGGTACAGCAGGATTAGCCCCAACCCCCCAGCCTGGCTGTGGGGTGCTGTGGCACCACCTGGGCTGTCACATGGAGCTGGTGGCACAAGGCTGCAGCAGGGCTTGCCTAAAGGGTCTGGGTCCCAGTGGGACAGAAGCCAGGGGTGCCGCTACACATCTGTAGCTGGGCCCCACTCGTAGCCTTCATCCTGGTCCGAGTCATCCCTGGCCCGTGTGAACCTCTTCCTCACGGCATCATGCTCGTATTCCCTGGGGGAGAAGAAGCTGTGGTGAGGCCTCTGCCGCCGGGTCAAGATGGGGGGCACAGCTGGCACCTGTGGCTCTGCTGGCTGCGTTACCCCCTCCCCAGCTGGCCTGGTGTGCAGGGTACCTGATGCTGTCGTAACGCTGGCCCTGCTGCTGCTGCTGCTGCTTGGTCACCTGTGAAAGACCAGAGAGGTGGGGGCTCAGGCAGGGGCAGGATTTGTGCACCAGCCTGGGGCTGGGCATGGATGCGCAGCAGGATGCTGCAGCAGCTGGAGGGGATGCGCTGCCTGTGCCACAGGGGCTAGGAATTATCCCCCACAGCCAGGCACTACGCTGCTCCCCCTCTGCCCGCCCAGCCCCTCTTACCAGTGGGGGGGACACCCACCTGCTCCCTCAGATCATCGCTTGGGGACACCTGTGCTGGCTCGGAGGAGCGGGCCAGCCCGGGCTGGTCATAGGCGTCCTCTGCTTCACCATCAGTGTAGGCACCTGCCTCGCCATCCGTGTCATCGTAGTCGCTGTTGGCTTGACTGTCACAGGTCAGGTAGCCTGAGGCTGCTGCGCTTGGCGGGTTCAGCAGGTCCAGACTGTCCTCCGGTGCCACATCTGCCTGCAACGTGAGGATGACAGAGACCTGGGACCCCCGGTGTGCGGCAGACGGGTGGTCCTGTCGCCTGCCTGGCTGCAGCCCCAGCAGGCTGAGCAGTGCCGCGGGAGCCCGTGCCCTGTACCTGCTCTACCGCTGTCCAAATGGGCTGGCTTTGCTGCGTCCTGATGATGTTCTTGATCGTCTCGTACCAGGTGTTGCCGCTGCCGCTGAGGCTGACTGTGGCAGTGAAGAGGTGGCTGCAATGCTTCTTCATCTTGTTGGCCTGGACGTAGAGGCGCCGGGAGCTTTTCCTGGAGTCAGGTGCCAGCCACTGGCGCATGGCCTTGATGCCCTGCCGGCTCTCCGGCTCGCAGAACACCACCACCGGGTAGTACTGCACGTAGTTGAGACGCTCCACAGCCGAAGGTGTGATGTCCAACAAGGCATGTTTGTCCTGGGGCAGGGCGCAGTCATCAGCCCCGCTGGGGACAGCAAGGCCACCCACTAGGACCACCCCGAGCACACCAGGGTGGTCTCTCACCTTTTCTGCGATCTGCCGCACTGAATCCAACTTGATGACCTTGGATGATGCCCCGTCTCGAGGCACGCTCACTGCAGGACACAGAGACATGGCGTGAGAGAGGCTGGCAGAGATGTGGCATCTCCAGCAGCCCCAGGCTGGGTCTGGCTGTGCCCAGCCCTGGGCAGTGTCCCTCAAGGAAGGAGGGTGAACGCATCCGGGAAAGAGTTGGCGGTGTCACGGAGTGGGGGCAATAAGGCAGGATTGGGACAGAGCCCCGGATAAAGAGCTCCCACAGGTCCTGGGCACTGAGGGTCCAGCTGCCGGGGGCAATTTCCCCACGGCGAGGGGGGCACTTACGGGCGATCTCGAACAGCTCGGGCAGCTCCGTGCTAAGCTTCTGCATGGCAATGTCTGCGATGGGGCCCAGGATCACCACCGGCCGCTTGAAGCTGGCTGTGGGGAAAAGACACCGGCTCAGGGAGGTTGGGGGCGAGGGCAGAGCTCACAGCACCCAGGTGTCCAGCCCCACTCCTTCCAGGAGAGCGGAGCCCACCAGCACCTGCAGCGGGGCAGCCCTGTGCCAATGTCCCCTGGGTGGGTCTGGGCGATGGGGACGCAGCCCTGGTGCCCACCTTCCTTCAGGACTACCCTCTCATACGGTGGGTAGCAGCCCTGCTTCGTGAGGGCAGACAGGTCCTCCCGGCTCTTCCGCAGCATCTTCTTGGCTCCCCGCAGGCCCCGCAGCTTCCAAAACTCAGCCCGTGCCCCGGATGGGTTGGCACCAGATGTGGCTTTCAGCACCGACTCCAGGCTGGCGATCTGCTCGGCTCTGGGAGGGGAAAGGGTTCAGGACACGGAGCCTCCAGATTTAACCCCTGTTTTGTCACTCCAGGCTCCGAGGAGCGGGGCAGAAGAAGCCAGTGTCCCTGCTCCGTGGCATGGCCGGATGAGGCTGTGGTAGCTTCTTCCCTCAGGACCTTGGACAACCAGAGCATCAACTGCCCCATCACCCCTAAGAAGGGATTTCACCAGCTCATGCTTCCTACCACTGCTCCACCAGCACTTGCCCTGCCTCTTACGGGGCCCACTGTCCACGTCCCCGTCTCACTGGGAAGCCATCCCCCAGCTCTGCTCACCTTGGAGCTATTCCTGGCTCCATCCCTACCTGCTCCGGTTGGGGATGATGCCCTTGTCCTGCTCCTGCAGGTCCCTGCCCATGCGCACAGCCAGCCAGCTCCCCAGCCTGCCCCGGTACATGGTGTCCAGCACGTGGAAGATGTCCCCACGGACGAAGCTGAGCCCTGACGGTGTGTCCTTTTCAAAATCAAAGTGTGTCCGGATGTAGAACGAGTCACCCGTGTTGGACGAGATCACCTTCCTGTAAACTGGAGCCCAGGGAGAGAGGGACCATCACGGGAAAAGCTATCTGACAAGGAAGATGCTGGAGAGATTTGGGAAGGAGCTACACTGGCCGGGAGCCTCCACAAGTAGCCTTTGCTGCTAAGGAGGGTGTTGGGGACACCTTTTCCTCCCATGGCGCTCTCAGCCATGCTGGCAACAGCAGGATCTGACCCCCCAGCACATACTGGCCTTTCCAGGCTGAGCCACAGTGCAGAAAGCCCCCGTGCTCCAGGATACCGAGACACAAAAGGGGTTGGGATCATCTGGTTCCCTCCCATCACCTCTCTGGAGGAGGATGGGAGGGCTGTGGGGAAGAAGGACCACCCTGCAGGGGCAGAAAAGGCCATGGCAAGTCTAGTGGCTCTGATGCTTGCTCAGAAGAGACAAAGGATGGGAGAGGCACAAGCCCAGGATGAGTCTGGTCATCACTCACTGTCCTGCTTGCTCTGGGTCCACAGCGTGATGTCCTCACCGGGTGGCAGGCTCATGAGATACTCCACGGCCTCCTCACGGGTCAGGTTCTGGAAACTGGTGGTGTTTACCTGCCGCAGAAAAGCGCTTAGACATGGCCTTGCCAGCGGGACGGAGGGCACAGATACCGGTGGGGGGACTGCAGGGGCAGCAGTGCCCAAGGCAGGCTGGCAGCCAGAACCGGTTCCTGTCACCCAAGTGCTTGCCAAAACCCCTAATAACCCTGGGGAGGGCCACTGGGCCAGCTGAGGGGGTGCCCTGACTCTGCTGGGTGTTAGCATGGTGCCAGAGAGGGGGTCACCCCCTTGGGCAGCACCCGCAGAGCCAGCCCGATGGGTACGGGCCATGGGCAGCAGCACCGACCCAAGATGATGCCCAGCAGCAGAAATCCAGACCCCAGGGAGGTATCAGACGCAGGAAGGATGGGACCAGTCTGGGTGCAGCAGCATTTAGAGCCATTCGCAGCCCTGGGTACCTGCAGGATTTGATCCCCTTCCTGGATGCCCTGGCTGTCGGCTGGGCTCCCCTCCTGCACGCTGGACACAAAGATGCCCACGTCGTTCCCCCCCGCCAGCCGTAGCCCAACGCTCTTGGCCTTCACAAAGTGCACGACCCTGGAGTCAGCGCTGTACCTGCCACGGGGGAAGCCACGGTCAGCCCCATGGTGACGTGCTGAGGACAGCACAAGGGGATCACCGACCCTGTGACCCCAGCCCTGCACCAGAGCAGCTCCCCATCTCCCCCATCTGCTCCCCACCGCCTCTCACAGACGCACCCATCCTTGCGGGGAGCTCGGGCAGCGGGGCTGGTGTGGGGAGCGTGGCTGCCATCCCCCTCCACAGCTTCCAGCAGGTCTGCAGGAAAGGAGAGCTGGTCCCGGAGGCGGTGGTGACTGCGCCGCTGCCGGGGCAGCTGAGGCACGGGGAGACCTGGCGTGGCTCTGCCCGGGGGGGTTGGACAGCAGAGACATGCAGGAGCCCAGAGCCCCTCGGTGCCCTGAGCTCCCCCAGCCTGCTCTGAGCTCACTCACCAGGGTCCTGAGCGCTGTCAACGATCGTGTCGGCCACAGGGTCCCTGTTTGATCGTCTCCTCTCCCTGGAACAAAGTTGGGGCAGGATTTAGGCAGGCCCTGCGTGGGCACAGGCAGGCAGTGCCAGGTGGGCAGCGGGGACAGTGCAGCAGTCCCACACGCAGGGTGAACTGGCTCTGGGATGGAGGAGAACCAGCCCCTCCAGAGAGGCAAAGCACACACCGGGGATCTGATGGGGAAAAGAGGGGTTCGTGGGGGCAGAGCGGGGCTTACGGCGGGGAATTCATCGTGGCAGCAGCTGGGGGTCGCGCAGAGGTCTCAGGGGATGGTGGGTGAGACAGTTCAGAGTCAATGTCAGAGATATCTGCACCAACAGGAAGACATTTTAGAGACTATCCAGTCCCTGTGCTGTGTATCTGGCCCCCAGCCCTGTCACCATGTCCCCTCACCATCCATCCGGGAGCTGTCGCTTTGGCTGTCTTCTATGTCAGGGATGTTGACCAGGAACTGCCGGTCGTCCCGAAGAATAAGCAAGGTCAGGGTCCCCTCTGTCTGCTCAATGAGCTGCTGCGTGTCAGCCAGGGACATGTCCTCACTGGCCACCCCATTGATCTAGAGGGGGCAGAGTGGGAGGCATCAGGGCGCTTGATCCTGGGAAAGTCACCCCCAGGACAGCCACCCCCAGGACAGCCACCCCCAGGACAGCCCTGCTCAAATGGGATGCTCTGACCGCCACCTCCCCGGTCGCTCCCCAGCCCCTCCAGCCTGGCCTCAGCTCCCATTTATCCCACACCACATCCCCATTCCTGGCTGTCTCCCAGTGGGACCTCATCCCGCACAGAGGAAACAAAATTAGTGAGGCTAATTAACTCCCACCTTTAGCTGCTGGGGAGCCCTGCATGGGGGCAGGAGCTGCAGAGACCTGCTCAGATGCCTGAAGCTCAGTTTTACTTTGACCTTGGCCCCGTGCTGTCCTTCCATGCACTGGGCTGGTGCCAGGGGTCAGGCCCCAAGCGGATCGTGGGGCTGTGATGTCCCCAGGGTGCAGCAGCTTTTCCCACCGAATTGCTGGGATGAAATCCCTCCCATTTGCCCCAGAGTCACTTTGGCTCCAGTTCCCAGCAGCCACAGGTCCACCTGGCCCATGTGTGCAAACGAGGAGTCCCCCTCCCTCTATTTCCTCCTTCCCAAACGCTTGAAATATCATTTCATCCAAACACCCGAGCTCCTCAGGCCGACTGCTGCCCCGATGGGGACACGCTCACACGGGAGGGGACCACGTGCTGCGGGGACAGTGGAGCAGACGTGATCCCGCTGTGGCAGAGGGACAGGCCACCAGCCCTGGTTGAATGCCACAGGGCTGCCTCGACCAGCCAGCCTCGGCATCGCAGGGAGCTGGCACCCCCGAGCCCGCACGGGGTCCCCGGGGAAGGCTGGGAGCCGGGGCAGGGTTGCGGGCACCAGGCAGAGCTGCCTCCAGCCCAGCTCTCAGCCTTCACAGGCAGCTGAGAGAAGCACGCTCTTGGCTCGTCCCCTGTGGTGACGCTAGCCAGGGGACAAGCCACCCGAAGAGGGGGAGATGAGATCCCCAGCAAGTGCTGTGCGCCCCGTGGGTGCCCGTACCTTCAGGATAAGGTCTCCCTCCTGCAAGGAGCTGCCCTTCGCTGCCAGCCCGCTCTCCACTATGTGCTTGATGAAAAGCTGACTCCCCAGCTTCAGGCCATACTCTACACCGGAGAGAGCCCATGACAGTACCAGAGCCAGGCAGATGCAGGATCCACTCAAGGTCCCCCCTCGCCACCACCTCCAGCAGTCCAGCCCAGCCCCCCGTGGGGCACTAGCAAGCCGCAAAACTGAGCTCTGCAACCCTGGGCTGAGGCTGGGTGGGTTTGGTGCACCCAGCACGGCATGCACTGCTCCCTCACCACATGCCAGACCCTGGCACCAACCCTGCCATCGCCTCCTCCCCAGGGGGGGCACACGGCCACAAATCAGGCGACAAGACCCAGGGACAGAGGGAGCAGGATGGCCTCACCTTCACTCTGCTTCTGTTTCACCAAGACCGACGTGATGGGCTTTGTCGGCACATCCCGGCGCGGCAGCCGCTTGAAGCCTGACACCAGGGCCAGCCCGTTGGTGTCCCCTTTGTGGCCGAAGCTGTTGGTGGAGCGGTGCCGGCTGTAGCCCCTCTGACCTGAGCCACTGCCGCTCTGCCTCCAGTGACTGCTGTCCTGGCTTCGCCTCCGGCTCCGGGACACCGGCTTGTGGTGGCGGCTGTCATCCTGGTAGTGGCCAGAGCTCCTCTCACTGGATGAGTCCCCATCGTAGCCCTGGCTGTGGTCCAGGTCATCCCGGGAGCGGTGCAGGGCTGGATCTGCAGCATGTGACCCATAGTCCTCATCCGAGTCATAGTGTCGGGGGGCAGTGGGGGAGCTGGGGCTGCTCTTGCTCACAGGGAGGTGGACTTTCTTTGGTCTTTTCAGTGTCTGCAGATGGAAAGTGAGAAAGAAAGGGTGGTGGGTGCAGCCACCTCTGCCAGGAGATGTTTCTACATTGATTTCCAAGCCCTGAATGGGAAACCCAGGGTGTGTGGGAGCTGGGATGGGGACAAGCATGGTGTTGGCCCGTGCACGATGCTGGCCCTTGTCCTGCTGCAGGGCACACTCACGATGTTGGCAATCTTGCCGCAGGTTTTCAGTGTCTGGATGGCGAAGGAGGACAAGACGTTCTCCATGGAAAGGCCGTTCACCATCACAATGTGATCCTTCCTCCTGGGAGGGAAAATGCAGCTGTGGCTCTGCCCCAGGCACAGCCCTCAGCCAGGGAAGCTGGCAGGGTGGCAAGGGCACCCGTTGCCCCAGGAGACCCCATCCCAGGTGGGCAGCGTGGCAGCGGTGCTGGCCCTGTCCCAGTAGGAGTGATTTGCTGCCCTGCCCGTCTCTGCCGGCAGCAGGCACCCCCTGTGTCCCCATGTCCCCACACACTCACTGGAGCCGGCCCACTGCTGGTCCCCCGGACACCACATCTGAAACAATCACTGCTGTCTCCCCAGTTGTCTTGTTGGGACGGTCCCGGCCTCCAGAGACAGCGAAGCCAAAGCCCCGTTGAGGATCCTAGTGGGGACAGGCAGAGGGGGTCAGGCAGAGCCGGCCCCACAGACCCCGTCCCCTCCCATGCGTGCGCACCTTGCTCAGTGTCACCGTGTGCTGCTCCCAGATCAACATCTCCTCCATGGCGGCCACCCGCCAGCGCAAGCGAGGGAGGGCGACCGCAGCGGCCAGCCAGCGCAGCAGACCCTGCCCGGCGGCCAGGGGCACAGACCGGCTCCGGGTCCTCTTTGCAGCCACCGGCCCCTTCCTCAATCCCGCTTTGGCCTGCAATGAAGAGCAGAAGCAAAGCTGAGCTGCGGGCACCAGGGACAACAAGGGTGCAGGGCACAGAGCCCCCACAGTGCCCAGGCACCCACCGGGGCACCAGGACTCGCAGCTGTGTTGTCCCTGCCTAACCCCACGTGAGAGCTCCGGCACCCAGAGCTGCCTCCATGCAGTGTGAAATCACCCCCTTGAGATGTCCATCTCCGTGCCCTCGGATGTGTGTCCACAGAAGGGGAGGTTTTACGCAGGGCAAGCAGGTCAGGAACTATCTCCATAGCTGGGACCACTTGTCCATGCCATCCTTATGGTCCCCCTCCTCTCCCTCCTCCCAGGAGCTGGCAGACCCCAGGGTGCTGCTTTGGACAGTGCTTCAGTGCCCTCCCGCCTGCCTGCTCTGGGCTGCAGCGTGACAGCTCTGCCAACCGCTTTGGGAGCTCCAGTGCCCCAGCTTTACCCTTTGGTTTCCCTGGGTCTTCCCCAAATCCGTTTTCCACCCAGGATGGATAAGCCTGACTGACAGGATGATGGGATGATGGCCCGTCTGGGCTGAAATGCCTGGGATGGGCTTGGGGATCCCCCCCACCAGCTCCTGGCTCCCTGGAGGAAACATCCGCATGAACCCGGAGAGATGTGGGATCCCTGCATGGGGCAGGGGGGAGCAGACCCAGAGCCTCCTGTCACTTGCCACAGGGTGGGACGGGAAGGAGCCGGTTTGATCAGGGACTCAAAGGATCCAGGCTTATCCGTGCCACTGCACATGCCAAGGAAACCCTGGTGAGACCCTGGTGAGACCATGAAGTGATTCTCCAGTGCAATGGGGATGGGAAAGCCAACAGCCCAGCGCGATGCCACCACCACCACCACCAGGTCCTCACCCTCCAACCAGTACAGGGACTGGAGAGGACACATCCACACACCCATCTCCTGCCCATGCCAGCCCAGAGCCCAAAGCTAAGGCCGGTGGTGGGCAGCCAGCCCTGGGGCAAACACGGCAGCTCAGCCCCAGCATGGGGACTTTCCGTGCCCAGCCCCCAGCCAGAGCTGCACTGAAGCGGCCCCCGAGATGAGACCCAGCCCCGGCAGCCCCAGGGAGGGTCTGGCAGCCCTGGGGAGGGTCGGTGTAATCATTCACCCGGGCCTCAGAAACTGCCCCCGCCAGCGAGCGGGGAGGGCAGAGTCCGGGTTTCCACTCCGCGTCACGAGCTGCCGAAACCAGCCCAAGCACCTACTCGCCACCCGCAGGGACACCTGTGCCTGGGGGGGGGAGCTGGGGCTGACCATGGCACCCAGGGTCCTGTCCCAGTGCATGTAATACCGGCAATAAACAGGAGACCCCCGCACGGCGGTGGGGTGGTTTCCTGCCACATCAGTGAGCTGAACTGGCGCGGCCCGTCTCAGCCATGTCACCAGTGTCAGCTGGTCAGTGCTTATGGGCTCCCTGGATGCCCAGGGGTGACACGGCGTGAGCCGCAGCTCCAAGGCACCCTGGCTGTGGGGCAGCCAGAGCATCCCTGTCCCTGGGGTGGCAACTCATTCACTGTGCCAGAGCGGATCCCGCTGCCACCCAACACAGCCCCTCACTGTCCCCAGCCAGCTCCCACTGTTGTCCCATCACTGGGGTGACACAAATCAGCCACAAACCCACATCCCGCTGGCCTGTGGCTCTCTGCGGGCGGTGGCAGTCTGGAGCAGAGGGGACAGCGTGGGGACAGCAGCAGCTCCCATCTCACCAGCCAGCAATGGCAGCACCCACAGTGCCACCAAGCCCCAGCCCTGCCCCTGATCTCCAGCCGGGAACCTGGCGTAGGGCCTGTCCCGAGGCAAAGGCCAAGGCTGGCAGCCGGAGGAGCCGGCTCGGCCGGTTTCTGACAGAAACCAGCCCGCACCCGAAATGGCCCCACCGGGAGCGGCAGTATCTGGGCAGAGCTGACCACGGCCCAGACCGATGCGCCCAGCACTGGCTGCACTGGGAGCCCCACACACCCCACTCTGCCCCACACGCACCCCGTGGCCGGCATCTCCCAGGGCTTTTAATGGCAAACGAAGCCCCGGCTGTGCCAGGGCAGCTCACCCCAGTGCGAGGGCCCCGATGCGGGGCTGTGCCTGGCCCTGGGTGACACCACTGGCGATGCCCACCGTGGAGACAGCAACGGGTGGGGAAGTTATTTATTGGAAAGCAATGCACCCTGCCCACCCCAGCCTTGCCCCAAGCCACCCCCACCACCCACAGCCTGCTTCCCAACCGCCCTGCTGAGAGGGGTCCTCAATCCAGGACCCTGTAGCCTTCCTGGGATCCGTGGGGTCCCTGGTCTCAGCCAGTGCTGCAAAACCGCTCGTACCTTGCCTGGTCCTGGCCATGCAGGACCAAGGTCCTGGATCGCCCCAGCAGCTCCTCTAACCAATCCCCACCCACACCGTGATCGGCTGATCCTGACCTCGTGCCCTGGGAAAAGGGTCTCTGGAAGGTCTGACCACAGCTGGGGTGTAAATCAGTAGGATGGAAGCCCATCTTCCAGCCCTCCGTGCAAGGAGCTGTGACAGCAGGATCCCTGGATCCCTCCGGGAGTATCTCCCTGCTATTGGAGCACGACTCCAGGAGGGTTACCAGGTCCTGGAGCCACCCAGAGAGGGACAAGGCATGGCCGGTTCCCCAGGTGAAAGCACGGCTGGGTTTGGGTGCCCAGCTGGGAAGCGGGGCAGCAGATCCGGGGGGACAGGGTTAGGCACTCACCGAGCCTCGGATCCGACCAGGAAGGAGCTGAGCTCCAGGGCTGGTGGCAGCGGTGTCACTCCAGGGTGCCTGGTGTAACCCTTTGTGGGCCAGACGCTGCCTGCAGAAGGGAAGCAGGAGGAAGGGGGTCCCGGGGCAGCTTCCCACGCACAGCAGGAGCCACGGGGGGCTGGCCCCGTTGTCCTCCACGGTGCTGGTGGCTCAGCTGCATCCACTTGCCCCCCACCCCAGCCCTGCGCACGGACAGGCTCCCAGGATGCTGGTGATGGCAGTGCCTGGGGATGGGGCTCTTCCCCCCAAGCCTGGCCTTCTCCAAGGAGGTGGCGGGGCTCTGTGCCCACCCGCGCTGCCCCGGACCCCCAGACCTGCCCAGCAGCCCTGCTTGGGAGTCCCTGGAGGGGACCAAATGGATTCACCCGATGCCCCATGAGGGGACAGGGGTGGTGGCCAGTCTGGGGCTCCCGGTCCTAGCGGGGTCCAGGGGAAAAGGTGACCCTGCTGACAGCTGCTATCCCCTTTCCTCCCCTTCCCCTTTCCTCTGCCCCCCACCTGAGGACCGGCCCCACATCACTCCTCTTTCTGCGGGGTGGCTTTCCTGCAGTGACAGAAATCAGGTCCACGCCTCGGCTCTCCCTCCAGGCTGCTGCTTCCAGCCGGGGTCGGTACCGCTGCCGCAGCAGGTCACAGCGCCGCGGTGGGGCATCGCGGGGGGCCCAGCTCCTCCTGAAGCCCCCGGCCACCAGCCGCCACCGCGGAGCCATCCAGCCGAGCGGCGTCAGGCAGCTCCTTCTCCCCGCAGCCCCCCGCCAGCCCCGAGGGAGGGCACAGCCCCTCCTGCCCCGGCGGCTGCCGCTCCCCGGGCCCAGCCGCAGCCTCGGCCACCAGCTGCCCTCCCGGAGCGCCCCGGCCCCGCCACGGCGCCGCCGCCGAGCAGCCTCACAGGGGCCACCGGCACCTTCCCGGGCTGCACCGAGGGCTGAGCGCTAACGCCGGGCTGGCGCCCTGCCGGGGCTGACCCTGCCACCTTTGTCCCCCCGGGGCCACGAAGGGGCCAGCCTGGGAGAACCGGTGGGGCCGGCCGGGGCTGACCTGCACCCCGAGGCCACCCCGAGCTGGTGCCACTAGATGGTGCCACGGGCCGGGCTGACCGCGGGGCCGGGAGCGGCCGGGCCCCGGCCCGGGGTGAGGAGTGGCGGCGGTGGCGCCGAGCCGGCTCGGGGCATCTCGGACGGAGCGTGCCCGGTGACCGGTGGCGGGGCAGGCATGGCCCGGCGCTTTTCGCCGTTCCTGGGGGGCCCCACCGAGGGGGAGGGTGGGGAGGCCGCAACCGGTACCGGGAGGGCCCAGAAAGGGGGGCACCAGGGGCCGCACAGGGCCGCGCTAGGGGCGATCGGGCCCGGCCCCCGCGGTGCCGGGGTTCGGGAGCGGCCCAGCCCCGCACACCTGCCCGCCCCCGGGCCCGCCCCCGCTGCCATGGCGACGGACAGGGCCTGGCCCCGCCGCGGCTCAACGGTGCCTCCCGCCCGCTAAAGAGGACGGCGGGAGGGGGTGGTTTCTTCGCCCATCTACGGCGCGCCAGGCCCCAGCCCTCTCCCCGCGCCTCCCAGGCGGGTGCCGGTCCCAGTCCCGGTCCCGGTCCCACAGCCGGCGGACCATCACGACAGCCACCGCACGTCGCGATTGATTCCGGCGGAAGAGGACGGCACTACTTCCGGTGCTGGCCGCGGACCCTTCCGCCCTGCGGTGCTGGGGCGTGTCTAGCCGCGGCACCTCCCGCGCTCTATGGTCCCCCCCGTTCCCAGTCTCCTCAGCGGCGGCGACCGGAGCCGGGAGCAGCGCGGCGGCGGGCGCGGGCCTGGGCTTGGGCCTGTCCTGCCCCGGGCCTGCCCTGCCCGCGGCCTTCGCGGCGGCCATGGAGCTGGAGGTGCCCGAGGAGGCAGAAGGCTCGGCCGTGGCGGGTGCCGGTGCCATCACCCCGGAGGCCGGCGTGGGGGGACTGGACGCGGCAGGAGGTAACGCGCTGCGAGCACCAAGCGGCCGGTACCCTCGGCCGGGCTCCCTGGCGTGTCGCCGCCCCCCGAGGCCCGCTGCCGGCCGGGCCCCGGGAGTGTGTGTCCCCGTGTCCCGTCCCCCCGAGGGCCCGGAATGGTTTAGCCCAGTTGCAACCCCCGGGGGGCGTCTGAGTGGTGCTTCCCGGCCGGGCCCCCCGTATTGTGCCTTGTATCCCCTGGGGGGGGCTCGGAGTGGTTCAGTCCAGCCCCCCCACGCCCCCCGGAGTGTGCCATCCTCGGGGCACCGCGTGGTCCCGTCCAACTGCCGGTCCCCATCCGCCCACCCCCAACCCCACCGGGGACCCGGAGTGGTTCCGCCCCCCGGGGCTGCCGCTTGGCCAGGGACTCCCCGGGCACCGGGCGGGGGGCGCCCGGGCTGGGGCTGCCCCCTGGTTCCTGCCCCGCGGCGTCCCGAGCCGGTGCCTGCCGGGGCCGGGAGCTGCGACCCCAGCAGCAACGTGCTGGGCACGGGGCGGCCTGCCCGGCTCCGGGGCTTTCCCGCCAGCCCCCCGCCGCGGGCGGTCCCGGGGGGCTGTGGCGGTATCCTGGCCTCCGCAGGAGCGGGTCACCCCGGCCCCGGAGTACCCACTGGCCCGGCGAGTGGGATCCGCGGCCGTGTGCCCCCCTCTCGGCTGCGGGGCAGGCTGTGGTGGGGCAGGGGGGCTGCCCTGGTCGGGGGGGGGGGGCGGGAGGGACAGGAGGGGGGGTGCCCTGGTCGGGGGGGGGGGGGGGCGGGAGGGACAGGAGAGGGGGTGCCCTGGTCCGGGGCGGGGGGGGGGGCGGGAGGGACAGGAGAGGGGGTGCCCTGGTCCGGGGGGGGGGGGGGCGGGAGGGACAGGAGGGGGGGTGCCCTGGTCCGGGGGGGGGGGGGGGGGGGGGAGGGACAGGAGGGGGGGTGCCCTGGTCCGGGGCGGGGGGGGGGGCGGGAGGGACAGGAGGGGGGGTGCCCTGGTCCGGGGCGGGAGGGACAGGAGAGGGGGTGCCCTGGTCCGGGGCGGGGGGGGGGGGGGCGGGAGGGACAGGAGAGGGGGTGCCCTGGTCCGGGGGGGGGCGGGAGGGACAGGAGGGGGGGGGTGCCCTGGTCCGGGGGGGGGGGGGGGGGGGCAGCGGGAGGGACAGGAGGGGGGTGCCCTGGTCCGGGGGGGGGGGCCAGGAGGGACAGGAGGGGGGGTGCCCTGGTCCTGGGGTGGGGGGCAGGAGGGAGGGTGCCCTGGTCCGGGGGGGGGGCAGGAGGGACAGGAGGGGGGGTGCCCTGGTCCTGGGGGGTGCCCTGCTTCTGGGGGGAGCAGGAAGGTTGGGGGGGTGGGCCTGTCCTGCTCCTGGAGGGGAGCAGGGAGGGTCAGGGGGGAGCTGCCCTGCTCAGGGGGCTGCTGCAGCTCCCAGTGCTCCTACTGTGGTGGCGGCGAGCTGGCAAGGCCGGTTATCGGGGGTAGGGAGCCATCCCCAGCCTGGCAGCACCGCCAGGACCGAGGGATGGGGGGTTCTGGCTTGGCAGGATCAGATATGTGGGGCTGTGCACGTGCACCTGCCTCCGCTGCCTAATCATTTAGAGTTCGTTAACAACCTCAAAATTGCTAGCTTGGGTTTGGCGTGTGATCGTATAGCCCCGCTCGGTCGTTGGGTTGACATGTTCCTTTGTGGGCCTGACGTGAAGCTCCGCAGCACCTGCCTGAGCCTGGAGTTTGTTCAGCGCCTGCTATGAGGTAGACGGGTTTTGGTTGTGTTATGACAGCAACCTCCTTGTCTTCGAGCCTTTAAATGAGGATCAGTAGCTCCTCGCAAAACCAACAAATTACAGGGGAAGCTGTGATTTTCATAGATGTCATCTGCCACAGCGGGTGGGGGGGGAGGGGGCTGGATGTAATGTGTAATTTGTGGTAAGGTGCTGAGATTTAGGAAAGTGGCAAGCTGTCTTCAGCCTCCCTGCTTCCATACCTCGGTGCTGCAAGGAAAATGGAGAGGCTGGCTGTGTGCAGCTTGCCTTCCCGGAGCCTGCTCGCAGCGTTCCCCACCCACTGCTCAGACCTCTTTTTTTTTTTTTTTTTTTATTATCATTTTTTTTATTTTTTTTATTTCAGGAGTGTTCTCCCAGCACGCTGTGGTGCGGCTGGTGGGCTTCCAGCTTGTGAGGCTGAGGGAGCAAAACAGACAACCTCTTGCTGAGGAACAGTTAAAATATTGCTCGTCCTTCTGATTTCTCTGTTGCCTTTCTGTTTGCTGGGGAGGTTAGAGGCTTGTTGCTCAGGACAAGACAAGGTGGCTGTGGAAGCTGTTGCTCAGGAGGGGTTTAAGTAGGGAGTGTGTCTTCCCTTTGCAAGGAAATCTGAGGTTACAAACCCATGGGCTGTCTTAACTTCAGCTGATAGTAAAAAAGATGAAACAGAGCCAGTAATCTCACCGATGCTTTGATTTTTCGAGTCAGGTTGCTTACTCCTCACTTGGGTTGCATCCAGATTGTGTCACTTGGCCTCAGCTGCACTTGCAACTGGAGCTCCCAGGAGGGCTGGAGACAACATGCACGACGGCTAATGAGTGTTTTCTGGGAGAGAACAAAACCTGGGGGGACAGGAGGTGGCCCTCGGTGGGCTGGGCACGAAGGCATGGCTACACCAGCACACAGGGTGGGCTGTGCTGCAGGTTTGGGGTCGAGGCTGCCAGAGCACGTCAGTGTGTTCGGTGGTCCTTGCTACAGCAGGTGGGAGTGCTGGACACCAGAGCGATGTGCCTGGGAGCATGGTGGGGGGGGTGTGCCGAATGCTGCCCTGTTTTATTGACTGTTTTGCAGATGATGGTGACAAAACCCCATTTAGTACACGCAGCACTGATGCCTTCGCTGCTATTTGGGGCAGCGGTGGAGGTGGTGAAATACTCGTGAGCCACCTATATAGGTGCTTTGTGCTACTCACCTTAATGCTGGTGCTGTTGATGAAGGATTACCAACATAGCAGAAAATCTGCTCTCCGGCTCTTTGCCAGAGAGTGAGGACGTCTGTGCGTCGTGCTCTTGCTAAACGAATGTGGCAGGGTTAATCCAGACTGTGAGTCAGGTCAGCAAAGACCTTCCCCAAGCGCTCAGTAAATACCGAGAGGGGAGCCAGTCAGTCTGGTACAGGAGTAAAATGGATGGAGGAGAGGGGCTGAAAGTCAGGGAAACCTTGACAGTAGTTTGACTGAAGGCATGGAGTCTTCTGAAGGGAGCTTTTGGAAGTCTCATAATGTGCTTTGAGGGAGAAAATCTCATTTAGTGCAAGCAGCTGGGCTCATGCATGAACACACAGGCCCAATTCATCTCTTTCCGAGAACCCAGCTTTGAGGTTTTTAAAAGTTTTGTAACCGCTGTGGTTGCAAAGGGGGAGTTTCAAAATCTGATGGGTATAAATGGCAGCTGTGCCCCCTCCCTGAATCTGCACCCTCTTGCCCTGGGAAGGGGCTGCAGTAAGGGGCTGTTTGCTGTTTCTGGTGGCGATAGCAGAGCTGTTGGCAGGAGCAGAGGCGGTGTGCTGGGGCGCTGTGTGCGTGCGAGCACCAGGATCATTCAAGCTGGAGAGCCCCGGCCCTCAAAACAGCTGGGTGAGGAGAGGGCACGTTGCTATCCCTCTACCTGGATGCAGCCTGGAGACAGAGGGTCTGGAAACCTTAAATTATTGAAGAACTGTTGATACAAAACTGATGGCAAAGCTGGTCTCCACCATCTCCTTGCAAAGGTGGAAATTCTCAGTTTGATGGGGTATTCAGGTTGACATCCAATTTATTTCCATTTCTCATCTCTCCCATTTTATGGTTTGCAGTCTGCCTATCATTTATGGGTTTGAGCCTGGGCAGAAACTTCCCATGTGTTCTTCAGGGTTGAATTCCTCGGCTTGAGGGAGCTGAAATGATTTAGTAAGTATTTATCTCTTGTTCAACAGCTGTCTCGCTGTACCCGGAGCTGGAGATGGCAAAGTGGAGATCCTGGCCCCAGCTGCTGGTGCTGAGCGTGCTGGATGCTGGCAGCACCTGTAAGGCCATCTGAAACAAGCACTGGGAGAGTGTTGATTGTGACAGAGGAAGAACGGTATTGCAGCTCTTCCCACTTTGAAGTGACTTTTGAAGGGTTGCTGGAAGCAATTTTTTCAGTGAGCAGATTAGAGATAAGAGAAGAATTCCACCCTGTAGGGCACAAGCAGCTCAATCCATACCAACGTGATGGAGAGGGAAATTGGAGAGAGCTTATCAGCTTGAGGAAAAATCAAATGTAAACATCATCCCCAGCATGATTATGGTTCACAGCTTAGTTGGATGTCACATGTCTCTTTCCCGTGAAACGGTGCTAGCGAAGATGATTACAGAGGGAGTCAGTCAGGCAAAAACAGGCAGAAAAGCACCCCGCGCCTTGAACTTCTAAAGACCCTGCAGTTACTTCACAGTCAATAAGTCACAGCTCAGCTGCAGGGAAGGAGGAGGGCAATGAAAATAGAATTCAGGCTGCTCTGGCAAATTAATTGTCCTTTAAGATATGAATCGGCTGGAAACAAATCGGGAAGCTGGGATTATTTGGCCTGGGAGCTGTGAAGGGCAGTATTGGTGCGGCAGGGAGATCTGGGCACTGCCCCGAAGGATGTTGCGCCCGTCCATATCGGTGTCAGGACAGGCTGGAGAATGAATCCCGGAGAACCCAGGACAAAGAATGATTAATTTGATTTTCGTTAACTAGCATTTGGCATTGACCTGTATATAATAGCCTGTTATATCGCTGCTGGATCTGCGGCTGGCAAAGCTGCTGCTGCCGCATCCCACTTGGGAAGCTTGCTGGGCCTCTCCAGGGGGGCTCCTCAGGGGATGGCCTGAGTGGGTTCAGGATGAGCAGTGCATAACTTGGGAACGATTACTGATTTGCTGACATGCCCATTATGGGCTCTGGCCAGATGCACAATCTTATTAAATATGATTTTCCCATATAAGGTGGTTGCAGCTTGAAAAGCAGCAGCAGGAATTCCGGTGCTTGCTTTTTTCATGAACACATCTTTCAATCACAGCCAGTCAAGCCCAAAAATAGGTCTGCTGAGGCTGGGCAATCCTGTGACAAAGGCTCAGAGAGCCCTTCTCATCGCACACTTACATCTTTGTCACTTTTGATTATTCCCATCCATCTTTTGGGGCTGCCAAGCATCTTCCTGTAGACCGGGATTCATCTGTAGAAGCCTGGCCGGCGCCTTGCTCCTGACATGGATGTGATACCCACGTGCTCTCTGGGACCTTACCAGCATGAGATCAGTTCCCACGTGTGCATATGGGAACTGCAGGTGTTATTTGGGTATAATTAACTTGCAACTCACCAGTCAGAAAATGTTGCACCTTTTGCACGGCGCTGGGGACTGTCAGAAGTGGAGTCGGAGCGGGAAGTGTTAGCTGACTCCCAGCGCAAGGAGGATTTGGCTGTGCTTAGGTGGGAATGCCCTTCAGCAGGCTGCTTTGCACGCTCTGCTCCCACCAGCAGCGCAGGGACGGAGCTGCTGGTCATGTCACTCGTGGGAGATGCTCTCTCTCGCAGCCTGGCTGTACGAAGGCAGGAGCCAAAGCAGGTCCTGCCCTCCCCAGATGGTCTGATCCTGTGGGTGCACCCCCCTGATCTCCCCCAGAGCCTGCGGGGGAGCTGGCAGGAGCAGCAGGTATTATCGGAGCAGGCTGCCAGTTTTGAGGCATGCTCTATAGATTCTGGAAAGTTTAAAGCGGAGGCCTTGGCACCTCCTTTTCTCGAAGATGCATGTGTGGGGTGCAGGGTGACAGTGTCTGTTTTAACTCAAAAATAGCAGCAGAACAGTAGAAGAAGGCCTAGGGTGGAGGTTTTTTGTTTCCCCGTTAAGTCTTTAGAGGTCTCTAACCAAAATTTCTTGATAGCCCCCTTTAAATTTAATTTGTTTAATATCCCAGTTGACAGTGTCGCTTTCCTTCAGCTATCTCCCAAGCTGTTGCCTTCTAGGCCTACAAAGCTGGGTCGCCTTGTGAATGTGCCCAAGAACAGAACTGCACGTTGGACTGGATGTCTGTGATCACATTTGTGGGGCCGGGCAGCGGGTGTTTTTAAAGCATGACACAGGTGCAAAGCTCTAGCTGTTTGGTGTGGGTTCCCAATAAGCAGCTGCTATTGGGGCAATATCTCTGTGTGGGATTTTGCCGTTTCTAAATCCATCTGCGGCTGGTGCAGAAACTCAAAGGAGCAAAATATTGTCGTTTTCTATAAGTCTTTGGCAAAGCAGAATTCCTGGCACAAGCACCCTCTCTGTGTTTGCTGCCTACTGATGGTGCACCGATCTGTGTTCGACCAACAAGCAAGTGCAGCCACTTGTGTTTTCCTCCAACTGGGAGGATGCTGTAATGAAAACAGGTGCTGTGCTGAGCCCCTGCACAGGGCTGCCCTCCCGTTCCGCTGCGTGAATGCGCTCGTGGCAATGAGACAACAGGAGCGTAGCAGAAAGGTAAATCAAGGCACTGCGAGGGGCTGGAAACAAAAGGCCGTTGGATGCTGAAATGAAAGAACAAAAGCGCAGGAAAGAAGAGGGTCACGTACAAAAGCTGAACCGATGGCCTGTGTGAAGTGAGTTTGGTCTTGATCCTGATCAGTCCTGACCTTCTCAGCAGAGCAGCCCAGCGTTGCTCACCTCCCCGCCTGGGGAGCTGCGTGCAGAAAGGAAAAGCGTCTGCTGGCTTTCCCAGGCTCTTCACCTCCTCTCCAGATAACTAGCAGGCTGAGTTCCTGCAAGGGGAGCCCGGCCTCTCCAGGCGGCTCTACGAGAGCCAACGATAATAAGGTAACAGGGTTTTTTTCTTCTTTAGCTAGGTCTTAGAAATTCTCCGTTCCTAAGCAGCCTGGCACTTGTTTGTTTGAGTTCTTCAGTGTGCCAGTAGCTGAGTTAACCTCAGGACTTTCTGGGAAACGTTTTCTGTAATTAAAAAGCTAAAAGTGATCAGAGCAGCTTTTCTGTCACTTCATCTCTTCTCACCCACATATTTAAGCAGAAAATGCTGTCAACTTCTAATTAAGCGTCGTCTTCTTCCATCATGTGTTCTTGTGGCTTCCCCAGCGTACGTGTGGGTTTTTGCACTGGCTTGCGGTGAATAACCCAGGCTGAGTCAGAGTACGTGCTGCAGTGGCGAGGAAATCTGGAAGCTTCACTGTGTTCACAGCCTGTCCAATGCTGCTGGTCACTGCTAACCGTGACTTGTTGCGTCATCCCACAGCTCTAGGGGGAAGCTGTGAGCTTTCCACCATATGAGTTAGCCCCTTTGCTTCTCTCCCAGCTTTCTTTGGATACAGCCAAACCACTGCTTTTCCCTAGTTCTGTTTAAAAAAAACCAAAGGCCTACAACTAGCGAGTCAGTGTGTAATGTAAAGGGTTCTCTTAAATACTTTAACACAGAAACAGGCTGGAATAATTGATACGTGAAGAATAGCAGCATTATTTTGTAGCGTGGCGACTGTGTACGCTGTACAGTTGCATCTCTGGCAAATGACTGTCAGAAGAGCTGTCCCCCTGGATAATTGCACGGCTTTGCAGCCATCAGATCTGGGGTTGCAGAAAACAAACCTCACAATGCCCAATCACTGCCTGTATGGTTTGCATTCTGCGCGAGGAGTTTGAAACATTTTGCAGACTCATCGAGGGGGCACAGTCCTCATCTTCTCTGTAATTAGCAGAATCTGCATGTTCTCTTTGCAGAAATTGCTGTTGGAGAGGGAGGGAAAGATTTCCCGGGAGAAAGGAGAAGTTGGAAACCGGCTGTTTGCTTCTCTGGCATCTACACCGTGGCAGAGCTGCCTGTTGTGTGAGTAGCAGCTGGAAAGGAAGGGCCCATGTTCCGATAGCCCACCTGGAGCTGCTGCTGCCGCACAAGGCGCTCCTTGATGTGACAAAGGAAACTGGGTCACAGCCCGGGGTTTGTCACAAGACCAACCTGGGCAGGTCCACCGCTGCTTCTGAAAGGGCCTGGAGATTATCTGGGCATGGGAACACCACATGGAACAAGCTCATGCCTTTGTTCTGTGTGAAATAGCTCAGTCTCCTGAACTCAGAGGAATTAGTGGATTGTAAAACAAGGGCAGCTTTGCCTTGTTTGCAGTCATTAAAATGTGGTGGCATGCTGTTGGGACAGCACTGTTAGTGACGTGGGCTGGTGCAGAGCTTGGTACCGGTCAAACTCCAAGTAGCTCAAATGCAGCTTTTTGCTTTACTGCGTAACATTAAATCTGTCCCAGCCATGCAGGGCAATGATGCTTAATTCGGCTTCTGCCTTGTTCTCTGGATGCCACTGTTAAGGTTTTACTGCTTCTGCGTTCCAGATTTGCAGTGGTCCCGTCGGTGCCTGTGGTTGCTGTTGCCGAGTGATGCTCTTGCATGGGGCTTGATGGCTGCTGCAAAATTAGTTCTGCAAAATTAGATCTTTGAGGGTCCATGTGGCCACAGTAGTTGATAACTCTTACACTTAAATTTGGCGATGCTCTCTCTGAAGCTCTGTCAAACTACTGACTCTTCATCTTCTCTGCGTTCCTCTACCATGGTAGACACCTCCTCATTTTTTCTCCAAGAGATCTGGGAGTGCTTCGACCTTAACCAGCACTGAGCTCCCAGAGGAAAGGCAGCTCACCAGCAGAGGAAGGGGAGTGCTGGGCTGGGAGCCAACCAGGTCCCAACTCTTTCACTGAATTTAGTAATTCAGACTAATTCCCCAGCTGTTTCATGTTTTTTCCGTAGGAGGCAAAGAGATCTGCTGCTTTTTGAGACGGGGTAGCTGAGTTCACGCAGTCATTTGGCAGGGATGGTGTTGGAAGCCTGTCCTTAATGTGACTCAAGCTCTGGGCGCATTGGGATGCTGCCCTTCAAAATGGGTGTCTTGAATGTGTCGGGCCATGCTGGTGACAGTGTTATGATTCTGTAAGAGGATAATTAGTCAGGATTATTTTGCCCTTTCATTTGGTGCCTGGCAAGATGTTATTTAAATTGGTGGTTATACTTTCCTTCCCCTTGGAGTTTGCCATTCTCAGTTGCTTAGTTAAAAGTAAGTTGAAGTCCAGATCTCCAGTGGCTGAGACCTGATGGAGGGCTAACACTAAAAACACATGTAATCTCCATTAAAATATCCATTTGCATCTCTTCTGAGTTCAAGTTTGATGCACAAACTTACTTTCTGCCTCCCCGGTTAAGGCTGGATGCGCTCCACCTGTGTGTGTGCCACCTGAGCAGAGGGTGTCTTGCTCAACCTCATGTGGGGCAGGAAGGATGGGGAGGAGTGAGGTAGGTAGAATAAAAGCGATGCTACCTTATGTTTAAAGCAGGAGTAATGTAGGTCATCTTAATCTGCTCTCCCTCCTCCCCTTCTGCAGGACGGGAGAGTCCCAGCCACATGTGCTGCAGGGTGACAGTGAGCTGGGACAGTCTTTTGTTTTGCTTTCTACACTTTGCTTTCTACCTTCGGAGCATTTTGTCATCTTGGCAGGCTTTTCTACTAGCTTACTACCTACAACCCCCCCACCCCCCTCCAAAAAAAATCTCTCCAGCAGTAGAGCAGAATAGTCTTGTTTCCGTGCATGAAACGAACGTCTTCAGGCTGTTCCCAATTATTTTTTTAGGGTGGAATTCCTGATTTGTGGGTGGAACTGATTTTGTTTAAAGGGCAGGTTAACAGCATCCTTCTGAGCTCTTGGATATTTATTTACTTGGGGTTTCTCCAGTTGAAATTGAGCACCAGTGCAGTTACAGTTACTGTGTGAATGCCTGTGTAAACACCTTTCTCGTGCTAGTCCTTTCAGCCCTGCAGTGATTAGGGTTTGGTTCAAGAAGGGCTGCATATGGATTTTCATCTTTGATTCAGGGCTGTATGAGCCCTGGTAATTAAGGCCTCTTGGCACCAATTTAAGCAACTTGAGCGTTGGGAACAATTTTGGTTGGCGCATCAATACAGCTCACAAAGGGTTTGGAGCACTCGAGAAATATTTTTACGTAATTGGCAAGTTTTGAGAGATGTTTGTGAAATCTTTCCGAAGCTTAAGATGCATCTTCAAAGTAGTGCAGGGCTCGTGGCAGGCTGTGGTCCTTTCAAACGGCTGATCTTACCAATGTGCATGTCGGTGATGGAAACGCTGGCAGCAGCGTGTACCGCTGGTTTGCTGTGTCGATGCCGTCAGTAAGATCTTCGGAGGTTACAGCAGCTCTGAGGTGAGATACGGCTGGTTTTCTGCTTTTGGAGCCTGCTGAAGTGGGTCAGCTTCTGGCCACCCAGGAGCTGGCAGCCTAGCTTCAGCTAAGTCTTGTCTCAGATGTCCATTGATTTTACTTCAAGGTCCTGAAGATCTGAGGGGATTGAAGAAAAACCTTCAGGCTTGGCGTAAGGCCTAGAAACACAAGTTTCCATTTTACGAAGTAAAATGAAGGCGAGATGCGCTGGAGTCTCCCCCTGCCATCGGCTGGATGGCCTGGTTTCTTCCTGCCTGGCTCTTTTTCTGGAGTTGGGAACTGAAGTTAAAGCTGATGGCGTTTACCATGCTAGATGTGCGGAGAGGGAAGGCTAACGCATGGCGGAAGTGATGGTATTTTGCTGATTGCTCTAAAAAGGCAGGGAGAATTTGCCTCTGTCTTAATGTTTGCTTGTGTTTGGTGCTTTCTGTGACCTGGCAGTAGGGCAAGCAAAATATTACCGGAGTCTCTAGTGTGGGCAGGATGCTGCGACTGATGACAGAGATGCTGCGGTAGCTTTCTTCCTATCGTCTCTCTGCACATCTGACTGTTCGAAGTTTGTGGATTTTTAAAGACAAAATTGTCCATTACTGCATTTTTCTCAGAGGGAGGCAGCTGGCTAAAATCATCATCTGGCTGAGTGCTCCTTCCCTGAATGTGTGCCTGATGGCACTTCGTGCAGTCAGGCACTCTGCTTAGATGCTGATGTGCAACTTGGTTCTCTCTGATTTCTTGATTTCACAGTTTCTGTCCGTGCAGCCGGTTCCGCAGCATGCGCATCCCCACGCCGAGAGGAAGGGGTAATGTGCTCACAAGTGCTACACGCTGCCGAGAGGGCAGATGTAATACCTGAAACCACTTGTCTTCTCTTTAAATGTCACTTTTAAATGGGTGTCATCTTTAAAATGGCAGTTTTCTTTTCTGTATGTATTCAGTGCTGCTCTTGCCATCTGTCTGGATGCGTGTTGACGGGGGCAGCGTACAAAACAGCATAGAATTTGCTGGCAGATATGCAAACTATAGAGATGTAAAATAGGCCCTAACTTCAAAGCTGGAACAAAGACAGCAGAAAATTATACAGTCTTGAAGCTGCACTTGTCAACATTAAATGACATGCTCTTCAGTTACAGGGCAAACACTTGCCTAGGTGGAATCCAGAAATAAGGCAAAGTTTTTCAGTTTGGCCTAACAGGTGGTGATTATTTGTAGATTTAAATAATTTAGCACATGTTATGGGGTAATTTTTGTGTTGGTAAGGACTGTTTGTTCAGCGATCAGAACTGAAATCTGGAAGGCTAACAATTGCCTTTGCTAAATTTACTACTATTTTTTTTTTCCCTGTAATGCCAGCTTATGTTACAAGATAATTAAGTTTTTCTAGGGGGTGCATGTTGTGCTGCATTTTGTGGCTTTTGATATGCATACTGTTGTTTGGTTTTGGGTTTGTTTTTTTTAATTCCAGGATGCTTCCTCTCAAACCGGCATCTCTTCAGGTTTAAATTAATGTTGATGGAAGAGAAATGATGACATAGTCTTTCTCTACCTTAGCCTCAGAGGGCTGGATGTTTGTTTTCATTTTGATATTAAGTAGGAGTCACTGGTGGATTGTCCCAGATAGTCAATCTTTTGAGATAGAGGCTTCTAAACTCGTAATGCCAGAAAATACTTATTAAAGGAGATGAGAAACTGAAGGAGTGAACGTCCTGAAACTGCTAATTGCTTCTGTGCGGACTGGCCCCGTGCGTTTCCACTGTATAATTGCAGTCTTTACTGTAGCTCCCTTGCAGAGCCTTGAGGTCCTGATAAACATGAGTCTGTCTTTAAAATGAAGCAAAAAGACTGTACTTTGTCAGACAAGACAGTTACTTTCCGGTTAAAGACAGCAATTGTCTTATCTGTTGCACTTTGGTATAATAAACCAGGTTGTCCCTCATATGCCAGATGCAGAGCTGGCCAATATAGGCTGGTATTAAACTGAAGACCCTCCCGAGATGAAATTCTTCATCTTCAAATGGTGGTGGACTGCTTGTAAGGGCCGTCAGCCTCGAAGGACGCGGTAATGGGGGAGGAACTTCATTTAATACATGCAAGGTCTGGTTTTGTATCGGTAGGATGGCAATGCTTGAGCTTCCACAAGGTATTGAGATGTAAGGTTTAGAATTGATCTCAGAGAGATGCTATGGCTTCCTTAATTCCCAGATTTTAAAACACAAAGATTGGTTTTATTGTGAATCTTTTCTGTAAACTGAAAACTAGGAGCCCAGGACATGCTGGTGACTTCCAGCTTAAGAGCAAACTGCAGCGCAGAGAAACAAGATGGATTTTTACAGTATCTGAAGAAATGACATTTAAATGCAGGTTTTCCTGTGAGGTGGGGTGAAAAACAATCTGTAAGGGTGAGGTGGGGTGAAAAACGACTTAATCCAAGGCCTGTGGGAGGGAGGTGTAAGATGTGCCTGAATGGCAGCTGCTCATCTGAAGGGAAAAGGAATATGTTACAGGCAGAAGTGGCAAGTGCTGCTTGTTACTTAATGTTTTATATTAGAGCTCCTGCTTTTGGTTGCTCTGACTTGCCAAGATAATGGTCTCCAAAAGTCCTTTGCCTTACTTTAAGTTCTGGCCAAACCAATGAGCCCATTTTGGCGAAGAGGAAGCCAGGAGGTATTGCACCATCCAAAACTTCAGAGCTTGGCCAGGTCGATCTTAAATGGCATCTCAGTACGTGCAGGATGGTTCTTCTTCATCAGACCTGCCTTTTTTTCTTTCCATGGAAAGCCATCAGTACCTGACTACCCTGAGCCTTCCATTTTGCTGTGTTTTGTGAAAATAACTCACCCGTTAAGATCTTCCTGGCCTCACTGGTGGGGCTGGAGGAACCCCACCGCTTGGTGGGTACAGGCCTATAGGCTCAAGCCATCTGGCCTGGAGGATTACTGGGTTGGGAGCCAGGGAATGTAGAGTTCAAGCCATGGGACTTCCCATGTCAGCCCTGTGTGTCTTGTATTCCCCACTGAGAGCTGTCCCATAGCTGTTGGCCAGTGTTACCGCACGCTTCTGTCTCCCTTCCTCCCACCCCACAACGCGTGCCAGCGTCCTAAAACACAGCACCGGCAGCTACCAGCCGAGCTGGGAGGGAAAACCTGACTGAGAGGCTGGGTTGTCCTCCTGGGGATGCTTTTTGGAGTGAATGTCTGATGTTCACATCCCTGGCTGTGGCTTCTTTTTCTCTCCAAAGGCAGGAGCACGTTGATGCTGTCCCCCACCTCCTCTGCAAGTCAGTGGCAGTGTAAGTTGGGCTGGTCCAGCCTTGTAGTGTTACGGTTCAGGGGAACTACATTGTTTCTGGTTTTATTAAAGTCTTGGCAAACAGGAATAAAGGTCCTGTGAGATTCTTCTCTGTTCTATCCAGAAATGCTGGACGGAAATTCATTCAGTGTTGCTGTCTTGAATTACTTTGTATTGTACCTGTTCTTCAGAAGCCATCCCTGGTTTTTCCTTGTGTCGGGCAGATGCTGAATAAAGCCCTGAGAAGGGCTCAGGAGTTAAGTTGCTCGTGGTTCAGGGCTCCGTTTTAGGACCTGCGAGACCAGAAGTCACTCCCAGTTACATAGTTACACCAGTGCATGTGTACGAGCCATGTGGCCAGCCAGACCGGGCTCTTCCCGAGGTTGTCCCTGGTCCTCGCAGCCCGATGTTCTTCAGCTGCAGCTTTCTGTGTTCCTTGTGTGCCTTTCCTCCTCCACCCTCTCACCGGAGCAGGGCTGCTCCGCAACCCACAGCCCAGGAGCAGGGGGCTCGGGAGCGAGGTGGCCCAGCTGGCTGTGGCTCAGCTCCATGGGAACTTGTTTTCTTTCACCTCGTACAGCCTGCTGTCAAACACATCCTAGAAGCCACAAAGTCGCTTCAGAAGGACCTTGACCACTCCGATATCCCACACAAGTGATGTAAATGCAGGATACAAAGGGTAAGTGCGATGCTTGCCCGGTGAGTGACTCAGCAGTGACTGTGGGCTCCATTCTGAATCCCGAACAGTGGTGCTGCTTGCAGAGGGGCTCACGGCTGAACTAGGTATGGAACGTGTGCGGCAGCCACTCGGAAAACTGCTAGAAACCTGGTGTCCTCAGCACCCAGTGTGCCTTCGGGAGTCTGGGGATAACCAGTCCCTTGGTTCTGCCTGCGCAGCACTCTGGGACCCTTAAATGCTGCTTGGAATTTTGCTCTTTGTTCTTTTGCATCTTTAGTTTGTACACATACCTGTACGGAGCCTGGAGCAGAGCTTGTTCCTAAATTATTCCTAAATAAATGGACATAGCTGCAGTTGGCTAAACAGAAGTAATAAATGCCTGGCTCAGCCGCCAGTGAAAATCCTCCAGGCTGGGCTGGAGAAGCTGCTTTACTGACCTCGCTTTTGAGAAAGCTGCAGATCTGTGCCAGAAAGAGCCTGGCCTTCAGGTTGTGGTTACCTGTGTTGGAGGAGGCTGGCCATGATCATCACTGTAATGCAACTGAAACATCCTTGTAGCCCAGCACAGGCACTGGGCTACCTCTATGTGTCTCACCTGTTTGTATTTCCTACTAATTTAAAAGTGGGTTTAAAAATTTCATTATTTTTTAGGTAACTTATTTTCAGCTGATAGCTGAGTCACTAGCTGTTGTGCTACAGCCAGGATCCCAGGGAGAGAAGAGTCTACTTGCTGAAAGTTTAGAGTTACGATTTTTGGCAGCACACTTCATCTTTTGAGCTTGTTCTTCTGTGGCTTGTTTTGTTCCATCTGTTCAGGTGCCTTTGTTAGAGCAGAGCAGGAGCACCCGACCGAAACGCTGTAGTCACAGAGAGCAGAAGTGGCCTTAATAAGGCTGATGGGAAAAGAACATGGTGGTGAGCAATAATTGAAATTTATTCTTAACCTACAGCACCCCATGCCTTGTGGCAGTAGCTTTTGCCCTAGAGGCTCTTCTTCAGTCTCACTGGTCTGTCTGGAGCTGCTGCAGATTTTTGCTGACAGAGCCCTGATGGAGGAGAGGAGGACTGGAGGCTTGTCCCCCTCCCGGGTACCAGCCCCACTGGTCTGGGGGGGAGAGGAGGGAGAGGATCCACCTAGAGGATCTGCAGTAGCTGGAGCGGATTAAGCGGAGCTTGCTCCTAAAGAGCTGGACAGCCCTCACTGTTGCCTTGTAGGTTTAGATGGATTGTGTGGAATCTGTGATGCCTGTGCAGGCAGCGTGGGTGGCAGGGTGCTCTGGTGATGGCAGGGGACAGACTGATGGCAAGCAGCAAAACACCAGCCAGACCTGGCCTTCTGCCCATGTGTGAGTCGGGGAAGTTAGTTCTGACTGAGGCCAAGAAATCTCTGATAGCCTGGTGCCTAACGAGTACAGGTGAGATGTGCATGCAGGCTGTAGAGCTTGAATTTCCAGTTGTTAACAGCAGCAAAAGCTTCAGTTTATTTAGAAGTAGATCTGTTGAACAAAGATGTATCACTGTCCGCTTTTCCTATCGTGTCTTTTTAACCACGTGTTTCCAGTCAGCCCTGGAGGGTGTGCTCTTTGAGGGCTCTATCACAAACCCACGCTCTCAAAACAGGTCCAGAAATTCAACCTGATGCTTTTGCTTCAACGGCTGTTGTTGAAACAGAAGATACAGATGTGCCCCGCCTCCTCTCCCACCCAGACTGTCCTCAGTATTGTGGTACAAATAAATCTCTACGTATGTTTGCGTGTTGCAGTGTTGTCAGCAGCACCCATGGCAACCTGGAAGTGTTTTGTGAAGGCAAGTTTACTCAACCTGATGCGAGCAGCCTGGCAAAGGGACTTTATATCTAGTGACGCATGTTATACGCGACCCCATTCTGAAATCCCCTTTCAAGTCTTCAGTTGTTTGAGCACCCTTGGAAAATCTCTGTCAAGCGACATTAGCAAGAGCGGAATTAAGTCTTAGCGGATTTAGCCGAGCAGCTTTGGCTACGGAGTAAATCAGGAAATACCCCCCTCATTAAAAATCCAGGTGCATCTTCAGGATGACTTGTGAAGGGGTGGCCTGCAGACAAAACAACTGTTTTCCCTTTGGAGATTGCTGTTGGTTGGGGTGCTGAGCTCCCACAGTTTTAAAGTTGTGCTTACTGCGGTAACTGCTGTATGTCCTGGTCTTGTGGCAGGTGGGTATTGTGAAACTTCAAGGTAGATTTCTTTACCTGTTGTGACTGGAGCAACTGGACTTCAACATGTCTTTTAGAAGGTCAGCAAATGGAAAATATCAGGGAGGTGGATATCTTTTTTGAGTTGCATTCTTCTATTTTAATGTAGTTTAGCCTGAGAATAATTCTTGACAGCGAGTGAGTGAGGAAAGTAAGCTCTTGTCAAGTAACAGCTGTAGGAAGACAGTTTTAAATGGTGGGAACTATAAACAGACCCATCCCTCCTGGATCGGAGGTGCTGACTGGAACTCTCTGTGAGAAAGGGCTGAGAGAGAAAGTAGGGGGAATAGTTTGTCGTTTGTCTCACAGAGTGCTGGACTGCAAGCTGTGTATCTGCTGTGCTGCTCCGATCAGCAGCTTGAAGGATTTCTTTGATTTGCCAGTGCTCTACCGAGATGGCTTGAGATCCTTTGGAGAGGCACGCAGACGAGCAACGTTGTAAAGGGAACCAAGCTGATGTGTAAAGGCATCCTCCTGTTCTCTCGTTAAAGGGGTTTTGCCCTCTCAGTAACAAGAAGCTGATTATCAACTTAGGAGGTTTTGAAATGGGCTGCAGTGAAGTTACCCTTGTTCCAAGCACCAGTTCCTTGTCCTGTGCCTGGTCTGGTAGCAGCCTTGCAGAGACGGCGAGTAGCAAAGGGAGCCCACGAAGGTCAGATGGTGAAGAGCCTCCAGCAGCGCTAATCCCTACCTGACCAGGAGGTGCTGAGGTCTGACATTAAGCCTCGTGCAGCTAAAGCACTGAGCCGTGCCACACTGCAAACCTGGTGTATTTGGGGCAGGATAACTGCTCTGGCAAGCAGCGTATAACCTCGGATTAGTCAGCTTGTGCTTTTCCCTCTGTTAGTGGCACTTGGAGAATAGCATAATGGTGGATGCAGCTGAGCATCCTTTCCCTGCGTTGAAGTGCTGAATGCTGCTTCTAGGCAGGAGCCTGCAGGCAGGGAGATAGCGATGCTCAGGAAACAAAGGAGGGAAGTGAATTCTGGACCAAGCCTTCGCTTCTCTGACATGGGGTTGGGAAATGGCTCTCTGGGACCTTGTGGCAGCTGAAAACTCCATCTGAACACACACAAAGAGTCCCAAGGGCGGCCTGAGGTCATTCACTACATTCAGGTCCCCGATGTTTTTGCAGAAAAAGGCAACAGGAGGTTCTCTGTCTCCCCGCTGTTGAACTACAGCTCTCCCAGCAGCCAGGAGATGCTCCAGGGGGTGGTGTCCGTGGGTTGGGACCTGCTAGGGGATGCAAAGCTTATCCTACCCCTGAGCAAAGGGAAGGGGGCAAGTGGACGTTGCCCTTGCTCTTCTGGATGATCGTGAATAATGTGACTTCAAAGCCCTTCAACCTTTTATGGCCTTGCTCTAAATTGGTGGTGTGGTTTTAATGCGGTGCCGCTGTGCCTGGATGTCGTCACAGGCGCAGAGAGCTGGCTCTGTCCTGGAGAGGTTACGCTTCCTGCCGCGATGTTTGCTGCCTCTAATTAATCCTAATCAACCTTTGCTGTGAATTCTTGTAGACAGATTTGGACTCGAAGGTTGTAATAAAGAGAGAAGCCGGAGGCTAGGAAGAGGCTGGCGTCCCCAACGCCGCTGCCGGGGTGCCTGACCTTGCCAGTGTCTCGGCTGCCCTGGACGTGCCGGGGAGCGTGTGTTGTTCCACTCCGCAATCCTCCTGTGACCGGCAGCGTGGAAGGGAGCAGGAACACTGTGTTCAGATAAGACTGCACCTTCCCCATCTAGCAGATGTTCGCCTGAACATCCCACTGGATTGCATAATTACAGAGTTGAACGTGGAGCTGAGCGGGCTGCAGCCCTTTCCGCTGCTGGGTGTCAGCTATTGTGTGCTCCTCTTGATGAGATTTTTGGTTTGCTTTTTTGTTGGCTCTGTCGCATGGTTCAGGCTAGGCACTCCAAAACTGTCCTTTTTTTATTTTATTTTTTTCTACGTGCAGCTGATCCAAGACAAGAAAACAAATCAGTTCTTTTTAAATTTCATTTCCCTGGTCTTGTCCTGCTCATTCCTCACTGTAATTGGGCTTCGGTGCTGTAAGCGCTTTTCGGGTTTTCTGGTGAGTTGTCAAGGAAACGTTTTAGCATGGTATGTCCTGGCTCAGCAGCGTGGCTCCCCGAGGAGGGATGCACCGGGGATGAAATCCGCACCTGCAGCTGAGGGAGGAATTTGTTAACTCCCTGCCTGCATCTTCAGCTTCTGCCCTGCCTCCTGAGCTGGGATAAACAGATTTATTTCTGAGGCAGAAAGATTTTCTTGAGGGGGGCACCCCCACCCCCCAATAACTGCAAATAAAATAGGCTGGTAGGTGCCTTTACTGCAGAATCATCCTGTTCTGGCGGTCCCTGGCCGCGGTGGTGTTCCGTAAGCTGGATGCTTTGAGCGGTCCTGGCTGGGATGTATAATGCAGGGCTTAAATCGTCTGATCCCTGGCAGGGTGCTGGCAAGGGAGCAGCTGCTGGGGCTTGGGGTTTGGAAGCCTGGAGGGAGTGGCTGGGGCAGGACTGGCTGTGGGGCTCACTGCGGGTTCGGGGCACGCTGGGGGGCTTCCTGCCGCCCACCCACCTTGTTTGATGGAAGAGCTGGTGTAGATGGAAACTGCCCGGGTTGGAAAGGAGGGAGTGAGCTGTGTCACTGCTGAGGAGGTATCAGAGCAGTGCCCTGAGGCCCCGTCCTACCTCGCTGGTACATTAAGCTCTCCTTTAATTTGTACAAGCCATGCCGTTCCTTTCCCTAACGACTTTATGCTCAAGTAAACAAGACCAAAGCCATGGGGAAGAGAGTGCAGCAGATGAAGTTGGTGCAGATCATGGTTGGCAAATGTCATCTTCCCTCCACAAAGTGGAGGTGGTTCCTGCATGCTTGAAACGGCAAAAGGAGGCACGGAGCTGGTGTGGGCGGCGAGCAGGAGCAGAGGACAGGGATCAGAGCAGGGCAGCCAAGGTGGAATTAAATGGGATTACTTATCTCTGGCCGCTCCTGGTAGTCCGGTCTGAATAGTGCCTGGCGCAGCCAGCATTTCTGTGTCTGCAAATAACTGATGGACTTTGGATGGTGACTGAACTGTCCTGAGGAATGTGGAGCTACCTGTGCTGCAGGAGCCTTGGAGCAGGGTCTCTCTTCCCCCTTGCCATGCTTATCCGTAGGGATGGAGCGAGGCGGGCTAACCGGTGTGGGGAGAGTTCAGGCTGCCTTCAGCCAGCGCAATTTTGGCATAGATGATCCCTGAAATCATTCAGTGGGTCAGCAAGTATTCTAGGGGAAAATGGATAAATTTTGGTATCAAAGCTACTGGTAGCACGTAGATTCTATGTAACAAGGAGAATTTAGCTCAAATTGCTTTATTTTCATATTGTTTCTACAAGGTCTCCGCTGGCAGCAGCAGCTGTCCGTGCCCAGGGTCGGCTACAGCTCTTTCTGTCGAGAGATGCTGCATTTAAGGGGGAGGGGGGGAAGCCCAAAGTTTTTATTTAGTATTCTGGCTTACTTGATGTTTCTCTTATAGGAAGAAAATGTTTTTAATGCTCAGAAGTAGGTCACCCTGGGTGCCTGGGAGGAGCAGGTTGTAAATAGCTGCCTTCTCCAGGAGGTTGCTGAGAGTCTGGCTTCTGCTCCATGTCATGTCCCTTCCTCTCTGACTGCCCTGGGCTGCCCCATCCTGCGAGCCGGGAGCTGAAGCCACACGTTTTGAGTGCAAGAAGAAATTCAGAGGCTGCTTTCTGCCTTTTCCTTTTGCTAGGGGCTGATGCTCGTGCCCCCTCCTCGGGAAGCCCCGGCTGGCTGCCTGTGCTAGCTCAGATGCTGCTTCTCAGCTGAGATGTGTTTTCTGGCATCTCTTGAATTGCCTCCCTCCCCTTTAATTTTACCTTTTTTTTTATCAGCAGTCCCTTATGGGAAGTAACAGCTGTCTCTTCTGATGGATATGTTTAATTTCCAGCCTTTCCCTCTGTATTTCAACTGCAACACATCTGCTACACGTGTTACAGCCTTCAACTTTCACAGCTCGTGCCTTAGCTCTCTGTTTCTTAATGCTTTTGCACATAATGCATTGACCAGACGGGGCCACATTTAGACCAGTCTGATTGAACAATAAATCATAGCATCCTGGTTGCAGTCTTCACCTCCTCTTATTGTCTAAATGGGTTGCTCAGGTGCGTTGTGTTATCATCTTCTCAATCAAATAAGTGTAAAATTAGATCCAGACCTCCATCAGCGCATGTATGACTTGTCAGAATTTTACAGCTTTCTCGCAGATTAGGCTGGGTTAGTATTAAACGTCAATTTTGCAAAGGCTACTGCCAGTTCATTAGTTTAAAAATAAAGAACAAATAAATTAAAAAAACCCAACAACAAATGTAAACAGCTGGTCTGGTGGTCTTGGAGGACTGTACTTTGGAAACCAGTTATGTTTGACTGCAGTTGCTACTCCTCCAACGGAGCGAGTGACAAACAGTCTCTACTGTGTTGCATTTTTGGAGGGGTCGTGTTGGTACAGCATTCAGCTGAAAAGCTTACGTGGTGTCTATATTCTAATGTATTTTTAGTTGCAGTCACATTGTATATCTCCTCGTAAACACTTTTATTAAAAGCTTTGCTTTATTAAGATGCAGCACCATCTCGGACTGGAAAAAGGGGTCCAGATAAATCTACCAGTTATTCAAATTTGCTTTGACTTCTCTAGAGCACTGTAAACCATCAAATACTTATAAATATACATTTGTATACATCTGTCTTATAAAGAAGGCTTCTTTATTAGATCTTAAACAAGACTTTTGCTGGATGTTTGTAAACCTTGTTAAGAAATTCCTTTTCAGTGGATAGAAGCCTCTTTCAGCTCTAGCCAGGTTTAGAAGGGGTTTGCTAGTTTAGCTGGTTTTGAGAGAGCCCAGTGACTTCCCCCTCACCCCCTGATTAATTTCTAAAGTGTATTCTCTGCAGGTAAATGAAACTTGAAACCTCTGGTTTTAACTTGAACTCATTCTAAATTGTGGACTGCAAGGGTGATATTTTCGGGTTTTCATGAGTTTGCTTTCAAGGCCAAAGATTTGATGGTATTTTTTAATTTATTTTTTTAACAACTGAACTTGACATCACTTGCGTTTCCCTGACAACAGTGTCTAGAGAGGCTGTGGGCTGGGAGAAGCCAAGGGGGCTGGTCTCATCCCAGCCCTGCACCGTTCCCTGAGTTCAGATGCCCCGATGAGGCCAGCTGATGAACCTGGTAACGATGAGTGTTCCCATCACGAGTGGGAGCCCTCCTGGCAGCCTGTGGTGTCCTTTGCTTATTGGGAGCGAGTGACCAAGCATCTGTAAATGGGGGGTGAAGGGCCTAGAAAGGGCTGAACACCCATTTGTTGACCCAGTATATCGTGTAAGAAAACCAGGTTGTGGCATCTTGTGTAGGTTTATGCTCCTCTGGTGTGGTAGAGCTAAAACTCGAGAGTCCTTTCTATGTCGGGTAGTAAATGTGCAGAGGGTTTCCAGGAGGAAATTAATCCTCATCCTGTGGGGTGGCAGGGATGGACAAGTGCTGTGGCTGTGAATAGAGAGGCATATGGAAAAAAAAAAAAAAAATTAGACACTAAATCAGAGATGGGAACTGCTGAGTGCTACAACCGAAGCGTTCATTTCTGAGGCTCTAGAGGAGCTCGAGTGTTGGCACAGGGTCGACTCAAAGCCGTGCACAGATGAGAAGACAAACTGAAGGCAGCAGGCTGAGCATGTATGAGAAATGCAAAACCCAGGCACGAGCTGGAGGCAGGGCAGAAAGCTGGGGTTTCACCCCGGGGTTCCCCTACCCGAGCTGCTCATCACGTTTCTGAATACACCCTTGCTAAGATGCACCAAATCGGATAAGAATCATTTCAATTAGCTTGTTAGGTGTTGAAACTTGCCATGGTAGAGCTCCTGTTCCCTGCAAACCTGAGTGCTGTCTCTCATGGCTGCATAGCCCCTGAAGCTGGAGTTAAATCAGTTTTCACAAGGCCATCTGTCAGCTTGTTTGAGACAAGCACAGCAGAGTGCTGTGCACTGAGTAGCCAGTGGAAAATTATTAGGGGTTTTTTTTTTTTCTTCATTTTCTGCCTGGACAAGTTGATTTTATAAAGCTGATTTTTGAGGTGGGGGTGGGGATGCATGGGGAGGGAGGTTTTGTGTTGGGGATGCTCTTGTCTACCTGAAGCATCGTTTCTCCTGGAGATCCACAGTTCTTCGCCTCTGGTACCTTCCCTTTGTGCGGGTAGTTGGTGTTGATTCCACATTTGGTACGTGTACAGCAGCAGACACTTAAAAGCTGGGAATGAAAGCGGCTTGTGGTAATTATCACAAAATTAAAGATAATCTCCTGCTCTGGAATTGTGACAAAGTGCAGAAAAGAGATTAGTGCGGTCGGAGAGCCGGCACGGCCGTGGCAGGGAGAGTGCGGTCTCCCTGGCCCAGCGCCCTCTTGCCCACGTTGTGTTCCCAGCGATTTCCAGCTTGGAGCAGAGTTTGTCCCTTGGGGTTCTTCTGTGGCCTTGAGTTGCCACTCCAGCTCATGCCCTGAAAGTTTGTTAGCCAAATTCTCACTTAGTGCCATACCTCCTGCTCCCCTGGCCATTGTGTGGCATTTTGATGAACGGTCATAAAATTGTGTTGTCTTAAGTCAAAGAACTGATTTATTTTATTTTTTTTTTGTCCCCCTGGAAAAAACACCCTGATGCAGGGTCAGAGCTAGCGGTGTGGCCTGCTGAGCTGCCTGTGGGCGCAGTCCCGAGGAGCTGGAGGGGCTTACAGGGTTTGACATCACCCATCCTGTGCGGTGAGCACCCATGTGGGCAGCAGCCCCTTGGCCGAGAGATGCCCAACCCAGGTGGGCGATGGAGGGGAGCTGCTTTGCACCCCTGAGGGGTCCCTGCCCCACTCACCACCTATCCTTCTGTCTGGGGTGGGATCGTGCGATGCAGCTTGCGTGGAGGGAGCAGGATTGCAGACCCCTTGCTGCAGTCCTGTATTCCTGTTCCTGATGCAAAACCTGGGCACTAGAGGGGACAGTTTAAACCAAAACCAGTCAATCTTCCCCTGCTCCTCTGGCTTTGCTGTGGGCCAAGCTGCTGGGCTGGGCAGATCCATCGCAGACACTCAATACCCCATGGCCAGGACCCGTTTTGCACCAGACGGTCCCCAGCTTGCAGAGAACAGGATGGTGAGAGAACCTCAGCACTTCTGACGGAGAGCAGTTTAGTCTCCCCTGTGACCACCAAGGGGGTTTTGTTGTTTTGGTTTTTTTTCTCCTTCCCAGCATCTGAAATGTTTCCTGAAATATAACTGAATCTCACGCTCCCAGCATTATTGTCATCTGGAGAGCATCGTGCTCCTGTTACGCTCAGCTTCTTGCTCACGCTCCTTTCGAAACAAGCCCTAAAGCAGCACTGCTTGTATTTGAGGAGATTGAGCAGTTACCCCAGCTAACCCATCATAGTTCCTCCTTGGCCAAATCGGGGGGTGGGGGTGGGGGGAATGATGCTGCAGCATGTCAGGCTGGACAATCTGGGGCTTTTCCTGCTCTCCAGCTGGGGGGGCTGGACATCTCCTGCTCCCCCTGGAGAGCGACCACCCCCCAGCTTGTGTAGTTATCCCTCTGGAGTGGGGGCAGTTGTGTGCCAGCAGGTAGCTGGATTATCTACGTGTTGTCCTCGACTGGGGACAAGTGGGGGGCTTGAGCCTTTCTCCTTCGCAGCCAAAACTCCAGGTCAGTCCACGGTCCCCTGTGAAATTAAGTCCTTTCTAAAAGATTGTGGGATGCTTAATGATCTGTGGTTGCAGCAACACTTCAGATAGGAGCAGGGAGCAGCAGACTCGTACCTGGAAACAGACGGCCTGAAATCTGTCGCTTGGGTTTGTGTCCTTTGCAAATGGGTTTCGCTCCTGATACCTGGGCTGGGTGTGCAGGGGGGCCAGGGAGCTGCCTCGGCAGGGGACGTGGTGCTGCCGGGATGGGGTGCTGAGCTCTTCTTAAGCATCTCTTGGTCCTTGTTCGTCGTGGCTCTCTGGAGTCAGCCGGGCTGGAGGTTGTGGTCCCACGTGTGGGTCGGTGAACACCTCGTGGGACTGGCAGCAGAGGAGCCTCTCATCCCTGTTGCCTAAAAATACGGAGCTACTTGCAGACTGGGGCTTGCACTAGGAAATGAGAAGATGGCCTCGTGTTGGAGGAAGGTTTGGACTCACGTTTCCAACGCTGATTATCTATCTAAAAGCTTTAGGCAAAATCCTCATTTCGCACCGTTTGCTGTAATGGTGACTTCTCCCAAAGGCAGTGGTTGAGATAAATGATGCGTTCATTTTTGCAATATATTTGGACATCAGGTTCTATAAATAGATTCAATTATCAATATAGTTTGTCAAGTGTCTCTCTGGGCCTCTGGATGTGGCTGGCTCTTCGGTGTAGCATGGACCTATTACTTACGGTGCAGCAGGGATTTACAAGAACTCTCTGCTGAAGCCTCTAGGAAACATTGCCAGGAAGAACTGTGCATCTCTGTGCTTCTGAATATGAAATTTTGGGTGACCCCTAAAACTTCAGACTCCTGCACTAGTGAAACTGAAAACTGAGCAAAAAATCAGCTGCTTTGAAGGCTTTACAGCTCGCTTGAAGAGCAAAGCATTAGACTGTGTTCTTGGTGCTTTTTTTTTTCTGTGTCTCTTCTTTTACTGATGCTCTTCCTTTCTCTCCTCAGGTCTGGCACCGAAGAAGGCAGCCATCACCGAGGTGAGATGTGTAAAGCTGGCCTTGAAAATCCCGTGTTGAGAAATAAAAATGCAGAGCTCTAGAAAACACTTCTGCCTGACCTTTTTTGAGCAAAGCCAGATTTCTAAATACTTTTAAGATTACTGAAAATGTGATATTTGTTATCTAGGACAAAGAAAATGAGTGGGGTAGGTCTCTGGAGTCCCTGTATTGGCATCACCACAGCCGCCGCGGGGATGTGAAGGGGTTATGCCCACCACACGGCCAATTTTAGGTCTGTAAGTGGCCGAGGGCTCCTCTTCCACCCCAGAAGCTGAAGGTGATAAACGGAGGGTCTGTATCTTGGGCATCTCCAGGGCTCTGTGTTGGGTCTCACCCACTCCTGGGAGCGAGTCAAGGCTGTAATTTGTGAAGCCGTAAAATAGGGGAACATCTCAAGGGGCTGATCTTCTCACGCATAATCCAGGTCGCAGGTTGCTGAATCACTGTTACCTTCTGGAGCAAAACTCTTCACAGTTGGCAGCAGGGAATCTAGTAGGAGGATCCGTGCTTGAAAGCTGTTCCCTGAAACCCACACTCTTGGTTTAGGGCATCGTGTTCAAATGATTTTTGTTTGATCTAATTTTATGTCACACGCCTTTACATTACTCACCTGGGATGATGAGCGTTTGTATGCATGAATAGCTAAATCTTCCTGCCAGGAATGTGAGACTTGATTATTATTTTTTTTGCCTGTCCAGAAATACACGTAGTAGGAAGTTCAACTTCTGTGGAAGTTGATTGCTTTGTTCAGGGCACATATAGCCCCGCTTTTTCTTGCCCTGGAAAGTCACAGGTAGAGCAAGAGACTGTGGAAGAGAATTCTGTTACTGCATTTCATAGGAGGGAAATCCCTTAACTGGTACCTGTGTCTGTTGATCGCTTTGAGAGGATGATGATGAGCCACGTGGTGAGGCAGGACGATACAGCTTGAGCTTGCATGTAATAGGATGCGGCTTGTTGGTTAGAAGCTGCAAGGAAAGGATAAGCTGCACTGCTAATCACGACTGCTTGGAGGAGTGCTCAGAAGCAAAAGCCTGGCTGCACTAAATGTTTAAAACGGGGTAGGAAATCGGATTTTTTTTGAAGGAGAAATCAGACTTCCCCTCAGTACGAGGAGTACAAGCAGTTTGACCAGAAATAGCTGCAAGCTTTTGATTAAAAGCTAAAACACAAAGAACTTCTGTAGCCTGAACAAAATTATCCATTGTCTGCTGTAGACATCAGTCCTGAGAGATGGGCCTGTGTGGTGCTTGAGAGAGACAGTGATATAATATTGTCATTTGGGAAGTGACCTTGGATCTCTTAAAGGAACATTCAAGGCCTGGCTGTTCTTTAATGTAAAAACCCCTTAAGTGTTTCTGGGGGCTCACCAGCAGCTTTAGCCGTCTGCTGGGCTCCGCAGTCGCCTGGGGTCACAGAAGGAGCTGTGTGGAATTCCACAGAACACGGGTCCGCTGGCTTGTTGAAGGGTGCAGCCACAGCCTGCTCCTTCCTCGACGGGTAAAAAAAAGGTCCAGGCAGACTCAGAGGAAGAAGAGGAGGAGAACAAGAGTAGGTTTGTTCTCACTCTGGAGTGCTGGCAGTCCTGTAGAGTTTCTGTAAACTCTGCAAAACTTCAGGAGGAGCTGTTACTGCAGTTCACCCCGTGTGGGCTCGTCCTTTGAATTGTAAACAAATGAGATCTCACTTGAATGGGTTCTCTCCACGTGAAAGCAGGCATGGCGCTGTGTTGTCCCTGTCATCTGTCTCTTATTTCTCCCGTGAAGCACCATGTATTGGTAGGACACCTGAGGGCATTGGATTTTTAAGAATAAAATTCTCTTGCTGTTTGATTTAATACAGCGCTGTTTTAAATCAATGAGAAACAGCGGTCAAGCAGCGGGGGAATCTTGGCAGCTGGGAAGCAAGCAGATCTTTTCCAGAGCTCAGCATCTTTGGGGGTTCTGCCCAGTTGGTACTAAGGGTGTCAGTCTTGAGGGATGGTTCTGTAATTCAAACAGCCTTGTTTAAAGCGTGCTGGTGCCAGTTACACCTTTTTGCATGGCGTGGTTTTTTCTCCACTGATAGAGCGCGATCCCTCTGTCCTTTATGACCGCAATAATGTGGTTGTGCCTGTGCTGCTTTGCTTGTTCTTCTCTGCCAGCTCAGCTTCTGTTCTGGGCTTTAGCCGTGCTCTTTCCTTGCAGGGACCATCGTTACCAGGACAGCCTGGCCAAGGAAAGAAGATAGGTCATCGGGGTGTTGATGCTTCTGGTGAAACCACCTACAAAAAGGTTTGGTTTTGCGGAGTGGGGAGTGGCAGCTACGTGTAGGTGGCAGGCTGAGAAAGGAAGGTGGGGCCCAGTAGTTACCAGTCTGATGTAGATTTTATGCAGCACCCTTGTACCACGTAATCTTGCAAACAGCAAACCTGGAAGCCTTAATCCATCTCTCTAGCAGCTGGTTGAAGTTGTTTAGCATTATGTGGTGCCCCAGAGGACCCCACAGAAGTCATAGGCATGACTGTAGTGTAGTATAGGGGACACTAGCTGCAATAATTTGCTGTGAAATGCTCACTGACTGCTCTTTTCTTTATGCCAGACCACCTCATCCACTCTGAAGGGCGCCATCCAGCTAGGGATTGGATATACCGTCGGCAATCTGAGCTCCAAGCCAGAGAGAGATGTCCTGATGCAGGACTTCTACGTGGTGGAGAGCATTTTTTTCCCAAGGTAAAGGAGACAGGGGAAACAAAACTAACAGATGAGTTATTTCTTTCCCTCTCACTTATTTTTTTCAAGAGAGCTTCCATCTGTCTTTAGATCACAGAGTTGGATTGCTCTGAATGTTTTAAATATGCATCCGTTACGCACAAACATACCAGTGGGAAGTGTTAGATTCTGCAGTGCACTGGCTTGCAAGGAAGTGCAATGTAAGGTGCAGTACTCTATGCTTGAGTTTAACCTTCCTACGTGCTTTTCTTTCTACCTGTCCATCTAGAATTTCTTCCCCAAAATGATACCACGTTTGAGCTGGAAGAAACTCATTCTGGGAGCTCTTTAACTCTGTGAATAAACAAAGCTCATAAAAGCCATATTCTCTGTGTAAATGTATTCTGCTTGCCAAGTGGTTGTTCCGTGTGCTCTTTGGAAACAGATTTTGGCAGATAATTTAAAACCGATTTTCCTGTTGTCCTGCCACGGAAGAAAGTTTTTTTTTTTCTTGTCGTTGTTGTTCCTAAGATGTCTTTTTGCAAGGCTCAGTTCATTTTAAATACATACAGTCACATCAAGGCAACTGTATGTCAGATGAATGGTAATACAGAGGCTCCGCTTATGCGATGTCTGTTTTGTGCAGCGAAGGAAGTAACCTCACCCCAGCTCACCATTATGCTGACTTCAGGTTCAAGACCTATGCACCAGTGGCTTTTCGGTACTTCCGAGAACTCTTTGGGATTCGTCCAGATGATTATTTGGTATGGATATACTTCTCTGTCTTTCCTCCTTTATTTGAGATGGTCTAGAGTAGCACAGGGAATTTGGCCCTAAAGCAAGGCTATCAGCAATTCTTGCCTAAAAGGGACAGAAAAGAGTTAAGGCATCGTTCTGGTTCCAGCAAGGAGTGGCCAGAGGCTGTGGATTTAGGGATTCTGCTCAGTTTTGGAGGAGATTCAGTGATGATCCCAGCAAGACCAGCACCGCTCAGCCCAAGTCTTCGTTTGCTAAGAGGTAGCTGCTGGCTTGCACCGGAGGGAAAGGAAACAATCTGCGTACCGTGTGTGATGTGTAAGCTATGCGATGGGGTTCCCTCTCTGTTGTTTGTGGTTACAATAATTTACTGTGTTTACAAGCAAAAGGGAGTTGTGTTCTGCTGGGTGCAACCCTGTAATGTCCCCTGGGGCTCTGAGGACAAAGATGGGAATTTTTCCTTGTGTACTCACTTGAGAGCTATGTGAGCATAGTTATTTTAATCATCTTACAAAGACAGAATGAAATACAGCTTGTTCTTGTGCTCAGAAAGCTCCTCAGAGCTGGAAAGGCTGTTTCTAAAACACCTAGTAGTGCAGGCTCTCTGGGCTTGGAGTGCACTGGGGCCGAGTTCGGTCCCTTGCGTGTATGTGATGTCCTGCTCCTTAGAAAAGGACAAGTTTGAACAGGGGAAGGTAACGCATCCAAACGAGTGCATGCCCTCCCTCTCTTTTAATAGCCCTTTTTTTCTGGCTTAAGCTGTAGACAGGGGTAATGGTAGCTGAACACCTACCAGTAGAAAGGAATCCGTGCCATTGCACGGTTTGACAGTAACAGTGGTCCCCATCAGTGCCATCCAAGATAATGCTGGCTGATTTGATGAGTGGTTCAAAACCTGGGTAAGGCAAAGAGCCTGCCTCAGTTGCAAAGGTTGTGGCTCTGATTTGTTGCTTCTGCTTCCCCTGATTGTCTCTTGCCTGCCATGGCAGCAAATGCCTTTAATTATGCATGAGATAATTAACTTGATAAAGTCTTAGATCATTAATCTGTGCAGGGCTGAAAGCTGTTTTCAGTACCTAATCAGAGCCATAAATTAAATGCTCATCATTATGTCCCTTACATACCCTACCTCCCTCTCCTTATCTTACCTCTTGCTGTGACAGCTCTGACGTGATACCGCCCTGAAGGCGCTGGACCTGCTCGGTTACCTTGGGGTTGGTACCTAGCTGCCGACACTTGTGCTTGCACTTTCTTCTTTTTGTTTGGTTTTTTTTTTCCTGCTGCTGCTGGGCAAATCTCATTTGAGGATCTGCTCTTTGCATACTGATATCTAGAAATATCCTCCCAGTTCAATTCCCAGTGCAGTACCCCTTGCTGCACTTACACAGCGCCGATCCTTCTTGTGTCTGGACACTGGTGTAATACTTTTCCTCTGTTTCTAGCAGGATCGAGGGGGTGAGACGTGGCTGTAAAAATCCACTCTTAACAGGGGGAGCACAAGGCCAGAGGGGGCTGCTGAGAACAGCCAGTGCATTGTGTTCTCTCCAGCACAGTGACACATGGTGCCCTGAGCAGACTGTCATATCTCCTAAAATCCTGTCTTTCCGTCTGCACTTGCAATAATGTGCTGAAAGAAGCCGAAATGTGATACACACACAATGGGGAAAGATAAGATGTCATTATGAAGCCTGGGTGTTACTGAAAGCAGATGATTAGCTTGATTCTGAGCAGTTGGGATGCTCTGAACTGTAATCGCAGTCTCTAATTGTAAATTGTCCATCAACTTTGCTGCTTAGACCTAACCTATAATGAAAATAGTTCTCACTTAAGCTTTTCTACCCCTTAATCTCACAGGGAGACGGCATGCTGGTGAAAGCCCTCAAGGGCATAGAACTCAGCGTGCAATGAGTGGGGGCTAAAAACATCATCTTTTTTTTTTTTTCTTTTCTTCCCTAGTACTCATTATGTAATGAGCCTCTGATAGAGCTGTCAAACCCTGGTGCCAGTGGTTCCCTCTTCTATGTCACCAGCGATGATGAATTCATCATAAAAACTGTGATGCACAAGGAGGCTGAATTCCTACAGAAGCTCCTTCCTGGCTACTACATGGTGTGTATTACCCAGCACCTTGGACCAGTCTTGGGTTTGTAGTGGCAGCGTTTCTGTCCCAAACATTGCACGGGGCATGTCCTTCACCTGGGTTTCTTATGGCCTGCCAGCCCCGTGCCAGGGACGATGTTAAGTGTGTCATGAAGCCGGTCCCAGGAGCACAAACCCTGCCGACTGGTTGCAAACTCTGTGGGTAAACTTGAGGCAGGTAATTGTGCCACAGCTTCTAGGCATGTTCTGGCCTGAAAATGGCTTCTTAGATGTGTGTTTCTGAGTGTCCTTTTCCGAGCACTAGTTCATTCTTTGCTTGGCACCACACATCTGCCTCAGCCTGGCTTTGAGGATGGCTGTTGGTTGCAGGGACACAACCACCGTGGTTTTGTGGGGAAACCACTGCCGTCCCTGGCCATCTCCCATGCCTGCTGTGTCGACAGAGTTGCTCTGAAGGCAGCTGCTGGCTCTCACTGGCTGCAGTACCAAGCTAAAACTCCCACGGGATCAGCCAGCTTTGCACATCCAGTCTGCTGCAGATCGTTGTTGCCTAAATCTCTAGCCTAGCAAGGCAATGTATCGAGACCCAGAGGACTTGCACGTGGTGATGAGCAGTAAACGGGAACCAAACCTGATCTTGTGGCACATAAACCAGGAGCTGTCTCCCTGTGTAACTGTGGGGAAGGGTCCAGCTCCGCAGATGAGGGCACCGACCGAGGAGAAGGTGGTTGCGAGGAACGTTAGTGCTGCCTCGTCTGTGTGTGTGTCACAGTGGATTTATGTGATCGTACACTGTTTCTATGAAAACACTTGCCTTGCTCAGTATTTACTGGGGAAAAATTGCCAAAGCAGGACAAGGTCTTGGGTGTCTATACAACTGACAGCCGGTCGCTTGCTTTTGCAAGTGATGCTCAAGTTCCTGGATGGGATGAGCTTTCTTGGAAAGTGTTGTCTGATGTATATAGTAAATCAAGTAGAGGGTTTTGAATGGACATTGGGGGAATTTTGGAATGGGAGTTGCACCATTGTCCTGAATTGTACCGTTGTCCTGGCTAGGAATCGGTGTAACGAATTAAACTGAACTTACCTGTCTGGAGCAGAGTTATGTACTACTTGTTGTAGCTTTCCAGTGTTTGTGGGTTCTTGTGGTGCTAACACAGGATCTCTCCGCTGTTCTTGGGAAACCCACCCAGGGTAAAAGGAGTCAGTGGAAAGGAAGCAGAGTGGTTTCATCCTGAGTTACTTTAAAGCTGGGCAAGTGCTGTTAGTGTTCGGTCTTGCCCTGCCTCCATTGCTTTTAGCTGGTACCACGTTGAGCGGTGCACTCCCAAAGAGGGCTCGCTCGTGTGCCTGGTTAGGTGAGATGAGAAGGGGCATGAAATTTTAATACAATCATGCTTCTGCCGTCTGTCAGAGAATCTGTCGGGTCTGTCCTTTCTTTTGTAGCGTGCAGAGATGTTCTGTTTCCTTCCAGACTTTCCCAAAGCTGAACAAGCGAATCATGCCTGTCATGTCATTCCTAATCATACCGCTGCCTAAAAAAAGGCCATGACAGCAGAGCAGGATATCCGTGCTCTCTGGCCAACTGTGTTTTATAAAGCAGCTCTGCAAAAGGAGGAGAAAATTTATGTTGTTTTGTTTAAAAAAATACCCTGTCCTTGGTTTATTCTGGGCCAGAGAACGGCTCTTGATTTCTGATGCTTCTGAAGAGATGAAGATAGCTGTTATTCTTAAACTTGAAGTTCCCACTCATTGTGTTTATTTCTCTTCCTGTTTGGTTTCCCATTTTTAGCTGCTGTTGCTGGGGAAAGTGGGGAATTTCCAGACTTGGTTATTTGCCCAGAGAGTGCTGAACGTCTCATTCCCTGTATTCAAGGCATAGTGGTATTTTCAGATCCTAAAGCCATTGAGATGTAAGAGTTTGTCAAACGTGTACAGTAAGCTTTCACGTAAAATCCAGAAAATCTGTATGTGAAGAATCCCTAGTCTGTTCCAAGGTCTGTTAACATGCTTTGTGTTGAACGCAGCAAGATTCTTCTGCCAAAATGACCTTTCCCTGTGCTTTTTTCCAACCCAGAATCTGAACCAGAACCCACGGACACTGCTGCCAAAGTTTTATGGACTGTACTGTGTGCAATCAGGGGGCAAAAACATCCGTGTGGTTGTGATGAACAACATTCTGCCTCGCGTGGTGAAAATGCACCTGAAATTTGACCTGAAAGGCTCAACCTATAAACGCCGGGCATCCAAGAAGGAAAAAGAAAAGTCCAGCCCTACGTACAAGGATCTAGATTTCATACAAGACATGCCCGAGGGCCTGATGTTGGATGCAGATACCTTCAGTGCATTGGTGAAAACGTTGCAACGAGACTGTCTGGTAAGGAGCGGGGCAGCTTGGGGAGCAAGTTAATGAAGTTCTGTGGCTCTTGAGCATGAGGAAGAGCAAATGTTTGAGAGCTTTGCTAATCTGCTAACCCCAAAGCAGGATAAATCCCTTCCGCTGCCCTTTTTCCTGAAAGCCAAGCAGTGGAGTTAGGTCTCCAGACAGCCTCTGGTGCATCAAATTGTGGCAGCCTGCTCCACTTGTCGCTGGTCTGTTGGGACCGAATACATTTTTCCTATGCAGTATGCAGCAGCTACCTGGTACAACAGTGTTATTTGCAAGCCTTCAGCCCTTTGGGTTGACTGAGGGATGGCCAAACTCTATGCAGTCAAGTCCAGAGATGACTGTTGGTTCAGAAACAAACGTTCAGGCTCTGGCAAAGGAGTTGTTAATGGGAATGTGGACGGGCTGTTCCGTGCTTTGGGGTCTGTGCTGTATTTGAGCTGCTGGCCTGATGTTTTGTCTTTGTTCTTAAACTCAATGCTAACCTATAGGTGTTGGAAAGTTTTAAAATCATGGACTACAGCCTCCTGCTTGGGGTTCATAACATAGACCAGCAAGAACGGGAGCGGCAGTCTGAGGGAGCCCACAGCACGTCTGATGAGAAGCGTCCTGTGGGGCAGAAGGCACTTTACTCCACGGCCATGGAGTCCATCCAGGGTGGGGCTGCCCGGGGGGAGTCCATAGACACAGACGACACGTAGGTGAAAACCTGGTTCGCTTGCGCTGCTGGGGGGGTGGAGGTGGGGTCGTTAATCCCTAATGAGGCCCGTGTGAGCTGTTAAGAGTAAGCATCTCTCCTGGGGGTTGTGGTACTGCTGCCAGTAAAGCAGTGTGGTGTGGAAGGGGGAAGCTGGCATGGGCAATACTTCTGGAAGACTCCAGCCTCACAGCAGTCTCTCTTCTTAGGCCAATCTGTAGGTTGTCAGCTCCTGTAACAGCCTCTAAACGTCCACCCGTGCTCTGGGGAGGAGAAACTGGCTCTGTCCTAGCTCAGCATCCAGCCGCTGCAGTGGTAGTAGGGATCAGCCTGTCCCTAGGAGCTTGGAGTTTGTTCTCCATCACTCCAGCTGTGGAACCCCTGGACAGCTGACAGTACCCCGAGGCCAGCCCGGTGCCATTGGCAAACAGCGGTGTAGCCGAGTGCTAGAGTAACTGGGGGAGCTGGGGGTTGCCCAAAACCTGTCCGGTGCTGTGCCCAAGTCTGTGGCTCTCAGGCTGCAGGTGGCTTTTGTGACTGTCTCTGTGGCCCAAGCTCTCTAACAAATGGTGGAGTTTGCTGTTTGTTGCTGTCTGAAACCAGCTTCTCCAGTTTTGATGGAGGATCAGTCACGGTGGAGCTGGGATAATACTTTGGTGCTTCCATTCTTTGAAGCAGCGTCATTAATTGCAGTGGCCTGCCTGATACCTGCATGCTTTTGTTGTGTGCTGGTGCTAGTGGTTGCTGCACCTTCAGCAGGACTGGTATTAGCGTGGATGGGACTGGAAATACCCTCCTCCTTACAAGTTTCCTGCCCTAAGAGGCAGACAGCTCACGCTGACCTGATAAATAACCTGATCCCCGGAACAAAATGTCCTGTAGCTAAGAAAAAATTATGTGGTGTTTTCTGGTCCAGGTAGAGAGCTGTTGCCACACAACACAGGTCCTGCCCTGATAGCTGGCGTTTGGCCATCTGGGGCAGGCAGTAACCCTGGAGGCACCGTGTAGGAGATGACCCGTGGCAGTAGGTGACTTCCCGTGGTTGTGCACAAAGCATTTTTGCAGGTTTCGCGTTGCCCGACCGCATCAGAGCCCTCTTTTCAGCACTGCCATCCACCCTGCCGCAGGTCTCGGGGGTGTTACGGCTGCTCTTTTCGAGGCTGCACTCGCTGAGGTTTTGTTTTGCCTGCAGGATGGGAGGGATCCCAGCAGTGAACGGCAAAGGAGAGCGTCTCCTGCTGCACGTAGGAATCATAGATATCCTTCAGTCGTACAGGTAGGTAACTTTGAAGCTGTCTGTCCTTTAACATCTTCTTTATACTGAATGAAAGCAGAAAGATTTTCTTCTCCGAAGCAGTTTGATCATGAGTAGGCAGGCTGCCTAAAGCTGTCTGTCGATGCCAGTTGGGGGCCGTGGATTTTTATCTTGTCCTTAGAATAGCTGGTGACACAGAGCCTTTTTTTCGAAGATAGAATGAGTTGCTTATAAAGAAGTTTCCCGTCCCGGTGCCTGGGATGGGTAGCATCTCTCCGGGGTGGAAGGTGGTTTTCTGTCCGTCTTCCAGCCCAGCTCCTCCTTCCCTGTCGGGCTGCCAGGCAGTCCTGACCTGACTGCAGAGATGCCGGCGTGCTCGGCCGACCTCTCGGCTGGAGGAAAGCAACGCTCCAGATGAAGGAGGAATTGTTAGCAGCTCCGTGAGCAACACTCCAGATGAAGGAGGAATTGTTAGCAGCTCTGTGATCTCTCCTGTGTGGGGGATGAAAGGTGGCTTAGATACAGAGCATGTGCCTGAATCTGTCTCTCTTTTTCTCTCCATTTTTCCCCTGGAATTAGGTTCATCAAGAAGCTAGAACATACCTGGAAGGCCCTGGTCCATGACGGGGTGAGTGCCTGTATCGAGGCAGGGACTGTCCGGCCCTCGGCAGGATTACCTGCCTTGGTTTCATGCGTGCTAGTTGCTGCCGATTACCTCGCTATTTATAGTGCCTGAACTGGCACAGTTGAAGCAGATGAAAGGGATAGTTCTTGCCTCTTATGCCTCCACAGGGGTGTAGTGCCAATTATTCCCAATCAGGTTTTCTTGCTCACTCCACCTCCTCGCATGTTTAGCTGCCGTGCTACCAGCTTCCCTCCCCTGCTCCCATCTGTCGTTTCCCCCCTCCCCACGATACCAGGAGCTGTACGCACAAGGTGCGTGCGGTCGTGTATGTGTCGAGGAGCCCTGTGTTTGCTCTCTCTCTGGTGATTGACTGTGTTTCCACTTCAGTAAGCTATCTGTTAATAAATCCGTTTCAGTGTTACCCTGCTGTCTTGTCTCCTGCAGCAGGCAGATGTTTACGAAGCAGCAGCCTTGGATGTGGAAACTGTTTTTCAGCATGGCATAGCCTAGCTTCCCTTAAATATTAAGGCAAAGGAGATGGGTAGGTGCCAAGTCGTGGTAGCACGGTAGAATGTCAGAAGCAGACACAGCTTCGGTTTTACTATTTTAAACAAAAAGCACAAAACTTTTGAAATGTGTGGAGACCCTCGGCTGAATTTTGGTGTCTGCGTCATACACAAAGGTAGCCAGGTGTGCTTTGAATGTCAGCCAGCAAAGCCAGAAGAAATTTCATGTATGTAATTGGGCTAATATTTAAAAAATCCAGGAAGTCTACAAAGGAATAAAATCACCAAAATCCATTATAAAATTACAGCAAGAATATAATCAAATGCAATCAAATCAAAGGCAATGCCTCAGGCTTATTTATAGCATTAATCAGATCATTTCAGTTAAGCCTTTCCATTTTAAGGCTCTGTCAGTGCTAAGTGTTGGGATAAAAAAGACTGCCTTGGTTGTTACAGAAATTCTGCCTTGAGGGATAATTTTAAAATTAAACAATTGCTTTTTGCCTTTGTAGGACACGGTGTCGGTACACAGACCCAGCTTTTATGCAGAGAGGTTCTTCAAATTCATGACCAACACAGTGTTTCGAAAGAATTCCTGTAAGTACCTAGCCTGAGAGCTGTCGTTGCCCTTGTGATGTGAGGCAAGCCTTATCTCCATCTTGCTGCTTCAGTCCATGTGGAGAGTTTCGAGGCTGGAATCTGAGCAGGCTTTTCCACTGTAATACGGAGCAAAGCTGGGGAACTGCGAAGCCCGTCGGTTGTCACAGCTTGCTTTGTTCTGCTCAGACACCCCCCCAGGAGCTCACCCTGCAGCCTGACTCCAGCTCAGCCCTTTGGAGGTGGCGCTTGCAGAGCATGTGTGTGTGTGTGTGTGTCGGAGGGCAGAAGCCTCTCCCTGTGAAGGGAGAAGTGCCTTTGGTGTCGTAGTAGGTTTTGGTGGTAATTTTCCGCTTCTCATTTACTCTTCCCATCAAGCTCTGAAGTCGTCTCCCTCCAAGAAAGGGCGCAGTGCCTTGCTAGCTGTCAAGACGGCTGGTCCCACAGCTGCATTTTCAGCTAGCCAGCTTCCCTCCGAAAAGGACGATACGCAGTATGATCTTCGTGCGGCCAGGAGTTACCCCACGCTGGATGACGAAGGTAATGGTCTCGTTTGGTGGCCGATGAGTGTGTGATCACCCTCTCTTTCCTAGCAGTTCCTTAGGATCCTCCCCTGCTCTCGCCAAATTCCCCACTGTGCACCAACCGTGTCTTCCTTGACGGATTGCTCTTCATTGCATGTCTTGCTGTGCTTTGCAGGTGCTAAACTTAACCAGGACAGGGGAGAAGGTAAGAGTATATTGTTTTGTCACAGCACCAGCAGTTAGTTGATTGGGGAAGCAATGCCTCTGCATCGAAGAAGACCAAATCCCTTCTTTGCAGCACTGTATGGTTCTGCAGTAAAAATGGTTGCTTGCGTCACTGCTGCAAGGCAGCCGCTGCCAACTGGCACCAGCAGTCATAGCCCAAATGTAATCGGAAAGTTGAATTTTCCACCCTTTAAAAGAAAAAGGCGGGGGGGGGGGGGGATGACTAGGAACTGCAGGACTCTAGTGGTGGTGTTTGGACAGTTATAAGGGGCAAGATCTTGCCACTGGGGGAAAAAGTGAATGGCCTGGTTCTGTGCTGCCTTTTCATCACTTCCATCTGGGCTGGATTTACAGATGAGTGGCAAAGGACAGGCTCCTCGAGTGCATGGATTTCTACCCGTGCAAAGCAGTGAGCACTCAATTCATCTCTTAATTCACCTGGATATTTATCTCTGCGATCCAAGCCTTTAATCCAGCTTTGGTTACCAGTGAGATCTCTTCATTGGCATTATGTTTCCTGTAGCGTCTTGTCTGTCATGCTGGAAATAGTGCTTACTGACTCTCCCTAGAGGATGCCCTGGGAGAAGGTGCTGTGTTCCTGAACCCAGCTAAACTGGCCTGTTTGTGGTTTGAAGTGGCCGGTCCCAGTGAGGGTGTGCGGGTGGATCAGCCTCTCACAGGGCTGATATAGGTAAGGTGTTGGTGTTTGACCTACACATCTTTTTTTCTTCCTGCATCCCTTCTGCGCGCCGGGCCAGCAGGCAGGCCAGACCTGCTACCCTGCACACCTCCTTCCTTTGAAGAAGCTACCACAGCCTCCATAGCCACAACACTATCTTCGACATCCCTCTCTGTTCCCGAGCGATCCCCTTCGGAGACCTCTGAGCAGCCCAGGTACAGGTGAGAACAGCGATCGGCCCTGGCCCTCGCTGGCGTCAGGCAGCAGCCCTTCCTCTTCGTGCTGCATATCTCAGCAGGCTGCCCTATGCTCTGGAATGCTAATGACCGATTTTAATTAAATCTCTCCTGGGAGCAAGCAGACGAAGCTTTGATGGGATTAATTATTGCTGGGAGAAGTGTCAGCTGTTAAGTAGAACATCTCCCTCATGGGGTGGGGAGTTAGATTTGGGGGCAGGGGAGGGTTTCTGTCTTAAATTGCTCCTCGAACTCTGCTTTTCTGGTTTCTTTCTGCAGGAGGCGCACACACTCCTCAGGGCAGGATGGCAGGTGAGAAAAGCGTCTCATCTCTTCTCGCACTGCTGCACAGACACCTCACATTTGTCCTTGCACAAAGGTCTCTTGGAGGGCTGAATGTGAATCTCAGCAGCACCAAGGTTTTGGAATGGTACTCTGTAGGATGATGGGCTTCTTCCTGCAATCAAATAATCCCCATTTCTTATGCAGAATTTTCCTCACAAGCAGATCTCTCAGTGCTTTGCAAGGAATCTTAAATATTACCCCTGTTATTTGATGGGAAACGGGACAACTGAGTTGTCCAAACTTCCCCACCCAACCAGCGCCAGAATTGAGGAAGGTTCGTGTCCCTCTCTAGGTAAGTGAGCGTTAACAGCAGGAACATTCTCCCCCTGTGCATCTGCCGGCTGCCTGCGTGCGGTGGGGGTGAATACGGGGAAGGGCTTTGACTTTGTGAGGCACTGAGCGCCCTTAGTCCCCAGAGAAGCAGCTTCCAGCGTTTTCAGAAACTCGGGTACTTTGAGGTGTCTTTCCCCTCCTGTGGTGATACGTGGCTCAGAGCCGAGGGCAAGGTAGGACAAAAATCACCTGCTGTGTAGGGATGTCCAGATTTAGAGGCTCATATAAATACCTTGCGCGGTTTTGCACCAGTAAAAATGACCCCGTTGCCAGTGTCAGTGGGATCTGCGTGAAGACCCTGTGTTTGCTGCTGACGCTGCCCTAGCTTTCTGGGACATCTTGTAATGTTGTAAGTGCAGATCTTGAAATGCACATCAGAGACTCGGGCTTGGGATATGCTGTAGCCAGAGGAGCTGCTGGACAGCCTGACATCGTCTCTCCCTGCGGTTGATGTTTGATGTTTCAGAGGAAGGCAAGGACTTTGGAAGATGAGGGCTTACACCATCTTACAGACATCTGCCCTCATTCCTAGCTTTTAGTCATTTGCAGAGCTTCAGACTGCATACACTGTGGAAAAAAAAAAAACAAAACACCACCTTTCTGTGGTATTTCTTAATGAAAATACCTCTGGATGCTGCGTGTTGCTGAATCTTGGTAAATTACTGTCACTGGAAGGTGAGGACCTACTTGCTGTTTATGTGCAGAACCTGCTGAAGCTTCAGGCACCCATAAAGCATCCCACCTCCTGCAGAAGCCATTGTCTGAAATTGCTGAAAATTGGAGACTTAAACCCAGTGGTGGGACCCGTTTGGCAAAATGCAGTGACTTCATGCAAGTTACTCCGGGCTCCCTTGGTGCCTGATGGAGGGGGAGATGCTGGAGGAGGTGACTGCTCCTCCAGAAATAGGTCAGGTGAATTGAAGTGGCTGTCCCTGGACCAGAGAGGAAGCTTAGTATCTTGGTCAGAAGTAGAGCTGTCAGTCACAGATTTATCACAGCTACAACCACCCCACATAAGTATTTTTTTGCCTAGTTTCTCCGTTTCTGGCGTTGGTGTCTCGGCATGCCCTTCCTAGGAGAGCAGGTACCTGTGTATTTGTAGAGCCCTCTGTGATCCCCTGGTGACAGCCAGTGCAAGAGAAACGTGATTAAAGCGTGAACTGACAGTCCTGAGCTGAAATGAAAAAAAAAAAAAAAAAGACCTTATCCCATTTGCTCAAGAACACGTCACACCTCTGGTTATTCTAATCTGCTGGGGAATTCCCTGCGGGTTTTGGAGATCCACCCCTGCGAGGAAGAGAGGAGCCGGTCAGCAGAGCCGCCTGCTGGCTCCGGCTCCCAGCCAGGGACAGCGCAGAGCAGGATGGTGCTGCCGATGAACCCGGCGCTCATCCCTTCCCGGAGACTGTGCCCTAGGCTTGGCAAGCGCCCCCTCCTCCTTCCCACGAGGACCGTGGAGCCAGCCCCGCTAGCACAAGCGATTACTTTAATAGCGTGAGGTATTAAATTGAAAGTTGTCGCGTACAGCTCCTGAGCGTGCAGGTAGATCCGATGTTAACCCTGAAGCGCACTTGAGCTGTTTTGGTGGGCTGGGAATCTCAGAGGAGGTCGGAGGCTTTGGCCCTTGTGCAGGTGATGGGCAACACCAGGCTAAGTCTGGACACAGGTTCTCCCTGGAGGCCAGTTCTCCTCTTTCCTCCCGTACTCCATTTGATGCTGCCCATCTTTCCTGCAGCACTGCCTAATTATCCCCTGTCCTCTTTTCCCACCTCGTTAGTGTTGAGCGCTGCAGTGTGACAGGACCGACGATTGCCTGGGGGTGTGGGTGATCCAAATCCTCAATCCTGGGAGGTCTGATTGCTCCTGCTGAACCAAAATGAACAGCTCGGGCTGTGCCGGGAGCTGGGGGCTGGCAGCAGCCGCGTGCTGGGGCAGACCTGCACATCTTGCTGCTGCGGGAGGTTGTAGTGCAAGAAGCTGGGCTGACCTGGGACTGATTCAGGCTGATCTAGAATCGAGGACCGTGCATAACTAGTGCCTACCTAAGCCTTCGGGCTGTTCTTTTGGTTTCCAGGTCACACGAGGAGGTGCGGGTTGAGGAGGAGCTTCAGCAGATCAGTGTCGAGCTGGAGCCCAAGTGTGACGTTGAGATCGTAGCTCCTGAAGATGACAAAGAGTGAGTGTTGCGGAGCATTGGGCCGCTTTGGAGAGCCCTGCCCAGTGTCGTTTGCTTTGTGGCCGCTTCTGTTGGAGGCTGACTTTGTTGATTGCCTGGAGAGATGGGTCCTCCCCCAGACAGTTGGGTGAAGCTGAGCGCTGTTACTGACCTGACCTTTCTGCATGTTGACAGCGGAGCATCTTCAGCCCCTCTGTAATAAATCATAGTCTTGCTTGCTCCTTTGCTGGTCGCAGTGACTAGACTCTGTCATTTCTTTCCCTGCTCCAGAGAGGCGGCTTCTTCAGCCTGTGCCATCGTAACATCCACAGCTACAGTGGAGGTGGAGACAGCCAGCCAGGCCTCCGAACCAGCCAGCCAGGCCTCGGATGAAGATGACGTGCCAGTCACAGACATATACTTTGTAAGATGCCTTCTCCACCCGGCCTCTTAGAGGTGTGATGGGAAAGGGAAAGGTTGGGCGAGGCTGTAACAGTTTCAGTTTCAGGGCAGTGTCTGCCCCGTGCCATCTTCGTGTTGAGCACCTCGAGATCTTAATGCCGGATGGGGTTTTTAACGCAGAGAGATGGGTTAACCCTTGGAGAACTCAAAAGAGCATCTCATGGAGCTCCAATGGGGGTGGCACTGCTGCTGTGGATGCAGCCGTAGGTGTGCTGCTCCACTTGCAAGCACGAGCGCTGAAGGGCTTATCTAGGCCAGCGTGTTCAGTCCTGTGATGAGCCAAAGCGAATGCAGGTGCAACTGAGAGGTTCTCCCTTCCTCGGCCAGGGAGCCTGGCTGTTCTCCTGAGCACAGACGTGCCACGGTGGCCTAGAGCCAGAGGCAGGTGGTTGCAGTGGGGCTGACCTCGGGCTCTGCTGAGCTCTGGCTTTTCCTTTCCCTGCAGGCAGATGCACTAGGTGATGCAGTGGCAATCTAGTGCTGAGACAGGGAGTAAGTGAGGTGGTTGCTGGTTGGCAGCAGAGTGCCGTGGAGCTTGGCGCTGTGTTCCTCAGTCAGCTCTTGCAATGTCTGAGCAGCTCCTGCAAACCGGAGAAGAGTTTTTAGCAACGTGTCCCACCTGCCCTGTGGATTCCCAGAGCAGAGCTGAAGGTCTGACCAGTGAGAGCTCCCCACTGTGCCTGGGCACTGGAACCTGCTCGTTAAAAGACGTGCCCAGCTCCTTCCTGCTCCGACTCATTGCTGTTGGTTATAGGGTGAGGGAGAGGAGTTGAGCCCTTCTGATGAGCTCCTTCACTCTAACCTAAAAATGGCAAAAAATTTGCCTTCCCCTGTGCTTGTGTGACTGCTGCAGAGCTGCTCACTCATTGCAGAGGCATCCCGAGGCTCACGGGAGCTGCGGAAGGAATTGGTTCCCTTTTAAAAGCTTGTCTGTTTGGGGTTTTTGTGCATGCTGTTCAAACTGCAGGCAGCTCCCTCTGACACTGGCTGCTCTTTCTTTGCCTGTGGATGGCAGTGGTGTACAGGCTGCCTGCAGATGCTGCCTGCTCCACTGGCAAATGTCTCCTAGCAAGGTCAGCTCCTCTTCCTCCCTGTCCCTGGGCATATGGACTCCTCTTAACTTGGGGGGTCCCCCTCTATCTGGAGGAAACCATCTGTGCGCAGTGTGTGCTCACAGAGAGTGTGACTGACTGCTCATCATCAGCATTTCATACTTCATCCGAGTCCTTGAGTTTTGCATTAAATGTGTGTCGTGTGCTGTGGAGTGTTTGTCACTGCTGGGATGAAGGGAAAAGCTGATTCGGGTTCCCGTGGGTGTTCTCCTTGGAAAACCGCTTGAGCTGGAGCTCAGGCAAGGCTGCACCGGAGTGCCAGCGGGGCTTGGACCACAGCTGCTCTCTTGCAGGCGTGCTCTAGGGGCGATGGTTGGAGAAGGGATACGGTGTGCAGAGGATGACTTGTCAAGTCCGAGGGACTGTGATCTGATCTTTGGAAGTTTGCTCCTGAAAGAAGAGCGCTTTATCCTCCTGTTCACCCACAGGGGAATAAAAGTGCAGAGGTTGTGGCAGGGCATGGGCACTGCTCTTCGCACGCACGGCTTTCCTGCCCGCTGATCCATTCAGGCCTGGAGTTGCCCAACCCCTTGTTTTTTGCTTTCTCTTTCATCCTTTCTTTCACATCATCCTTTTTTCCTCTGTTTCCTTTCTCACCTCACTTGCCCTGGGGCTATCCAGTTCACAGATGGGAGGTACTGGATTTACTCTCCCCGCCAGCGCAGACTCCGAAGCACCTCGCTTTCCTCGGGGATTGTAAGTGAACACGCTAGCACGTAGGGGAGCAGAGCTGCAGCTTTGAAACACTGGGACCAGCATTCCCATTTCCCTTGGCCTCTGTGGCTCTGTGTTGTGTGGCATTAGGAACCAGCCCAGCAGAAACCAGAGAAGCATATCAAAATCACACAAGTGGATCTCCCTGTAGGATCTGGCAGAAACACATGCTCTGCCCAGCTTTTTCTGCACAGCTGCGGCCATGGGATGGGCTGCAAGATCACCCAGCCCTTGGGACAAATTTACAAGCACCAGACCCGGCCAAGGAGGCACCTGAGCCTTTGTAGATAATGTTACGCTCGGCTCCTTTGGCCCAGGAAGCCGGATGGCGTTCCAAAGAGACCATTAAGATGTTTTGAAGCTGCTAAAAATTCAGTTGCTAATACAACCTTTTAGGCTTGTGGCTGGGATGGTGAACAGCTCATAAAACCAGATAAGGTAGGAGTTGCTGTGGGGTTAGGGATGGTTTCTGCTTTCCAGCCCATCTGCTCTCCAATATCACCGATGTGCTCCCTCCTCGCTGCAAGTTTTCTGTGAGTGGTGAGAGTTTTCCTTTCCAAAACATGCAGGGAGGCAGTTGAGCATTTAGGGACTGAATCCAGAGCTCGGACTGTTCTGGGTTCTAGTATTTCCCCTGTCAGGCTTCGGCAGAGCTGATATCCTCAGAGGGTAACGGCCATGCTGTCAGACCCTCCACACAAGCATCTTGGTGTGGTCTTCCCAGCACCTGCCGCTGTGGTACCAGGCAGGGATGCAGGGGAGAGGGCATCAGGCAGGGTGCATGGGGAAGCAGGGGCAGTAACATGCTGATGGCATGGGGAAAGTGCTGCATCACTGTGGGCAAATGCGCAAAATCCACCACCCCCCCCCAGTTCCTCCTGCCCCCTTGGCTGGGTTTGGCTGCCCCAGCGCCAGGAGGGTTAATACCAAGCGGATGCTCCTTTATCTCCCTGCTGGGTTTGCAGCTCCTCGCATGCATCTGAGCTCCTAAAAGGCTCTGAAAGAGGCTGGCTGGAGCATGTGGTTCAGTCAGGATGGATGAAAAACAGGATGTGGGACAGACTTTATGCCGTGTTGAGCTTTCCTGCACCTCGAGCAGAGCCCTGTAAGAAGCTCCAAGCAAGGGTTTCTTTTCCCTCCTTCCTCCCAGCGGTCTCTGCTAATATAGCTGCAATTATTGATGGGGTTCAGCATGCGGAGCCCAGTGCTTCAAAGCTCCTCTGGCTTCTTGTGTTTCCTTGTACCTGGAAGACTGTCACACTTGGTTCCCAGGTTGGGAACCCCCCCCAGGCTTCTTCCAAGTAGCTGGTTCCATTTCTCTTCCTTTGCAAACCGCAGGCTGAGTCAAAGGGGGCTTTTTCTTCTCTGTGGGAGACAAAAGAGCCTGTTTGCAGTGGAAGTGGGTCCCCCTGGGAACACTGGAAGCAGCCACCAGCCCTTGAATCTGCCTGGGCTGCTGTGTGCTGTGTCGGCAGCAGAAGCGTGTTTTGTCACACCAGTGCCCAGTGCTGCGGTAACCGGCTCCCTTAACGCACATCCCCTTCCCCCTCATTCTGTCCAAGGTCCGGTTGTGTTTTGCCTCCTTTGTGGTACTTGTTCCCATCACCCCACTGTCTCCGAGACTGGTGATAACTGTTTCCCTTCTGTGGCCACCATCCACCATGGTCTAACCCACCCATTGCTGCCTTGCTTGGCCTGCAGGGAAGGGGGAAGGCACAGCAAACCAGGTCAGGTCTCACTGTAAAAAGCCCTCCTGGACACCAGAGATACCTGCCTGTGGCACGCACAGGGCTGGGGACACGGAGCTGGAGAGCTGGGAGTGGGTAGCAGGAGCCAAGAGCTCCGTCACTGCCCTTGGGTAAGTCACGTCCCATGTCTCAGTTTCTCTGGAGCCAGGGTGATGCTGCAGCAGGGAGCCGAGGCTTCCCTGGCATCTCAAAAGCTCTAAAACTGTGTCCCTGCCAGAGGAGAGGTGGTGCCATCCCCGCGGCAGCTGGAGCAGGGTCCGCTGGCAGCTGCTGGCAGGCTGCCCCGTGTCCCAGCTTGGTAGGGAGCAGGTATGTACTGAGGATGAGGAAGGCTCCTGCTGAGAGCAGGCGCCGAGCTCAGTTCCCTCCCTCCAGATGGACAGCTGTTCTTACTGTATTGTTTCCTACTCTTTTTATTTTCTCCTTTTATTTTTTTTTTTCCTCTTCTCTCCTTTGCTCCCTGCTCTGCTGCTGCTCTCCTTGCATTCTCCCCGCCGTCTCTGGCCACTCTGGCAGCCGACAGACGAGAGGAGTTGGGTTTACTCCCCACTCCACTATAGCGCTCAGCTCCACTCTGTCTCCGATGAGGAGAGCGATACAGTAAGTGTACAAGAAACGTGCGCTGGGTGCCCGGTGGGTTGAGGTCGGAGCTTGCAGCGGGAGCTGCCGTGGCCTCTGCGGCAGCAGGTGGGATCTCCTGTGCTGGCAGAGACCCTCGGCTCGGCAAGGGTTGTGGCTTGTTCTGAATCGGCTGGTTGCAGGGAAAGCTTTGGGGAGCTGAAGTTCTCCAGTCGTGTTGTCATTGCTGGAGAATAGGAAGCAAGCAGCCTGCTCTCATCCTGCTTTTGTTGATCTGGGGGAGTTGGCTGGGCTCGGACCTGAGTGCAGGATGGGTGCCTGGGTGCTGACTCCCTTCTCTCTGCCTCTTGCAGTAATCTCTATGCAGACACAGAAGCCCCAGAGAGCAGCGATTCCCTCTGCAGGTCGATGTGTTCCCTTTTCGTTGATGCAGCCGTTCCAGTGGGATGGGGAAGAGCTTGCTGATACCAGTATTGCTGCACTGCAGGATCCTGGGCACTGCATTTCAGAACGGAGCAAAACTATAACCGTGTATTTCTACTTACCCCAGACGTGGGCAGCAAAGAAATCACCCGCGCACCCGCAGCTCCCAAGGGAGACATCCAGCTGGGTGTAGAGAATCCTGGGTAGTAACACAGTGTTTTCCAGATGTGCACTACCGTAGCTACCTATCCATGTGTGATACTGTGAACCTTTTTAATTTTTTAATCATGTATTTATTTCTTTTATCTTTGCACAGAGACAGCACAAACGTGCTTTTTAAAACATTTAGTTTACTGCACTTTTTCTTTTTTTTTTTTTTTTTTTTTTCCCTTTTTTTTTGGTCATATATTTGTGGATCAGAAAGGAGTGTGAAACCTCACTGGAGAATTGGTAGGAGCACATTGCTGGGGAGGGCAAGGGACCGAAGTGGCTTCGTTTGAGGCAGTAGCGTGGTCTAACCAACTGATGGAGTCAGGAGGTCTAAGGCTGTCCAGACTCTGCCACGGTTTTGCCGAGTGACCTAAGACAAGTCACTTAACCACTCTGTGCCTCGGTTTCCCCCATGCTAATGGGTGTACAGAACCCACTTTGGTTAAAGCACTTAAACCCTGGGATGAAAGGTGCTATGTAAATGCAATGTATTAAAGGCCATTGAATAGAATTGCTCCCATCTTACAGTAGTCCAAAGTAGCCATGCCAATTTACTTGGATTCAAAACTCGCTAGTGATTTCTCTTGATCTGTAACACTGTGCGGGGGCAGCAGACCAGTGCTGGCGACAGTGACGTGTCACCTCGGCTCTCCTCCCGATGTCGCGATGGGTTCTGCCTTCACCACGTGCTGACTGCTGCGTCACCCCGTCCCTCTGTGCTTGGAGTCCACACTTTGTCTCACCGGCTGCCGCCTGCTCCAGACACACGGGCACGGACGGACGAGAACAGCGCTCCTCCAGCGAGCAGCCACGCTGGACTGCGAGTTCCCAGGTCTGCCCGGCTCCAGGTGTGGTTTGTCCGGCCGCTGCATCCTCCCGCAGCCACCCCGCACCTCGCATACATGGGGTGTACCTGACCGCCCAGTACCTGGGGGTCACGGACATCAGGTTCGCACGTTTCCTCCGTACCTCAGGGCTGTCGGGGAGGCGCGTGCACGTCTGCACACACTGGAGGCAGGAGCAGAAGACCTGACTCTGCCACCTCATCGCACCAGGCAGCCTTGTGTTCACGGACTCTGTTGGACAAAAAGCTGGGTGACTGGGATGTTGCCTGTGGTTACGTCTGCTGTTGGAAATTGCTGCTGGGGATGTCTTGAGTTTTGCTTTTCAAGGGCTGCAGGCTTTGGGCGAGAGGATTTGGAGTTGCTGAGTAGTGTTCAGACTGGGCTCATCCATCTGTCAGCAGGGCACCATCGCATCATCTTGAACTCCAGCGATCCGATCCCATCCTCGTCTCCCAGAGAGAAGGAAGGAAATCTTTTAGCCCAGAGGGAGCCAGGTCTTATTCACATGCTTTACAAGCTTCACTTGAGAAGGAGGGTCAAAATCTCTATTGAGAATCTTCAGACTGTCCTTGAGGTTCCTTGTAGAGGAGTGGGGAAGTGGGACCCTTCTCTTGGGGCTCAGTCCCCCCGGTCTGTCTTCACAGCAGCACTCAGGATGGGTCAGCTCAGGTACCAGAAGGTCACTGGGCTGGGGGGAAGCTCTTCCCTTCTCCCTTGTGCTGAATTTGGGGAGGATCTTCACAAATTGGTGTTTTCTTGCCTAAAAGTACGGGACCCAGGCTCCCGCCCTTGCCTGCAGATGCTGAAGGCTGTAGGGCGTGCTTCTCTCAAGAGCACAGGCTGGGGCTCTTGCAAGCTGCTGCCATTAGATGTATTCATCTATTTACCAAATAATCTATCAAAAGTCTTTCCAGAGACTCTCCCCTTTCGGTCACTACCTGGGGACAGCTCGGTCACCCAGCTAGCACCATTGCTCCGTTCCAGGCCCTGCGGTGGGCTGGGGAACGGCTCCTCACCCCCCCCACGGCTCATGCCCGTCCCACCTGGGCTGCACGGGCAGTGCTGCGAGGGGCTCGGTAGTTTGGCGGAGGGGAGGTGGGAGGAGTGCAATACCCACTGGCTAACCTGCCTCTGGGCTGAAAACGAGAGGCTTCAAAATGCTAAAAATTCAGCCTTTCCCCCTATTTTTTTTTTTTCCCCCCTCCAGAAGCATGATACCATGTGTAGAGAGGCTGGAGAGAGCCACATCCCTCTGCATCTTCAGGTGTTGCTCTTGGGTGCTGTGCTGGAGGAGGGTGGCTGTGGGCAAGGGCATGGGGGGGGTCGAGCTTGGGCTCTCTGACCTAAGACCACCTTGTTTGTGGGCTGGTGGGTTTAGCATCATCAGGACTTTCCAACCAGCCAAAATCAAGCATCTTTTTAAGATGGTTTAAGCACCACTGATGGAGTCTTTATTCCTTTCCCTCATTTCGGGGCGGGGGGGGGGGGGTGGGGGGTGTCTCCGAAGCTGCTTAGCCTGTGTGCAGGGAGCATCTGAGCCCACCTTCACGCAGTATCTCAGTGAATGAACTTTGCAAGCTCGATCTCTGCTTGGTTCCAAGAGATGCGGGGAAACCCAGACCCTTTGCAGCATGTTCATTCCAAGCACCATCCTTCCTCAAGCGTTCAGGCTTCTTGAGACAATCCGCAGGCGGTTCTGTAACGCTGAACCTTTCGGAGCGAGCAGGTCTGGATGTGGAGGGTTGGTCCTGTGAGAAGACAACTTGGTCAGCTGGAGGGAGCTTAGAGCAAACTTGGTCAACACGAGGGAACAGGAGGAAGCTTCTTTTAGGGAGATGCTGGGCTGAAATGGAAACTGCCCCTTTCCAGGCTTGTGCGCGCTCCCTGCTGCATGTCACCTGTCGGGTTAGCTCAGTGCTGGAGAGCTGCTTGGCCCCCCCTTCCCACAGAGGCTAAAAGGACTGGGGAGGTCAGAGCTCGGTGTGGTGTGTGGCAGCGTGAGAGCCTTGGGGAGCCAGGGAGCATCTCCCCAGCGCTGGCACCGCTGCCTCGGCAGGACGCGCAGTCAGAGGAGGGCACGAGTAGGTCTTGTCCACAGGAAAGAGCATCAGTGCTTTTGTGGGGAAGGGAATAGTGCCTGTCCTGGGTCTGAATGTCCCTCCAGCTCACCTGAGGCATAAGTTGCCCTGTACCTTCGATGTCAGGGCTTCCTCCAGTGGCTCGCTGGCAGCTGCCATCCCTGGTGTAATGCCCTGCGCTCTCCATCCTTGGAAGGAAGCACCACGTTTCTTTCACTCCAAAATTTCAGCAGGGCAGCCCTGCAACGTAGCCGGTTCCCGTGTAGCCGTTTGCCACTGCTCCTTCATCCCCATCATCCTAGCCGGGACCCTCGGCTGTGCCCACAGCATTGCCTGGGCTGAGGCTGCTGGGGAGCTTTTGGCTCTGGCTCTCACCAAAGCGCCGGTGGCTGCTGCCTGCCAGGGTATGAATTTGGCAAGGGAAAACCAGCATCTCTCAGTGCTCGCCGTCAGGCTCCGGTCGTGTGGAGCCCCGGAGTCTCCAGTCTTTGGCCACCGTTGCCTCTGCGGTGAGCGGCTCGGCCGCGCTTGCCCAATTTGTGCTCTGGGAAAGTTCTTAGCAGAGGCAGAGCACTCGTAGGGCTGGGTACAGGGCTGGCACGGGCACAATGGCCTTCGCTGGTGCTCCATCCCCCCGGTTCCTCCCGGGCCCCCCTAAAGCATGGCACAGCCCGGCGTTCCCCCCTCTCATTCCCAGCCACCGTCGTGCTCCGGCTCTTTCTGAGAAGGACGAGGCCAAAGCTGCGGCTCAGGTGTACCCCATCGTGTCTGGTTTTGCTTTCAGTTGGCGTCTACGTCAGCCCCCAGTACGGTCTGGCTGTTCATATTCCCACCAGTGTCCTGTGTCCACTCCGTGCGTGCGCCGTGTAACGAATGTATGTAATGGGGGGCGTGGGGGGCTGGCGGCCGAGGCGTGATGCCAACCCATGGATGTTGTCATGTTTCTCTTCTGTTCTGGGGCGGGGGGAAGTCATGAGTGCTTTTTTTTTTTTTTTTTTCGGTTTTTCTTTTTTTTTTTTTTTTTTTTTTTTTTGGTTGTTTTGAGGGGTTCCCCCCCCCCCCCCCCTTCGAGGAGACCTTTTTCCAGAGAACTGTAAATTGATGCTATCTGTCCTCGGCTCTGTGATAAAGCGTACTGTAGTCTGTGCTGTGCTCACTGCGCGCGGCTCTGCCTCCTCTCTCTCACCACCGGTCCTGACCCGCTTTGGGGGGTCAGAAGGAAGAAAAGGAGAAAAAAAAGGGGGTGTTGGGGTGTCTTGCTGTGGGGGCTGCTTGGGGGTAGGCAGGAGGACAGGCAGCCAGGCAGGATGGTGGGCAGGGGTACCAGCAGCCGGGTGGGAGGGCAGGCAGGGGTACAGGCAGCTGGGTAGCGGGAGGGCAGGGGGACAGGCAAATGGGTGGGAGGGCAGGCAGGGGGACCGGCAAGGTACGGGCAGCCGGGCGGGCAGGGGTACAGGCAGGGTGTGGGCACCGGTACAGGCAGCCGGGCGGGCAGGAGTACGGGCAGGGTGCGGGCAGCCGGGCGGGCAGGGGTACGGGCAAGGTGCGGGCAGCCGGGCGGGCAGGGGGCGGGCAGCCGGGCGGGCAGGGGTACGGGCAAGGTGCGGGCAGCCGGGCGGGCAGGGGTACAGGCAGGGGGCGGGCAGCCGGGCGGGGAGAGGTACAGGCAGGGTACGGGCAGCCGGGCGGGCAGGGGTACAGGCAGGGGGCGGGCAGCCGGGCGGGGAGAGGTACAGGCAGGGGGCGGGCAGCCGGGCGGGCAGGGGTACAGGCAGTGGGCGGGCAGCCGGGCGGGGAGAGGTACAGGCAGGGGGCGGGCAGCCGGGCGGGCAGGGGTGCAGGCAGGGTGCGGGCAGCCGGGCGGGGAGAGGTACAGGCAGGGGGCGGGCAGCCGGGCGGGCAGGGGTACAGGCAGGGTGCGGGCAGCCGGGCGGGGAGAGGTACAGGCAGTGGGCGGGCAGCCGGGCGGGCAGGGGTACAGGCAGGGGGCGGGCAGCCGGGCGGGCAGGGGTTACAGGCAGGGGGCGGGCAGCCGGGCGGGCAGGGGGCGGGCAGCCGGGCGGGGAGAGGTACAGGCAGGGGGCGGGCAGCCGGGCGGGCAGGGGTTACAGGCAGGGGGCGGGCAGCCGGCGGGAGGCCCTGCGCGCCGGGCGCTGCCGAAGGCCCCCGGGGCGGAGCCGCAGCCGCCGCCGCCGCCGCCCATGGGCTCGGGGTCGCGCAGCCCGGCACGGCGGCGGTCCCGCTCGGCGCGGCGGGAGCGGGGCCGGGAGCGCTCCGGCAGTCGGAAGAGGCGGCGGCGCAGCCGGAGCGGGGGCCGCGGGCGGGAGCCGGGCTCGGGGTGAGCGAGGCCGGGCCGGGGCCGGTCGGGGGCCGCGGGGCTGGGTCGAAGGCGGGCGGGGGAGGCCCGGGGGTCAGGCACCGGCGGGGGGCCACGCTCGGGCCCTCCCGCCTCCGGCCGGCCTGCAGCGGGGAGCCGGGCCTGCCGCCCGCTGACACACGGCTCCCCCAGCTCCGAGTCCGGCAGCGAGAGGCAGCCATGGAGGAAGAAGAGGAGCCGGAGCAGGAGCCGGGAGCGGCACCGTAGGAGCCAGAGGAAGCGCCGGTCGCGGTCCCGGTGTCGCTCCTCCGGCTCCAGCTCGGAGCGGGACAAGCGGAGGGCCCGGAGCCGGGAGCGGCAGAGGAAGAGAGATGCCTCCAGGTCGTCGGTGTCCTTGGCCAGCTCGCCCTCCCCACCGCGCTCCCGGGGCCGGGAGGAGCCGGGGCCGCAGCTGAGCCTGCAGGAGCGCCTGAGGCTGAAGGAGGAGAAGAAGAAGCAGGCGGCGCTCATGAAGGCCTTGGAGACACCCGAGGAGAAACGGGCTCGCCGGCTGGCCAAGAAGGAGGCCAAGGAGAGGAAGAAGCGGGAGAAGATGGGGTGGGGAGAGGAGTACATGGGTTACACTAACACCGACAATCCCTTTGGGGACAACAACCTGCTGGGCACCTTCATCTGGAGCAAGGTGAGCTCCTCTGTGCCCGCACCGGGGGGGCTGTTGGCAGGAGGTTGTGCCCCTCTGGCTGCACTGGGACCGAACTGGGCAGCACTGGGGTGTCCAGGAGGGGACCTTTGCATGAGGGAGGACCTCTGATACTAAGAGCAGCCACAGGAGAGCAAAGTGTTTTGTCCAGGGCAGCGGCTGTGTGTTTCTGACCAGCTTAGGGGTGTTTTACCCCCTTTCTCCTGAAGAACAAGGTCTGTAGCCAGGGGCTGTGGGATGAGGAGGGGGGTCAGGGTGCAGGAGGGGGACACAGACCTGCTGGGAGCTGCAGACTGAGTGCTGGGCAGTGTTTACTGGTTTGTTGGCACTCGCCAGGTCAGGTGGCCTCCCTGGGCTCAGCCCAAGTGGCACTGAGGGGCTTCAAGAGTAGGATGCGAGAGATTTGGGGACTTTCGACAGGATCGGGGCTCGCCAGAGCAGCAGAAGCGGGTGAATGTGGTGGCATTTGCTGGCTGGCGAGGGGCTGTAGAGGTCGCTGGATTTCATGGCCACCCTTGGCCACTCTGTTGCAGGCGCTGGAAAAGAAAGGGATCAGCCATCTGGATGAGAAGGACCTGAAGGAGAGGAACAAGCGAATCCAGGAGGATAATCGGCTGGAGCTGCAGAAGGTCGGCTCAGATGTCCCCTCCCTCCCACTGTCTGACAGAGAAACCTGTAGACAGCCCAGTTTTCCCAGTTGCTCACCTGGAATTCCCCTTGTTGTTATCACTGAGGGTGCCCGTAGGCGGTAGGATGTAGGACTGGGCACGGGGCACACAGCGTACTGACTTCTGCTGTGCCAGGGTGAGAAGGCTTTTTCTCTTGGGGTTGTGTCCAGCTCAGGTGGTGCTGAGGAGGGCAAGTGCCAGGTCACCACTGCGTTGTGCCTGTGTCCCCTGTCCTCCGACGGGCTGGCAGCGAGCAGCGAGCAGCCCGGCCCCACTGGCCCATGCTGGCTGTCCTCCTGCGTGGCTCCTGGCTCCCCGGGAACCTTACACCAATTGCAGGAGCTGAGTCAGCTCAGCAAGCAGGATTACGGCTCTGTCCTTGAACGGGTGTCCTGAGTGGGTGCCCCCTCCACAGTGACCTCATGTCTTCCTCTGCCCTGGGCAGGTGAAGCAGCTGCGCCTGGAGCGGGAGCGGGAGAAGGCGATGCGTGAGCAGGAGCTGGAGATGCTGCAGCGGGAGAAAGAGGCGGAACACTTCAAAACCTGGGAGGAACAGGAGGACAACTTCCACCTGCAGCAGGCCAAGCTGCGGTGGGTGTGCAGCTTCCTGGGGACGGGCCTGCCAGGGAGCAGAGGGCGGCAGGCACTGCTCACTGTCCCTCCTCTCACCCAGGTCTAAGATCCGGATTCGGGATGGGAGGGCAAAACCCATTGACCTCCTGGCCAAGTACATCAGCGCAGAGGATGATGACCTGGCTGTGGAGATGCACGAGCCCTACACCTTCCTGAACGGTCTGACTGTCTCCGACATGGAGGATCTGGTGGAGGACATCCAGGTGCCAGTGCTGCTGTCCCCATGCTGCCCCCGTTCCTCCTGCCTGTCCTCCTGTCCTCCTGCCCGGCTGCCTGTACCCCTGCCTGTCCTCCTGCCCGGCTGCCTGTACCCCTGCCTGTCCTCCTGCCCGGCTGCCTGTACCTCTGCCTGTCCTCCTGCCCTCCCGCCCACCTCAGCATGCATGGCTGAGGGGCAGCAGCTCAGGGTGTCCTCCCTCCCCACTCCAGCTCTGCTTCCCTGCCTGCGGTGCGGAGCAAGTGCCTGATGTCCTCCTGCTTGTCTCCTGCCTACAGGTTTACATGGAGCTGGAGCAAGGCAAGAATGTGGACTTCTGGAGGGACATGACCATCATCACAGAGGATGAGATAGCCAAGCTCCGCAAACTGGAGGCCTCTGGGAAAGGAGGACCAGGTAAGTGAAAGGGAAAAGCCTGATGTGAGTGTCAAGGGGAGCGTGAGCAGCGGGTAAAGCAGGGCTTTGGGTCTGCCGTGTGCGCTCTGGCTCAGAGCAGTTCTCTGGGGTCAGCTGGATGGAGGTTGTGCGTCTGGTAGCCATCCCCTGTTGCGGTCCAGCCTTCCGCTGTCAGATGTAACCCTGGGCTGGGTGACGCAGGCTGAGCACCCGAAGACTGACTGGCTGCCCTTGCCTGTTTGTGCAGGAGAGCGTCGGGATGGCGTCAACGCCTCCGTCAGCTCAGATGTGCAGTCCGTGTTCAAGGGGAAGACGTACAACCAGCTGCAAGTGCTGTACCAGGGCATCGAGAGCAAGATCCGAGCAGGAGGACCCAACCTTGACATTGGGTACTGGGAGAGCCTGCTGCAGCAGCTGAAGGCTTACATGGCTCGGGCCAGGTGAGAGCAGGGACTGTCCCCTGGCCAGGGCTGTGGGAAGGGGCAGCACAGACACCACCGTGAGCAGAGTGGGGGAGGCACAGAGTTGGTGGTGGAGGTGTTTTATACCTTTTCTGAGATGGCTCGTTCTCCCAAGAGGGGAAAAGGGCTGGACAATCATTCCCTTCTCCAGTGATGATGTTTACAGCGAGGGAACCAAACTGGAAGGTTATTAAGCCCAAAACCGTACAAAACCCAGCAGATATCTACCCAGCGTGGCGGTGTCACAGCTCTGGGCAGCGAGGGCATGAGGTGGTTCTGCTGGGTGGGACCTGATGGCTCATCTCCTCCTCACAGGCTGCGGGAGCGGCACCAGGATGTTCTGCGCCAGAAGCTGTACAAGTTGAAGCAGGAGCAGGGTGTGGAGAGCGAACCGCTCTTCCCCATCATCAAGCGGGAGCCGGCCTCCCCCAGTGACAGGTACACAGCCCTTTCCTTGGAGAGCACAGCCATCCAGGCCTCTCCCGCGGGGCACCTGCGACGGAAAATGCGGCCTTGTGTTCCCATCCTTCCGTAGAGAGACCTCAGGTGAGCAGAGAACAAGGGTACCATCCCCGTCCCAGTTCTCTCTTGTCTCTTCCTTGCAGGCTGTATCCAGAGGAGGGCATCGTGGTACAGCCAGGGCCATCCTCGGAGCCCGAGGCCGAGCAGGATGCGGAGGCCAAAGGAGAGGCAGAAGGAGAAGCTGTGCTGATGGAGGAGGACCTGATCCAGCAGAGCCTGGATGACTACGATGCAGGGAAGTACAGCCCCCGGCTGCTGGGCGCCAACGAACTGCCCTTCGACGCTCATGTGCTGGAGGCTGAGGAGGACACGCATCGGCTGCTGCTTCTGCGTCAGCAGCTCCAGGTCACAGGTAGGAGCCCCCCGGGCCAGTCCTGCGCTCGCCGGCCTCCCAGGCGGCACAGAGGGTGTGCGTGTGCGTTGGGGGGCAGGGCTGGAGGGGGACGCTACCCTTGGAAAAGGGGGAGTAGGAGCTGCATCTGGAGGATGCATCCAGAGCTGGCCTGGCAGGGGGATACACCCAGGCCGGGAAGGGTGCCAGGACCTGGACGAAAGCAGGGAGCTGGGGCTCAAACTGCTGGTGCTCCCCATGGGTACCTGCGCTGGAGCCTTCCCCGCTCCCAGCCGCACCACCGAGCTGTTTGGGCTGCGGGCAAGTGGGAGGAGTGTTGTGGATGAGTTTTCCAGCACAGCTCAGCCTGGTGCCTGCCCAGAGTCCGCAGGGTGGTGTGCGCATCTCCACACCCAGCTCCACATCCCCTGCCCAGGATCTGCTGCTCCTTCCCTCTGCACGCTGGGGAGCAGCATCCCCACAGCCCAGGCCTGGCTGCAGGACTGGACATCGCCTCTCCTCCCTACAGGTGATGCCACTGAGAGCGCTGACGACATCTTCTTCCGTAAGGCCAAGGAGGGCATGGGTGCAGATGAGGCACAGTTCAGTGTGGAAATGCCCCTCACAGGCAAAGCCTATCTCTGGGCTGACAAGTACCGGCCCCGCAAACCTCGCTTCTTCAACCGGGTGCACACGGGCTTTGAGTGGAACAAGTACAACCAGACCCACTATGACTTTGACAACCCCCCCCCCAAGATCGTGCAGGGCTACAAGTTCAACATCTTTTACCCCGACCTCATCGACAAGCGCTCGACGCCCGAGTACTTCCTGGAGGCCTGCCAGGACAACAAGGACTTCGCCATCCTGCGCTTCCACGCTGGGCCGCCCTACGAGGACATCGCCTTCAAGATCGTCAACCGGGAGTGGGAGTATTCCCACCGCCACGGCTTCCGCTGCCAGTTTGCCAACGGCATCTTCCAGCTCTGGTTCCACTTCAAGCGTTACCGATACCGCAGATGAGGGACTGCTCAACTCCCTTCAGCCCCCCTGGCACAGGGGGTGGGCAGGGGGGGCTCTCAGCCCCTGTCACAAGCACTGTTCCTGAGGGTTTTCTCTGCCCTTGCTTTTATCCCGAGGGACCCTGAGACTTTGGTATAAATAAATAGGGGTTGTTTAAGCCATGGGATCTTCTGCGTGGGCACCCCACGCTGCTCCGTACCGTGTGGCTCTCCTGCATGTCATCACCTGCCAGTACCATGCTGGGCCAGCACTGGAAGCTCCCCTCCTCCTCTGGGGGCTGAGTAGTGTGTGTGTGGGTGTCCTCATCCCTACACCTCTGGGGTGTGTCACCCCCTCCCCACGTGCCGTCAGCCCTGTGTGCTCCGTCGCCTATTCCAGCCCCACACCAGCCTCCTCCCAGCCCCACGTGCTCCCAGCACCAGTGCCAGACCTGTCCAGCCCAGACACTTCCCAGCTGCAGCTACAGCACCCTTTGCTCCATGAGCACAGCCCTGCCCTGGCGGTCCCCCTGCCCTGTGTGGCCCCATTCCTGGCATGTTCCCCCTGGGATCCAGCTTCCCCACAGCCTGGGAGCGCCGCCACCTCGCTCGCTCGCCTCTGGCTGCAGGATGAAAGGGTTCAACGGCTGCGTCCGGCAGCTGGAGGAGAAGGATGTTGGATGGGATATATCTCCTTAAAGGGGAAAATCCGGTTTCCGTGGCTGCAGTTCCACCCACCCAGTGCCTGAGCAGCTCTTGCTCTTGCTGGGCAGTGGAGGAGGGTGTCCCCAGGGGTCCTGAGCAACACTCGGGTGGGTTTCAGGCACTTTGGGGAGCACTTGAGGGCTGAGCTGGGACTCACTGGCCTTGATCCCTCCAGGCGATGGCCTTGGGGGGCAGCTGCACCCGTCTGGGTGGCCCCAACCCCACCAGCTCTGGCCCCTCGAGGTGTCCCCCCCTCGGTGCCGAAGAGGTGCATGAGTAATGCCCAGCAGCGCAGCCGGGAGACCTTGGCCTTGGCCATGAGCTGTCACAGCGAGGTCGTTTCCTTCCCCGCGGGCCTCACTGCATCCTGCCCCCCGTACAGCCCCACGGCTTGGGGGGTGCCCAGGTTCCCTCTGCTCTGCCCTGCTGGGGGGGCTCCCCGGCCTCGGGGGCTGCCCTGCGGCTGTCGTTTCCCCCCATAGCTCAGGAGGGGCACCCTGCCCTGCTGCTGCCATCCAGCCCTGCAAACGCCCTGCGGGCTCCTGTGCCTGCCAGAGCCACCAACCCGCGCTGGGTCAGCCTGCCCAGTGGCAGGGCATGGGGGAGACCCCAACCAGCCCAGCCCCGCATGCAGGTGCCCCTTCCCCATCCTGCCAGACACCCCTGGGGCCAGCGGCTGTGTCGGGACGGGACGTGTCCCCCGGCATCTCCTTCCTGTGGGCTATTTAAAGCTGTTGAGCGGCTGCTTGGCGCGGGGGATGTTCAGGGCCTGAGCTCAGTGCAGGAAGCATGCGAGGGTCTGGCCAAGGATGACTTCGGAGGGAATAAGGAGAAAACTCCAACCCCAAAGGCAGTGGTTGGGTGCCCTCCCTGCTTGACTGCCTGGCAGAGCCCCCTGCCCATGGTCCTTTTCCCTGCCAGGCATACACACAGTGGGGGCAACCCCCCAAAACCATCCCGCTGCATCCCCAGCCTGAGCAGGGTCCGTGTCCCCGCCCAGGCGCTGCCCTTTCCCCACTCCCAACTTCAAGCCGTGGATGGAGCCGGAGCCCGGGGGGCTGCCGCAGCCGGGCACCCACCACGGCCGGCCCAGGGGCTGGATCCGGCTGGAGCCCTGGGTGTTTTTTTCCAGCCCTGCCTGTTCCCCGGGCTCTTCTCCACTTCTCCCCCATATTTTGGGGGGAACCGGTTTCGTTCCTCTGCCTCACGGTTCGAGGGCTGGGTTGGGGGGGCACGGCTCTTCTCCGCTCTTGGGCGCAGCGACAGGGGCTCGGCCGGGCTCGTGCCAGGGTGGCAGCAGGTTGGTGCAGAGCTTCCTCCAGCACCCCCGCGCCCACATCCTCTGTGGGTGCAGCTGGAGGGCAGGAGGGTTGGCACACCCCAGCAGCATCCAGGCACGGCATCCGGCTGCTGAGCCAGGTTCTGCTGCGGTGGGGCCACTCCTGCTGGTGGCACGCTCCCGCTGCCAGGGCCAGCAGCGATCCGGCTCTGTGGGTGGCCCCCCGGCTCCGACCGGTGTCACCCCCCTCTCAGACTTCTGCTGTGACAGCCCCTGCTCCCTGCCGAGGGATCAAGGGACTCAGGCCTCTGAGCATCACCCAGCTGCCCGCATGCCCCGGCCTCGCTGGCTGTGATGGGGTGCCCCCATATCACCCCTGGGTGGGCGATCAGTGATGGGGTACCCCTGTGTCACCAATGGGTGGGTGCTCAGTGATGGGGTGCCCCTGTGTCACCCCTGGGTGGGCACTCGGTGATGGAGTGCCCCTGTGTCACCCCTGGGTGGGCACTCGGTGCTTTGGAGCTGGACGGAGACGCCGGTGACAGGGATGGGCTCTGGCCCCCCCCAGCAAAGCACGAAGGGCAGCAGCGGGTGGTGGCGTGTCCCCTCCGATGGCTCCCACGCTCCAGGACAGCGGCCGTGGGCAGGGACACGCCAAGCTCCGGGCCGGGGAAAACCGGGGTGCGATCCCCCCCGGCTCTGGGAGACACCCCGGGACGCTGCCGGGACCCCCGGCTCTCCCCACCCTCGGCCCGGGGAGTCTCAGGCCCCGCTGCGGGGGACAGCGGGGACGCCCCCCCCAGCCCGGCGGAGCGGTGCGCGTCCCACGGGGCGGTGGCACGGCCGGGCTGACACCCCCCACCCCCCCCCCCCAGACACAGGAATCCTGCTCGGGTAAACAAATGAGTAACCCGGACCAGGGCCCGGTCCCGCTAAATATAGCCGGGCGGCGCGGGGCGGGGGTCCCGGCCCACCCGTGCCCGCAGCCCCGCGGCCCAGGTGCGGGGGGGGCCGCCCCCGGCCCTCCCGGCCCGTGGCTGCCGGCGCCTTCGAGGCTGCCCCGGGCCGGCGCAGGGGCTCTGGGGGCCGGTGCTGCCGGGGCGGGGGGCGCAGCCCGGGCCGGGGGGCGGGGGGGCGGGGCGCGCCCCTCCCCCGGGAGCCCCGTCCGGGGCGGGGGAGGGCGCCGGCGCGGGGCCGGGCCGGGGCGGGGGGCGTGGGGCGGGACCGGGGGGCGCTACGAGCCCGGCCCTGCCCCCGCGCCCTCCCGTGGGGCCGGGCTGAGCCGAGCCGGGCTGAGCCGCGCCGGGCGGGTCCCGCCGCTGGGAGGTAGGGCCGGGGGGCTGCGGGGGGCAAGGAGCCCGCAGGGCTGGGGCGGCCGGACGGAGGGGGGCTGCGGGGCGGGGGGCGCTGGGACGGGGTGCGGGGCGCTGGCTCAGCCGCCCGCTTTGCGCAGAAACCCGAAGAGCTGCTGCGATCCTCCGGGGGGCGGACGACGGTGACCCCCTGGCGCGGGGAGAGACGGGGACGCGGTGCCCCCGCTGTGCCCCCCCTCGGCTGCCTGTCCCGGGACCGGGTCGCCGGGGCCGGCACGTCCCAGGCTTCGCCCCGGCACCAGCATTTGCTGTCGGGGCTCCCCCCGCCGGGGCGGTCCCGGTCCCCCCGAGCCGGTTCCCCGCGCAGCCCCCGGCCCGCTCCCTCCCGGCAGCGCATCCCACCGGGGGGTCCGAGAAGGGCCGGGAAAGGGGCTGGGGGGGGGGGGGGGGGGGGGGGGCGGAGGGGGGTGCCCAGCGGCAGCTTCCAAGCCCTCGAGATGCCGCGATGCTGCGGCCGGGAGCGCGGGGGCTGCGGGCTGCCCCTCCCCCCCCCATGCCGCCCTGAGGGCACAGCACCGGCCCTTGCATGCAGGGGGGCCCAGGGCGACCCCCCCCCACCCGCCACCCCCTGCCCCACTCCGGGAGTGCACGGGTTGGGGAGCTCTGCATGGCCACAGCAGGGACAGGCAAGGACAGCCACCGTTGTCCGTGCCCCCCGGAATGTCCTGTGCCCCGGGGGTCCGCGGGGGTCCCTGCTCCGGGTCAGGCCGGCTCCCCCCGCAGTCCCTGTGGTGGCTGTGGGGCCGGGGGCGGATGCTGGGGCCCTGCCGAAGTCCCTGTCCCCATGACGTGGCCGCTGCTTTTCGCATCCCAGCTGATGGCCTTGAGCTGATCTGCTGCCCAGAGAGCCCCAGCCGGGAGGGGGGGGCGGTTGGTGGTGGGACCACATCCAGCCCTGGCATCCCGTGGGACCACCTGCGCAAGGGCCACCAGGCTGGGGAGGCAGAGGGGGTACTGCAGAGAAAGTCCCTGTCCTTCCAGGACAAGGTGGGACGGGGCTGTCCCTGGAGAGGTCCAACAAGCGAAGAGGAGGGACTGGATGCAGAAGGGACAAATGCAAGCGCACTAGGGCACCTTCTGCACAGCTCCCTGCGGCTAAGCACCACGGCCTGGGTGCCAGGACCCGGGGGGGGGGGGGCATGTGGGGTGCAGGCCACCTGGTTTGGGGTCCCTTTGCAGGTGTGCGGTGCCACGCTGCCCCCAACCCTCCCTTGCCAGCTCCACCCCGGCCTGATCCTGCCAGCCTTGTGCCAGCGCTGCCCCAGGAAGCTTGGGGAGGCAATGGGCTGGGGTGGGAGCTGCACCGATAAGGAGCAGCCTCCCGCGCTCCTCATGTCTCTTTGCCTTTCCCTCGCTAACCTCGGATGTGGCCGGGGCAGGAAGCCGTGCCCGGTGGAGGCAGGGCAGCCCGGGGTGCAGCTGCGGTGTAACGCCAGCCCGCGGGCTCACCCCGTGCCAAGAACCCCATTAGTGCCCGCACTGGCCCCGCCGCCGCCTCGCAGCCTCCACAGCCTGTTTCGGAGATGGGGATGTTCCCCCAGCGCCTTTTGCCTTTGCTCACAGCCAAACCCTCGCCCCCATGGGATCTCCCTGGGAGGTGGGTTTGCTGGATCTAGTAGCCCCAAACCCAAGTGCACAGGGTTGGCAGGGATGAGCACCAGGCTTGGGGTCTTTCCTCCACAGGACTTGCCATCCCCACGAGCATCCTCCTGCGGGGAGACATCAAGCGAGGAGCCCCCCGCCCCCACACAAACCCCTTCCCGTCATGGTGTGCGCAGGGTTCAGCTCGCTCCCAGCTGCGCTGGCACTAAAAGGCCCCTCTTTAATATTTGATTCCCTCTAAGTGCTGCGCGGTCCCAGGCTGGCCGAGCCAGCTCCGCGCAGGGTGGCACCTGGTGTCCCCAGCCCTGCTGGCAGCTGGTGGTGGGTGAGGGTCCAGGTCGTGGTTGTGCCAGGGCAGGAGGGGTGGATGGCGGGGGATGTGGGTGATAGCAGGGTTTGGGGTGTGCAGCATGGAGCTGCCAGGGCTGGTGCATCCCCCCCCCCCCCACCAGACGCTGTGGGGAGAGGGGGTCGGGTCCTGCTGCACCGAGCCAGTCAGCAGCCAGGAGCATCCCATGGCTGTGAGTCCCTGGGTGATGGGTCAGCATCGCCCTGTGGGCTCCCGAGCCCCCCAGCCATGCTGGAGTAACCTGGGGCGGGGGGAGCACCCACTTGGGGACAGCACCCCAAAAGCGTGGGCAGGCACGTGGCAAGGGACAGCCAGAGTGGGACCTCCGAGCTGTGGCATCGCTGTGGGGCAGGGGGGGAATTTGCCACCTCCCAGGGAGGGGAATCCCAGGGGACACAGGAAAGGCTGGTGGCTCCTCAGGGAACCGTTGCACTGTCACACAGAGGCCTGACCGCATTTTTCAAGGGGACCGACGCCTTGGGGGCCACCGCCACCATCCCTCAGGGATCCGAGAAAACAAACAGCAGCAAGTTTTCGCTCTTGTTTCGTGGAAAAAGTGGGGCCATGCTCGCGCTGGGGCAGTGAATCACCACCACACTGGGCCAGCCGCCTGCGCTGGGATGTGGACAGGGATGGGGATGTGCCCCCACCACCCCCAGCCCCTTCCCTGCTCGCCAGCAGCCCGTGGTACAGCTGGGGACAGGGGGAGGGCAGAGGTGCTGCCATGCCAGGGGGGTGCCAGCACCCTCGGTCCTGCAGCCTGCCTGGATGCGGCCCCGGCGGGGGATGGTGCAATGCCTGGCCCCATCCCAGCCCCAGGACGGGCTGTGGGATCAGCACCCGCCTCGGGTGTGCGAGGGGGCTCCCAGCCCTGTGGGTGCCCTGGCACCGGGGGCTGGGAGGGGGTGGTGGGTGGTGGGTGCCAGGCTGTGGGATGTGGCGCGGAGCTCACCCATGACACGGGGACACAGATGCAGGACCAGCCGCTGCGTTTGGTGCCGATCAGGGCTGGCTTGAGGTTTGTCTTGGAGATGGGGATGGAGGGCAGGTGGCAGTGCCACCCTGCATGAGGGGGAGGCAGCGGCGCCAGGACGCCTACAACGGGGTGGGGCAGGGTCTGTGCGGAGGTGGTGGGTCAGGGTACAGCTGGGCATTCCATGGGGACCACTGGGCTGGGAACGGGGTCAGCCAGTAGCGTGGGGATGGGGAAGACAGGCTTGGCAAGGACATCCACAGCCTGGAGAAATGGGTCCCAGGAGGAGAGGAGGGGTCTGGTTCCCGCAGGGGGTCTGGTCCCCACTGTTGCCATGCCTCTGCCCCTTCCCACATCACCCCATTTGCAGCCTGGACTAATTAGCGATGGAGGTTGCAGCCCTGCGGCTTCCCAGATGCTGGATGCTTCCCAATCCCGGGTCACCACCGAGCGAGCCAGTGTGACATTGACCGGGCTGCCCACGACCGCAGCTTTCCTCATGCACCCGCCACGGCCGGTGTCCCGGGGACAAACCCTCAGCTGCAGCTGTGGTAGGGCAGGAGGGGGACACAGAGAATGGGGATGTCACACGTGCACGCCAGCTGCGTGGCCCATGGCTGTGGCCTGGCAGCAGTGCCGGTGCCAGGGGGGTGCAGCACACAGCTCCAGCTGTGGCCATCCCATCCCGTGCCTCAGTTTCCCCACCTCGCTGTGGGCATGGGGCCTCTCCCCATTGAGGCCGGGGGGGGGGGGGGGGGGGGGCGGGGAGGGGAAGGGCGGGGCTTGGAGTGTCAGGATCCGGCCCTAGCGCAGCTGCCCTGTGCCTGCATTCCCCATCCTTCAGGGCAGGTCCCCCCATGCCGAGGCAGAGGGCAGGTGGCCCCGGAGGTGTCCGGCCACGTCCCCCGGGGCAGGAGGGAGCCGGTACCATCAGAGCCAAGCTGCCAGCACCACACTTCTCCAGACACCCACCACGCTGGGTCACAGTCTCGTGGAGCAGCCCCATGTGGCTTGCAGCCGGGGACAGTTAATCCCATCCAGCTGTGGGGCTGGGGCCCTGCACGCCTGCTGCTGCTGCTGCTGCTGCTGCTGCTGCACCCAGAGCGGTGCCAGACCGGCGCGGGCCGTGGTCCTGGTGTGGCATCCCCCTCCCCCACCCCTGTGGTGCCCCATCTTTGCAGGCTAAGGGTGGGCGATGGGTGGGCTTGCGCATGGCAGACCCCTCCTAAACCTGCCTCCTTGCTCCCGCAGGGCAAGGCAGGATCAGTGCCGGCAGCGGCGGAGGGCACACGCCATGGAGCTGAGCCGGGAGGGCGCCTGAAGCTGCTGGAAGGAGCGGGATGGGGTGGGGGGATATGGAGCTCCCCAACGGTAGCAGGGCCGGCCGGGCGGACACGTGCTTCGGGGCGTTCAATGCCAGCGATGGCCGCGCCGGCGCACAGGCCAGCATCACCTCGCCCTGGTTCTCCACTGCCTTTGGCCTTATCGGCCTCTGTTCCAACCTCTTCGCCCTCTGTGTCCTGCTCAGCTCCTCCCGCAAGCTGTCCAGCCAGGCTCGCTCCTCCTTCCTCGTCTTCCTCTGTGGGCTGGTGGTCACAGACTTTATGGGGCTGCTGGTGACAGCCTCAGTCATCATCCCCTACCACTTCATCAAGTTCACCTGGGCTGAGGTGGACCCTGGCTGCCACCTCTGCAACTTCCTCGGCTTCTCCATGGTCTTCTTCGGGCAGTGCCCGCTGCTGCTGGGGGCCACCATGGCTGGCGAGAGGTTCTTTGGCATCAACCACCCCTTCTCCCGCTCCACCAGCATCTCCAAGCGCCGCGCCTGGTCCATCGTGGGGCTGGTGTGGGGGTTCTCCTGCCTGCTGGGGCTGCTGCCGGTGCTGGGGCTGGGGCGGTACACGCTGCAGTACCCCAGCTCCTGGTGCTTCCTCACCCTCCTGCCCGACACTGGCAACGTCATCTTCTGCCTGCTCTTCGCTCTGCTGGGGATCTTCTCCGTGCTGCTCTCCTTCATCTTCAACACAGTCAGCGTGGTGACGCTCTGCCGTGTCTACCATGACCGGGAGTCAGTGCAGCGGCGCCGGGACAGCGAGGTGGAGATGATGGTGCAGCTGGTGGGCATCATGATCATTGCCACCATCTGCTGGATGCCCCTCCTGGTGAGGCCCCAGGTCTGGGTGTTGCCCCCTCTGTGTCCCTTCTGGGTCTTGGTACCCCGCCATGCTCCTCCTGGTGAGGTCCCCATCCCACATCCCTGCTGGTGAGGCCCCTGGCTTGGCACCCGGGTGTTGAGCTCCGCACCGCTTGCAGGCAGAGTGGGTGCTCCTCAGTAGCAGGTGCCCCAAACCAGCCTGAGACCCCTCTGCAACAGGCTCGACACCCAGTCTGGACCCTCAGCATCTCCCCCACCCCAAAGCAGCTCATGGGCTCTGTGTGGACCCCCCCTGCTGATACCTTGCCCCCTCCATCCCCTGCAGATATTCATCGTGCAGACGGTCCTGCAGCAGCTGCCGGCCAGTGGCCAGATCCAGATGCTGCCCACAACAACGCAGAAGATGCTGCTTATCTACATCCGCATGGTCACCTGGAACCAGATCCTGGACCCCTGGGTCTACATCCTCTTCCGACGGGCCGTGCTGCAGCGCATCTACCCCAGCCTACGCCCCCGGCCCTCCATCCTCTCCCTTTACCCCGTCCTCAAGCCCTCCCTGCGCCGCAAGCTCACCGCAGACTCCGTCCTGCAGTAGCAGCCCCCAGGGACAGGCACCGCGGGAGGGGGCGAGGACCCCCCCATCCCACCCATCTGGGTTAATTAATTGTCCCTATCACCTACATCCATGGGCCACCCCAGCCTGGTACTCAAGGGGGTGGTAGGGGCCATAGGGGTGCTCCCCCATCCCCATCTAAGTGCCCCCCCCCAATAAAACACAGCTTTTGCAGCTCTCTGTGCCTGCTGGGGTGAACACCTCGGGGGGGGGGGGGGGGGGGTATGACCCCATTCCCAGCCAGAGCAGCAGCCAAAGCAACAGCCCTTCTCCTCCAGTCTCTGCTTTAATGAGCCGAGCCACAGCCGCTTCCCACCACGTTTAGGGGCTGAACAAAGGGGGTCCTTTGTGGGGGGGGGGGGGGCTGGATGCCCTGCTGTGCCCCCCCCCCCGCCCCGGGACTCACCTGGGTGCAGCTCAGGGTGGGGGGCAGGCAGGATGGGGATCCCCACCAGCACCGACAGCACCAGGTGGGGTTGGGGATGCAGGGAAGGGGCTGGGGTGAGGGGCACCGCTGCCCTCCCCCCCCCCCCCCCCCCCAGCGCTACTCCTGCCCCTGTTTGGGGTGGCAGACAGCTGCCCACACCTCTGCCACGAACTCCTGGGGGAAGGCGAACTCGCCCAGCACCGAGTCCAAGCCACGGGCAAGCTGGGCTGCGCTGGGGCTCTCCTTCGCCGCCTCCACCATGGTCGAGGCTGGGGAGGACGAGAGGCAGGCTCAGCGGTGGGTGGGGGTCCGGGGTGGGCTCCCCCTGCCCCCCCATTGCACTCACCCAGCTCGCTGTCACGGATGCCCATGTAGCTCTCCAGCAGGTCGTCCACCCGCCGGGCGGCTTCCTCCTCAAAGAGGCTGGGCTGGGGGCGAGAGGGCCAGGGGGTGGGGGCATGGCCCAGGGACCCCCCCACACTCCCACGGAGCTGTGCCTACGGGTGCTGCACGTGTGGGCACCCAGCAAAGCACCCAGCGGTGGTGCAATGCAGGGGCCACCCAGGAGCATGGGGCCGTTCATCCCCCCCCCCCCCGGGCACAGTGTGAGCGCCCGTGGGCTCAGGGTGGGGGTCTCTGGGTGGGTCTTACCCCTTCTTCCAGCACAGCTGGTCCCTGTGCCCGCAGCCGCAGCGTCTCCTTCCCACTGGTCACTTTGCCCTCGCTTGGGGACTTGCTGCTCCGCATCCTCTGCCCGATCATGTCTGCACCCCAGGTGGGGAGCGAGGGGGGGGGTCAGGGTGCAGGCAGGGCCTGGCACCCCCTGCCCCTCACTGCCCACCGCCCCAACCACCACCCAGACCACGTGTGTCCCAGCACCCTGCCAGGGAGGCCGTGCCTGGGCAGGGGTGCTCAGGGGCAGTGCAGACATAAGGGACACCCATGGGTGCAGGGTGGGGACGCACACAGTTACAGGGTGCTCGTGGCCCCTGCACCAAAAGGAGTGGGGGTACCCACAGGGAACACAGGCAGGTGTGGGGACCCCCTGAGGAGTGGGGTGCTCTGGGGTACACAGGGGGGTGGCAGACCCTGGGGGCCACCCGGTCCCTGGGGAGGGGGCTGCAGGGCAGGAGGGCCACAGGGGATCAGCCTCCCCATGCGCCTCCCGGGGGTCCCCAGGGCAAGAGCAGGGGACACCCCTTGACCCACCGAAGGCTTTTTTGGGCTGCACCAGGCGGAGGGTGAAGGGCTGAGCCCGGGGCAGCTCCCGTAGCATCCGAGCCACCTCGTAGTGACGACAGCCCACGATGGTGTGGTCATTGATGGCCTCGATGCTGTCACCCACGCACACCGTCTGGATGCGGTTGATGATGCTCCCCTCCTTGATTCTCTGGGGACCGCGGAGGGGGACACAACAGATCTAGCCCCCATCCCACCCTGCACAAACACCCCGCCATGGTCCCATGTCCTCTAACAACTGGATCAAGCAGGGAGGGAGGGTGTCCCCCCCATCAGGTCCCGTCCCCCCGCAAACTGCACCATGGCAGGGCTTGGATGGACCCAGGGTAGAACTGGTGGAAGGGGGGGGAGGTCAGGGAAGGAGGATGGCCCCAAGGATGTCACCCAGCATCCTGGCAAGGCCCCATCCTTGATGAAATGATGAAACTCATCAGTGACGCCCACCTTGATGAAAGCGTAGCCGGCCCCATTGTCCGTGATGGTGAGGCCAAGCGCATCCTCCGTTTTGGTCACCTCCACCTCCTTCGTCTCACCACGGACGTGGGCAAAGATGAAGTCCTCCAGGCCGATCTGTCCCCCCAGCAGCTTCTGCATGTCTACTTTATGCGTGTTGAGCGTGCAAAAGAGGATCTGCCCCGGGGAACCCTGTCATCAGGGGCTGAGGATGCCCGGGCAGGGCAGGGGGTATTGGTGGTGCTGGGGCAGGAGCCACCCATGGGTGGATCCAGCCAGGTCTAGGTGCTGGGGGGTCTAGGGACACCCAGTCTGCCTGGGGATCCAGCACTGCCCGCTCCCTGTACACTCTTCCCTCGGCTTCAGGCTACGCAGCTGCTGGCATTAGCCAGGGAATAGGCAGCCCTGGTTCCCTGCCCACGTGCTGGGGGGAAACTGAGGCACGGAGCCACACAACCACTCCCCGGAGGGGACAGTACAGCCCCGAAATTAAAATGCCCTTTTCCAGGTTATTTTAGAGGCTGCATTTGCCCAGAGCTGCAGACCCACAGGAGGGCTGGCCACGGACAGTGCCACCAGGTTGGTGCCCCACCTTTCGGGGGCAAAGCCCTCTCCCCGCACCCCAGCAGCCACAGCCCCCTCACCTCGGTGGGCGAGATGCCGAAGACCTCCGCAATTTTGGCGTAGAGCTCCTTGACGTTGGTGAAGCCCTCGATGCGCCCCGTGGGGCTGCCGTGGGCCAGCTGCGTGTGAAACACCAGCCTGGGGCGGGCACGGGGGGGTCGGGGGGCTGCGGTGCCCTCAGTGGCAGGTGGCTCGGGGGTCCCTGGGTCCTGCCCCACGCCGTTCTCCATGGGGCTGCCCTCCTGGGGCTGCCTGCTGATCCTGCCCGCCCGCCGCATCCCACTGCCCGCACCGCTGAATTATAGATGGGTGCTGGCTCCCAGCTCTGCCGTAAGGTGATCCCCGGGCCTGGGAACACGATCCGGTGGGGCAGGTCACCCACCTGGGATCAGGTGAGCTCTGCCACCTCTGAAGGGCCCTGGCCAGGCTGGAGGAGGTGGGAGAAGAGCCAGCACAGAGCCAGCCCCATCGCCCCCCCACCCCGCCCGCTGGGGTTGGGGGCTGCAGCAAGGAGCTCGGGACCTTCCCCCCTTGCTCCACACCACAAAGCTGGTGGGATCTGGGCCAGGAGCAGCTCCAAAGCCACCTCTGAGCATGAACACACGGAGCCCAGACCGGTTGTTCCTCCAACATTTATTTGCTCCCATCTCCATCCCAAGCCACAGGGCCACCAGGAGAGTCACCTACAGAGCAGGGACCCGGCAGGCGAGAGACGAGCGGTCGCACACCAGCCCCAGGTTAAACCCAGGGCCAGACCGACATAGTGCTAGTAAGAAAATAAGACACTCTCTTCTAATTACAGAGTCTGAGATTAGTGACAGGCGGTCCTGGGGACGGCCAACCCCAGTACCGCACGGCCGGGACGCGGCTGCTGTCACAGTGGTCCCACAAGGCAGGATGGGCTGGGGCAGGGGGGCCACCCCATGGGCTCCCCACCGAGGAAGGGCTCGGTTCCAGCTGCTCTCCGGCATCAAGGTCTTGATTCCATTTTTTTTTTTTTTTGCCTTCACCCCTGCAGTGTGCGGGAGCTCCCCTGCCTGGCCCCAGAGGTGTGGGGGAAGGCAAGGTGACAGGCAGGGTGACATAGGCAGGGGTCTGAAGGCACCCGTGGGGGAGCAGCAAGGGGCTGCTGGAAGGTTCAAGAAAGCAGGAGGCAGGCAGGAGAAAGCCTGCCACCCCCCACCTGCTGCAGGACAGGGGATCGAGAAGCCCCCTGGGCTGATCTAGGGGCCAGGAGGCAGCACCAAGCCCCAGGGGGCTCCCGGGGCACCCGGCTGCCCCCCTCCTGTCCCAGGCTGGGTGACAGCAACCCCCCGGGTCACCCCGAGAGGCTGGTTCACCTCCAGGCCAGTGACCCCCAGGCACTAAACTGGCCACCGGACACCTTGGGGGTCTCTGGCTGGCCGAGGCAGAGCTGCAGGAGCCGGGAAGCTGACAGAGCAGGGGGGATGCTCACGCCCACCACTGAGCACCTCGCCCAGCACCACGCCAGCCGGGGGCTCTCAGCCCCATCACTGCTTGGTCCCCAGAAGCTCGAGGTCCTCGGAGACGGTGCACCACGGGGCGCAGCCACACCGGGGCTGGAGGGGGTCCCAGCTCACTTCTCCAAGCGAGGTGAGCGGGGTGGAGGGGGAAGCAGCCGGACCACCAGCAGAGACTGTCCCTTGCATGAGCTCCAAGGGACAGGGCCGTGGTCCGGCCGGCCCCGGGCTCCGGGAGGGACTGGTCCTCTTCACAAGTGTTCACTGAAGAGGGAGGAAGGCAAAGCTGAATTACGAGGGGCTGGCTTCTCTCCCCAACAGCCACCCAGAGGAACTCCGAGTCCCTCTGCCCACACCTTCCCTGCTCAGCTCCCATCACCCGCCCTGCCACAGGCTGACCCGGTGGTCCCAGTGCCCTCCAGGACCCCTGGGCTCTGGCCAGCCCTACCCAGCTCACCTGGCTATCCGGGACAGGATCTCCTTGATGCGCACCACCAGCTTCTCATGCTGCAGCGGGTTGCTCTCGATGGCACTGTGCAGTTTGGCCATGTAGAAGTCCAGAGTGCTCAGAGTGGGGGTTTCACCGGTGCCTGTGAGGTGGCAGCCCAGTTATCAGGGCCAGCAAGTCCCCATCCAGCCTTGCCCATCACGCTGGGGACCAGGGAAGGGACCCTGCGCACCAGGTACCCTCTCCTGCAGCAGGAGAGAGCTGGCACAGACAGAACCCGAGAACAAAAGGATTTGGGCTGATCTCTGCCTTGCGGGCACAGCTGGGGCTGTGGCTCTGGAGGACGTTCCCAGCCTGTTCTACCTCGTTACAGGGGAGCCAGCTGGCTGTCACACCCCTGGGCTCCCCAGACAGCCCCCCCAAAGTGCTCCAGGATCCTTCCCCACTGGCAGATGAGCTTTTATCACCACCCCATTGCCCCTGCTTGCACCACATGCAAAGCCCCAACGACGTACCTCCACGTGGCCACCGGGTCCCAGCAAGCAGGCTGGTCCCCACGGCTGCCCCAAACTCACCAGGGATGGGGAGGGAGGCGAAGCTGGTGGTGAGAGCCTGCCGCACGGACTGGAGCTGCTGCTGCAGGGCCAGGGTCTGCCTCTCCTCCTGGGCCAGCTCCTGCTCCAGCTTCTCCTTGGCACAGTTCATGTTCTCCGTGTGCTTCTGCAGGATGGCGTTCTGCTCCTCAAACTCCGTGTTCATCTTCCGCAGGCGCCGCAGCTCAGCCTCCCGGGCTGCCGGGACCGTGGGGTGTCAGCAGGGGTGACCCTTCTGGCTGTCCCTCATCCCAAACCCAATTCCTTCCCCAGACATGACTCTTCCAGGAGGCTCAGCGTCACCAAGCCCCAGGCTCCAGCCAGGATCTGGCCCACCTATCCAACCTCACCAGGGATCTCTCACCCAGCGCCAGTCGCGGTCCTGCCCCCCGGGATGCAGGCTGCTCCGGCAGCAGCATTGCTGGCTGCAGTGCCCCCCATGCAAGATGCTGCAGCACCGGCAGCCCCTGCCCCACAGCCCAGCCCCTCACCTTTGTTTTGGTCCAAGAACTCCTCCGTGAAGATGGGCACATCGAAGGTGGAGAAGGTGTCACTGCACTCGCCAGCCTGGGGGATGGGAGGAGACGGATCAGGCAGAGCTGAGCCCACCCAAGGGGACCCCACCTCCCTGGGGCTGGGCAGCCAGGAGGCACAGGGATGGGGCAGGCAGGCAGGGAGGACAGCTATGCTCTGCCTCCGGCCGCTTCAAGCTCCGCTTGAGCGGGAAGCTGGTGCCTTGAAGCACAACCCGTGAGTCTCCCTCTGCCCAAACCCCGCAGTGCCACATGCCTTGGCTTCCCCCCCACACAGGCAGACCTGCTGGGGCCTCACCTTGTGCGGGTGCCCATTCAGCAGGGTGTTCACCGCCGCAGAGCCTGCATCCTCTGGAAAGGAGGAAGGAAGTTATCCCTAGCAGCCAGCCCAGCATCCCCCAGGAGGTCTGGCAGCACTTGGCCGGACCCTGGCAGCGATGCCAGCAGCCACTGCTCCCATGACCCACCTTTTTTGATCTTCTTCTCCTGGATCTTCTCTGTGCACATCTTGTAGGCTTCCGATTGCTGGTATTCCCGCAGCTCCTTCATGTACTGCTGCTTCTCCCGCTCCGCTTCGTCCAGGTACCGCTATGGTCACAAAGGATCATAGAATCACAGAACTGTTTGGGTTGGAAGGGACCTGAAAGCCCACCCAGTTCCAACCCCCTGCGGTGGGCAGGGACACCCCCCACCAGCCCAGGTTGCTCCCAGCCCCATCCAACCTGGCCTTGGGCACTGCCAGGGATGGGGCACCCCCAGCTGCTCTGGGCACCCTGTGCCAGCATCTCACCCCCCTCACGGTGAAGAATTTCTTCCTATCATCTAAATCCACCTTCTTTCAGCTTAAAACCATTACCCCGTGTCCTGTCACTACAGGTCCTACTAATAAGTCTGTCCACTCAGCCTGGCCCGGCCCCAGGCTCCCCAGGGGGCTGCAGACCCCACTACTCGAGACCCAGCTCCCACTCACCAGCCCACCAGTACTGGGACAAGCTCCCTTTGTGGAACTGCAGCCTGAGAGCACGCACAAAGGTTTGGGGTGCAGGCTCTGGAGCATGCTGCCCAGCCCTGGGGGTCTCTCCTGGGGGCTGGTACCTGCTTCTCCGAAAGCTGCAGCTTGCTCCACTCAGCCCCCAGCATCTTGGTGATCTCTGGGAAGGGCAGGTCAGGATGCTGCGTGCGGATCTGCTCGCGCCGCTCGTTCAGGAAACGCACATAGCCTGTCACAGGGGCTTTGGGGCCATTGGGAAGGATCTTCTTCCTCTTCTTGCCCTTGGGCCACCCCCTCTTCTTCACCGGCTGGCACCCAGCGAAGGGAAAGGGACAACCCATCACGGATCAGTGTGCACGATGCCATCGCGCCGGCAGGATGCAGAAGCAGCCTGGGGACCCGCCTGGGCCTCCTGTCCCTTAAGGGAAGGTCTGGACCTTCCTTCAGGCCACGGCTGCGGCCAGGGGCTTGCCCGGCTGTGCCTGGGCTTCGGTAGAGCGAGCAGGACAGCCCCAGGCTGGGCAACACAGACCCTGCTCCCGGGAGCTGCGTGGGGAGGGACACCGGCACCAGAGCTCACCTCCTCCTCACCATGCGGCTTCTCGCTGCTCGCCCGTGCTGACTCCCCCTTCTCCTGCTTGATGGCCACCAGGAAGTTTCCATGCTGAGCTTTGCCCGTGGCATGCCTGCAGGCAGAAAGTACCCATCAGAAAGGGCTGGGAAACTGCCGGGAGTGATGGTGACACATCCCCCAGCAACGCGGCCTTGCACTCGTCGGAACCCCCAGCTCCCACCCACCCAAACAGCCCCCAAACCCGCTACCAGCCCTGGAGCCCCTGTTCCCCTGCGAAGGGAGGCCATGGTTGAGGGATGGGGCTCGAGCAGAGCCCAGCACCGGGCCAGCAGGGCAGTCCTGGGCACACAAAAGCTGCCCCAGGATCCACCGATGACCTCAGGACCTCTCAGTGATATTTGTAGGGGGGCCAGGAGCTGCTGGTGCTGCTCTTGGGGGCAGTTAACAGCATTGGTCACATCCCTGTGTGCCACCAGGGCTTGGGCGCGCACCTCCAGGACTCCCAAGCAGCACAAACCAGTTGCTCCTCCCCTGCAAGGGAGGAGTTGCCACGGGGTGTGGGTCCTGCCTCCAGGGGCACCACCGGGAAGCATCATCCACACCCAGCACAAGCGCTGCCAGGGGTAAGGAGAACCCTCAAGGCAGAGGACGAGGGCAGGGCACCCGCTCGACCCGCTCCAGCCACAACCGATCCATCAGGTTCCTGCTGCCTGTGCCGCTGCCGCAACGCACGGAGCCACCTCCGAGACGCACCAAGCGGCTCTAACGCAGGGCTGGCGGCCCCGACTCCTGCTCTCCAACTTGCTGCCTTGTCTTTACAGATCAGCATCTGCCTTCAGTGGAGGACACGTGTCCGGCACCTGGGTCAGCAGAGCCACCCTGTCCCAGCCGAGCACATGCAGCCCCACTGCGGCATCACCCTGGGGTTCCCCAAGGCTCCCCGGTCCCTTCAGCTGGCTCCATCCCACAGCGGAGCCCCCGTCCTGCTGGCATCCTTTGGCAGCTCCTGCCCCATCGGAGCGTGTCCGCTGGGAGCGTGCAGTCAGGCCCCCGACGCGGGGGGAGCCGCCAAGGGCTCGAGAGATGCAGCAAACAGCACTCGCTTGGGTTTCATCCAAGTCACGAGACACAGTAACCAGCACAAGGCCAAGCAAAAGCCCCAGCAAAGAAAGAAAACGCGTACTGAAAGCCAGCCCGATCCTCTCACCTCTTTTGTGTCACTGTGTAACCCCAAATCCCCACAGAGACCCCAGCCTACCGCTGTCAGGTCGCCACCCGTACCAGCCCCCCTCGCAATTAATTTGACGGGGGCCCTGTCCGTAAGCCCCCGGGGACAGCAGCTGTAACCGCACCGGCCCTCGCGGGCGGCTGGCACAAGCTGCTGCTGCGGGGTCCCATCCGGACCGGCCCCCCTCACCCCCTGCCACTCCCAGGAAAGCCAATGGGAAGGGGCCAGATCCTTTCTTCTTCCAGCTTCTGGGGGAAAACACCCCCCCCCCCCCCAGAGGCTCCGTGCAGGCAGGGCCAGCCTCAGGCTTTCTCGGCTCTGATGGAAATATTCCCGGTGATGCCCGTACAGCACCGCTGGCTCCGCCGCCACCCCCCCGCCTCTGCCCACCCCCCCCCCGCAACCCGGATTCCTGGCGTGCTTGAAAAAGTAAAGTTATTTCAGGCAAGATTCCTCCTCTTATCTGAGCCTCCCCCGGCCAGCTCGCTCCGGCACCCGCCTCCTCCCACCCCAGCGCCCACGCTCTCGCCCCTCTGCCAGACGGGTGGGCTGGCACCGCTGAGCCCACCAGCCGTGTCACCCCATGCCAGCTCAGCACAGCGGCCCAGCACCCATACTGGCCTTGCTCGCACCAGATGCTTCTTTCGTGCCAGGTCTCCCCCCACCCCGCAGCCCCCCCTGGGTGGGAGCAGGCAGGCAAGGGCAGAGCTGCACAGCAGGATGGGGGTCCCCAAAACACACAGAAGACCCCCAAGGCAAGGGTGGCCACCCCTTAGCAAAGGGCCAGGGCACGGCTGGGGTGACGCAGGGCAGCTCATGGCACGCAGGGCTTGGGGGGCCCTGGAGCACGGTGGGGGGGCACTTACAGCATCCCGGCAGGCAGCTGCTTGGCGCTGTGGGCCATGGGTCCGGGGGGGCCTCTCGGGTCAGCACCCCTGAAGGACAGACCGGAGCTGGCACCCACACCCCGCGGGGACAAGGCTGGTGCTGCAGCAGCTCCAAGGGGGCAGGTGGGCGACCCCCCCACACCAAAGACCCCCCCGCACAACCCGCAGGGAGCCCACAGAGCCGCCCCAAACGGCATCGCCTCCCCCATCCAATCCCGCCCCCCACCTCCCCCAGGCCCCCACGGGATCCCCCCACCCACAGGACCACAGGACGAACCCCCCCCCCCCCGTCTCCCCCATCCTCCTAGCACCCCCCCGCTGCTCCCCCAACAGGCTGACCCCACACATGGCCCCCACAACCCCCCCGCACGGGGGTCCCCAGCAAGGACCCACACACACTCCGCGCCCCCCCCCCGGACCCCGGCCTCCAGCACTGCTCCCCCCCCGCACCGGGGTCCCCAGCAGGGCTCCCCACCCCCCCCGGCCCCGCAGCACTGCTCCCACCCCGTATGAGGGCCCCCCCACCCCAGACTCCCCCACCCCAGACTCCCCACCCCAGACTCCCCCACTCACGCCGCGACCCCCAGCCCCCCCCCCCCCCCCCCCCCCAACTTTCCTGGCGCCGCCGGCGCCCTTCGCCACTCTTCCTCACCTGGCCACGCCCCTCTATTATTATGTAAACTAAAGCTCGCCTCGGCGCTTCCGATTGGCCGCTCGCCCCCAGCCGCGCAGCCCGCCGCCTAACGCGGATTGGCTGGAAGGGTTTACGTTCGAGGTAAGCGGCGGAGAGAGGCGGGGCCGGCCGGCACGGCGCGCGCGATTACGTCAGGCTGGGTGCGCGCGGCAGCCTGCCCGGCCAATCAGCAACCGGCCCGGGGACGGGAAGCGCCGGGGGGCGGGGCCCGCGCCTTAAAGGGGCCGCGACACAGCGCGTCCGCCCCTGTGCCCAGGGCGGGGAGTTCCGGGAGGAGACCGCGGGGAGGTCCAGCGCCCCCAGTATCCTCCCGGTAATCCCAGCACTCCCCGCGAAGGGAGTACCCACCGACCCCCGTACTGCCCATGCTGCCCCTAGTGACCCCAGTACCACCAGTACCGGCTCCAGTCACCTCAGTGTCTACTCAAGAGGAGGTCTCAGTGCCTCCAGTACCCGACGCTGCTCCCAGTGAGCCCAATACGCACCCACGCGGGGGGCCCCCGTGATGTCAATAGTCATCCCGGCATCCCAGTCATCCCAGTACTCCCACACTTCTCCCAGTGACCGTCGTGCCTTGCCCACACTGCTCCCAGCGATCCCAGCACTGCCCATAACAGTCGTGGTCACCCCATTACCTACACGAGGGGAGGTCCCAGTCATCCCAGTACCACCGCACTGCTCCCAGTCACCACAGTACTTCCCAGACTGGTCCTGGTCACCTCATTACTTACTCACGAGGAGATCCCTGTCACCCCAGTACTTCCCATACTGGTCCAGGTCACCCTGGTACCTAGTCAAGAGGAGGTCCCAGTCACCCCAGTACCACTGCACTGCTCCCAGTCACCCCGGTACTTCCCATGGTGGTCTGGGTCACCCTGGTACTTACTCAAGAGGGATCCCAGTCATCCCAGTACCACCGCACTGCTCCCAGTCACCCCAGTACTTCCCATTCTGGTTCGAGTCACCTCATTACCTATACAAGAGGAGGTCCCAGTCGCCCCAGCACCTCTGCACTGCTCCCAGTTACCCCAGTACTTCCCATACTGTCCTGGTCACCCCATTACCTACTCAAGAGGAGGTCCCATTCACCCCAGTACTTCCCATACTGGTCCTGGTCACCCCATTAGCTACACAAGGGGGCCCCAGTACACCCGCACTGCTCCCAGTCACCCCAGTACTTCCCATACTGGTCCGGATCACCCCAGTACCTACTCAAGAGAAGGTCCCAGTCACCCCAGTACTTCCCATACTGGTCTGGGTCAACCCATTACCTACACAAGAGAAGATCCCTGTCACCCCAGTACCCCCGCACCGCTCCCAGTCACCCCAGTCTGCACCCGCACGAAGGGCCCGCATGACGCCAGCAGCCACCCCGCTGTCCCAGTGCCGCACCCCGCCGGGCTGGGGGGCGGTGGGGCCCCGGGGCGGGATCGCTCGGAGCATCCTCCCGCGGCGCAGGGGGCGGGGGGCACCGGCATGGCGGGGCCGGGCAGCGTGACAGCCCCGCCCCGCCCCGGCCCGGCCTGGCCTGGCCCGTGCGGTGCCGGACCGGGCAGTGCCGTGTCGGGCCGAGCGGGGCCGAGTCGTGCCGAGCGCTGCGGGCCGAGTGGGGCCGGACCGAGCCGAGCCGAGCCCAGCCGGGCGGTGCGGGCTGGGCCGAACCGGGCCGAGCCCCAGCCGAGCCCCAGCCGAGCCCAGCCGGGCGGTGCGGGCCGAGCGGTGCCGGACCCAGCCGAGCCCAGCCGAGCGGTGCGGGCCGAGCGGTGCCGGACCCAGCCGAGCCCAGCCGAACCCAGCCGAGCCCAGCCGGCGGTGCGGGCCGTGCCGGACCGAGCCGAGCCGTGCCCAGCCGTGCGGTGCGGGCCGGGCGCGGCATGGCGGAGCCCCCGGCGGGGGCCGCGGCCGGCGGAGCGGGGCTGTCCCTGCGGGCGCGGCTGAGCTTCGCGGCCGGGCACTTCCTGAACGACCTGTGCGCCTCGCTGTGGTTCACCTACCTGCTGCTGTACCTGCACGCCGTGCTGGGCTACGGGCACCGCCTGGCCGGCGCGCTGCTGCTGGCGGGGCAGGCGGCCGACGGGCTCTGCACGCCGCTGCTCGGCTACGAGACCGACCGCTCCGCCGGCTGCGGCCGCTACGGCCGGAGGAAGTCCTGGCACCTGGCCGGTGGGTGCTGCCGGGGGTGGGGGGCTGGGAGCGGGGGGCTCTTGGGGAGGCTCTGCCGGGGGGAGGCGGGGGTGGGGGTGGGCGCTGCCCGGGGAGCCTTTCTGGGGTGCCGTGGGGGGGTGACAGGGCCGGGGGGCCTCTCCGAGATGCCCTGAGTGGAGGGGGTCTCTTTCTGGGGTGCCCGGGGGGATGACAGGGCCGAGGGTGCCTTTCTGGGGTGCTCTGAGTGGAGGCTGTGCCTTTCTGGGGTGCAGGATCTGCCCTGGGGAGCCTTTCTGGGGTGCCCTGTGGGGGTGACAGGGGCAAAGGTGCCTCTCCGAGATGCCCTGAGTGGAGGGGGTGCCTTTCTGGGGTGTCCGGGGCAGGGGTGACGGGGCCTGAGGGTGCCTAGAAAGGGTGCTTTGAGTGGAAAGGAATAGCCCCAGGGTGCCTTTCTGGGGTGCCCTGGGCGGGTAATGGGGCTAAGGGTGTCTTTTGGGGATGCCCTGAGTAGAGGAGGTGCCTTTCTGGGGTGCCCTGGGAGGGTGAGGGGGCCAAGGGTGCCTCTCCGAGATGCCCTGAGTGGAGGGGGTGCCTTTCTGAGGTGTCCGGGGTGGGGGGTGACAGGGCCTGAGGGTGCCTAGAAAGGGTGCTCTGAGTGGAAAGGAATAGCCCCAGGGTGCCTTTCTGGGGTGCCCGGGGGGATGACGGGGCTGAGGGTGCCTTTCTGGGGTGCTCTGAGTAGAGGAGGTGCCTTTCTGGGGTGCCCTGGGAGGGTGACGAGGCCAAGGGTGCCCCTCTGAGATGCCCTGAGTGTGGGGGGGTGCCTTTCTGGGGTGCTCTGAGTGGAAAGGAATAGCCCCAGGGTGCCTTTCTGGGGTGCGCTGGGGGGGTAATGGGGCCAAGGGTGCATTTTGGGGATGCCCTGAGTGGAGGAGGTGCCTTTCTGGGGTTTCCTGAGTGAGGGGGGTCACCCTTGGGGGCACCTTTCTGGCGTGCCCTGGGTGGAGAGGGATGGCCCTGGGGGAGCCTTTCTGGGGTACCCTCCGTGGGGAGAACTGAGGTTGCCTATCCAGGGCGCCCTGGGTGGAGATGGGTGGCCCCAGAGGAACGTTTCTGGGGTACAGGATCAGCCCCAGGGTGCCTTTCTGTGGTGCTCTGGGTGAGGAGGGGTCAACCTCGGGGGTGCCTTTCTGGGGTGGAGGTCCAGCCCTGGGGATGCCCTGGGGGGGGAGGGAACCAGGGTGGCCCTGTGTGGAGGGAGGCGGACTTGGGGGTGCCTTTCTGGGGTGCCCCGTGCCATCCACCACAGCAGTGAGGTGGTGACCGGGGTGCCCCATGTGTAGGGGACAGCAGGGTGTTCCAGGATCCCCCAGGCACAGGTGGCTGACCGTGGATGGGGAGGTTTTCTGGCAGTTTCCCTGTCCTGGCTGGTCACTGTGTCCCCATCCCAGAGGCCCGTGCTGCAGCGGTGGGTGCTGCCTGGGTGCTCACATCCCAGGGACCCCCGCTGTCCCTTGGGCCATACCCACATGGTGGCGGGTGGCTGCAGGGTGTCCCTGGGTGCCGGTGGCTCCGCGTCGGGGTGAGAGCTGTGTGCTTAGCTACTCAACGCTACAGCAAAAATGAGACTTAACGGTAAAATCCGCACTTTCCCGTGTTCCCAAGGGTTTACCAGGGACTTGCCTGTGGCCAGACAGGCCTCTGTTGTCCCCATGGGTGACCAAGGGAGTGGGGCCCTTGGCTGCGCTGGGGCTGGGCACCCCACACGTGCTCCCAGCTGCAGCAGAGGCACCTGCTGGGTGAGGGTCCCAAGGGACACGGCCGAGGCACCGGCTCGGCTTCTTGCATCGTACCCTGGGGTCAGAAAATGCAATGGGGCTGGTGAGGGCTCCTGGGTCGGGGTCCCTCTCTGAAGGGACAGTGTGACCTGGAGAAAGGTCCTCTGTGCCGTGAGCCGGCCCCATCCCTGCTGAGCTGGTGATGGGGAACTGGGACAGTTACTGGGAGGAAACATCTATCGACAGGCAGAGCTAAAGACCCACGATGTTTCCTCCCGGTAACGGTGGCACACTAACACCCAAGTGCCAGCTCGCCCTGAGTGGACCCACGCGGAGAGAGGACGGTTGGAGCGTGGCTGCTCTAATCTCGATCCCAAATTTATCTCGGCCAACCGCTTTGTGCAACCCAACAAGAGCCTGATAAGGTGGCTGATCTCCCGGAGCTTTGCTTGGCCAGTCACGGAGGGGGCTGGGGGGGCCAGTTTCACCCCCTGCCACCCTGTCAGCTAGATTTGCACCCTAGATTTAGGGAAGTGGCCAGAGCTGTGCTTCCCCCGTCCCCAGCAGGTCCCCTCCAGCTGGGTGCTGCCTGGCGTGCACCGAAGGGGAAGTCCTGAATCACGGCTGCGGGGAGCACAGCACCCCGCACACCCCGTCTGCTCTGGGGGGAGGCTGGAAGCACGGGGAGGGGGCTGTCCCCCTGGCTGGAGTGTGGGTCATTCCTAGAAGCTGGGGGCCACCCCACCGCCTGCCTCGGCTGACTGCGGTGTGACCGAGCGGGGCCAGCAAACCCGTTGGAACCGGCTGCGCCGGTGCCGTTCTCGCTTGGTCACGCTGCGGCGAGATGCTTCGTGGGGGGGGGCCAGCTCATTTGGTGGCAACCCGTGCTTAGATCAGAGGAAACGTTGTGAAACCACAGCCTTGGGGTGGCGGCGGAGGCGGGGGGGGGGAGATACCACGAGTTGCTATCGGTGGCATCTCCCCACCACGGCGCTGGGCTGCCGGCAGTCCTGGCTGGCTCGCCCCACACGCTGTCCCGCCTGTTCGTCAGCCCCTTTGGGGCAGCATCGTGCCTCAGCACCCTGGGAAGGATGAGTGTCTGTGCCGCCGGTCTGGCAGTGCTATCCCAAATTCCTTGCCTGGGGCACCTGTGCCGCACAGCCTGGCATCCCCGTGATCCTGCCCCGCGTGGCAGGTAGATGAGAGCCCGGAGCTCTGCTGCGCCGTGGGGATGTGCAGGGTGGTTCTGGGAGGCTCCCATGGCCCTGCTTGGGAGTGTGGGGACCCCCAGCCCCCCCCCCCTCTAGCTCACGGTGAGGCCGTGTCAGCTTGGGCAGACCCGGGGCTGTGTGGGTGTCGGGGTGCAGCTCGCAGCCCCGTGCGGGCGGCCCTGGCGGTGGGCATTGCTTGTCCCCAGGGCTGTGACAAGGAGGGAGGGACAGGAGTCTCCCGTGTGTGCGATGGTGGCGATGGATGGCTCAGGGGTGGGCACAGGGGTGGACGTGCAGGTGGCAGCAGCGCAGCTCCTGCCCCAGCGCCCCCCTGGGATGCGGGCAAGTCCCTGGGACCAGGGAGGGGACAGACCCTCCACTAATGACCTCCAGACAAGGCTTAGTTGAAACCAGCGGCCCTGTAACAGGGAACCAAGGAGGTCTTGGTCTCATTTGGACCTTCCTGGACCCTTCCCATCCTGGTGGCTTGTCTAGGGCAGAGACACTGTGCTGTGCCCGAGTTCCCTGCCCTTCAGGGAGCTCCTGGAGCACCCCAGAGCTGGCTGCAAGCCGGTGCGGGGCAGCACACAGCACCCTGCCGGGGTCCTTGCTCAGGATGGATCTGACCCAGGCTGGGATTCTCGCTGCCTGCCCTTGGCACAGGGAGACCCACTTTGTCCCAGCCCTGTGGCAGCTGGGATAGCTGTGTCACATGGAAGTGACGAGGAGGAGGAATTGCAGTTCATGGGTGAGAGAAGGAGAAGTCACTCGTGAGGAGGAGGATCTTGCAAAGTCTCCTGGAGAGGGGACCTTGGGGACCTGGCAAACTGGCTGCAGGTTCCCCTCAGCTATAGGAACAGGTTCCCACGGCTCTTCAGCAGCACCCGGTGAGGCTGGGGACACGCAGGACAGGGTACGTGGCCATCTCCACGTCAGCACCTGGGCCTCAGGACCAGCAGAGCATCTCAGCAGATTTGCTCCATAACCTTGTAAAAGGGCAGGGAGAAGCCAGCCTGTCCCTGCCTGCTCCACGCAGGCGTCCCCACGCTTAGGCTGCGGCGGAGGGAGGCGCCTGGCTCTGCTGTCCCTGACTCAGCGGGGACCTTCCTGCGGCTCAGAGCCTGGCTGGGGGGCAGATCTGCTCCTGTGTCCCCCCCATCGCACCGGGGGCGTCCCTGGCCATCGCTCTGCGGATGACCTCTGCGAGCAGGGAGGGGGCATGGCTCCCTCGGCTAGCCCCACGGGAGAAGGGACAAGGGACGGATGGGCTGGCCACGTGCCCGTGGGAGAGCCCAGAGCCCTCCTGGCCCTCGGGTGCCTTATCACCCTCGGGCAGGCAGTGGGACGATGCGTGTCCTTGGGGCTGCTTATCTGCGTGTTGGAGACAGGGAGAGAAGCGCTTCGCGGCTGCGTGTCGTGACAGCGTGAGGGTCTGTCCTCTGGTGTCTTGAGGGGGGCAGAGTGGGTGCGAGGTGGTGCTGGGGAGATGGGAGACTGGGGAGAAATCTGCTGGCAAGTGTCTGCCTGTCTCACTGCTGGGTGCGAGGTGGTCATCAACCTGTACAGGACAGGGTGGGAGGGGGTCTGGGGCTCCATGTGTCTCGCCTGACATGGGGAAGGGGCCCACCCCTCCTCCCCAGCCCCGTGGGGCGGAACCTGTCCTGTGTCCATCCATCCATCTGTGAGCCGGCTGGGGCTGTTGGGTCCCTGGGAAACAGGACTTACAGCTTCTCACTGCTCCGTTCTCTTCCCAGGCACTACCTGTGTCCTCGTGTCCTTCCCCTTCATCTTCAACCCCTGCCTGGGTTGCAAGGAGAACACGCCACAGTGGGCAGCCTTCATCTACTACCTCCCTTTCATCATCATCTTCCAGTTCGGCTGGGCGGCCACACAGATCTCCCACCTGTCCCTCATCCCCGAGCTGGTGACCAGTGACCATGAGAAGGTGGAGCTCACAGCTTTCAGGTGAGCACAGCCAGATCTGGGTGTCCCCTGACCCCCGGGGAGCAGCCCTGCCTGCACCAGATTGCATCGCTTGTGTGACAGGAGGTCCCCTGGGTGCCATGGGTCTGAAGTCCCATGGGTGCCATGGTGCACCGGAGCCCTCGGTAAGGCAGGACGAGGACTGGGCCATGTGGGTGTCCTGCAGGATGTGACCAAGTGACCCTGGTCTTTTGGGTTGGTGGCCCAGACCCTTTGGTGCCAGGAGGGAATGTCTTGATGCCAGGGATGCTGGTGGTGCAGCCCGTGGGACGCTTCCCTGAGCTGGGGGCATGTCTCCTTCGGGACTGGAGGGTGATGCTCACCAGGGAGGAGCAGACCCCCCGGATACCTGTGGGGAGAGCTGGGCAGGGTCCCGTGCGGGCGGTCCTGTAGGCAGGGGTGGCTCCGCTTATCTGGCAGGATCAGGCTGTGGGAAGGAGCGTTATCAGATGGAGCCGGGCTGCCTTACCTGCCCCGGTGGGAGGAAGTTCCCTCCCTGACGGCAGCACAGCCAGGCAGGGGGGATGTGGGGCAGCGCCGGAGTAACCCTGGGGGCACAGAGGTCCGGCTCTGGGGACACCGGCTCAGGCAGCTTGGGGCATCCTTGGAGCAGATGTGAGCTGTGGCTGGGGGGTGGACAGGCTGACCCAGAGGGATCTTGGTTTCCTCCCAGCCATGCCCTGACATTTGGACTGGGCATGCTGGGGGGTGCGCCAGTAAGGCTAATGCCTGGTGAGATGCTGCCTACTCCTGGAAGTGTCACCTCAGCAGTGACACCGGGGTGCAAAGCTGGCTGTAGCGTGCTTGGCTTGGAGGGCACCTCTGGTCGAGGTTTCCCTGCTGTGCCTGGAGCTGTGCTCGTCCCTCTGCATCACCCTGAGGTGCTGTCTCCTCTCAGGTATGCCTTTACTGTCATGGCCAATATCACTGTGTACGGCCTGGCCTGGCTCCTGCTGAACTTCCAGGTAGACCAGCCTGACCGCACAGAGCACCTCGGCATCCAGGATGTCCCTATATTCCGGGTAAGTGGCAGTGCTCAGTCCCTGGGGTCCTCTCCTCCTTGGGTGGGACGTGGCTTCAGCTGGGGAGGTACCAGAGGGAGGGAAACAGCAGTGCCCTGAAATCCCACCTGCTGCTGGGCAGGGGCTGCCCTGAGCTCTCCCTGGGTTTTTGGGCACCCCTCTTTATCCACCAGCCTTTTGGGGGGTGGCTGATGGGCGGGCAGAGGGGGGTCACCCTGCGCTCACTCCCTCTGTCTCACCCAGAACCTGTCCCTCATTGTGGTGGGGCTGGGAGCCGTGTTCTCCCTCATCTTCCACCTGGGCACCAAAGAGAAGCCGTACCCACCGGGCTCGCCGCCCCAGCTGGACGAGAGCACGCCGCTGCTGCAGAAGGAGTCTGCGAGCTCCACGCACCCGCTGCTCATCTGGAAAGACTGGCTGCTGGAGCCTGCCTTCTACCAGGTACGGCTGCCGCGGGCATCCTCCGCCGCGGGGACGTGCCCCTGGTGTGGGGGAGGACAGAGAAGTGGGTTGTACTGGGCGCCCGCCTACCACGGCAGGGGGGCTGCCCCCCTCCTCGGTGGGCATCTGTGCCATGACAGGGGTCGGGGGCGGAAGGCACCTTCCCCACCTCCGGCTTGCACGGTTTGAGCGGTGCTGCCCGGTTCTGTCCCCTCGCAGGTGGCGGTGCTCTACATGTCCACCCGGCTCATCGTCAACCTGTCCCAGACCTACATCGCCATGTACCTGACCAACTCGCTGCTGCTGCCCAAGGTGGGCGCAGGGCAGGTCCCTGCCCGCCCGTCGGGGTTGCGTGGGCAGGGGCCCCGTGCTGGCGGTCTGGAGCTCATTTCCCCGTCCTCGTCTCTTGCAGAAATACATCGCCACCATCCCCCTGGTGATGTACATCAGTGGCTTCCTCTCTTCCTTCCTTATGAAGCCTGTGAATAAGTGGCTGGGTCGAAATGTGAGTCCTGGGGGGCTGGTGAGGTTTGAGTTGGACCCAAGGAGGTGCCCGGGGGCCGTATCCTGACCACACAAGTGAGCAGAGCACTCAGCACACCTGAGCGTGGCTGGAGAGCAGGGACCCCTCGTGCATCCTCTGCAAGCAACCCCCTACTGCAGCGTGGGTCCTGCTGGGACAATGTGGGTGGGCGGGCAGGGTGAGGGGACACGGACCTATCCTGCACACCTCTGAGGCTGAGGAGAGCGATGCTGGTCCAGAGTCACCCTGCCCTGTGCAGCCCTGACTGGGCTGGGGGAGCTCCATGGTGCCCATGAGAGGCGGAGGGGGGGTTTGGCTGAGCCACCCTGGGCAGGCAGGGGGGTCTGCAGTGCCAGCAGGAGGGGGCTGCCCCTCCAGTGCATCCCCCTCCTCGCTGCAGCAAGCCCCGTTCCCCAGCAAGCCCCCACCTCTCCTGCCGGTCGGGGGGTCCCGGTGCCCTGCGCAGGCGTTGCGTTAAAGGGGAGTGGAGTAATTTAGCGGGCTCGGCTCTTCGGCTGCGGCCAGCGCTGGGAAACAGTCTGGCCCTTGCTGGTTGGGGGCTCCTTGTTTAAAGCCGGCTGGGAGGGAGCCGGGGCTGTCCCCCGCGGGTCCTAGGCAGCAGCTGGTCCCCGTGCCCCCCGCCCCAGTCAGCCCTGCCTTGCTGTGCGTCGGAGCCGGGCGCTGAGCTCTCCCTTCTCCCCCTGCCTGCCCCCGTGCTGGCCCGGAGCAGCTGACGTACTTCGTGGGCATCCTGGTGATCTTGGCCTTCGCCTCCTGGGTGACTCTGGCCAGGCAGATGGGAGCGGAGATCTACGGGGCGGCCGCGCTGCTCGGGGCTGGTTCCGCCACTATCCTGGTCACCTCCCTCTCCATGACAGCAGACCTCATCGGCACCAACACGGTACGTCAGCCCTCCCAGCCGGGATGGCCCAGGGTGTCACCGGCAGGGGAGCGGGGAACGGAGACCCCCGCGAGGGGGCTGTGCCCGGGGGTGCGGGCAGCCCCGTCCCCTGTGCCGGGCTCTGCTGTAGTATGGGCTGTGCCCATGAGAGGGCACAAGGCTCTCGCTGCCAGCATGGGCTGGTGGCAGGGCTGGCCTCGGCGGCTGCCGTCAGCTTTCCTCTCCCTTCCCAGCACAGCGGCGCCTTCGTCTATGGCGCCATGAGCTTCACCGACAAGATGGCCAACGGCCTGGCCGTGATGGTGATCCAGAACCTGCACCCGTGCCCGTAAGCATCCCTGCGAGGCGGGAGCCCTCCCGGTGGCAGCTCCAGCCACATCACCCGGAGGCCAGGCAGCTGATAGCCCCGGTTTGGAGTGAGAGGCACAAGTGGAAACCGGCCCTGATTTGTCTTAAATCCTTCTTCAGCTTCTCCTCTGGCCCTAGACAGGGGCTACATCTCTGGGACGCACAAAGGGGCTGGGGATTTCGGTGTCCAGGGTGCTGCCCGCTCCCCATGCCCTGGGTCTTTCCCTCACGTTCCAGTGTGAACCAGTCCCGACACCGAGGACATGAGAGCACTGTCAGCAGCCCCAGGGCGCTTGGGCAGCACGGAGCTGGGCTCCGGTCCTGGCCACCCAGCCACGTCCCTGCCCTCTCCCCGCAGGACCGAGCTCTGCTGCCCTGCCTGCGTCAGCTTCTACCACTGGGTGATGGTGTTGGTCACCGGAGGCATTGCCATCGTCGCCATCGCCTCTCTGTGCTGCATCATGGTCTGGCCCATCCGTATCCGCTACCGTGAGTGGGGCTGGGGGCATGGTGGAGGGCAGGCATGTGGCTGGGGGCACTGGGAGCCCTGTGTCCTCTACCAGCCTGGGCTAAAGTGGAAGTGGTTTTCCAGATGGCCCTGGCTGCGGGGAGGTGGTGGGAGCCCCGTCCTGGTGAGAGGTGCGGTGCTGTGGCAGGGCTGGCTGTGGGGATGCGCGTGGCCCTGCCTGCAGCGGGGGACCCTCATGGTAGGCACATGGGGCAAGGCCACCATCCTGCTTCTGCCGCTCGTGGCCCCGGAGCTGGGGGCTGTGCCTGCTTGCTGTGCCCCCCGGGAGGGCAGGATCCATCCCTGCCTGGCCTTGCGATGGCCACGCTGACCCTGGCATCCCTTGGGTCAGCAGGGGGTGGCGGGAGCTGCTCTGTGGCTGGTAGCCAAATGTTGGGGTAGGGGCTGGGGTGCCCCTTGCCGGGCTGAGGACCTGGGCACCAGTGCCCGCTCAGCAGCTGCCTCTGCCCTGCTGGGTGCCTGCGGATTGCTCTGGCGTGGGGGCAGAGGACGGACCCCCCTGTGCCAGCCTGGGGACGTGCTAGGCAGGGCCCCTCGTGCCAGTGCAGTGGCAAGAGAGTCCTGAAGGTCCAGGCCAGCACATGGGGGTCACCAGCAGCTGCAACGGCTCTTAACGTGTCCCTTCCCTCCTGTCCCCACAGATGCTGCCTGCCTGCAGGGGCTGAGCGGAGCGGGGACCCCCTACGGCGGGATGGAGAGTACGGAGGGAAGGAGCCAGAGCAGCACCATCAACTGAGCAGGACCCCTGTCCTCGGCCCCCGCGGTGCCCAGGCTGCCCAGCTCTGCCCGGGGGGACCCTGCCGCAGCGGATGGCGCTGGGCTCTGCGGCTGGCCCCCTGCCCCGTCTCCCCGGCACTTTGCACTGGACTGTGGCCCCCCAGCCCCGCGCCCTGCCCGGGGACATGTGAAGGATGTCGCCCTGTGCTCGCACACGTGTAACACTAGAAGGCCCTGGGCCGGGTGGCAGGGGCCAGCCCCAGCACGGGGAGGGGGGGGCGGGCGCCCGGCCCGCGGCCTTAACCTGCTTTTTTAAGGTCAGTATGTACAAATAGCACTTTTTAAAGGAGGAGAAAAGGAGAGGAAAAAAAAAAAAACCACAACAACTAAGCACCTCTAACCGTGGATAAACACCCTCAGTGTCTTCCCTCCGCACCCAGGGCCCGGGCTCTGCTTGGGGGCGGGCGGCTTGGGGCGTGCACAAGGGCGCCTGGGGGCTGCCCCGTGCTCCCTCGGGCAGAGGCAGGCCCCAGCACCGGGGAATTGGCGGGGGTCCTGCGGCAGGAGGCAGGCAGCCCCGCAAGATGGCCGCCCTCAACAACGATGGCGGCTGCGCCCGCAAACAAAATGGCCGCCGCGCAGCCGCGCTGGAGCCCAGTGATTGGTCCGGTGCGGGTGTCCCGCCTCCCGGGGCAGGGCAGCCAATGGGGGCTCTGCGCGCCTCCGCGGGACCGGGGCGGCCGGGCCGCGCTCACGGCCGAGCGCCCCCCCTCCAGCTGCGCGGGGTGGGAGCGCAGCGCTGGCGCCCCCCGCGGGGCCGGGCCGCTCAGCCCACGCCGCTCCCGGTACCGGCGAAGGAGCCCGGCCCGCGGGCGGGTTAGCGGCCGGCTCTGGCGCACCGGTGCATTCGCTGCCGCCGGCCGCCCCCGGGCAGCTATGGCGGCGCGGCCCCGCTGCGGCCTACCCGGGGCCGGCGGTGCGGCGGGCTCTCGGGGTCCCTGCCCGCTGGCTGTCGAGGGGCCCGGGGCACCCTGTGTCACCCGGGTACGGGTGGTCGCCGCTGTCGGCACCTTCCTCGACCCTTAGGCAGCCGGAGTGGAGAAACCGGCCCGGCCTCACGGAGGGGTGCCCAGGGCCGAGGGGCGCCCAGCACCGTGGGGTGCCCAGGGCCGAGGGGTGCCCAGCCCTGAGGTGCCTAGCCCCATGGGGTGCCCAGGCCGATGGCGTGCCCAGCCCCGTGGGGTGCCCAGGGCCGAGGGGTGCCCAGGGCCGAGGGGTGCCCAGGCCCATGGCGTGCCCAGCCCCGTGGGGTGCCAGGGCCGAGGGGTGCCCAGCCCCGTGGAGTGGCATGGCTCAGCCCCACCTTGCTGAGGGGAGGGAGGAGGTTGTGCGTGTCCTGGTACCACCTTGCAGCCCCCTCACCCTCCTGAGCCCCCTGACCTGGTGCCGTGCTGGGGTCAGGCCGTGGGGACCAGGGACAGGGGTGAGCTGGGGCTGGGGGCACTGTGTGCGTGTGCCAGGGGTGCGTGTGCCAGGGGTGCATGCGTGTGGCATGTCTGCACACACACACCTAGGCAGGCATGTACTGCAGGCACATCAGTGCTGTTGTGGGCATGCGAGAGTACTGCGTGGGTGCTGGGGCGAGGGGTCTCCGAGTGTGAGTGTGAGTGAGACTGCACGTGCACGCGCAGCAGGGTGCGTGTCGGTGGAGGGGGGGTGCTCTCTGTGCTGCGTGTGCGTGTGAGGAGGGGGTGGGGCGGGCTGTGTGGCACAGCTGGTGACACTGCGTGTGCCCAGAGTGTGGGGAAGGATGGAGCTGGAGTGTGGGGGTGCCCCGAGTGTGGGGAGGGACAGAGCTGGGGGGCACTGGGGTGCCTGGAGTGTGGGGAGGGATGGAGCTGGAGCGTTGGGGTGCCCGGAGCGTGGGGAGGGATGGAGCTGGGCTGCGGGGGCTGCGGCACGCCACGCTGCGTGCTCGGCCCATGCCAGGCCGTACACAGGGTTTATGGCCGTTCCTCGCGGCTCGCTGGGTTTTGGGAAAAGACTTTATCAGCTCCGGTCCAGAGAGCAAGGGCTGAGCTGGGTGAAGGCTGGGCCGGGGCTGGGTGGCCTTGGCACGTGCTCCAGCACCCTGCGGGCAGGGCGAAGGCCTCTCCCCACCGGCTGCTCAGCACCCCCAGCCGGGTCTCGCCCCCTCCTCACTTTTCTCAGCACTCTGCCCACGCCTGGGGCTCAGCCTCTGGGGGCCACCTTCTGTCCTGCAGCAGAGACACCCCCACCCCACCCCACCCCCAGGGGGGCCGGGGGTGCCCCACAGGACTGCCTGGGGAGGGGATGGGACGCGAGGGAGCCTCTGCTCGTGGGGCTGGAGGTGGGGAGCAGGCACTGGGCGGGCGATGCTGTGCGTGGTGTGCTGCTCCGGCTCTGGGAGGGGGATGCATCTGCAGCTTGTTGGGGGCAGCTGAACACCCCCCAGCCCTGAGAGCTGTGGTCACTGAGGTGCCTGCGGAGCGTGTTGTCACCCGCTGGGTGCTCGGTCGGGTGTTGCACCGTCCCGGCTCAGGGCAGCGCAGGCAGCAGACACGAGGCAGGCAGCTCTGCCCACCGCAGCCACACCTGGGGGTGTCTTAACCGCCCCCCGGGTCGGGGTCCTGCACCACGTCGCTCCAGAGGATGCACAGGGCCGTGTCCAGGGACCCCCTCCCCGAGGTGGGCAGTCCCCCGGCTGCAGGGTGAGGATGCCGAGGGCCCCTCGCCACCCTCGGGCTGCCCCACGGGGCTCCTGCAGCTGGGGGATGCGTGGGCTGGTGGTGCCAACGTCACCCCCAGTGGCACTCGGTCCCCCCCAAGGCCTCCCTGGGCTGGGGCCCCCTGGCGTGTGGGCCCGGTGGGATGCGCAGGAGGGCACGGCGGTGGGATGCGCAGGTGGGCACAGCAGTGGGACAGCTTCCTGCATCCCGCTGGCAGTTGGGCCACATGCCCCCCCGGCCGTGTGTGGCGGCAGCGGTGACGCCTGTTCACCCCTTCGCAGCCCCCCCAGCGCCCTGGGCTCGGTGCCACGGGCTCCCACGAGCCACCCTGGGCTGGTATTTGCCCCGACGCCTCCCTACAAACCTGCTGCCGCCGGTCCCGGCCCCGCCTGCTGCCCTTCCTCGGCAGCGGGAGGAGGAGGAGGCAGCTGTGGGCCAGGGACGGTGCCAGGAGCGGGAGTGGGAGTGGGACACGAGCGGGGCCACTGCACGCGCCGGACGGGACGGGACGGGACAGGAGGGCTCGGCTGTGCCCCCCACCAGGTACCATGTGGGGTGGGCAGGAGCTGCCCCGTGCGGGGGCTCTGCTGCCCGCAGGTGGCCCCGGCGGCGGAGCCGCGTCCCCTCTGGAGCCAGCCTGGCCGCGCACCTCGCTCCAAGCACCCGGAGGGACCCGGGGGTCCCCACCCACGTGTCACCCCCTGGTCCCCACTCACGAGTGGGGGGCAGAGCTGGCCCAGCTGCTCTGGGGGACCAGGCGTCTGCCCCGGCACGTGCTGTGCCCCCCGCCAGGGCCGGGTGAAGGCGGGGGGCTGGGGGCCCAGTGGCCCCTGGCACGGGGTTTGTGGCCCGAGTGCCGGTTGCTGCGCGGGCGGGTGCGGCTTTTCCCAGAACCGGCTGCTGGGACGGGGATTGTGCCGCTCCCTCGGGCCGTGGGGCAGCGGGCAGGGACTCACCATTGCCCCGCTGCTGGCACTGCTGCCTGCGGGCTGCCGGGCTCTGCCCGCGGCCGGGGAAACTGAGGCGCAGGGGCAGGCCGGGGCCTGGCAGAGCCTCTCCCCGCAGAGATGCTGTGATGGGGCGCTGCGTACCCCACGCGTGCCCTGAGGGCCGATGTGGGGCACTGGGGGGCTGCAGAGCAGCCGGTTGAGGGGACCCCTGTGCACTGACAGCTGCGGGGGGTCGGGAGAAGGGCTGGTGTGACCCGGTGGGCTTTGCTCCCCTGGCTGTCCCCATGCCCACCCCTGGTGGGACTGGCTGGTGGCACCACCGCGGGAGCTGCTGTGCTGCAGGGACAGGCAGCCTGGGGACCGTCTCCCCCGACCTGTCCCCTCTCCCCCAGCTGTGTGGACGGGACCCTCATGGCGGGGAGGAGTGGAAGGCGGGTGCTGGAGGAGAAGCGCTGGCAGAGCCTGGAGGAGGAGGGCAGCGCGGGCACCCGGCTGGAGCACCCCACGCTCGCCAGGTGGCTGATGCACCTCGCTGGGGACACGAGCCTGCACCCCCCCCCCCCCCACCCCCCCCAGCCCTCATCTCCCACCAGCTGGGCCCGGCTGTGCCCCCCGGGTGCGCTCGCCCTGGGGAGAGGGCACGGCACCCACGTGCACGCACAGCCGGCCTCGCAGGCAGCCTCGCGGCTCACCCCTGCCTGCTGCTTCCCACCAGGTCCAAAACCTGTGACCCCCCCCTTCTGCGAGGAGCCGGAGCCGGCTGTGGCAGCCGTGGGCAGGCAGGGACACCCGTCCCCGTTGGTGAGTCTCAGGGCACTGGGGGGGGACCCCAGCCCCAGCGCTGTGGTCCCAGTGGGATGCTGAGGGAGGGCCCCTCCTAGTTCTGCGGCAGAGGTGGCAGCAGAGCAGGGGGCTGCGGGACGCCGGTGGTGCCAGGGCTCTGCCCCGCGCCCCGTGCCGTGCCAGCCCCATGCCCTGGCCGCCCCTGCAGCTGAGCAAGCATGCCACCGGCTACCGCAAAGCCTTTGGGGAGCTCGCCGAGCGGGAGGCACTGCTGGCCTGCTTCTCCTGCGCCTGGCAGAAAGAGGTGCCCTACCACGGCCGCCTCTACATCTCCTCCCACCACATCTGCTTCCACGCCAGCCTCCTGCTCAAGGACATCAAGGTGGGCTGGGGACGGGTGTGGGGCCAGCAGCGCCGGCAGGGGCACAGGCAGCAGCCAGGGGTAGGTGACACTGCCTGCCCCCCCCACCCCGGCACAGGTGGTGGTCCCCATCGCTTCCGTCTCGACCCTCAAGAAGGCCAACACAGCGCTCCTGGTGCCCAACGCGCTCAGCATCCGCACAGCCAGTGGGGAGAAGGTGAGAGTGGGGACAGGGACGGTGCAGAGGCTCTTTGGGGTGTCCTGGCGGGCTCTGGGCTGGGGCCGAGGGAGCAGCTGTGGCACAAACCCTTTCCCTGCTCCCTGACAGTTCCTCTTCGTGTTGCTGCGCCAGCGGGAAGCCACGTACCAGGTCCTCAAGTCAGTCTGCAAACACCTGCAGGTAGGTGCTGTGCCAGAGCGGGGGCCAAGCACCTGGTGGCTCTGTCATCCCGTCGCGGGGCTGTGGGGGTGGCCCGCACTCCACTGCATCTCTCCTCGTCCAGGACAAGAGCTGGAACTCTCTGAGCAACAAGGAAGTCCTTAGGAAGTCTCGGGTAAGGCCAGGAAATGCTGGGCAGGAGGGTTTCAGCGGAGGGAGGTGCAGCCCCAGCCCACTGGGCTGTGATGGGGGTGGTTGCGGTCCTGCCACCTGGAAAGGCTTTAAGTGGAGACACGGAGTTGAAAAGCCGCAGCCCAGGGCAGCCCAGACCCCAGGACCCTCAGGTTTCCTCCTTGGGACTGGCATGAGTCCCATCGGGTCCCACCCGTGTCCCCATGGCTGTGGGGTGAGTGCTCTGGGGACGTGCACCACCACCAGGTCTTGTCCTCTGTCAGACCTCAAGCCAGTCGGACCTGGAGCAGAGCACCCCGGAGCCCGACAGCCTCCAGGATCTACCAGGTGAGTGGCCACCCCACAGCCCATGCCCCCCCGGGTGCTCACAGCCCTGCCCGTGCAAGCACACGTGTCCTCACCCGCGTTTCTGCCCTGCTGACAGCTCTTGGCTCTGCTCACCCTCCCCGGGCAGACATGGTCCAGGAGGGACCGTGCATTCCTTGGCTGCCTAAACAGCATCTCCCACAGTGCTGGGGAGCGCGGGATCAGCTCCTCGTGGCCCAGTGTGCCCCACTGGGTCCCCAAGACCCCCCAGTCCACTCCCTGGTCCTGGGGTACTTAGCAGTTGTCTCCTGGTTGCACACAGATGGGCTGATCCCGATGCCAAGGCAAGCGAAGGAGGAGGATGAGGAGGATGAAGAGGCGGCGGCGCTGGCTCTGAACAGCAGTGAGTGGGTGCCCTTGGCAAAGCCACGCAGCCTCTGGGGCGGGGGAGGGGGACGCTGCTCAGGCACGACCCCAGGGCTGACCCTGGCACTGGGCAGAGCTGACTGGGGATGGGGGGGGGGGTGCTCTCGGCAGCCCCGGCACTGACACTGCCCCATCCCTGCAGGGGGATCCCACACTGCGCTATGGGCCTGGATCACTGCGCAGCTGAGCTCCCGCAACACCATCATCCTCATCTACCTGCTGCTGTGAGTCCCCAGGGCCTGCTCACAACCCTCGGGGCTTCGAGACACCCCCAGGTCCCTGTCCCCGCTGCACCCTGGCACAGGCAGGCTCCCCAGTGCAGCCCTGGCAGCCTGGGGGTCCCCCACTTCCCCTTGGGCACCTGCGCTGGCCCAGCCACTGTGTCCCCAAGGCGAGTGCGTGGCAGCCTGGCCACGGTGTTGCTCCTGCCCTGTCCCCCTGCCCGGTGGTGACCCCTGTGCCTGATGCTGGCCTGTTTCCCAGTATGGTGGCCCTGCTGTTGTCATCGGGGTACCTCGGTCTGCGCATCGTGGAGCTGGAGCAGCAGCTGGAGTCCATGGGGGCTTGGCCAGACCCCAAGCATTTGCAGCAGTGAGTGGTGGAGCCGGGGATGCTCCGTCCTCAGCACAGCAGGGACTCTCTGCGCCCTGACCTCTCCCCAGGACAGCATCTTGTACGAAGATGAGGACACCAAGGACCCAGCCATCGCCAGGGCCTCGGCCCCAGCTGGGGGGCGCAGGCTCGGGAGCTGCTTCCTCCACCTCTTGGGGGGCAGCCGGGGTCTCCACCTCGCTCCCCCCGCGTCTCCCCACCCTGAGCAGCAGCAGCAGGAGGAACCCAGGCAGCTCCCCGGGGGCAAAGAGAAGCGCACAGGGTCTGGCTGGGGTCCAGCGCCCATCACCCCTGTCCCCAGCCCTCCCACCGAGGGGATGTGGCAAGCAGCAGTGGGCCCAGTGCCGGGCAAGGCAGGGACAAAGGGACAGACTACCAATAAAGGTGTGAACCCCCCCTCTGGGGGTGCTCTGGGGTAGGGGTGGCCCACGTTGCCCCCTCCCCAAGGACAAGTGGCTGCCTTATTTCTTGGGACAAGTGGAGGGAGGCCGCGAGCTCCCCGCCCCAGGGCAAGACTTGTGGGGGGAGCTGGAGTGGCCGGCGTGGAGCAGCATCCCACCAGGCCAGAAGCCCCAGGATGAGCACCAACCAGCCCCCCACTCTGCATCCCCTTGCCACACTCCCCAGGAGCACCCCAGCAGGGCTGGGGGACCGGTGGCCGATGCCTTGGGTGGCGAGGGCGGGGGGCAGCAGCGGGAGGGTGCAGGGACAGACCCTGCGCTGCCCCCCAGCATGCAGGGCTCTGGCTGCAGGTGACAAGCAGGAATAGAGGGGAAGGGGGTAAGAGGGGGCACAGCTGGGGGCCCCAGGGCCCCCTACCCAGCCGGGGCCCCCAGCTCTTGCCCTACTTTTTTTCTCCGGGATGGGTCCTTCCTGCCAGAGGCAGGGTCCCCAGTGGGCACAGGGTCCCTGTTACAGGGCAGGGATGATGGGGTCCCACCCAGTCACCTCCCACGGGCGCTGGGGGGGGTGGGGTGTGACAAGCAGAGCTGGGGCGCAGCACGGCAGGACCTGCACCCCCCAGCAGGGTCCTCCCAGCCCAAAGCCCTCGAGCTCAGCCCTGGCCTGTTCTGGTTGAGGGGCTGGAGAGACCACAGCCATGACTCAGGGCTCCAGCTCCTGGGGAAGGGGCAGGGGGTTTCCCCACCCACACCCCCCCCCTCAGCAAAGGTCCCATCTGCACAGGGGCGGCAGGACACCTGTCCTGAGCCAGGGGCTGTGCTCCCCCCGTTCCACGCCCAGCCCCCTCCATGGCATGGAAGCAGCACCGGGGGGGCCATGGGGACCGTGCCAGGGCAGGGGCACCTTTGCTCCCTCCCTGCCCCACGAGAGGGGAACGGGGCAGGGCAGGCTGGCACCGTGCCTCCCAGCTCCTCCAGCGGCTGGGCAGTAAATGTGAGCGGGGAGGTGGGAGCAATAAAGAGCAGATAAGACCTGTGCCGAGAGAGTTGATACCTCCAGAGCCGGGGCAACTGCTGCAGAGACCCCCAGGGCCTTTGAACCAGGGCGGGGGGCAGCTCTGGAGTGCCTGGGGACACGCTGCGCCCCTCACCTCACTGTGGAAAAGAAAAGCAGAGCACCCAAGATGTAAGTTCACAACTTGTTTAATGCCAGTTAGATTGCTTTACATGGAAAAGTTAACAACGCTCTCTGTATTATTATTTATTTTTTTTCCCACCATAGGATGCCTTATATATAACAATGCCACAAGGTCGCAGACTTTATCACACAAACTCTGGGAGGACCCTTTGCTCAATCATGTCAGTGCTTACAGGTCACACACGGAAAACACGAGCTGACATTCGCTTCGCTCTCCTCTGAACACACGGCAGCACACTCCCGCGCCGCGTCACGCGCTCGCCTACATGGGCAGCCACACGCACACACCCACCGCCACGCTCCTGCGGCGCAGGACCTGCAGGGATCACTTCTGGGAACGCCGCTGATTTCTTGGATGAGCGGGATGAGGGGGCGGGGGGGGGGCGGGGAAGGAGCTCATGTCATGCTTTAACAGCCAAGTCCACCTCAACAGCTTGTTCTCGCCACGCTCGACAGCCAACGCGCCCGGCCACAGACCAGCCATGGCTTGGAAGTCACTAGCCCTCCCTGCCAAGCACGGTGAGAGATGTCACCGCGAGCCAACCTGCTCCCAATGCAGCTCCTAAGTGAGGTGAGGGAGAGATGTGGTTGGTGAAAGTGCCTGGTGAGCAGGGACAGAGCAACGGGCGGCTGTGTCCCCCCCCGCAGCACCCCAGGGTGCCGGGAGAGCGCGGAGCACCAAGCTGTGGATGCACGTGTGCCCTGATGGCACTGCCACCCCCACAGCAGCTCCTGGGTCCTCTAGGACGAGGACCTGTGCTGCAGGGTGAGAGACAGCCCACACCTCCCTCAGCCGGCCCCGCAGGAGCCCCAGTGGCACCACGCTCGCCCAGTGCCACCCCAGAATGGGAACAAACCCACCCCCTGGCTGGGACCTCCTGTGTCCCCTCACCACAACCACCTATTTCTTCCTGGAGGGGAAAGCAGCGTCTCCTGGGGTCTGCGTGTCAAGACTGAGGCAGGAGACAACCCACCACCGACAAGAAAATCCACCAGCCACCTCCACCCCTGGCGTAAGCACCTCCCGTGCCCACGCTCTGCTGCCCGACGGGACAGACATCCCACGGGACACACCGACCGTGTCTTGCCCCTCACTTCAAACCCCCTCACCAACTTAATGATCTGACTTAAGCTTTACAACTCCTCAGTGCTTTGCAGTGCTCCTTCCACCCGAAGTTTAACAGTGCCAGCAAACATAAGAAGCGACAAGAGAGGGACGGGGGGTACACCAGGTGATTTTTAAATCAAGCCCCACGCTCCTGCAGCAAGAACTACAACGAAGTAGTCGTGTTGAAACTGCGTTTCACAAGTTACATTGAAATTACATTTTGGAAGCAAGTGAGTCTAAGACAACCATGCAGCTGCCAGTTTGGGCTTTGAAGCCTCGGTGCTGCCAGCCTGGGGGACACACACGCCCCCGGTACATGAGCTCGAGCCTCTCACGAGTGCCTCCAAGTACGTGCGACATGCAGAGGTAGCACAGAGAGCCTGATCCAGGCACTGGTGTAGTGGCACACACAGTCAAGGCTGCAGTGAACAGAACAGCACCTCACCGCCCTTCTCCGTACCAGCCTTCCCGCGCCTCCGACGCTCACCCTAAGGGTACCAGTGGCACTGGGGAGAGACAATCATACACTCTGGTTTCAGGGAAAGGGTGGCGGCAGGGAGGGAAAAAGGAAAAAAAAAGGAAAAAAAAAAAAGAGAGATAAAAGTATTGCCTATGCAATCTACATAGAGGTCAAGGTCTATATACACAGCCAGGAAAATCCAAATGAGAACAGGGAACAGCACTCACATCCCAGTGTGCGAGAGAGGGCATGAGGCAGGCAGGAGCCAGGTGCACAGCAGGGAGAGTATTGGCACATGTACAAATAAGACAGGAACAGGCTGCTGCAAGCGTAACAACTTCTCTTTAAATTAAAAGCACCACACACACACACCACTGCTTTGCGTCGCATCCCACAGCACTCATCACGCAGGCTCCAAGCACACAAGCAGGCACTCTCTTCCCATACAACTTAAAAATAAAAAACAACAAAAAACCCCCCACAACCCAACAACGGGTCCCTGGCTTTGACTTGGAGATAAAAAAAAAAGCAATACTTCTTTGCTTTAGAAAAAGAACCCCCCTTCTCACCCAGACGTGGCATTTCCACCCCCCTTCCAGCCAGAAGAGGCCATGCTCTCTCCAACAGACAGATCCACAGGAGTTGTTTTGTTTCTCAAACACATCTCAGCTGCTTTTGTCCTCAGGAAGACTCCAGAGCAACCAGCCTGCCACAAACAGCACACTGTGGGAAGCTCCACATGCATGGTGGTTGTTCGTTGTTTTGGGTGTTTTGGTTTTTTTTTTTGTTGTTGTTTGTTTTCTTCTTTTTTTTTTTTTTTTTTTTTTTAAAGCCATTGTTTCTCCTCTCTGTTAACTAAAAGGATCAGCCCAGAACATGCATTAGCAATTTAAAACTTTCTGAATGTGCTCCCTCTGAGGTGGAGCCTCTTCAATACTCCTCCAAAATTTAGAGCCCCAAAATGTATTTGTTTGAAGGCAGCTGTCGAGCATGCCAAAAATCAAGCTGTTTTATGGGAATGATTGTATCCAGTACTACAGTACCTATTTGAGGGGGGGGTGGGGGCAAAAAAAAGGAAGGAAAATCATCAGTTCTCCAGTTTCTTCACGTAATGGGGATGCCAGGCTATAAACAATGCCCTTAGATAAGCAGAGAGGCTAATGCCCAGCCTGGAGTCTAGTCCCCTTGCACCAGTTGTATTGAACCAGGCTGGCTGGCTCCTACCTCCAGAGACCTCCATCTGGGGACAGAAGGACCCAGAGCAGCACATTAAACCCACTCCCACAGAGGCATGGATACTCCCATCTCTTCCCCAGTGGGGACAACACAGCAGCTGGGATGGCCTTGGTACGGTCTCAATGGTCCATGTCACACATGTTTTTGGTTTTTTTTTCTCTCCAGTTTACAACATGAGGGTTGGGGGACGCTAGTTTCACATTTCCTCTGGTAGCCGTTTCCCTTTACAAAGGACGGATCTGTAAACCTTTGGCAGTTCCCTCCCCTCCCCAACCCCCATCCCAAACACTGCCCAGTGTGGTTCACAAGCGCGTTATTTAATTAGCATCTATTGGGTCCATCCTCCAGTCCCACTGGCACTCCCCTCCCCTTCCGGCTGATCGTTTGGGGTTCCATGCACACCAAAGGTAGTGGTTTTATCCTGGTCTGTTCAGGCTGTAGTCTCCTGGGTCGCAGTATATGGGGTTTATCGTATCCTGGTGAAGAGGTTCAGAACGGATACAGACTCCTGACAAAGCAGAAGAGATAAAGCAGATGCTAAGTTTTCCACAGCTGTGCGGCAGCATCACCCCATGTGCTTTTGGTTTTTGTTTTATCAAAAAAGAAAGCACAACTGCAATCTGGTGAGGCACCTCTAGCTCATCAGGTGAGCTCACCATTCAAAGTCCAATGCCATAGATATTCCCATGAGCTTCTTCCAACTGATAACAAGGAGCATGGCAGGCAAGCGTGCCATTCCCACAGCTTTGCAGGGAACTGCACCCTGGAGCTGTCAGAAACCAGGGGGACAGCCAGCAGTGAGCGACACCAGCTCCCCCCAGCTCATGCTTTCAAATCTGTCTGCCATTCCCCACTGCCTCTGCCAGGCACCCAGAAGAGCTCTTGGGGCACAACCCACTTTCAGCGATAGCAAGTTGTCACTGGCAGCATCCACGACCCCATTTCCATCCAAAACACCATTTTACGTGGTTTTGTACAGAGCCAGGGGATAATCTGAGGATTGGGTCAAGTTCATAGCAGCACGCTGGCAGGGAAGATGGTGGGCTCAGGGTGACCTCCCTGACACGCTGCTATCTTCAGCAGCCAGGAGAAGGATGTTTTTTCACACTGCCCTGGGCACACAGAAGCAACCTTTTATCTGACAACTATGAATCCCTTTATACCTCAAAGTTCACTGCATCTAGCCCTCGATCTGCAGGGTATGGTGAAAAGACCAGAGGCAAGGCAGGAGAACAGAGCAAATTCGGATGGCATTCACCCCCAACGGCTGAGCCTCCTGCAGGACACAGCTGCAGCCATCCACACGACGCGTCCTTACCTTTGTCGAGCGTGTTTTACTGAAGACGTTCCAGAAGCGCAAGGTTTCATCTCCAGCTCCTGTAACTATGGCCTCCCCATCAGGGGACATTGCCTAAGGCCGAGAGAGAGCAACCTTTAGCATCTGCTACATTTTTGAGGTTGAAAACAAATCTTCGTTGGAATGCATGAAAGATTTAACTCTCCTTCCTACTTGGCTGACAGTGAGAAACCAAACAACTACCTCTGCCTTCATGTGCCTTATTCAGTCTCAGCAGGTGCCAATTCGACCACTAGTATCTTACTTATGCAGCTATGGAATACATGGGTGGAATTATCGCAAAAAGGATTCTTGTGTTAAGAAATCCAAGCCATTTGTAATTGAGTCTCTTCCTCCCCAGATCATAAATATGTGTTAAGGCAGGAAGCGCGATATGGCTGGCATTTGCCAGCTCTGTTAGTCACTTACATTGGAATCTACCTCACAAAACAGTATCAGCATATTTATCATCTGTCATGAATCCACTGAAAGCCCTACATAACAGTAACAAAGCAGGTACGAGATCAACATGGATTAACTGCACCAAGCATTTAATGACAAATGAGGAGATCTGAAAGCATCAACTTCTTCCCCTGCTGGTAGTTACCAGTGAAAAAGCGTACAAGTCTTAAGGGAACAAGAAGAGATGCTTGTGTTTCCTCTGAAGAGTTCTGGCAGGCTTTGCTATTCATTAATAAAATCTTGCATTTCCATAGCAGCAAATCTAAGTATCCCTTGCAGGCAAGAAAACCAGAGCGGTTTTCTTTGCTTGTAAGGCAGTGTTCACGTCTTCGCCCAGACTACAGGCAGCTTACAGTGCCACTAGCAGTGTGGCTTTGGGTCTCAGCACACGCACAGCCACAGAAGTTTCCAGAGACATGGTCATCACTTACCAGATATAAGACTCTGTACGAGTGCCCCGTTAGCTTTGCTACTTGAGTTAATGAGGGGTATTTCCAGACGAGGATCTGGTTCTGCGAGTATCCATGGGTACTCACCTGAAAGGGAAGAGGGAAATATGCATCATGCTTCCTAACACAAGACAGCGCAGCAGCAGGACTGCACAGTGAGGAACTTACTAGCTCGTTGGCGTGCTTTGACCAGGCCAGGTTGCACACTTGCGACCCAGTGTCGATGCACTGCAAAGGCTGCCCGGTGAGCGTGTTCCAGAAGCGTATACAGCGGTCGGCTGTCCCACCGCCAGAGGCAAGGAGTCCATGCTGGTGCGGAGACCAGGCGATAGCTTTTACTGCCGCAAGATGCTCTGTGTATTGTTGGACAGGACTCAGGCTGGAGTGATTCCAAACAAGGAGCTGGCAGAGAGGAGAGACGTGATCGAACTTGCGCTGCAGTCATGTGCCCACAACACCCACAAACCACAATGTTGCACTGGGACTGATGAGGGCAGTTGAGCAACAAGATGATTTCCCACAGCTCTGCCCAAGCACACGCATCTCCACTCTGCGCTCGCAGCCCTGAAGCCAGTCCCACCCTGCCACCAGTCTCAACTGCGGAGCCATTCTACCCCTGGGCCACAAGGAAGCTAACAGTCCTCAGGGTAAGCTTCTGAAGCCAAAGGCAGCGTCACCAAATGTGAACTCAAACCCTTCGTTTTCTCTTTATGGCTGCATTATTCCAGAACACGTTTAGAAATATGCTCAAGTTCATTAAAAGTTATTCTGAGCAGGAGGAACACGGTACAACCATGCTGTCACACAGACACTGGGCAAATTCACTACCTAGCAACCCACTCCGAAGGGCTCAGAACAGTGCTTCTCCAGAACAGATGCTTCTTCCATATGGTGCTCAGTGAATTACAAGCCTGAGTTATAGGTATTAGAACTTACATGGCTCTAAACTCAGTTTCCTTCTGCATGCATAAACATTATTGCAACAAACCTGACGATATGCTACCTAAACAAAAGCCAGGAAGCACAGCTTTGTTGAACTCAACCCCCTGAGTCAAGCTATAGATCTAATTAGCCAAATACAGAGGCAAAATTAAATTCGCCTTTTTAATTTTATTAGAGAGAGGAGACCAAGTAGAAGCTTAGTGTGATTTATGTTTGGACACAGTCCAACAACTGAAACAAAAGCCCCTTTTCAGAGGGGCCAAATATCCTTAAAGAAAGGGGGTTCTGACGTTTCTTGGTGAAGATCTCAAGACACCCAGCCTCACATGACTCCCTGGAAGTACTATACCTTATTATCATTTCCTCCAGAGGCCAGGAGCTGGTGGTCTGTAGACCATTTGAGCCCACAGACCTCCTGCCTGTGGCCCTGGAGCCGCCGCTCAGACTGCAGGGGTGGGGTGCGGATGTCCCTCTGAAGGATCATCCTGTCTCGACTCCCAGAGGACAGCTGGTCCGCGTTCCATGCCAAGGCACCTGTAATGCGGGCAGAAGAGTATGCTGTGGGAGTCCTGCAGAAACAGGTAGGCAGAACACAGCCACCACAGTTGCCAAGGCTTTAAAAAAATAAAATAAATAAAAAAAAAAAAATCAGTGCTTACAGACCTCCCTTACATCCAGCGTGAAGTCCTAGAATAGCCTACAAAGATTAACCTGCACAAACCTACTGAATCCCGTTTCACAGTGCAGTAAAGCACAGAAATAGAATTTGGAAGGTGCCTTGACTTCCCAAATCTCACACTCCAGCATTCAGATTCACAACGCCTCTGAGCAAATAAAAATAGTCCCCGCAGAATAAGGGAACTGGAAATCTCAGTGTAAAGCAGCCTGCCTGCAGGGCTGATGCCGGAAGCCAGTGGCAGCAAAAAAGGATGTTGTAACCAAACCTAAAATGCCTCAGACGTGGAGGAAACACCTGCTCAAACACTCAAACATCACCACACCCAAGATCAGAACATCACAATTACTAGAGCATAATATTCTGAAGACTGCTTGAGACGTAGCAGGGGATAGATAGCAGAACTCAAAGTACCAGCATTGCTATTTCAAGCTGATCCCTTGCTTGCAAGGAAGAAGTTAAATTAGGTAGAAACAAAACGTGAAACCTCTGCCTCCCATCTCCTTACCCACTCTGGCTGTGTGTCCCTCTAGCATGGAGAGCTTTTTTCCTGCTGCTGCATCCCAGATCTGTACAAAACCCTTGTGAGTGCCCACGGCTACCAAGTTCCCCTAGACAAACAGAAACCCACGATCAGTAAAGCCAGTACGTACAGACAAACGTCAAACAAAAGCTAGAAGCTGAGGAAAAGACTTGAGATAAATCCCACAAGATGGAAAACATGCAGAGTTGTTCCATCTTACATCTTTTCCCTAACTGAGAGGGCCAAGCAGTCTGGCTGGAATGCATTTATTGTAACATTTTATTGTCAAGAGCTGGAGGAGTGAACTGGCTCTTTCTCTCTCCCACATCTCTTAGCAAATACCTCAAGAACCTCACGATACAAGAAGTTGCTCTCTATCCCCTCTCATTTAACAGAAAAAAAAAATACTGCAGAGAGAAAAACACATTTGATTTGCGATGCATACGGGAAACTTGGGGAAATACATCTAAAACCTGCAAGTAAGAGCTATATGGCTACAATGATAGCATCTAAATTACAAGCGCTTCAGCTGTCATTGCTGACAATGTGATACAGACCCGTTCTGACCAGCCCACAGATGTTACTGAATCTCCTTCCACAGAGAGGTCACACAGTCGGGTCACCTTGAAAACACAACAGAATAGAATGAGAAACACTTGTTAATTGTCATACTACACTATTAGCTGTCTCACAAACTAGTACCTAGTTTGGGACAGAGCATTAGAAGTGCTGAGCCCCTCACACAGCACATTCCAGAGCTCTGAAAGATTGGAAAAGACCTACAGCAACAGGTACTTCACTCTCCAGGCACTGATGATCGTTTACCTGGCTAGTACAAGCACTCCACAGATAAACACAAGTCCCAAGGCCAACGCTGAGGACGTTAAGAGAGGACCAGTCCACCAGGTTCAGGTAGAAGTCGTCCTGCAGCTCTGGGGCATCTAGCACTTTGAAAGGAATCTTGGAGATTTTCCGGGTTGGTTTTCGAGGTGATCTTAGCAGCTTCTGACTGTTGACAGAAAAAGATACAAAACTATAGGATCTTACACATCAGAGCAGTAGGCACTCTTTAAAGCATACTGCATTTCTATAGAAATGTGCAAAGAGGCTGCAAAATTCTTTCCAGCAGGTAAGACTGGAAGCAATTAGGTTGTTCTTCTGTAAAGGAGCTAAGGAGTAAAAATGTAAACTGACTGCTGAAAGTTGGCCTACTGAAGCATCTAGGCAGGTTGGGCACCCACAGAAATTCTTAGAACTTGACTGTCCCTACTTATTGTCTCCCCAGATTTCCAAAAGCAATTCACACAGTGATTCTGGGTGCCTTAAGCCTTAGAGAACCTCACTGATTCCTCTGTCCCAACCCTTCCCTTCTTGCAGTCTGTGGGGAATCAGTGTTACCTTTTGTTGCTGACAGGAGACAGGGAATATGGTGAGACCTCATTGCCATCATCTGGACTAGAGCGTTTTGTGCTGAGTGAATACTGCATAAAGAAAACACAACCTAGTAAGAACCCCAGCAAAAAACCTAGAGGATCACTTGCAACACACTGGTGCCCGATGCCTAGCCATCTCCTACACCCACAGCCAGATTTCCCAGACTTTTCAGTTCCTTCCTTTGCCAGGTGTTCCAGAACCAAACAAAACCCTCCCCCGTCTCCACTCAAAGCCAAAAAACTTGATTTGGTCATGTACCACACAGTCCAAAAAGAGCTGGGTCCAGCTCAGCTTCCCTGCCAGTACAAAAATAGGAAGCATGTAGCTTGCTGCAGATACTTAAGTTTTCTTTCCAGGCCACCAAACTTTGTTATCAACAGCTTATCTTGGTCAAGCCGCAACGCTAACTTGCTTGCACTAGCAGCTTGGCAGAACTGTGTGCTTTGTTCCTGTGACGCACGTGGGCAACCTTCATTGGTTTTAATGCAAAGTAACCAACTTACAGTGAAGAGGGACTTCTTCTCCGGGGTGGACGGCTGCAGCCTCCGGTCTTCCGTCTGTGGGTCTTGTACTTTCTCAATCCCTGCTCCTAAGAGTTCGTTCTTCAGCAAAGCAGAGTACGCAAGGCCATCTGTGAACCCAAACGAGCACTTAAGTAGAGAACTCTGAAGCAGCAAACGGCTCTGCAGGGAGTGGCAGGATCACATCTGTCTGACTTGTACAGTCACAGGGCCTCTTAACAAGCCTGGGGCCCCAGTTTGGAATCAGGATTAGCAGCAAGCTTCCCCTCCTTCCACTCCACCAGGAAAGTGCTTCCAAGGCATATGAAATCAAGGGATACAAACAGCCTCTTGCTTCCCAGACATTTGTCAGAAACCTACTGAAGTAACCTGGTATTCACTCTCATGATGGGGGCACTTCCTAAAACACCTGCTTGAGTTTTTGCACAAGCACAGAAATGCCAGAGTTCCCTTGATTTCCAAACTCGCCAACAGTTCGAGATGAAACCTACAGACGCGGCACAAGCAGTAGAAAGGCGGTCTCACCTTTGCCATTGTCTGATGTAGCATCCTTTGCTTTTCTGTTTTGACTTGGTGATTTTTCATTTTCCTGAAAGGAAGAAAAATGTTATCACCATACATAAACCTCATGATATACGATAAAATAATAAACAAGTCTCCTAGACCATAGTGACAGCCTATTTAAAGACATGCACTCGAAGGAACTCTTTTGGGGCAGCAGCAGACCATGGTGCAGAAGATAAGCAGAGGAATTATGCCAGCCAAACCAAAATGCACCACGATTTCCTCCGTTGCAAGACTGAGCTGCTTGAAAAGGGAGCAAAAACTTACATTTATTCTGTGGAAGTTGATGCTCCAGTTGGCCCCGGCTCTTGAGGGAATGAATCTGTCTCCATGCTTACTAGGAGAAGACATTGGAGAATTGGAAGGCGTCAGGGTTCTTCTCATCTCTGCTACCTGCATTAAAGAAAAAAACCCACAAGAACAAGTGCTGATCACAGCAGCGGTCTGAAAAACATCAGTGAGGTCTTGTAAAAGCTGAATATGCCCAAGTAGAAGAGCCAAGCATTAGTTTATCCCCTTCACAGAACCTAGTAAGCACGTCAGAGTCCAAGTGTCATGGGAACTTCTGTCAAAAGAAGCAATTAAACAGCCTCTTTCTCACAGCTCCTTCTCAAGCCGACACCATCAAGGTAAACATGTGGAAGGCTGGAGTGGGGCAGGCTACTTGCAGGGTGAGGAGCAGATTCCTTAGCTGCAGTCACATTTTTTTTTTTCCTAGAGTAATTTATGATGGAAAGGACGCCAGCTGAGAATATGGCTAATTTCAAAGTTACACTGACGGTCACAGCCTCATCCAGTTGAGTTTTCAGCATCTCCAAGGACAATGACCCCATAAGCTCCCTGTTGCAGTTTTTGGACGCCCTCACTGTGAACATTTTTTCCTAATAGCTAACTGGAATTCACCCTGTTGCAGCTTGCATCCATTGCCTCTAATCCTTCCACTGTGTACGTCTGAAGAGAGTCTGACTCCATTTTCTCCATAGCCACCCGCCAGGTAGTTGAAAGCAACTACTTCATCCCCTCCTGAGCCTCATCGTCTCCAGTCTGAGCAACGCGGATCTCAGCACCTTCCTGCTCCAGCCCCCCAGCCATCTTGGTGGCCTCTGCTGGACCTCCTCTATCTCGTCAAGCCCCACAGCTGGTTGGTTTGTTTGTTTGTTAGCCCCCAACTTTGTACATTCCACATGTACTTACTGACATTATTTAGTAAAAAGGCATTACTGAGCTACACAAAAATATCTTAACGACTTTTTGCAACCCGAACTGAGTTTATGATATTCAAAGGCTTTGTTGAAGTCAAGCGATTTGGTTATTCCTAGAACAGCTCGGGAACTCACACCTGCTCGCAGCAAAGACTAAGATTTGCTTCAAAGAGGTCCGGTATCTTTCAAAAGCTTGTGAAAACAGTCACAGGCAAAGCAAACAACTTAACAGTCAGGCTAAGACCATTTAGCATAGCCCATTTGTACTTACGCAAGGCATTGTGTTTTCATTCTGTATGTTGATTTGGCGTAGGAGACGTCTCTCATAATCCTGGTCCATGGTGGAAAGCAGAGGGGCTGGGGAGTTCAGCAGGCTCAGGGATTTATATTCATGAAGTCCAATCAGTAATCAGTCTGCTGCAACAGCCAGGGGAAGAAAAACACCAAAATATGACACCCCTTCATACAGAAGCAGCTCTTTAGTATCTCCTGAGACTGTTCTTTGAACTTGAGACTACTTTTCCTATCCAAAGCGTCGGTATCAAACTTGTGGGATACAGCACAGGGCTGCTAATGAAAGCCTTTTTCTGTATCACCGCCCTCCGTTGCCGATTCACACGAGCAGGCAACCAGCATTTTGTGTTTGACAGGACCTCAGCAGGCAACCCCAGTAACTGGAGCAGAGACGGCGATACGCGAAACCCGCCTGTTCGCACGAACTGCAGCAGCACAGTTTAGTAAACCTTCAGTACTCGGGCAGCGTAAAACCAGCCCCCGAACCCCCTAGCCCACCACAGCCAGATCCATGCTTCAGGCCAGAGGCACGGCAGCAGCACACACCACCGAGCTGAAGCTAGCCGGGATACTTTGAGCCACGTTCAAAGTATTTCAGACTTTTAGTGCCACACGCTGCAGGAACACAGGTAGCTACGGACTAGGTAGCCCCCTGGGTGAACATTCAATGCCTGATGCCCATAAAGTCCCAAAATATATGTCCAAATATTCCTCTTGGCTTGCATAAAGCTAGCTTGCTTATGGCTAAATAGTCTGTAAGCATCTTTCAAGCATAAAGACAGGGCTGCTTCATAGCCTAGACTTGGCTGGCTAAATTACAACATGCATCAATTAAAAAAAAAAATCAAAATAAATTAGCTAACACTTCTGTGAGGATATGCAGTCACAGCCCTCGTCTGAACTCTGAAGGGCACAGATCAGCATCGCTGTGCCCAGCCTCCCCAGCTCACACACACCTCATGCTTTGTCCACAGCTCGTGTTGACGCAAAAATGCCAACGCCAGAAGAGACACGTCAAGTTGCTCTTTCAACCCAAGATAAACATCTCCAAAGGGAAACACGGAATCTCGCACACATACCACACACAAAATCCTCACTATACAGGCATCTGGGAGCTGTGCAGAACATAGCGGCATTTTCCTTTGCTGTTATTGTATAAACATTTACGCTATCTGGCCGGAGTCCCGGCTACACAAATGGAGCTGCCTGGAGATATAAACTTGTGGCAAAATCTGGGAGGCAATTGCACCCAGACAGGGCTGGGAGAAACTCTCCAGGGACAAGCGACACTGCCACGCTCAGGACCTGCCACGAACTGCCTTCGGCTTCCTGCGCCAGCAGCTTGGGTTTGCTGTGAAAAAGTTTTACCTGCAGGAACAGAAAAGCTACCATTAAAATTTGGAGGCAAGTTACCAAGCTAAGAGGGCTACAGCAGCACCTGTAATCCAGAGAGATGCAATTAAGCGTTCAAATATTCTACGAAATCACCTTGAAAGTGAGAGAAACTCCGGGCTAGTCAGCTGTTAGCTAACAGAGCTACCTTCCTTTTACCTAAGCCGTTTGTCAGTACTGAAACTTGGATTTCTTACAAATGTGAAATGCAGAGGCCTTTTTCTCCTTGCCGTTAAGCATGCCAACACTTTTACAGGAGCATCTCGGAAACAGATAGTGCCAAGCTTTTCCCAGCACACCTGCTTACCTCTGCTACCTCCTCCCCAAGCTTTTTTCTTTTTTTAATTTAGTATGTTTTCCCATATGTTCTTTCAGAGGCAAAACTGGAGAAAGCTACCAAATTTAACAGTAATCAGCTTCCACCAAACAAATAGTCAGAGATGGCGTTACTGTGAGTAAAAAAAATCCGAAAGGCCTGTGATGTTATTAACGAAGGTTAAAAAAAACAACCCAGCACATCCCATGTCAAACACTCTTCCTCATTTTGTAGTTTACTTACCACTATCCTTACCTACCCACAATCTACCAAAACTACCTTAGAGGTTAACACAACCTCTCAAACCAAGCATTTCAACAAAATGCGCCCCCCCACCCCATCCTTTTTTTTTTTTTTTTTAACACCACGAATAAGAGAGAGCAGCTTGCAGAGCCCACACGAGAAGCGTGATCAGCTGGGGAACACCGCTCATGTGAGGCACGCTCCCAAAACGGCTCAGCGCAGTCCTCGTGCGAGAACTAGATCCACACAGCAATGTGACATTTTTAATTCTGGATAAGAAACACATTCACTTTTAGAGTTCTTCCACTTGAGTTCCCATCTGTACAGATTCCAACTGCACCTTCTAATCAGAAATAAAGCAGAGTGAACGACAGAAGAGATTGCATAGGCAGAACATGGCAATAAATATTCAGCACCTGAATAATAATGTTTTTACTCAAAATTTGCGCCATTAAATACAGGCCCAGAGAGAAGGCAGCATCTCTAGTTTGGGCAGGCTCTGGCTAACTCTAAATTTGTGGAAAGTGGGTGGGTTTCCCATTTCCCCTGAATTTAGTTAAGAAAGGCTTTGCCGTAAGGACAGGGAGTGTGTGGACTGCAAGTTCTCTTTTAGTTGAAGAAATGAAAGATGGAGGAGCTACATGTGTTACATACTCTTTTTGGATACTACAGTGTTACTAATTATGTGCTTTAAGCTTGGAGAAGGTGGGTTTTGGTGCAGGGTTGTTGTTTGGTTTTTTTTAATTCCAAGAACAGAATTTGTATTCTGACTGAAGTTTATTTTCTTCACACACCTTATGCCCTATCTTCAAATTGGCTGGATTTTCTCACAGTTCACATTACTCTCAGAACAATACTTCTAGGCAACGTTACGGTGCTGAACAAGTGCGTTTTGTTCTTTTTATTGACCCAACCTTAATGTATCCTAATACTTAAAATGGTTTTTGTTTTTTTTTTTCTTGGTATGGATCTGTTTTTAAGAAGCCAGCAGGCAGAATGCCAGGGTTGGCAGGGAAATGAACGCAGTTATTTTGCAAAATTGTTGAAATTGTTTCTCTCTTGTTTGCGAGGCAGCCTGTACCTACTTGGATTCTTCAGCAAGTGTTGAAGTTGGGGTAAGAAGCACAGGCTGTGTTGTCTCTGTTCGGTTCCAGATGTGGCCTACCTCAGCAAAGCAAGAGCTGGACAATCCCTGACACTTTTTTGTCTAGAAATTATTTGTGCCCTTCTTAAAAATGGAAGATAACTGGGTGGGTAAGTGTTAAACACAAGGAGCACTGATGAAAGTGAGGGACTCTGAGAATACCAAAGGCAGGAGAACTTTTAAATGTAAAAACTGAATATGCTTCCTAATTTGAACAAGGCCAAAGGTGGCCGAGATGTATTTGAATTATCAAGACAACTAATGTTCTGTTGATGCTCTATTTTGAAGCATCTGAAGGCTGAAAAAGGTTGTTTGGGGCCCCAAAATTTAGAGTTAGCAAGAGCCTACCCAAACCCAGAGATGCTACTTTCTCTCTGGGCCTGTATTTAATGGCACATGTTTTGAGGTAAAAATATCATTATTCAGGTGCTGAATATTTACAACCTCTCGGGAAGAAATCCATAATTTACCAAGGGGAAAAGAATGGCGTAAACGCTTTCCTAGTCCTCTAAGTCACGAGCAGCAGGATCTGAAATCAAACCCTAGAACGCCCCTATTCCAAACCCACCAACTTTCAGATGACCAGCAGTAGGTGCAAACCAAATTAAAGTTTGATTTGAGAGGCAACGTGGCTCAAAGGGCACGACATTGCCTTCGTCTCCTGTCTGCACTCAGCCTCCCAGTCCATATATATACTGCAGCAGTATAGAAGCTTGAGATGCTGCAATTCCATACAAAGTTTAGGAGATGAATGGTATGCACTGCTACCCGTCTGCGCCTCCTCTCACCCCCACTGTCAGAAAGTATCACCACCTCCTCACAGGTGAGGGCCCAACCTGCAATTCAGATTGGAGGTGACAGATTTTTACCTTTCTGCAACTCACTGCAGCTCCACCTGCACGCACAGACAAGCTAGAAGACTTCCCACAGCCCTCCAGGTCAGCTTCTGAAGCTAATTTCAGACTTTACGTCTACCTTCCCAAAGCAATCTACAGTCCTACAAGATGACAGAGGAACTCTGACCAGCAAACCACAGGGCAACGATGCTAATTTAGGACACTCAGGTGACAAAGTGCTGCAGGAAGCCTGCATGAGCCAAGGATTAAGTATTCATGACAAAGAGCTCTGAACATGGCATGGACCTTCACAGGCCAGTGGAAACCCAGCGTTGCAACACCTTCAGGAAACAGCAAAATCTCTGCCTTTGGAAAAGCCTTTACTGAAGATAAACATACTCCCCCCCTCCAATAATAAATCTTCTGAGTACACCGTTACAAACCCAAAAACTTTTCACCAGGATTTCATACACAAAACAGACACTCTTAGATGCAAGCCCTCATCTGAGGGGAATGCTCCAGGAAGTCTACCAAGAACATCGCTAGTGCTGCCTCTTTTACGTGGATGATGCTCAGATATTACCAGCGCTTTCAGCATCGGTATTTTTCCTAAATCCTCCTTCTCTCCACAACTGGAAGGGAAAAAAAACAACCAAAAGAAGTCGACAGAGTCCAGCCTGCTGTGCCGTACTCAAAAGACACGTATTTTTTCAACTGCTCAACTCAAGACAGTCCGCAGCCCCCTCCACTGCTGTACCCATGCAGCAGTCAGGCTGAGGGGTTTCCAAGCTTGCTTCAGCCAGCTTTTAATCAGTTAAGAGAACTGTAGGTTTGTTACTTTACCTTCATAGATGACATTTTCATTCAATACACATCTCACTGCAGCGTACAGTAGTCTGTTAGGAGCACAGGGTTTATCTAAGCAGACATGACAATCATGTACTTAGCAGGGGATTTCTCAGAAAATAATCACCATTAAAACCCTTTTTCTTGCCTGCAGGTAGTGATTATTTCATCTTTTCACCATGCTGCTCCATAAATATGAGGGCCACGCCTGCTCCCAGGGAATTCAAAATAAAGTAGAAAGTCTTCAGCAGTGCAGGAAGCCATAGGCTGGGAAACACACAACGTTAAAACGTAACGCATGCTCAATGAGGGGTCACCTCAGTGTCACCTCTTGCCCGTGGCTCAAAAGACAATCTCTGCATCTAATTAACAGAAAGTCTCATAAGAGGTTCATCTACTATGAAAGAAAACCAAGTAAGAGGCAGCAGAAGAAACACTCTCCAGTTTTAGAGATGTAACAATTAGCAAAGGCACCTGGGTTAAACAGCATTTGAACACCTCTTCCTTTCTGGCTGTTACAAAGGCTCGATTAAAGCTCTGAAGAAGTTAGAGATCAGGTTCAGCTCTGGCATATCACGCTTGAGAAATACCAAGTGCTGAACAAGTTCTGCTACTTCCATTTGCTCCGCTACTCCTGCAGATATAATGAAACTGGTTCCTGCTGGCTGCGCCTCTGCACTGGGGCAGAGCGTAACACTACCCTGTGCTGCAGGTGCTAGAGGATAATACCTACGCCAGGGAAGGAGTTGGGTACGATTTCCTCAAGTTGCTACGTGACAAAGAGGGGGATAAGCATTAACCTTGCCACGTCCTGCTTCAAGATTTCACTTCGGCCCGTGACGTAACCTGTGCCAAACCAATACACCTAGATCCTGCTGCCCCTCCTGACTCACGAGGCACAGGGAACAATCAAAAAAAACCAAACCAAACACAAACCCAAAAACCAGCCTGCCTTCTCCACGCTCCCTCACTGCCAAATCTCCCCTCGGATCAGAGGGCTGAGCTACTGGTAGCTGCTGGCCTCTGAAGCAAGACAGCAAGTTGCAGCAACAGCACTTCTGTTTCCATTGTCACCTGACGGCAGTTTTTCCCCACATAAGCACATGTTTTGGACAAGTTACTGGACAGACATGTGAAATGGAGGTTCTGCTTTCAGCTGCTCATCAACCGGCATAGGATGGCACTCATTTTGCTGACCACCTAGAAGATATCTACTCATTTGTTTATCCTGCATACACAAAGTGTTAGTAAGAAGGAAGTGGGGATGGATGGAGTGAAGTACTTTGACCTTAGGGATACAGGCAAGGGCAGAGTTTTTCCACGCTGGGCATCTAGACTCAAAGGATACATACTTAGGAGCAGAGGGAAGCACAAGAAGAAAGGCTACTGTATGCCTTTCGTAACATTTTACAGAACCTTAAGGGCTTGTTTGTTTTAGTAGTTTGTACGCTGTGTCTGAGCATGGCAATTTTTCATAAAGCTACTACCTTTAATAAAATTCAGTTTCCCTTCAATAAAATACAAACAAAAAATAATCACAGGATAAGGCTGTCTGTTGCATTAAAAGGGAATGGAGTAATTGAGCAGGTAGTTTAATGTTATAATATTAGATCTGTAATTCCCCCCTCCAAGCAATTTCACAACAGCTGTCCAATTATCTTACATCTCAAAACGGAGTACAAACAGCTAGGAGCACCAGCTATAGATAAAAGGTTTGCTTTATCTGAAGCCTTATCAGAAGTCAGTGCACTGAAAGCCAAGATTAAAAATTCACCAGCAGCCTCGTCCACGGTGCTTTACTGAAAAGGCCAAGTGATTTAAAAGTCTGCTTCATCATAACATTTAAGCTACTGAAGATGTAAGGGTGCCCCCAGTCATCCCACAAAAGGAAGTCACAGGATTTAGAAAACACAGCAGCTTCAGGCAACAGCCCCAGAAAATTCCACTTCTGTATTAATAATAAAATAAAAATCAGTCTTTAATATGAAATGTTGTTGTCAGCTTGGGTGTTGCTCTGTGAAGAACCTTTGGCACAAAATACTAGGCTAGCATCGTGAAACACACTAACTCAGGAAGAATCAGCACTTCATGAGAAAAGGAGCACAACGCCTTCAAGAGAGCTGGAAATCAAGGCAAAAAACCTCTCAGTCATCCACACAAAGCCTACCACTGCTTCAACAGAGGACTCCAACACGACCCAACAGACCTCACTGTACTCCGACTCCTCCAGCAGAACGCCTCCCCTCTCACCACGCGTGGAGGATGCTCAGCTCAGGCTTTTAAGACCTCAAGCCCGTCACTTGCTGAACGTGTGCACTACTTCCATTTGCCAAATGTCAACAACGCACTGAAAAAAAACAACTGTAAGGAAAGACACGGCGATACTGAGCTGCCTCACACTCCCCAAAGCCATCGGATGGCCAACGGCACACCACTGATCTGCGCTGCCCGTAAAAAAAGAAACTTTTTTCATCAAAGTTTCCCTCGCCACTTGGTAGTTCTCTTCAGCACCAGAGCCCACGGCACAGAAATCGCAGCCACTGCTCATGTTATCAATTTGAGCAAGGAATCAACTGGGGAAGGGGCAGCCACCGGCTCTCACAGCCCCTTCCCAGGTGGATCAGGGCACGGCGACCACGCAAAGGGTCTGCGGCCAGAGGCCCCCACTGCTTGGAAGACTAGGGCTGCGCGACCCCCACGGGTACAGTGACCACGCAAAGGGGCTGCGGCCAGAGCCCCCCGCCGCTTGGGGGGGGCAGGGGCTGCGCGACCCCCGCGGGGCTCCAGCCGCACGGTGTCCGTTAGAGCAGCGGGCCGGTGCGGGAGGGCACCAAGGCACGGCGGCTCCGGGGGCCCCGAGCCCGCTGGGCCCGCGGGAAGGGGAGGCCCAGCAGAAGCGCGATGGCCCCAAGCCGTCCGGTACAGGCCGGGTCCCGCCTGTCACCTCTGACAAAGCACCGTAAAACAAACCGGGAAGGGCCCCCCCGAGGGCACCGCTCGCCAACCGCCTGCCGCCACGCAGGCCAGCAGGCCGCTGCCCCTCGGGGCCCGGCAGGCCCCAGGCACCCCCAGCCGGGCACCGAGCCGCGCCGGGCAGCGGCTGCCCTGACCCCGCCGCCGGGCCGGGGCCGCCCCGCCCGGCCCCTCCACAGGGCCGGCCCCATTGCCTGGCCCGGCTGCCGGTGCCGCACGGGCCCGCACCCCGGGGAGAAGAGGCAAGGGGCGGCCGCAGCCCGCGCCGCGCCACCGAACCGGGCCCTCAGCCCCGCCGCCCGCCCTACCTGCCCAGCCGGCGCGGCCCCGGCCCGGCCCCGCTCCGCTCCGCCTCCTCCTGTCAGTCTCTGCCGGCCTCAGCGCTCCCCAATATGGCGGCCACCCCCGCGGCCGCTGCCCCCGCCCGCTGGCCCCGCCCCCGCGAGCGGCACGACGGGAGCGCACCCCGCCCTCACCTTCAAATCAATACAGGAAGCGGCGCCATGGCAACGGCCACGCCCCCTTCGCGCCGCCACGCCCAGCGGTGCCTGACACCACCTCCCAGCACGTGACGTCATGGCGGCGAAGGGCGCCTCCCCGCTGCTAAGGCCGCAGGCGGGCGCCTGCCCCAGAGAGTCCGGGCGGCTGCGGCGGGAGGTGGCAGTTTGGGGACGGCCCCGGGGCCCGCAGCCCGGTCGCGGAGTGGGGCCTGACCGCCAGCCCGGGGCCCGCGGGGCCTGGCCGCGGGGCCCTGCTGCTGTCCCAACCGCCCGCTTGGGCTGCGCCGCGGCCACGCCGCCCCGTTACGGGCGCAGCCCGGTGTCCCGTGGTTAACCGCGTCCCCGGGGGCTGCCCCCGCGCTCCTTGCGACAGCCAGAGGCAGCCGGTAACCGGCCGCCCGGGGCCGCCCTGAGCCGCCCCGCCCGAGCCAGCAGCCTCCCAGCCCCCCCGCCACCCCGCGCTGCGGCCCGGAAACCCGGCGGCCCCCGGGGGGCTGTTTTGCTCTTCCGGGGCGCGGTGTCCCGGGCCCCGTCCGTCGTCCCCCCCCCCGAACCCCTTTTTCCAGCTCTTAAACGGGGCGCTGGCACGGGCGGCCCCGCCCCAGCGACTGCTGCGGGGCCCGGAGGCCCCGGGGGGCCCGGCCCGCGTGGGCTCCGCGCCCCTGACCCGCGGGCCGGGCCGGGCGGCGGCGGGCAGCAGGCCCCGGCCGCGGGGGGAGGCGGTGCCGCCGCCCGGTCCCGCCGTGACCCCGCGGCCGATCACTTCCAGGGCGGCCCCGGCTCCCGATTTGAAAATGCAGGAGCGGCTGGTGGTGCTGCTGTGCGCGCTGGCGCAGCGGCGGGCGGGCGGGCGGCGGGCCATGGCCGGGGCGGCGGGCTGGGACGGGCCGCAGCGGCGCGCCTGGCTCCGGCACTACTACAGCCAGCGGCAGAAGCGCCTCATGACGGTGAGCGGCGGGGGGGCACGGGGGCACCGGGCGGGGGGGGGACGCGGAGACACCGGTGGTGGGGGTGCGAGAAATGGGGGGGGAGGGGGGGGCGCGGGGACACAAAGGGCAGAGGACACCGGGGACACCGGTGGTGGGGGTGCGAGAAATGGGGGGGGGGCGCGGGGACACAAAGGGCAGAGGACACCGGGGACACCGATGGTGGGGGTGCGAGAAATGGGGGGGGGGCGCGGGGACACAAAGGGCAGAGGACACCGGGGACACCGATGGTGGGGGTGCGAGAAATGGGGGGGGTGGTGGTGGAGCGGGGACACAAAGGGCAGAGGACACCGGTGGTGGTGGTGTGAGAAATCGGGACGCGGGGGGGGGGGGGGGGGGGGTGATGTGCAGGAGGTGCAGTCGGGGCGGGGGGGGCGGTCACAGGGAACGGGGCGGGGGGACACGCAAGGACACAATGGGCAGGGGAAACCGGGGGGGGGGGACCGCAAGAAATGCGGGGGGGAGGGGGGGAGTGTGCAGGAAGCAGAATCGAGGGGGATGGGCACGGGGAGGGTGGCGTGGGGAACGTGGGGGATGCAGGGACACAAAAGGTGGCAGAGATGGGGGACATGGGACGTGGGACATGGAACACGGGGATGGGAAGGATGTGGGACACAAAGGACATGCAGAGGTCACAAAGGATGCGGAACGTGGGGGGTATGTGGGATGCGAGGGGGACACACGAGGGACAAGGGGGCTGGAATTTCACGGGGTGTAACCCAGACACAAAGGGCAGGGGACGTGGGGATGTGAAAGAGGGGGTGACATCAAAGGTGGGCGACACAAAGGATGGGGGATCGGAAGGGCCTGGAGAGGTGGCAGTGAGGACAAGCTGCTGAGGGCAACACGAGGAACCCACTTCGCTGGGCAGTTGCAAAGTAAAGTGAAAAAAGCCTCTTTTCAGCCGAAAGATTTTTTTTTTAGAATTTAATAATAGAAAAACAATTCCCGTGGAGGGGCCGGGAGCGCGGGTCCTCGCTCCTGTTCCGAGTGGGGGCTCAGCCCGCAGGTCAGGCAGTCACAGGGAAGCAAGCAATGCTCGATAAAAATCAAAACTGTGGAGTAAGCGGCCACCTGAAAGGGGACTTCTCCGGAAGGCTCCTTGTCCAGGGTCACCACTGTTGCCTGGTGGGTTTGCACTGGGGTTTCCCAAGAACGGAAGAATTTGACCCAGGTGGACCCGGCTGCATGGCACCAGGCAGCCCCCCCACCTTGGGCCGGCAGCTGGAGCTGGATGGTCTGCAGAGGGGGGGTCCCAGCACAGCGCGGGGTGGGGAGCGGGTAGGGCCGCCTCACGCCCCTCTTGTCTCCTCGCCATGCTGCAGCTCCTGATCGCTCGCCGGAGGAGAACCAGCTGCTACTTCTACCCCCGCGCCTGGCCCGGCATCAGGAGTGCGGACTGGTGGGAGCGGGTGGTTCTGAAGGAGTTTGGGCCCCAGGACTGGCTGGAGAAGTTCCGGATGTCCAAGGAGACCTTCTTCTACGTCTGCAACCAGCTGCGGCCCGGGCTGGCTCCGCACAGCGCCCACTTCCACCCCACCCTGCCCCTGGAGAAGAGGGTGGCCGTGGCCCTGTGGCACTTGGCCACCAACGTGGAGTACCAGACTCTCAGTCCGCTCTTTGGTGTGGGGCCCTCCACGGTGCAGACGTGTGTCCGGGAGGTGAGCTACGCTGTCGTTTTGCTGCTGAAGCCCCTCTACCTCCGGCTGCCCAACGAGAAGGAGCTGGAGAACATGGTGCGCATCTTCCGCACCCGCTGGGGCTTCCCGCACTGCATCGGTGCCCTGGACAGCCTTCACATCCCCATCCACCCACCCCTGCGCCTCAGCGCCGACTACTGCAATGGCCAGGGCTGGCACTCCATCCTGACACAAGCCACCGTGGACGGGTTGGGCCAGTTCTGGGACGTCTCCACTGCCTTCCCTGGCAGCATGGAGAACAGTGCTGTCCTGGAGAGCTCCAGCTTGTGGGTGCTGGCCAAGGAGGGCCGTCTCTGCCCCAACCCCCCCAAGCACTTCATGGGGAAGGCGCAGAAGTACGTGCTGCTGGGTGATGCCACCTACCCCTTGCAAGACTGGATCCTCAAGCCCTACCAGGAGGACGAGAACCTCACCCAACGGCAGCTGCAGTTCAACTACCGCCTGAAGCGGGCACACAGCGTGATCGAGAACGCCTTTCTGCGCCTGAAGGCACGCTGGCAGATCCTCCTGAAGTGCGACGACTGCAGCCTGGAGCTGCTGCCCACCCTCGTCCTCGCCTGCTGCATCCTGCACAACGTCTGCGAAGCCCATGACAACCCCTTCAATGAGGAGTGGCTGGAGGGCACCGAGCCGACCGAGTTGCCCAAGCCCTGCCAGCCCGCGCCTGCTGCCATGGAGGATGGCCGGGCCGAGCAAGTGCGTGAGCTGATGTGCCAGTACTTCGAGAGCTGCGGGGAGGGCTGATGGGGTCGGGGGGAGAAGCAGTCCTGCGCATCCTTGCTCGCAGACATCCCACGGACTCCAACAAATGCTGGCCCAGTGGTAGTAAGCAGGCTGTTTGGCAAAGGACTGCACCTTCTCGCATCTGCCGAAGGCTGCCGGCGGAGCGAGGAAGGCTGTTGGGGGCACCGGCTGTTCCCAGCATGGGGAGGGGGGCGGCTGCATCATGCTCGTGCTGGCTTTGCCATGGTGGTTTCAGGCAGTGGAATGTATTTTGTGCCCTTGCCCTCTTCCAGGATTTGAGCAGTCTGGTGGTGTGTTGTGTGCCGCATGAGTAAAGCGGGGGTTGGGGGCTGGGTGAGGGAGAGGGCTGCCAGGGTCTCCCTTTCCTGGGAGCGCATCTCTGTCCTGAGGCCCCTCTTTCAGGCCGAAACCAGCTGGAGGCTTGAAATAAGGCGGCAAAACCCCTTTGAAGGTATGAAACTTGCTGCGTAAACACACTTGGGAGGGGAAGGGGAGGAAGCAGCAGAGCAGTGACTTGCCAGGGGCTGGCACCAGCCCAGAATGAAACTGCACCCGCAAACTCCCGCTCTGCTGCTCCTCGGGCAGCACGTGCTGCCCTTGGCATGAGCAGGCTGAGCTGTCCCAGCCTCACCCCTCTCCAGAGGGATCTGCCATGAGGGTCTGCAGCACAGCCCCCTGAGGTCCCTCCCGGTCCCACTAGGCAGCTCTTTCTGCCAGCACCTCTGCTGTGCGCTTCCAGCGCAGTGCAGCGTGAGCAGGAACACAGGGCTCTGCCCCCCGTATCGTCTGAGAAATCAAGCGGCTGCGGTTCATTCCCTGCCATCCTGCCGCGGGCTGCAGCCCGGTGGCACGCTGCCGCAGTCGTGGCAGGTGCCAGGGCACCAAGGCTGCTCCGTCAGCACTTTGCTGGAAGGTGGGAGTTGTAGGGGGTGGCACGGATGTGTCCTGCCTTCCCGGGGGGCTGGGGGTCCCCGCTGCAGCACAGGGGGCAGCTGGCAGAGCCCCTGGCTGCTGGGATGAGAGGACTGCCAGCTCCCACCTGCCATGTCGGTGTCCTGGGGGTGTCCCTAGGGGTGCCCCAGAGGTGTCCTGGGCATGTCACCAGGGCTGTCCCTAGGGGTGCCCCAGAGGTGTCTTGTGAGTGTCCCCAGGGGTACCTCACTGGTGTCCCCAGAGGTGTCTTTGGGGTGTCCCCAAGGCTGGCTGGGCTGTTCTCAATGATGCCCCGCTGGTGTCCCTGGGGGTGTCTCCAGTGGTACCCCACCGGTGCCCCCAAGGATGTCCCGGGGGTGTCCCCAAGGGTACCCCACTGGTGTCCCGGGGATGTCCCCAGGGGTACCCCACCGGTGTCCCCCGAAGCACCCCTAGCCAGTCCAGCAGGGCCCATGTTCCGGGCCGTGGGGCCGCGAAGCTCACCGGGGAAGGGGCTCCCATGACTGAGCAGGGCCCCTGCACCCCCGGCCTGCCGCCGCAGCTCACACTGCCCGGGGCGGCCACGGGGTCCCATGGCGCAGCTTGCCCCTCCGCCCGCAGGTGGGCCTGACCGCCGCCGGCGCCGCGCACGCGCTGCTCTGGTAACCCCGCCCCTTGCCCCGGCCGCTCCCACTCGGCGGAAGCAGGGGGGAGGCAGCACCCGGCGGCGGGCGGGCTGGGGGCGGTGCCGTCCTCCCCTCCCCGGAAGTGCGGTGGTAGGAGCTGCCGGCGCGGTCACGTGAGGGAGCAGCATGGCGCCGCGCGGTGAGTGTGGGAACAGGCCCGGCCCCCGTTCCTCCCGTTCCCCCGCGGCTAAGCTGGGCCGGGCGCGGCGCAGCGCGGCGAGGGGCGTGTGTCCTTGTCGGTCTCGGGGGGTCCAGGCCCATCCCGTGGGACCAGGCCCAGCCCCGGTTCTGCTCGGCCCACCGGCACAGGGCCGGGGCTCGCCTGCTGCCCCTCACCCCCGCGGCAGCTGCCGGGCCGCGGCCCTGCCTGCCCCGGGCTGTGGAACCCGCTGGTTGTTGAGGGCGGCCCCGGGGGCTGCGCCCAGCGCCCCCCTGACCCCCTTCTCCCGTGCGCAGGAGCGTGACCGGAGGGAGCCCCGGCAGAGGCCTGGACGCGAGCGGATCTTGCCCTGCCCGGCGCCATGGTGACAGAGCAGGAGGTGGAGGCCATCGGCCGGAGGCTGGTGGACGCGGCCCAGCCCCTGCCTGCCCGGTTCCGGGCCCTCTTCACCCTGCGCAACCTGGGCGGCCCTGCAGCCGTGGACTGGATCAGCCGGGCCTTCGGGGATGGCTCCGCGCTGCTGAAGCACGAGCTGGCCTACTGCCTGGGCCAGATGCAGGACGAAGCGGCCATCCCCGTGCTCATCCGGGTGCTGGAGGACACCAGCCAGGAGCCCATGGTCAGGCATGAGGCCGGTACGATGGCAGTTCCTGTGGCTGTGGGACTTGTGGGTGCTTCCCCCGTACCCAACAGCCTGTGGTGGCCTGATCCATAGTGTCATGGCTTGGAAAACCCTGAGACATGTAATTGCCTCGCTGCGTCCCCTTGCCAGCCCTGGCTGGACTGGTTGGCCAAGCCTTCCCCTTCCTGCTGGCCAAGCTGGCTCCTGCCCTGTTTATTTGCCTGGCCATCTCACTGGGGATCGGTCAGTCAGGCCTGTGTCTCCACTTCAGGGCAAGGCAAGGCTTTGCCAGAGGACACAGCAGGGTCCTCACGTAGACACTTTGATAATGTCCTGACACGTCCTTCCTTCAGGTGAAGCCCTGGGTGCTATCGGGAATCCGGATGTGCTGGATATCCTGAAACGCTATTCGGAGGATCCTGTGGTTGAGGTGAGGCTCTTGGGGGGCTCATTTTCCCTGGGTGCAGCACTGCTGGCCCAGGATGGGGAGGCAGGCCTCTCCTGGGCAGCCACTGGCTGGGGGCAGCAACACTGTGAGCGGCATCCTGCTGTGTTGTGACGCTCAGCTGCCATCAGGAAGGCCTGGACGCCCTCCCAGCTCTGCATGGTGCCGTTCCAAAGCCAGGGCTGTGTCCCTGTCCCTGCAGGTGGCCGAGACGTGTCAGCTGGCAGTGAGAAGGCTAGAGTGGCTGCAGGAGAACAAGCAGGAGCTGGCCACCAGCCCATACCTCTCCGTGGATCCTGCTCCCCCTGCTGAGGAAACGGACGTTGCCAAGCTCCGTGAAACCCTCCTGGATGAATCATGCGTGCTGTTCGACCGCTACCGGGCCATGTTTGCCCTACGAAACCTGGGGAGCCAGGCTGCTGTGCTGGCGCTGGCAGATGGTAAGGGCCAGCGCGAGGCTGCCTGCAGTCTCCTCACTAAGTCTGTACAGGTTAATCTGGGATTAGCCTTTCCCAAATCCAGGGCTGCCAGAGCTGCACGGCTCCTCTTAGGATCTTCACACATTTGTTTCTAGAGCTGCTGTCCCCCTGCTTGCTTGTAAGAGCCACATCACAAAGCTCTTGGTGCTTTCTGGTGTTTCACAGCCCTCTTGCTCCTCCAGGCCCCCTTTCTTTGTGGGTCTGGGTGGGAGAGGGCGCGGTCTGTAACGCTGGCTTGGGACCAACCAGTCTGACGTGGTGTCTCCTGGTGAGACCTAGCCCCAGGGTGTTGGGGTCCTGCTCTCCCATCCTGGAAAGTCAGAGGCTGCCAACCTTGTCCTGGGGTTTGGGAATAGCACTGGAGGATGGAGTGAATGTCTCCTGAGTGGGGAAGGGGCAGACCACAGCCCAGGAACTATTTGGACCCACCCCTGATCTTAAGGGAATTGGATGAGGCTCTTCAGCCTTCTTGGACCAGCCAAGAGCACCCACGCACCATGAGGTAAAGCGTGCAGGGATCTGCGAGCTCCTGCTGTGGCTGTTCAGTCCCGCAGCACAGGAAGGCTTGAGGCTCTGGTTGTGTCTGTCCCAGGCACGTCGTGCCGGTGGGGCAGGGCCCGTAGGCAGTGTAGGCTGCCCAGGGCAGGCGAGGGTGCTGGCAGCTCTGCTGGGAGGGTGGGTGCTGCTGTCATGACAGGGCATCCCTACTCTCCTGGCCACAGCTGCAGGCATGTGGTGCTGGTGCTGCCCCAGCTGTGTCGGGGCAGGGGGCAACAACCCTTTCCGTGGCTGTTTTGTCCATTTCCCCAAAAGCCCCCATGGGTCTGCAGGGGCAGCCGCTGGTTCTGGCCCCCAGGCCAGCCTGCCCCATGGCTTCTGCCTTTTGGGTGGGGGACTCCAGCCAGGCATCTGGGTGCACTCTGGGGGCGATGGCGGCTCACTCTTGTCTCCTTCCCGCAGGGCTGCGCTCTGGCAGTGCCCTCTTCCGCCATGAAATTGGCTACGTGCTGGGCCAGATGCAAGATGAGGCCTGCGTCCCGCAGCTGACAGCCACACTGCGCAGCCGCACCGAGAGCCCCATGGTGCGCCACGAGTGTGCTGAAGCCCTGGGCTCCATCGCCCATCCCTCCTGCCTGGAGACCCTGCGTGCCTTCGCCCACGATGAGGAGCGGGTGGTGCGGGAGAGCTGCGAGGTGGCGCTGGACATGTATGAGTACGAGAATGGCACCCAGTTCCAGTACGCCGACGGGCTCTGCAAGCTGCAGGCCTCCGCCTGAGCCCTGGCTGGGGGAGTGTGGGCTGGGTGTGCTCCATCCCATCCCCCACCGCGGCACTTTCATGGCTGCCTCTGTCAACACAGATCCATGCCTTGCCATGGCAGAGGTGGAGGAGGAACTGGATTTGCTCTCTGGCACAATTACAGCTGCCTTCTCCCTCCAAATCCAGGCTGAGCTGCTACTTGCCCCCTCCCCACCACCCCCCGTTTCCTGGATCTACCCCTTTTTCCCTGCCAGGATCAGCACTGCCTGCTCGCAGCCTGGCTTGGGGCTTGGACTGGGTGGGCTCCACTTTGCACGTCGGAGCCTGTCATGGCTGCGCAGGGCCCGGGGCTGCTCTGGGCTTGTGCTGCCGTGGTGTCTAGGTGTGAAGCAGCTCCACTTTCCCCGCCAGAGCTTTGCTGCGGGGCCAGGGCTGGCACTGGGCATTTGCTTCCATAGGTTGTAGTGGTGCAGTGCCTTGAAATCGCCCTTGGTGCTGGTGCTGAGCCGGGTCCCTCCTTGCCTCTGTGGTGGAGGAGCTGCTGTGGGTTTGGCCTCGCCTGTTGGGGCAGGCCAGGGCTGTGCTTGCAGCAGCCTTTGCCCTGGGATGGGGGGGTGGGGTGGGGGGTGGTGTTTCATGGCAGAGTTGGGAAGATTTGGCTGCGCTTTTCCTTTCTGCAGGGAATGGTGCTGCCATTAGGGCTTACAGGGTGAAGCAGAGCCTGCCTGGACTTTCCCCTGCATTTACCCAGACCTGGGAGGGCTGAGGCTGGTGTCTGCTGCCGGCACCCAGCACCCAGCCCCGCCGGGCAGCCCAGCGTGGGCATGGGGGGGCCGGCAGGGAATAAAGCGCTGGCAGTGGGAGCTCCTGTGTCAGTCGAGCTGTGATTTAGCCCTTGCCCAGATGTGGGGTGCACCCAGCGCCACAGAGTTGGGCCCCAGGAAGGAGCCCCGGGGCTGCCGTAATAGAATCATAGAACAGAATCATTTAGGTTGGAAAAGAGTGAGTCCAACTGAAATGGGAGGAGAGAGCATGGGGTGGGGTCCCTGATGGCTTGGGGTAAAACCCCTTCCCTGCAACCCTGGCAGGCCCAGAGAGGAGGGCAGACATTGCCTGTGGGGTGCCGGAGGAGGGGCTGGTGGGGTCCTGCTGCGCTGTGGGGTCCAGCATCCTGCTGATGGGGCTCTTCCCCCTGACCGAGGTCTCCCTGCGAGCAGCTCCCGGGCTCAATCCTTAGTCCCTAAGGCTGCTGTGGTGGCTGGCTCAGCATCCCTGAGGCTCTGCTGCTTGGGGACACAGGAGGGCAGGGAGCCCCCAGTCCAGTCTGGCCCTGTCCAGGACCCCATGGAAGGGATTTTATTTGGAGATGTAGCCAATTTCAGTTGCCCGTACATGCTTGCTGCGAGTCAGACCCACGCACCCAAGTGCTGTGGATGGGGTTGCTTGCATGTGACGTGGAGGATGTCTCTTCGTTGGCACTGGAGACAAAGAGCTGATATTTTTACACCATTTTGGAGTCAGCAGCTGTTATGGGGCTCCTTGCCCCTCTTCCCTCATCCTCTGTAGCCCCTGGGCAATAGGCAGGGCCCAGCTGGCACTGCCAAGCTCTGGGGTGTCTCTGTGCCCAGCTCCATCCCCCAGTGGGTGATGGGGCAGGGCTGTGGGACGTGCCATTTCCCACTTACCTTGTTACTGGTGTGAGGCGGCTGCCCGCTCCACACCAGGACTTTACCAGCGTGCAGGCTGTGGCATGCTGCCGGCGTGTTTCCCTGGTGCTTGTGGGTGTTTGTCCCCACTCACCACCCCGGCTGCCTCCACACTTGCTCCCTGCTGCTCCAGCATTTCCACAGGTGACTGACTCAGACCACACAGGGTTCTTTCCAGATCTCTCATCCAGTGTTTGCCTCTGCTCCCCCAAACGCCTTCTAAGCCCAAACTGGAATTAAACTGGTGCTTTTGCAGCCAGGATCTGGCCAGGGATGACCTGGCTGCTGGGGTGGAGGAGGTTCTGAGTGTTGTGCCCTGACTTCACACCGAACACCGCAGGCACCTCCATCCCTCTCTGGCCAACCCACCCTGGGAAGGATTTGAGGGTTTTTCCAGGCTGCTGCTGGTCTGAGGCAAACCCTGCACGCTCCTGGTGCTGAGGGCATCACTTTCGGGGGGTGCCCAGTGCCCCTCTGCGGCTGGCTCCTCGCCGGAGGAGCGATGCTGGGTGTCGGGGTGCCACATGTGACAGCCAACATGAAGCTCCAGGGGGGTGACGGCCCCTCGCTGTGGGCTGCTTTGCTGTGGCTGGGCTCTGTGCAGCGAAGGGGGCCCCACAGGAGCGTGTGGGGCTGTGGCACCCAGCCCCTCTGCCCAGCCCCTCCTGGTGTGGCTGTATCCTCTGGGGCAGGGTGCTGCGCTGGGATTTCAGACCATCTGCTCGAGGGATCTGAGGGATTTAACTAAGCCCAGGGGAGGAGGGGGAGGCCTTGGGGTGTCCCTCCCCATCCCTGCCTTTTGGGGTTCTCCAGCTGCAGGCAATTCCCCACTCCCAAGGGGATGGACGTACCTGCCGTGCTGCTCGAGGGGCAGATTCCGGGGACTCTGAGCCCCGTGGGAGCCTGCTGGTGGCCCCCCGGCTGAGCCCACCGGGGCTCTGCTGGGATTAGCAGGCACTAAGCTCCTTCCCACGGATGCTCTGTCCTTTGGCGGCGGCAGGTGAGTGGCACCGCCACCGGGCAGGGGGACCCCGCTGTCCCTGTGAGCCACCGGCACCGAGGAGTGTCACGGACCCCGATGCCGCTGATGCCCTGCGGCCCCCCGTGCAGCAGAGGCTTTAGGGGCTGGGGTACGGGAGGAGCTGGCAATGGCCCTGGCAGGGGGTACCCCACTTCCAGGTGCCAGGGGGGCGTGGGGGCCACGGCACTTGCTGCAGTTTCCCCCCGAGGAGGACGGGGTGCTGTATGTGGACTACAAGCCCCCCGCTCTGGACAGCATCCGCCTGCCTCGCTATGTCCTTTACCTGGTGATGGCGGCTGCCCTGGTGCTGATGGTGGCATACGCCATCGTGGGGCACCTCATCAAGGACCTGGTGCACGATTTCGCTGGTGAGTGGTGCCCAGGGCGGCGCTGAGCTTTGGGGCTCCTGATGGGGCTTGGTGGGGGGCAAGGGGGGTCCCCCAGACCCTTTGCTGTGGTGGGGGTGTGTGCTGATGGCTCCGTCTCTGCCCGCAGACTGGGTGTTCGGGCCCAAGCCGGAGGAGGAGAAGGAGGTGATGGCCGAGGGGACTGTGCTGGAGGTGGAGTGGCTGGAGGAGGACGCGGTGCTAGCGGAGGCGAAGCCGGAGCGTGAAGGCGCTGGCGCCCTGCCCGGCATGGATGTCCCGCTGGGGCTGCTCAGCACTGTCCCACGCAGCTCCATCTCCTTCGCCGACACCCACAAGAAGAGGTTTTTCTAGGACCCGGGACCCCTTGGCCCCCCATCACCACCGGGACCCCGCAGCCGTGCCTGCCTGTTGGGTCACAGCGTGGTCCCCGACTCTGGCGTGGGGGTGACACTGGCGCTGACACGCGGCTTCACATCCTCAGCACAGTCCCACCCGTTACCTGGGGGCTGCCATCGCTGCCCCCCAATAAAGCAGCCTGCCCCGGCCCCGCTCGCTTAGCCAGGCATGGGCACAGGGAGGTGGCAGGGCTGGGACACCCTGACTTTCACCTGGGGACAGCAGCGTCCCTTAGCAAAGCTGCACCAGCCCCCGGGCAGGGACACACGGGGAGGGACCCCCATGTGGGTGCACACACGTGGGGATGTGAAGGTGGGTGCCCGGGGGTCCAAACCCCTGGCATGGGGGCACGCCCCAGGCGTGGGCACAGACACGGGTGGGCGTAGGAGGGACGGATGTGGGCACGCACACGTGTGTGCAGGGAAACACGGGTGCACGTGCCCGCGGGGAGGGCCTGTGTCGGCACGGCCGCGCGCAGACGCGCAGGGAGGCACAGATGGGTGCTGTGCTGAGCCTGGATTTGCCCCCGCTGCCCCCCTTGGCCCCCTGATGCTGCCAGACTGTGTCCCCTCCTGGTGAGGCAGAGCTCGGTGGCACCCACAGGTGTCCCCAAAGCCAATCTTGGGGACAAAAGCACCCACGTGCCCCACTTGGGCTCTGGTGGGGGCACTGGGGATGGGGACTGCGTCATACGGACCCCCATCCCCTGCCTTAAACCCAGGCTGGGGCTGGACCCCCCACATACACAACCCTCCAGTGGGGACCCTGTCCCCATGCCCCCAGGCTCCTTCTCCACCCCTTGGGGAATTGTCACAGGCAAGGTGGCCCTGCTGAAGCCCACAGTCCGTCCCTGGGGTGCTGCCAGCCATCCTGTGCCTCAGTTTCCCCAGTGCCCCAGTGGGTGGGGGCTGGGAGGCGGAGCAGAGCTCACGCTGCCAAGGTCTCACCGATAACACCGTTAATATTTAGCTCTTCGTGGCACCCGGCGCTCCCCGGGCACGTGGCGGCGTCCTGCCGGCACCAGCCGTCACATCTGGGCCCCAGCTGGAGCTGCGGGGTGGTCTGGCACTGCCACCCCCCCTGTGCTGCCCCATCCCCATGACGTGATGGGGTGGGGGCCGTGTCCGTGGGGCTGGGACACTGGCCAGGATCTGCCCCAGCCCCGCCAGTGGGCACAGGGGGCCCCATGGGCAGAGGGGAAAGGCTGGGGTGGGGGGTGGGAGGGCGCTCCCACACATCAGTCCGTCACCCACCCACCCCTCTGCCCCCCAAACAACCACCCACCCATCTGTCTCTTCACCCACCTGCCCACCATCCCTCCCTCCCTCCATCCACATGCCCACCTGGGGGGGACCCCAGCCCTGGGCATGGGGCTGCTGCCACAGTCCCCGAGGTGGTGGCCGCTGGGTGCCACGGGGTGCTGGTGGCTGCACCAGGGGAGAGGTGCCACCTCCCAGGGGTTCCAGGAGCCACGTTGCCGTGGCACTTGGTGGCCTCTTGAGCCCAATAAAAGCCACCCGTTGGCCCCAGGTGCAGAGGGCAGCACCGGCGTGCGGGGCCAGCAGCGGCGTGGGAGAGGAGCCCACCTCGGGGTGTAGGATGTGGCCAAGGGACTGGTGGACCCTCTCCCTCCTGGTCCTGCTCATCCTCACCAGCACCACCCAGGGACAGGCTGGTAGGTGCCCCCCCATGCCCACATCCCCCTGCACCCCAGGGTGCCCTGGGGGAGCCCATGCCCACCCTGGGGCATCGGATCAGCTTCGGGGAGACCTTCTCAGTAGGACCAGTCTGTCCCAGTGCCTCGGCAGCAACCATTCTGAGGGCAAAGCAGAAAGATCTAGGGGTACCTGCCTGCTGTCCCCAGTGCTCCCCACTGTGCCCCCCTGTACGGGGGTGGGGTGGCTGTCCGGGGTGGCTTCCCTGGCACCCAGGGGACAGTGGGGAGGGGGTGGTGATGGGTGTCAGCCAACGTCCCCTGGTGTCCCCAGTGTCCACTGGTGCCAGGCTTGGCACAATTGGGACCCTGTGTCATGGAATCAGGGGTCCCATCCCCTGCAGGATGGAGTTCCCCTGAAGCTGTCCCCATCCATGTCCCTGTCCCCATCCATGTCCCTGTCCCCACCCGTGTCCCCACACCGCTGCCGTGCAGACATGGGCCCCAAGGAGCTGCAGCCTTGGCTCATCAGCCTCATGGCCGTCGTCATCTTCCTCTTTATTGTCTTTGTGCTCCTGCTCATCAACCGGCTCTGGAAGATCAGGATGCACAGGTGGGCCAGCACAGCAGGGCCACATCCTGCACCCACCTGGGCACTGGGTGCCAGCCCAGGGGGGCTGTAGGGTCCTGCCATGCCTGGGGCCAAGGGCAGGGTGCTGTGGGGTGGGACGGGGCGTGCGCTCAGCCCCTCTGTCCCCTCGCAGGAAGCAGGGCGACCTCCAGGAGACCCCAGGGGATGACAGGTACCATGGCTGGGTGCTGCGGGGCTGGCACCAGGCTGCCCCTGGGGGTGGCCACATGCTGGCGGTGCTGTGCATGGCCCAGCGGTGCCATGTGTGGCTTGGCCGCGTCCTGCATGGCCTGGTGGTGCTGTGCGTGGCTCAGTTGTGGCCTGGTGGTGCTGTGCATGGCTTGGCCGTGTCCTGCATGGCCTGGTGGTGCTGTGCGTGGCTCAGTTGTGGCCTGGTGGTGCTGTGCGTGGCTTGGCCGTGTCCTGCATGGCCTGGTGGTGCTGTGCGTGGCTCAGTTGTGGCCTGGGTGGTGCTGTGTATGTCTCGGCCGTGTCCTGGTGGTGCTGTGCATGGATTGGCCGTGTCCTGCATGCCCTGGTGGTGCTGTGCGTGGTTCGGCCGTGCCCTGCGCGGCCCGTTCGTGCCCTGGGCATGGCGGAGGGTGCTGGTACCACCCCCGGGGAGGGGGTCCGGGTGCCCCGTCGCAGGCGGCCGTGCCCCCCCGGCTCCCTCCCGCAGGCTGGAGCGCACCGGCTGCGCCAACGCGGGGGCCGAGACGGACCGCGACGAGGAGAGCGACAGCGAGGAGCAGCGCCGGGCCACGGCCCTCTGAGGCGGTGGCCGCCCCCGCTCGCCCCCCGCCCGCAGCCCCGTCCGCGGGTCTCAGCTCCGCGCCGGGTTTTGCGGGCGGCCGCGGGGCGGGCGGCCGGTTGCCGCCAGGACCCGGCGTGGATCGGCCGCCCGCGGAGCGGAGCGCGGTCCCGCACCCCCGGCGCTGGGCGGGGGGGGTGTCCCGGGGCGGGTCCCCGGCCGGTCCCCAGTAAAGGTCCCCAGAATCAAGCGTCCCGTGTGGCGGTGGCGGCGGTGGGGCGGCCCCCGAGGGTGCTGGGGGAGGGGCACCCATGGGTGCCACCGGGGTAGGGGACAATGGGGGGCTCCTGAGCCGGTGGCTGCCCCCTGGCCTCCTGCCCACACCGCTGCCCCCCGGCCCCCTGACCCCAGCCCCCTGCCTGTGCCACTGCCCCCCAGCCCCCTGCCCACACTGCTGCCCCCCTGCCCCCAGCCCCCTGCCCCCACCGTTGCCCTCTGGACCGCCGGCCCCAGCCCTCTGCCTGTGCCACTGCCCCCCAGCCCCCTGCCCCCAGCCCTCTGCCTGTGCCACTGCCCCCCAGCCCCCTGCCCACACCGCTGCCCCCCGGCCCCCCAACCCCAGCCCCCTGCCTGCGCCGCAAGGGGTGTGGGGACCAGCGGGTGTCGGGGGGCAGGTGGCCCCGACCTCCCACTAGCCTCAGCACCCCACGGGAATGAGGGTGACACACAGCTTTGGCCAACGATGTCCTATGGGTGAGAGAGCAATGACGTCACATGGGTGAGGTGATGATGTCACGTGCACGAGGTGATGCTGTCATGTGCACGACGTGGTGATGTCACGTGGCCGAGGTCCTGATGCAGAGGAGGCAGCAGCAGCGCAGCCACCCCCCTGTCAGCCCACGGCTGCACCCACCCATGGCCCTGTCCCCCTGTGTCCCCTCCCCGCCATCCCACGGTGTGCCCCAGGGTGCTGCTGGCCCCGGCTCAGTCACCCACCTCAGCCAGGCCAAGGGCACCCATGGGTGGGGATCCCCCCTCCGGGGTGACAGACACCCATCGCCTGGCATGACTCCGCTCCAGTACACCCCAGTGGCCCCCACAGTTGGGACACCCAGTTCCTCCCCAGGCCGGGCTCTGTGCCTCAGTTTCCCCCAGGGGCAGTGAAGGAAGGGCAGAGGCGGGCTGGAGTTGAAGCATAGCTTGTTTAATTTTTATACATTTTTTTTTTTGTCTTTTTTTTTTATCCTTTTCTTTTTTTTATCTTTTTTTTGTGTGTGTCAGTTTTTTGTTTTTTGTTTTTTTCTTCTTTTTTGTCTCTTTTTTCTCTTTTTTGCATAGGGGAGGGGGGGGGGAAAAAACCAACCAAAAAAAAAAAAAACCAAAACAAAAACCCCAACAAAAAAAAACAAAACCCAAAAGAAACAAAACAAAACAAAAAAAAGAAAACAAAAAAAAAAATCCCAAATCCATAGTCACGGTCAGTAACTGGTATGTAGGCAGGAGCGGCGGCTATCGGTAATGGCTGCGTACAATGGTATAATCAAATATCGTGAAGCACCAGGGAGGCGAGCGGGGGGCTCGGGGGGGGGCATGCAGGGGCTTGGGGGGAGGGGGGGGGTGTCACAGCTGAGACGGGGGTCCCGGCCCCGGCTCGCGGCCCTGGTGCGCTCGGCGGGTGTGTAACGGCTGCGGCAAGCGAGAAGCGAGAATCCGGCTAACTAGTAAAATATAACTGCGAGGGAGGGGGCAGCCCCCCCCCGTGGGGAGGGGGGACCCCCCGAAAAGGCTGGCGAGGGCAGCCGGCGGCGCGGAGGCACTGCGGCGGGATTTTTGGTATGGGTGTGAGTCGTGGTCCTGCCGGCTGCCGCCTCGACGCCTTTTTGGGGCGGTTTCTTTCCTTTTGCCGCTCTTTGCCCAGAGGTGGGGTCTCCCCCCCCCGCCCCCCCCCCTCCCCCCCATCTCCACCTCTGCTCCCGCCTGCCTGTGGGCATCACGCGGGGGGCACCCATGGGTGCTGCTGTATGGGGGGCACCCGCAGGTGCTGCCCACCCCAGCTGGCAGCAGGAGCCCTTGGGGGGCAGAAAGCAGCAATTCCAAACTCGTAGTACAAAAAAAAAAAAAAAAAGAAAAAAAAAAGGAAAAAAAAGGAAAAAAAAAAGAAACAAAACAACAACAAACGAGACATATATATATATATAGGGGTTTTTATATATATATATATTCCTTTGCGCTTTAAAGTACCTTAACTGTGTGTCGGCCCGCAGGGACCCGCGCCCACCTCCGGCCCCTGCAGCCCCATATATATATATGTGGAGAGAGAGATATATATATATGTACAGGTTTTTTTTTTTTTTATTTATAGGTCACAAGGACTATTTGTAATTAATTTTTTTTTTTTAAGCCGACAAGCCCGACTAAAAACCCTCTAGGAGAGACTGTAGTGCATGAAACCCCCGCGGGAACCCCGGGCGCGGTGATTGTCGAGCGGACCCCCCCCCCCCCACATCCCCATTCTACCAAGGGACCCCCCCCCGGAGCATCCCCAGTGATGGGGTGTCCCCCCCACCCCGCTTTGCGCCCACCTCGACTGTGGCCACCAAGCCCAGAGGCCACGGGGGGATAATAAAAAAAAAAAAAAAAAAAAAAAAGGGAGAATGATTAAAAAAATAAAAATAATAAAAATTAGTGGTCGGCCCCCCCAGCCCCCGTGCGGACCCCTCGGAGGGGTCCGGGGGGGGAGTTTGCATATTCCCTTTGGGCAGAGCTGGGGGGGGGGATGCAGCCCCGGGGCGGTGGGTGTTGGGGGGAGCAGTGCAAAGACCCCGGGGGCAGTGGGAGCTCCCCGGACCCCCAAGGGAAAGCCCCCAGCCCGAATCCCCCCGCTGCCGCCCCTCCGGGCTGGGGGGCATCGAGTTGATTATTTTTTGCCTTTGTTTTTTTTTTTAACATGTTTTAAGGTGCTTTTCTTGCCGAGGGCGGGTTTTGGGGGGCTGCAGCCGCAGCCCGGCCAGGCATGCTGCCGGCCCCGGGGGTAAAGGCAGCAAAAGGGGGGGGGCGGGGGGGGTCCCCACCAGTGCCCCCGTGGGGCTGGGGGCTCTGGGGGCTTCCTTGGGGCAGGGGGGCCCAGGCCCAAGGGGCGCCAGCGCCCCTCGCCTCCCCCCAGGCCCCACACTCGCTGGGGGGCTGGCCGGGGGGGCTGTCCCGGGTGCCCCCGCTCCCTCCCTCCACTGGCTGTCACTCTGGTCACCGCTGAGAAATGCTTTTTTTTTTTTAATTTTTTTTTTTTTTTTTTTGCTTTGAGCTGATCCTTTCCTAGCCTTAAAACCCTTTTTTTTTTTTCTTTTTTCTTTTTTTCAATTTTCTCTCTGTTTTTTGGGTTTTTTTTTAAATTCTATTTTTTTTAAAATTTATTTTCCCCCCAACTGGACGCTAACCTCCCGCTTCCCCGCATTGCATTGTCCTTGCAGAAATCAATACTGCACCTTGCATAAAGAACAGTCTCCCAAGGATGTGCCCTAGCCCTGTGGGACCCCAAACTGCACCAGTGGGTGAGACCCCGGTGGGACACACGACCCCCACCCCCCCCCATCCTCCACTAATACTTTTGGACACCAAAAAAAAAAAATTAAAAAAAAGAAAAATAAAAAAAAAAAATGTTGACGACGACGTTTCTTCATTACAAAGCAGCAGCGACGCGCGGTGCCACCCGCCCATCAGTGTCACAACCCGCATCAGTCCTCAGCCGAGGGGTGCTGGGGGGGTGTCTCTCTCTCCGACCGGCGGGACGCTTGGGTTTTAAGGCAAATTCTGGATTTTTTGGGGGTGTCGGGACCCCGCTCGGCGGTTGGCACAGCAGGGAACGGGCAGAGTGACGGCGAGGGGACCCTTGCTGGGACTTTGCCCATTTCCCACTGCGCCAGCCGGACCCCCGGAGATGAAGCCGATGGGGATGTAGGTAGGGGGGGGGCTGCGACCCCCCCGACACCAGCCCTCGAGGGGGGGCACAGCTACATTCACACGGTTCCATTCCTGTCACAAGAGCAGCTGGGCTCAGCCCTCCCGGCCCTGCGCCCCATTGCAAACCAATTAAAAAGGGGGGAGGGGTGTGTGTCCCTCAAGGGGGGTGGGATGCTGTGGCCCCCCATAAGGGCTCAGCCATGGGGGTTTCCATCCCTGGTCCTCCCCGTGGGGACCTCGACTGCATCCTTGTCCATCCTGTCACGCCGGGATGCCTGGGTTCCCCCCAGCATTGCGGGGGGGCTCTGACGCAGGGGGGGGCCCTGCTGCCTCCCGCCTCGCTGCCTTTGGTTGCTATAAGCAGAAAAACAAAAGAAAACACCCCCAAAAGGGAAAGAAAAAAAAAACCAACAAACCAAAATAAGAGAGGCAAAGCAAAGGGGTGGCCGGACCCCCCCCACCGGACCCCCCCCCCCTGGCCGGACCCCCCCCTCGCCGGCGCAGCCGAGCGGCTATTGCATATTCCGGTGTGTTGGCGCAGAGGATGCATCGGTATTACCAACTGGAAGACGTTTCCGAGGGGGAAAATTAGTTAAAAAATAATAATTAATAATAGAGAGAAAAGGGACTTTTCCGGCCGAGAAGAAGCCATGCAGGAGGCGAGGGGGGGGCAGCCACCCCCGGCCCCCCCAGCCCCCCGGGAGCCCCGGGCATGCAGCGACTCCCTCGCACTGATATCGGGTCCGGTAATACTTAGTCTTCGAAGGCAAGGCACATCATGTGGTATAAAATTTCGTGCAAATTAGGAAAACATGGATTTTTTTTTTTCTCGTGGTTTTTTTGTTTTGTTTTTTTTTACGGCTTTTTTTTTCTTTTATACAGAATTTTTTTGTGGGTTTTTTCCTCTTTTTTTTTTTTTTTTTCTTTTTTTCTCTTTTGCTGAAGGGGGAAGGTAGAGCCGGTTAATACAGTCTGCCATGCACAGCATCAGCCATCCGCGGCTGGGTTGAGCCAGGTCACCAGATCCTGTTAAAGCACCATGCAGTTTATTTGTCTTTTTTTTTTTTTTGTCTTTTTCTTTTTTTTTTATGTGTTTCTTTTCTCAGATCTTTAAAAAAAAAAAAAACAACAGGTTTCCCTCTCCACCAAGCGCTTTTTTTGTTGGTTTTCTTTTTTTTTTCCTTTTTTTTTTTTTTTTTTTTGTGGGTTTTCTCCTTTTCTTGTCCTTTTTGATTATTTTTTTGTCTCCCGGGATTTCCTGCATCAGCCCTTTCCCCGGTGCCGTGCCGTGGGCAGGCAGGATCCAGCCTCGCTGCGCTGTGCCATCCCGGGGGGTGGGTGGGAAGCAGGGGGGAGCGGGGGGCCGCTGGGATGGGGGATGCGATGCCGGTGGTCCACGGGCGGCTCTGGGTGCCAGGGGAGGGGGACAGACGGGTGGCAGCTGTGGCCTTGGTGACATCCCCTGCTCCTGGACATCCCATGGTGGCTTCTCTCCATCATCACCCGTGGGGTGTCCCTGGGGCGTGGGCTCCCTGGGTCCCCTTGGGGACACGCCTGGGACCAGTCTCCTCCGCGGCTGCCACCATCTTGCTGGAGACGCCGGGTGCCTTCGTCATCTTCCTCCTCCTCCTCGCCTCGGCCGCTGCATGGGTCCCTCTGATCTAAGGCACTGCCACGTCCCCAAGTCCCCTCGGCCACGCTGCCATTGTGCGGGACGGGGATGGCCGGACGCTTCCTCCAGCACTGGCCCCGGCTGGGGGCTCCTCCGGGGGTCCCGAGACCCCTCCCCACCGCAGATCAGGCACTTGACGCGGGGCCGGGGGCTCTGTGGGGCTGGCTCTGCCCTCGCCCTCGCTCAGGCTCCATTTCTCCATCCTTTTGTATTTTAAAAAAAAAAAAAAAAACCCCAAAAACCCCAAACCAGCCATCCTGGCAAGCCAGTGCCAGGGGCTCTGTCTCCTCTCCTCTTCCTCCTCCTCCTCCTCTTTCCTCCTTTTTTGTGATTTTTTTTTTCTTTTCTTCTTTCTTTTTTGTTTGACGATTCCCTCTTAAAAGTGCATTTCCTACAAAATGTGCAACACGAGCGCACCCTCCCCTCGCCACCCACCTGGTACCTGTCCACAGGAATGCATAGCTCAGACACACGGACGCACGCCCCTCCACAGCCCCACGGACCCTCCCCCGGCGCACGGACACGCAGGGGGACACAGGGACACACGTGGGGACATGGGCCAGGGCTGGGGGGGCAAGGAAGGCATTGCAGAGAGATGGCAACCAGTGCCCTGGCCCGACGGTGGCAGCCCGGGCGCTGCTGGGGCCATGGTGGCAGTGTCCCCGTGGGAATCGGGGTGCCACTGCCACCGTCTTTGGCCGTGGCCATGCACCCCCCATGGCCCCGAGCCCCCTCCTCCTGTGGCACCCACTCGTGTCAAGCCGAGCTGGCCACCGTGCCACTGTGCCACCACGTCACCGCATCACCATGCGGTGTCACCACCACGCATGTCACCGTGTCACCCCAGCACAGCATCACCCATCCCCAAGGCGCTTTCACGGCACGGAGCATCGCCTCGCCCCGACAGTGAGCGCAGCCGCACGCATGGGGAACCGGTGGCAGGAGGTGACCCCCACCCCGCTGCGCCCCACCTCGGCCCTGGGGCCCCCCCGAGAGTCTGTGTGGGGCCGGGGGGTGGCGGGGGGGGATCTTTTCTACTCACATAGAGGCAAGAATGAGAGTCAAGAGCCGTTTGCATATCCGACCCTCCGGTGAGCAGCCGGCAGGGCTCTGGCGCCGCAGCCCCGCTGCCACTCCGGGAGGCATTGCTGGCACGAGTTGTGTCAGGTCTCAGCGCGGCGCCGGCTGACGGGGCAAATAATAGTGTTTTTTTTCTTGTTTTTTTGTTTCTTTGTTTTCTGGCGCATCGCCGGGTTGGGGTTGGGGGAAGGTCCTCCTGGGATGGGTTGTTGTTTTGTTTGTATTTTTTTTTTTCTTCCTTTTTAAAAAAGTTTGACCCTTTTCCTTCTTCCTTTCCCTCGCTCTTTCCTTCGGGTGTGGGTTTTGCTTGTCGTCGTCGTCGTCGTCGTCGTCATCGTCGTCGTCGTCATCATCATCATCGTTGTGAGTCCACGCTCTCCGTCGTCACCGCAAGGCTGGGCCTGGTGCTCGGGGACGGGGATGTTCCTCCAGGGGTGCCTAAAGCAGAGGAGAAGGGAGGCGAAGGGGCGGCACGGCGGTGGTTATCCCAGGTACCAGGACTGCCGGGAGAGAAGAGAGAGGCTGGCGTTAGTGCCCCGTGCCACACGGTGTCCCCTGCACCAGGACAGCTGTCCCCACGCTGCCACCCTTGCTGCCCTGCACCGGGCTGGTGTCCCCATCCCTACGCTGAGTTCGCCAGTCCTCTGCACCAGGGCCACCAGCGTTCCCCTTGGTGGCCGGTCCCTCTGCACCTCCACAGCCGAAGTGATGCTCCCCAGGGAATGGTCCCACTTGGGGATGGGTTAGGGGGGTGGCAGGGCCGGGGACCTTGTGGGGTGGCCCCCTGCCACCCTCCCATTGTCTTCCCACCCCCCAGCCCCAAGTTCAAGTTCATATCCGATTACCTCATGTCTGGTTTCCGTTGGCAACGAGACAGCTCGGGGCCGCCGCTTCCCTTAACCCTTCCCGGCCCCGCCACACATGACCCGAGAGCAGCAGGTCTCAGCTACCCATCCCCGCTTCGGTTCCCCTGTGCCTCAGTTTCCCTATGCAGAGGTCCCTGAGCCCTGGGGAGGCCCCCTCAGGTGTGACCAACTACACACACACAGGGACAGAGACAGGGACCCTGAGGTCCTGGGGCTTTCAGTGGCTGTGACCCCCAGGGGGTAGGGGGTGCAGGGGCCCCAGCACCCTGCTCCCCAGGGGCTCTCCCAGAGCTGCCCCCAAAGTCCTTGGGGTCCCCACCCCACGTGTAGAACTGGGGAAACTGAGGCAGGGTGGGCACCTGCGGTCAGAGCTGGGCCCCCCGTGTTTTCCCCCTTCAATGGCACCGCAGCCTTGGGTGTCCCAGCTCACGGTCCCCAGGTGCTTGGACTCTGGCACAGAACAGCACCCTTGGGTGCCCCACAGCACAGCTCACAGTCCCTGAGTACTTGCACCCTGGCACGGCACAGCACCCTTGGGTACCCCACAGCACAGTGGCTCACACTCCCTGAGTGCTCACATCCTGCCACAGCACAGCACCCTTGGGTGCCCTACAGCACAGTGGCTCACGGTTCCTGGGTGCTTGCACCCTGGCACAGCACAGCACCCTTGGGTGCCCCATGGCACAGCTCAGTGCCCTCAGTACTCGACCCTGCAGGTGCTGCACCCTGGGGTTCCCCCAGCACGGCGCCATCCACACCCCCATCCCGCTGCCCCGGCACTGGTGTCACTGGCCAGGCAGGGCTGCAGCCTTCCAGAGCTCCCCCGCCGGCACCGCTGAGGCCGGCCAACTCACACCACAAGTGAGGCAAGGTGCTGGCACTCCTACCCCGGTCCTGCGGCACTGCCCACGGCGCTGGCACTGGCTCACAAACTACCAGCTAAAAAATACCCAGGACTAATGAAAAGCCCCTGGAAAGGTGCACGCTGCATCCTGCTGCGACTGGAGCAGCCGGCGGGTGTAGTTAGGTGAGAGCAGGGTGTCCAAGCCCACCTGGAGAGGGGGCACACGGCCGCAGTGCCGCTCGCTTGGGGATGCTGCGGGCACCCGGGCAGCCCTGCTGTGCCACGGTGCCAGGTTGGCACAGCTGGAGTGTGGCAAGAAGAGGGCAAGGTGCCAGGCATGGGCACAGTGGGGACCTCCCTCTGCCCTGGGAGACCCTGGGTGGCCCCAAGCCAACAGCAGTGCCCACGGCCCTGGCACAGGGTGCAGGGTGGCAATGCCCATGGCGGGGATGCCCCAGCGGCAATGCCCCACGGTGGCAATGCCCACAGCAGCGATGTCAAGGCAGAAATGCCCACAACAGCAATGCCCACAGTGGCAACGCCCATGGCAGTTATGCCCATAGTGGCAATGCCTGTGGCAGTGATGCCCACAACAACCATGCCCATGGCGGTGATGCCTGTGGCAGCGATGCCACGGTGGAGATGGCCATCCAACGGCCACGGCGGCAATGCCCACAGTGGCGATGCCCACAGCAGCAATGCCTACGACGGCCATGCCCATGGTGGTGATGCCCATGGCAGCGATGCCACGGTGGAGATGGCCATCCAACGGCCACGGCGGCAATGCCCACAGTGGCGATACCACGACAACAATGCCATGGTGGGGACTCCCATAGCAGCAATACCCATGACGGCGACACCCGCAACAGCCGTGCCCACGGCGGCGATGCCCACGACGATGCCACGGCGGCGGTGCCCAGGGCGAGGGCAGGAGGGTCCCCCCAGCAGCATCCCCGCTCTCACCTGTGCCTGATAGATACTCCCAGGATCCCTTGGTCCTAATCCCACGAAGGAACGGTTCGCAGGGGGCGTGCCTGGTGCAGAGTAGGCTGGGGAACAAACGAGAGCTCATTAACGGGGCTGCCGGCGGCACTGCTATCGTCCCCCCCGGGGCCAAACCCGGCCAGCTGGCTGGCACTGCTGGGACGGGCGTCCCAGGCACCCGGGGCCAGGCGACATCCCTGGCTGTGCCCCGGCAGCAGGCGAGTGGAGGCCAGGGATGCTGCGCCCGGGGCGGTGCCACCTGTGCCTGCGTCCTGCTGGAGGGGTGGCTTCGGGGTGACGGCAGGCTGGGGGGCGAGACACCCCACGGTGCAGGCACAGACGGGTGCTCGGCTGCTGTGCCAGCCCCTGCAGCTTCCTGACCGGAGCTGCCGTGGGGTGAGTGCGATGGGAGCCACCAGCTCCACTTGGCCGTGTCACCCCCTGCCACCTCTACCCTGCAGCTGAGGGTCCAGCAGTGGGACCCCCGGCCCCACTGAGCTCCTGGGCTCAGCCCCTTCGGAGGCAGGGTGATTCTGGGGGGCACGGGGGGTTCAGAGCTGCCACATGGCCTCTGCACCCCTTGGGGACAGCCAGTGTTCCCCTGGTGTGCATCCATCCCTGAGCCTCGCGGGGGACTGGCACTGTCCAGTCCCTCCCTGTGGCCGTGGCCCTGTCACCGGCCAGGCCACGCCACCCCAAGCTCTCCCCTCCAGATCAGCTTTGACTTCTTCACACCACATATCTTTGACACCCATCAGCCGGCTGGTGGCACCCAGCCGTGGCCTGTCCCCTGGGGACGGTGCCCCCGGGCAGGGCTTGACCCTGTGAAGACCTGGCAGCCTCCTGGCGTACCAGGAGGTGTCCCGGGGGTACAGCGGGACAGGGACAGGGACAACCCCTTCGTGGAGTGCAGCGATGGCACAGTGTCCCACCAATGTGGCACGCGCCCTGATGTCAGCCTGGGGATGACACCAATGTCTCCCGCCTGCAGCCCTGGAGCCCAGTGCCCCAAAATCCTCCTGGCCAAGGCGCTGAAGCCCCCCGAGGTGGAGTGGAGGGGGATGAGCTTGTCAGCCACTGCTGCTAACGAAGGCCACCCAGGCACCTCCTGCCAAGGGCTCCGGGGGTCCTGCACGCAGTCCTTGCACCCGCATCGCTTCACAGCCCCCGACCAGATCAGCATCCCCAGCGCCAGGGACCCCGTGTGGCACAGGCAGGCACGCTGCCCCCAGCACCATACCCATGCCAGCTGGTCCCCGTGTCACCGGCAGCACCGCTCCCGCCAGCTGGCGGGGAAACTGAGGCACGGAGAGGCGACAGCCTCCCCCAGAAGCCCTGTCCGCACCGGGGGTGTTTGGGCAGGCCATCAGCTGGGGGGAGCCCCGCCGTGGCTCCGCTCCCGCTCCCCTGGCCGTCTCAGAGGGACGCAGGGCTCAGGCTGGTCCCTAGGACCAGCACGGGACCCCCTGGCTTGGGGGACACAAGAGCTGCCTGCCCAAACCCTGCCCGCTCTGACCTGCCTGAGACCCAGCAAACTCATTGCGTGCCGGCTGCCGCCCTCTCCCCGGCTGCAGGGTGGCCACCTCCGCCAACAGCCCCCCAGCAGCACCGAGACGGGGGGACCTGGGGGGGGCTGTGAGACAGCCGGGGAGAGGGGTGGGCGCCGCGGGGTGCTTACTGGGTGATGTCGGTGAGGTCGTCCCTCCCTCGGTAGTTGTCGTGGTGGATTTGGTGTCAGGAGAGACGGCCAAGCGGGGCATGCCGGGGGGAGGTGGCGGCGCCAGCATCTGCGTGGGCAGGTAGTGGCTGGGCACTTTCACTTGACCACTTCCATTTAACTGGGGACACAACACAGACAGAAAAACAAACAGCACAAGCCATTAGGAAGCACCCGCAGCACCGGCAGTGCCGGCCCGGTGAGCCCCCGGTGCTGCCCGGCACGGCTGCGCAGCATCCCTCACCGCTGACACGAGTTTGGTGGGTCTCAGAGCAGCCCTGAACGGTCGGCGCTGGCAAACAAGGGAAATCACGGCGGTGCAGGGGGGGCTGGGGGGGAGCTGGGGGGGGGGCATACCCCGTGGTGGCGCGTGCCGGAGCTGGGGCGCTGTGCCCCCCTCGCTGCGGCGGTGGGAAGCGCTCACCTGTGGGGATGGGGGTACCCCACGGTGCTGGCGACAACAGCCTTCAAAGGTCCCTGTACCAGCCCCCCATGCCCAGCCGGGCAGGGGGCTGCTCCGAACGCCATCTCTGCCAGCCCCACACCGAGCCCCTGCGCAGGGGATGAGCAGCTGTGCCCCTCACCCCGCCATTGGGCCTTGCCAGTGAGGGGCAGCAGGCGGGTGATAAGCAGAGCTCAGAGGGGGGCCCCAAGACCCTCTGCAACTGGGGAGCGGGGTGGGGGCACAGGAGCAGCAATGCAGTCACACCTGGCCCCCAGCTTTGGGTACAAAGGGAGCCTGGGGGTGCTGGGTGCGTGGGGTGACTTGTGCAGGGTGCTGCAAGCACTGGGTGCTGGGTGTGGGGTGCTGGGTGCGCAGGGTGCTGAGTGCATGGGTTATTGGGTGGTGGGTGCACAGGTTGCTGGGTACAAGGGGTGCTGGGTGCATGGGGTGCTGGGTGCACTGGGTGCTGTGGGGGAGTGTTGGGTGCATGGGTTGCTGGGTGCATGGGGTGCTGGGTGCACTGGGTGCTGTGGGGGAGTGTTGGGTGCATGGGGTTCATGGGTTGCCGGGTCCATGGGGTGCTGGTGCACTGGGTGCTGTGGGGGAGTGTTGGGTGCATGGGGTGCACAGGTTGCTGGGTGCATGGGGTGCTGGGTGTGTGGGGTGCTGGGGTGAGGGAAGGCACACAGCTGCATGGGGTGGCCCTGCCACCCCTGTGGGGACACTGGGGACATGGCGCAGTGGTGGGGCTGATGGGTCACCAGCCGGCTGCGTGGGCAGACAGGGCACACAGCGCCCAGCAGGCACGCTGGTGGATGGTGGCTCTTTGGCGATGATCACACGTCCCTTGCTGGATGCCCTGCTCCCACAAGACACCCCCAGCCCCAGCTGACGGCTCAGCCCTGGCACCCCCGCCCTGTCTCCCCTGTGAGGCGGCGCCCAGTGCTAAGCCAAGGGACGGCACCTTCATCACCAGAGAAATGAGGTGCCAACACCGACCAGGCGCAGCGGCGCTCCCGAACCAACGCAAGGCACTGGCTGGAGCTGCTCAGCCCCAGCCACGGCGGTAGGAACCCCCTACCAGGCTGGCTGTTGGCACATGGGTGCCATTGGAGCACCCCGAACCCCCCACATGCGGCGGCGGTGGTGGTGGTGGTGACGGCGGTGGCGGCAGATGATCCAGGGGATGCCCCTCTGGCAGCCCAGCTGGCAGCAGCCCCCGGTGCCGCACGGCGAGGTCAGTGATGGGATGGAGGGATGGGGCCGGATCCTTACCGGTCCGGGCTGCTGGTTGGACGGGTCGCAGGCCAGCGAGACGAGATCTTTCAGCGGGTCCTGCGGGTTGAGATGAGGCGGGTACCGAATGGCCGTGTGGGGGAAGTAGGTGGAGGCCGTCTGGGGGAGGATGGAGGTGGTGGGGAAATGCAGCGCAGACGACGGGTGCGGGCTTCGAGCGATACCTGTGGGGGAGAGCGGAAGGGGGGGACCCACTGGTGTCACTGCCAGCTAGCCGCTGCCCCAGTCCCTCACAATGCTCACCCGCCCACACCGTGGTTCCGTTTCCCCACCGGGACACTCACCGCTGTGCACCGCGATGACGGGACGGTGGTGCTGCGTGAAGCTGCTCAGCCGGGGCGAGGAGTCCTGGGGTGATGGGCTGTTGAAGGGAGACTTGTCCATCTCCGTCTTCTTCACGGTGGGGGAGATGCCTGGGGAAAGCAGGGGACGGCGTCACACCCTGACACCCACAGGGGACAGCGTCATGCTCTGGCACCTGCTGCGGGACCCCGAAGTCCCGGGGCTGCTGCCAGCCTGGCCCAGGGTTGGGGCACTCGTTCCTGGGACAAGGGGCACCCTGGGGACAGGCTGGGCACAGGGAGGGCACGTGGGTGTGAGCGCGCATGTGGGTGCACACCTCTGTGTGCGTGTGGGTTCAGGAGGGTGTGCACGTGTGTGGGCACCTCCAGGGGGGTACCGCAGCTGTGCACATGCACACGTGTGCGTGCACCAGCATACAGGTGTGCACGAGTGTGTGCTCACCTCCATGTGTGCACGTGCGTGCACATGTACACGTGCATGCAGCAGCACAACTGTGTGCGCCTGTGCGAGTGTGTGTACGTGCACACACATGTGCAGGCGTGCGTGTGTGTCTGTGTGCACAGCTGTGCATGCAAGTGCACGGGTGCGTGTACACAAGCGCAGGCAGCTCTCTGTGTGTGTGCCCACCCCACTCTATGTGCAGAGGTGGGGGCCCCCAGGGGGTCCCATCGCCCTGCAGCCCCCACCGGGCACAGACCTCCCCTGGCACCCCAGGGCTGGGGGCCACGTCCTGCCAGCACGAGGAGCTCGCAGGGAGGCAGAAAGGTGCTGGCTTGGGGGGTGACCCCTTCAGCGACCTGACGCGCAGCCCCCCAGCACCCTGCGAGCCCCGGACGCGGGGTGGGAGGGGGTGGCAGGCACGTTAATCCCCCACCACCGTGGCTTTAGCCCTGGCCATTTGGCCCAGGCCTGGTAATGGGTTTAGCCCCTTCTCAGCCGGCGGTTAGGAGGATTTCCCAGAACATCCCGTACGGGATTGCCATAACCCTCCGCCGCCACGGCTCAGCACCCCCCGCTGCCCTCCCTTGCCGCTGCCCCGGATCAGGCAGGGGACAGGGACAGCCCTGCATGGCTCAATGCCCACATGCAACGCTTCGGGGAGGGTGCTGGGTCTGGCCCCAGGACCCTCCTGCCCTCCCACCTGCCCCCTGTGGTACCAGCCCACGGGGCAGGATGGGGCACAGTCCCCAGCACATATGGGGCACCGTCCTGGGGCAGGACCTGATTTCCCCAAGTCCCCTTCCGAGAGGATCGGTGCCCCCAGCCCCCCAGCCAGCACCTCCCAGGCTCTGGCAGGGCTGGGGAGCCAGGTCCTGCCCCACTGCTGGGGTGCAGGGTAAGAGCCAAAGGGGGAGAAAGACAGCAGCTCCTTCGCCTACAGCGCTGTGAAGGCACCCCGGGGCGTGGGAGCCGCTGTGCCAGCCCCGCAGCATCGCTTTAATTAGCCCAGCCCCCCCCCCCTTTTCTTAATGAACAGCTAATTGGGGCTGTCTAGACAGGAAAGGGAAAAAAAGCCAAGCGAGAAAGAAAGCTGTCCATAGCGCCAGCAGCCACCATGGGGCTGGGAGAGGCTGGCGTGCAGCTGGGGCACCGGGCTGGCCCTATAGAGAGCACCTACAGAGAGAGCCTCGGCCTAAATAGGGGTGTGTGTGTGTGTGTCCTGTAGCAACACTGTGGCATCTATAGAGACCCTGTGTCTAAATGCAGGGGGGGTACAGTGACACCTGGACACCTATGGGGAGCCTGTGCCTCAATCAGGGGGCCCTATTTCAACACCATGGCACCTATAGAGAGCCTGTGCCCAAGCAGAGGGGCCCTATAGCAATACCACAGCATCTATAGAGAGCCTGTGACTTAATGGGCAGCTCTGTAGCAAACCCACAGCACCTACAGAGAGCCTGTGCCTTGACTGGGGGCTGTACAGCAATGCCACAGCCCCCACTGAGGAGCAGTGACTGGCTGGGGACACTATAGCAACACCACAGCACCTATAGCTAACTTGTGCTTTGACCTGAGGGCCCTATAGCAAACCCACGGCTCAGAGAGAGTGCCTGAGCTTTCACAGGGGATATCTGGAACTGGTGAGCTGGCCGGGGGCCCTATAGCAGCCGGAGGGCCCCTATAGGGAGGTCCCTATAGGGAGGCACCTACCCCCTTCCATGTCTTCTGTCCAGTTGCGGCTGCTGCTGGTGGGGGAGTTGGAGGAGGTGTAGTACTCGCCGCCTGGGCTGGTGTCGATGTCATCCTCCATGGACCCCGACTTGTGCCGTTTGCTCCTGGGGAGCAGGGAAGGGATCAGCACCAGCCCGCGTCAGGATCCGGCCTGCCCCCTGCCTCCCCCGTGGCAAGACGGCCAGCGGCCCATGGCCTTGCTTGGGCTGGCCCCAGTGTCGCCCCAGCATCACCCCCGCATCACCCCAGCATCGCCCCGGCATCACCCCAGCATCACCCTGGCATCGCCCCAGCATCGCCCCAGCATCACCGCGGTGGCACCTACCCGCTGGATGAGGTGCTGGGCAGCGTCCTCCTCATGCCGGTGCTGGAGGGGTTCAGGTCATAGGCCAGGTGGCCCTGCAGCTCCCCCAGGGAGAAGTTTGGCCCCGTGCCTGTCACCACCGGCGCTGCAGGGAGAGAGGGGGATCAGGGGGGGCCCGGCATTGCCCCCGCCCGGCAGGGAGGGGAGCCCCAGCCCACAGATGGGACAGGGGAGCTGTTGGGATGCTGCTGTGCCCAGGCAGCTGCAGGGTGAGGGGGGTGGCATCATGGTGGCACTCACTTCGGGACACCTGGATGAGCTCGGTGACGCTGAACACCCCCGAGGTGACAAAGCTTTCCTGGAAGTCTGTTGAATCTGCAGAGAAGAGAGGAGAAAGTGCTGGAGAGGGGGGAAGGACCACCCCTCCTGCCCTGCATTGTCTTGTGGCTATGCTTGAGGACACCCCAATGTCCCCAAATCCCCCGTAATGCCACCCACCCCACCTCAGCCAGCTTGGCTCCACTGCCCTCCTCCAGCAAGGGACCACCCTGACAGGTCCCCTCTGCTGCAGACACCCTGGGGCTGTTTGTGCCTCAGTTTCCCTGTGGCTGAGAGCGCCAGCAGGGCTGGGGGCTGCACCCACACCCTGGGTCCCCCAGGGCAGCTCCTGTTGCCACACGACATGGTCCCAGCAGGGCTCTGCCAGCCGTGGGATGATGCTGAGGCCGTGCCCAGCTCATGGCTGGGGCTGGGGGGCACCAGAGCTGGTGGCACCAGCACAGGAGGTATGACTGCCTGCCGAGGGGGCTGCCTCTGCAGCAGGGACCCTGGAGACGGGCTCGGGTGTCCCTTGACCCCTTGCCCAAGCCCGACCCGCTGCTGCTCACCCAGCGTGATGGGTTTGCTGTCCTCCTGGTCCGAGCCGATGCCCGTCCGGGGGCTGCTGCTCTGCTCTGCGTCTGCAAGAGGAAAACACCAGAGGGGTGAGCCCCCCGCTGCCGGTACAAGTGGGGGGCACCTGCTGGTTAACGGTCCCGGCAGCCTCCCTCGGGGCTCTGCTGGGGACACACACTGAGGCTCCCACCCCGAAGGAGGACCACGATGGAGCCGGCATGTCCCCAGCTGCTGGGGAAGAGCCACCAAGTGTCCCTCCCTGCAGCTTCCCCGCTGGTGACAGGAACAGGGACAACCCCACACTGGCATCCTGCCTCCTCTCCTCCGTCCAGCCCCTGCTGCGTCCCATCCCTGCGCCACTGGGCAGGTCACCACAGGCAGGCATTGCCCTTGTCACCCCGTGGCCCCTCGTCCAATCTGCGGGTGGGCAGCAGGGCCCCCACGCAGCACCCGCTCCGATCCTTGAAGCCCCTGCTGCCCCCACTCCATCTCAGCTAAAAATAACCGGGCCAGGATGCTGAGCTCAGCAGCACCAGTGCACCCTGGCATGGCACAGCACGGCACGGCACGGCACGGCACGGCACGGCATGGCACAGCATGGCATGGCACGGCATGGCACAGCACGGCATGGCACGGCATGGCACAGCACGGCACAGCACGGCACGGCACAGCACAGCACGGCAAAGCCAGCGCACCCTTGGCTCTCCATGCCCCACAGGTGCCTGAGCCATGCTCAGGAGCATCCTTCACGCCGGTGTGGGCTCGGCTGCGCGCCCCTCACCCAGCTGCTCCCAAACCCCTTCCAAAACTTTCGCCACGTACTTCCCCCTCTCTTCCTCGTCCTTCCTCCCGCTCCTCCATCCTCATCCTCCTCCTCCCACCACATGGCCTACGGCATGGCTCTTTCGCAGCTTTGGCTGATGCCGGGAAAGGGCCGCGACAATCTAAACACCACCGTCAAAACAGTGCGGCCGCCGCTGCCAGCCCGCCTGCCGCGACGGGGGGCTTTCTTCCCTTCCTTTCCTTTTTCCCACCCTTCTCTCCCCCCTGTCCCCTGCCCCGCAGCCACGCTCAGCTCCCTGGGCTGTTATTCTTGGTGGGCCACGCTGAGCCAGGCGGGCAGCGGACCCCCGCCACCCCCTGCCGTGCCACCCCTGCGTGCCACCCGCGCCACCCGCCGGGCCGCTTGACGTTGACGTTGCATGCAGCCATTTTGTCTCCCTCCCCAGTTGCTGGCGTTCCTCCCCACCCCTTCCCCGTGCCGGCCTGGCAGCCCGTCGGTGCCGGCGGCCCCATGGCATCCCGCCCCACCGCCGAGCCTGCTGCCAGCCAGCCCCGTGCCCACTTGCCCGTGCGCTTGGCTTCCCCCAGGCAGCCATCTTAGGGAGCAGAGATTCCCCCGGCGATGGGCGCGGGTGGTTTTTTCCCCCCCTTCTCTCCATTTTTCTTTTTTCTTCCTTCCCCCCCCCACCCCCCCACCCCATTTTGAAAGGCGTCACAGGCCCAAGCGTGCGGGAGCGGGCGGTGGGAGCGAGTGGGGCAGGAGCGAGCTGGGGAGGGGGTGAGCGGGGCAGGGACCCCCTGCGCGCCCGCGGGCACCGCGCGGCCGGACACGGCCCCTCCTTGCCTCTTAAAACAACAAATCTCGCAGCGGCTCTGGAAGTGGTTAGCGATGGAGCCCGGCCAAGGCACGGGGCGGTGTCTTGCGGTTACAGCCCTGAGGCCGGCCCAATTCCCCGGCTCCCCCCCTCCCCACCATTGCCTTGGGGCTCCCCGGCCCCCCACTTGCCTCCAGGACAGCCCCAGGAGTGCCCAGCCACTGGGAAGCCCCCAGGCTGTGCGCCCAGCTGGTGGCCACCAAGGTGCCCCGTGTGGCCCTCGGCTTGGCCCACGGGACCTCCCATGCTTGCTCGCCCTGAGGCACACTGGGCGGACCCTGCTCGCCCTGAGATGCCCTGCACGGACCCCTCCTCACCCCCAGATGGGACCCTTGCTCCCCCCTGGGACACCTGGCACAGCCCTTTGCTCCCCCCAGAGCCCCCCAGCCTGGCGCCTGTTCCCCCAGAGCCCCCAGCAGAGCCACTTGCCCACCCTGGGTACCCCCCCAGCCCCCTCAGTGTCCCCACACCCTCCCACCAGCATCACCCTGACCCAGCACCACCGATGCCACCCCTGCTCCGGGTAGGGGGGCACACGCCGGGGGTCTCCCCCCCCAGCCTGAGCACCCCGATCCTGGCCATGGCACCCCCAGGAGCACCGGGGACCTTCCCCAGCTCCGAAGTTTGGCAGCAGGACCGTGCCCTCCTCGCACCCTCGTGTCCCCGCTGATGGAGGCACGTGGGTGTGAGGATGGGGGGCCACGGGCTCGGTACCCCCCCAGCTGCCGGCGATCCTCGTGGCTGGGCCGGGTGAGCTCGCCAGCGGATTTCTGGCTGCCTCCTCCGGTGCAGCGTGGCTGGGCCAAACTCTGCTCTCACCGCCATGTGACGGCTGCCTGCGGCCGGCCAGCGCGCACTAAAATGGCGAAGGGATCACTGGGCTCCCACCACAGCCTCGCTCCCCCCGAGGGACCTTTCGGGGCGGGGGGGCACCGAATCCAGCACCCAACGAGTGGCTCGGCCACACTGAGAGGGTGAAAGAAGCTGGACGAGCCCCCCGTGCGCCCCAGCCTCATTAACGGGGGCGTCCTGTGCCCTCCCCACCCCCCAGGGTGTGATGGGGGGACCCTGCTGCCACACTGCAGGCAGCCCAGGGGCAGGGGGCTCAGTGCTGGGGTCCCCCCCTGGGTGTAGAGAGGGAGAGCACTCGGTGCCCAAACAGGTAGATCCAATTGCTTTTAAAAATAGCAAAGTGTGTGCCTGGGGGGGGGCGAGGGCTGCCTGGGCTCTCGGCCGCGCTGGCAGCCTGGACCGATGCCACCCATTGAATTATGGATCCCCGGCACCCTGGCCCCGACGGCTGGCAGGGTGCCGCCGGCCCCACGGTGACTCCCTGCCCGCAGCTTCGGCGCGTGGGAACGACCCCCGGGCAGCAGGGCTGGCCCTGGAGGGGGGGTCCCTGCAGGTCAGGTGCCCTCCTGGGGCTGGCGCAGCTACGGGAGAGCCCTGGCTCTGTGCCTGAGCACTGACGGTAACAGGGCACGGTGTTACCGGCAGCAGCGTGGGGCGCAGGCGCAGAGGCTGGAGGATGCTGGGGGCTGGCAGAGCTGCTGGGGCCGGCGTGCGCGGCCCAGGCCCCCCAGCCAGGGTAGCACCTTCCCTCCTCCTCCCCCAGTGACAGCGCAGGAGATGGCAGACGGCTTAGCCCCGCTGCCTGCAGGCTCCTGCCCTGTGCCTCAGTTTCCCCTGGGGCCGGGGGAATTGGCCCCCTGCCTCTCCCTCGGTGGTGCCGCAGCCCCAGCAGCAACACTCAGCTCCCCCCCGCGCCTCCAGCTGGTGCCCCCCCCAGCAGGCGTCACTAGGGCCCAGAGTGAACAGCCTGCTGGGGCCGGGGGACGCCAGGGGACCTGCGAGCCGGAGTGCTCTGGGGCAGCGGCAACACTGCAAGGCCTAGGGGTGGGCGAAGCTGTGACTAGGGGGGGGGGCCCTCTCTGACAGCCCCCAGCCCCCCCCCACCATGATGGCCCCACTGGCCTCCAGCGGCTCTGCCCGTCCCGCTGGGGTGGCCCTTACGTAAAACCCGGAACAGACCCGCTTGTGTAACCTACTTTATATAATACCCCGAGAAACGCCGTGTGTGCCAGGTAAATCCCGGCTCAGCCGGCGTGCCAGGGGGCACGGACCCCTCCTCACGCTCTTTATAACCCCCTGCTCCCCCTTCAGCCTCCCCCCCCACCCCGTGCCCTGCCTGCACTGCTGCCGGGGGGTGAGATGAGTTTGCAGGTCTCAGCTCTGCCAGGCAGCCAACGCTGGGGGGGGGGGGGGGGCAGCTTGTCCTCCCCCTGCAAAGCAGACCCCCGGGGAGGTGCTGGCTGGCGGCACCCCCGAGGTGGCGGCGGGGGGGGGGTGCACCCCGCTGCTGCCACGTTTGCCGCCCGTGGCCAGCTGGCCCGGGGGGAGGCTGGGGCGGCGCGAGCGTGTTGGCCGGCCTGTGAGCGGGTTTGTCCTCGGCTGACCCCGGGCGGCGCGGGGAGCAGGGGGGGAACCCCCCCAGGCAGGCGGCGCGGCCGCCCCCTCGCTCGGTCCTGCCAGGCCTGGGCCACAGCCAGGGCTGCCGGCGCCCGCGGAGGCGAGCGGGGACAGATGGCAGCGGACAAAGGGACGGGCAGGAGCGGGGTGGACAAAGGGACGGCTGAGCCCCCCCCTGCATCCCCCCCAGGATGTCTTCCCCCCCAGCGGGGTGCTGGCACCCAGCCCCTGTGCGCCAGGCTGGGGGCACCCAGGGGGTGCAGCTGCTGGGAGGGGATGGGGAGAGGGGAGGTGGATGGCAGAGAGAAAGGAAGCGGGGAGAAAGAAAGAAAGAAAGAAAGAAGATGTGAAAAGTGGAGAGAAAGGGAAAGGGACGAAAGGAAAAAGGAAAAGTAAAAAGAGAACAAAAGAACAAAAGGAGGAAGAAAATAAAAGTAAGGATAGAGGGAAAGAGCTGACAGGGTGGAGGGAGGGAAGGCAGGAGGAAGATAGGAAGAGGGGCAGGGCAGAAGGGCAGGAGGAAGGAGAAGGGAGATGGGGGGTGGGGGGGCACCCCAGCTCTGCAGGTGCAGCCAGAGGGTCCCAGGCCTGGCCCCCTGCCTGCTCTGCTGGACCTGCTGCCCCTGCCTGCCCTGCCCAGGTGCCTGGCCCTGGGCAGCTGCCGGCACCTGCCACCGTCTCGCTGCCCCACCAGCCCCAGCCCCATGCACAGCACAGCCCCACGGCGCGGCACACTCCTGCAGCATTACACGGCCCCATGGCACAGCCCAGCCCTACGGCACAGCCCAGCCCCCCCTCAGAGTCCCACGGCCCTCCCCACCCACCCCCAGCCACAGGCATAGCTCCCAGTACATTGTACATAGCTCCCAGTACACTGTACATAGTTCCCAGTACACTATGCATAGCTCCCAGTACACTGCGGGCACCTCCTGCCCCAGGGCTGAGGTCTGAGGCCACACAAGGCTGGTGTAGGGCACATTCCAGCCCTCCCCGGGGCTACCCAAGACGCCGGCACGGGGGCCAGCATGGCAGGGGACCCCAGGCCCCAGCTGGTGGTGCCAGCCCAGCTCAGGAGCACAGTAGCACCTGGGGGGCTTGGCGGCGTCTGTTCCCCCCTCCATGCCCGCGGCCACTGGTGGGAGGGAGTGCCACAGGCATCTGCCACCCCAGCTGTCCCTTGCCAGCACGGCACGGAGGCGGGCGCCCGGCCAGGGTGGCAACTGTGGCCCCAAGGAGGGCACGGCGCTTGCCAGCACGGGGGGACGGCGGGTGGCAAAGGCGGGGGACAGCAGGTGCTTGCGAGACGGAGCTCGCTCATCTTTTATTCATCGCAGCATGGGGAACTGCTCTGGCCCCTCGCCCCCACACCCCGGCACCGGGGATGCAGCACCCAGCGGGCACAGCTCGCCGAGGCCGTGGGGCTGAGCACGGGGCAACTCGCTTCACTGGTGACACGGGGCCGGGGCTGCCCCCTGCCAGCTGGGCACTGCGGGGAAGCCGGCCTGCTCCGGCACGCCGCCGGCTCGGCGCACTGCGGGAGAGTCGGGGAAGCCCTGACCTCCCCAAGGTCACCGGCACATCGATCTAGAAAGCGCCAGCATGCCGAAACCCCGGCTGCTGCCACTGCTGGGCTCGCGCCAGGGCCGGGCACGGGGCTGGCGGGTCCCCCAGGCAGTGCCACCGCAGGGGAGGGGGATGGCTGGGGTCACTGCACCCTGGTCAGCCCCTCTGTGCCCCACCTCTGCGGCACGCCGCTCTCGGGGGCTGGAACCCAGTCCTTGTTGACTCTCTGATGTCTCGCACCCTTGCGCCCTCTCCCAGGGTGGGAGTCTTTCCTCCTGGACCCACCAGGCTCTGCCTATCTCGCCCCCCTCCAGCCCGCCGCCCCCGGCTGTTTGGCTGGAAGCAGAGAGATACCTGGAGCGGGAGGGGGGTTTGCACGTGTTTATCTGTGTGCTGGGGGGGTTCTCCGGCCTGCCCGCCCGCCGGTACCCAGCTCTGTGAACGGCAGAGCCCAAATATTGTGCACCCCATCAATCTCCAGGCGACCCCGCCGATAAATATTTGTGCGGGGGCCGATGGAGCAGCGCTGCCCGGGGAAATGCCTGCTCCTCCATCTGGAGGGACCGCGCAGACGTTTGGCATGGCTGGCCTGGCACGGCCGGCAGGCGCGCTTGGGACGAGAGCCCTGGCACGGGCTCCCTGGCAGATTGGTGCCATCTGCCTTGCGCTGCAGCCAGCGGCGAGGCTGGTGAGGGGAGATAAGGGTCTGCCAGGCAGTGGGAGACGCAGATGCTGGCACGGCGTGGAGGTCCCTGCCTCCCCCCGGGGTGCCGTCCACCGCCGGTGGCACAGTCGGCTGCACGCGGCAGCGTGCCGGGGGTGCTGGGAGCAGGATGACACCCTGGGGCCCACCGCCTGCTTGCCCCGGGCACCCATCTGCTCCCACCCTCCACAGCCCTGGAGGGGGGGCTCAGCCGCCAGGCACTGCCAGGGGAAGCTCACTGCAGGGCAGAGCCGTGTCCCCCCCACCCTACTGAGCACGGCAGCTGCGGGGTCCCTGCCAGCCCCAGAGCACCCCAAAGGTGCAAGGGGCCAGGACTGGCCTCATCCTGCCTCCCCCAGTTCCTGGAGCTTGTCTGAAATGGGTGATGGCAGGATGGGGATGCAGGGATGGGGGCACGAGGAGGGGGGGTCCAGGGACAGGGTGTGCCAGGACAGGGATGCAGGGATGGGGGTCCAGGGTTGTGGGATGCAGGAATGGGTGCAGAGGGATGGGTATGCAGGGATGGAGACACAAGGGTGAGGGCGCAGGGAGGGGCACCCACGGAGGTGTGGAGCACTGACGTGAGGGTGCAGGGAGGGGGGCTCATCCCCCCCCCCCCCCCCCCCAGACTGGCTGCTGCCGTTGGGAGCTGCTGGGAGGAATTTCTCTGTAATGCTTCGAAGGTCCTGGCACCATCGACTGGGGAGATTGATTACCATTTTACTGCAATGCTTTTGACTTTCACCAGCGACCTCCGAGCTCCCCCCCCCAGCCCCCCCCCCCCCCCCCCCCCCCCCCCCCGCTGCACACCCAGCTCAGGGCTGCAGCGCCATCCCCTCCCCCACTGCGGTGTGCACAGCACAGCCCTGCACCCAGCCCTGCTCGCATCCAGCACCCAGTCCTGCTCCTAGCCCTGCTCCCAGCCCACCACCCAGCCCTGCATCCATCCTGCACTGGACCAGCAGCCCACCCTGCCCACAGGGGTACCAGGGGCCACTGGTGCGGAGCAGGGTGCGCAGGGGGTCGGTGCTGCGCTGCCAAGCACTGAGGGGCAGACCCAGGACCCAGCACTCCCCTGCACCCCATGGGAGACCCCCAGGGCCAGCAGGGCTGCGACGGGGCCTCCTCCCAGCCTGGCATCGCTCCTGCCTCAGTTTCCCCACGTGCAGCGGGGGGCATGGAAAGCCAGGCAGCTCGTCAGGCAGAGGGACGGGGGCCAAGAAAAAGCCGAGAGGCAGAGCTGGCCCTTGGCATTGGTCCTGGGGGGGGGGCAGACCCGGGAGCTCAGCCTCCCCCCTAGGCTGCCCCCGACCCCCAGTGGGGCGAGCAGGGCCGGGGGCTCCTCCGCCACCCCCCCTCCCCGGCGTTGCCAGAGCAGCGGCTGGGAAATTGTGCTGACACCAGCGAAACGGGCCAGGCGTAGGCGGGGGAGCAGGAGCCCACGTGCTCCGGCCTGATAATGGGGGGCCGCGGGGACTGCAGGGAGCCGGAGATGTCTGGCCAGGGGGGCCCTGCGTGGGTGAGATCCCCCCCAGCCTGCTCCCGCTCACCCCCAGACCCTTTGGGGCTGCTGGGGCGGGGGGGGCTGGCTGCAGGGTGAGATGTGTGAAAGGGGAAAGCGCGCCAGAGCGAGCGGGAGCGAGCAGCAGGAGGGAGCAGGCAGCGTGCGAGAGGCCGTGGGGATGCCCAGCCCATCACCAGTGGCACCATCACCCAGCCTGGCCACCCAGCGCAGGCTCCCACTGCTGCGGTCAGCCCCAGCGTCCCTCCCTGCCTCAGTTTCCCCACCGACACGGCAGGCTGGATAACCCCTCGCTACCCACAGCCTCACAGAAAGCGCTCGCGGTGGGCTGGGGCAATGGCAAGCGCCTGCCCCGCCGCAGCACCCAGCATCCTGCAGCACCCTGCGGGGTCCCACCCCTGGCGCAGGTGGTCCGCCAGCCCGTCCCGGTCCCCCTTAACCGGGGCACAGAGCGACCTTAACAGGGAAAGTGAGAGGCTGCCAGGCCTTATCAGAGAGTATTTACAGCCGCTGTGTTCCCAATTAGACAGTCAGGTGACTGCGGCTGCTGGGGACCCAGACGCTGGGGTCAAGGTCGCTGGTGGGGGGTGGCAGGGGGCAGCCCCCTCCCTGGGGACACCCACCAGCTGCGGCGCAGCCAGGGAACCCGCCAGCACGGGCACCCCAATGCGGCACCCCATCACAGCTGCAGTGGGGGTCCTGGTCCCTGCCGTCACCATGGCCACTGCAGGGCTCCCAGTCCAGCCCAGTACAGGGTACCTCCAGCCCTGTGTGACACTATACCTCCAGCCAAGCCAGCGCAGGGTGCCCCCACCCCAAACCAGTACGCAGCACCCCCATCTCAGCCAGTACAGGCTGCCCTCAGCGCAGCTTGCAGCACCCCAGCTCAGCCCAGTACCCCATCCCAGCTCAGCCCAGCATGGCCAAGACTCAGCCCAGTACATGACAACCCCCTACCCTGCCCAGCAGCTGCTTTCCCCCCCTGCACTCATGCCCCCCCCCCGCCCAGCCAGTGCCTGGGCCCCCCCTATCCCCAGCACAGCACCCATCATTCCCAGTGCACCGGTGGGAAACGGTGGTGCCAGGCACCATTGGGCCCCATCCTGCCTCTGAGCAGGCAAGCCACGTGCCAGCACCACGCGTGTGCACATGTCAGGAGACACAGCTGGGCAGGCAGGTCCTGGCTGCACACACGTGTGTGAATGCACACGTGCACATCCCCCGCTCTTTGCCTGTGCCTCCCACCCACCCAGGGTCCCAACTGGGCCCTGGGGCAGCATCCAGCCCCAGCTATCTGCCGGCAGAGGCTGTGCCCTGCTTTTCCCCAAAGCCCCGAGGGCTCGGTGGTCCCCCCAGTGTCCTGCCGGGGAGCACAGTGCCTCAGTTTCCCCACTGACACCCAGTGTATCCCACTGGCAGCCAGGCAGAGGCAGAGCTGTGTCCAGCTGCCTGTGCCCACCATGAGTCATGGCGCTGGCACCCCTTTTGTTGGGATTGCCGGCACCGCGGTGCCCTCCGTGGTGTCACTATCCGTCCCTGGGCCCCAGCCAGTGCTAGGCAAGCAGCCACCAGCCCCACGCTCCCCCCGCCGTGGTGTCCATGGGGACAGGCTCACAGGGCTGGAGAGCAGGGCTGGGGGGCATCACCCAGTGCTGGCTGCGGGCAGGGGGTTGCTGCCAGGAGGGGACCAACACCCTGGTCCTGGCATCCCTGGGCAGCCCGGCCTGGCCGTGGAGGGGCTGTGAACCCCTCAACCACCCTTCGGGGCTGCATGTCACAGACCCCCCTGGCTCTGCACCATTCCTGAGAAACTGAGCCCCAGCCTCACCCATGGGGACCATACAGCATCTCCTTGGGCTCCTCACCAGCCTGGGGATGTTGGGGTCTTTGGGGACCCCAGCTGCCAGGAGGGTGTTCGCACCAGCACGTCACCAGCTGGGGATGGCAAACCTGCCTGTTAAGATCTGACCCGAGTTACTATGAGCTTCCCCTTCCCGACACGCGGGGAGGTGGCGTGAGCCAGTGGAGAGGACAATGGATTAGGGACCTAATCCTCTGAGCCTGGAAGCCACCGTCTGCCCTGCCCCCTGTGCCTCAGTTTCCCTCTGTTGATCACCAAGGTTTCTAGAGTGGGTCTGACCTCCCTCCCTTGCTGTAGTGAAACCAGTCCAGTTCTCCCAGTGGGTCCATGGGACCCCCAGGAAGGTGAAGGGCAGGGGAGCAGCATCTCCTCACTGCACAGCAGGAGCTGCTGGGGTTTGCCCCCGCTGGTGTTACCGCTGTCCCTTCCCCAGCCAGCCTCGGCTGCTCCTGTCCCCACCTCGGTCACCTGCTGGGCAAGGGGCTGGGACCACGGCCTACAGCAAACTGGCACTGCTGGATGGCTCCCAGGTCCAGCCCTGGGGGCACACGTGCTGGGAACAGGCTGTCCCCTCCCTGCTCACACTGCCCACCCGCTCCTCACCTGGCTGCTGGCACAGGCAGCCACGTTGGGCAAGCGTGGGGTGCGGGGTTAACCCCCCCAAGACCCCGCTCTGGCGATGCCCACAGCCAGAAGCATCCTCAGGGACCACTCGCCTCCCTGGCACACGCCTCCCGGGGCAGGCAGGATCCATCCCAGCTGGGGGAGAGGGGCCACGTAGGCAGGGTGGGGGGCACCCGCATGGGCAGCAGCTCAGGTCTGCAGCAGGGATTGTGTCCCTGAGGGGTGTCCCCGAGCCGGAGCCGGGGATGGGACAGACACTGGAGCAGAGGGGATTGGAGATGGGGGGACGGGAAAGCTCTGGGAGCTGGCTCTGGCGGGGGGGTATCCTGGCACGAGCAGCACACCCACCTCTCTCACGGACGAAGTAAGCCAGGTAGAGGTCGAGCTCCTTGACGGAGACACTGATGTGGTGGGGCTGGACGCAGAGGATGGGGTTGGTGCACTGGCCCGACTTGACCAGGCGCTCGCCGTCGGTGCTCTCCAGCGGGATCCCTTTGAAGAGGATGACCATGACCAGGTCCAGCCGCCACACCTTGTCCGCCTGCCGCAGGCAATCGATGCGGCGCATCTTCCCCTTCTGGTCGGGGTTGGAGAGGACGCAGCACGAGGGCTTCTTGCCCGTGATGGAGAGCACGAAGTCCTCGCGGCACTCGGGCCGGATGTCCTTGCGCAGCTTGGCCAGGAGGCGCGAGGCCCATTTCTGCTTCACCTCTGGCTTCTCACTCAGCAGCTCATCCTTCACTGCCCTCTCCTCATCCTTCGTCATCCTCTTCTCATGCTTCTTGAAGTACTTGCGCTTGCGGGCCTGCAGGTTGAACCAGGTGTAGGCGAAGGCCCGGACGTGGGGGAGCAGCGCCTCGATGAAGGGGTGGAACTCATCCTGCGGGAGCAGAGGGACAGGCGGTCACTCCTGGCAAACCCACCCCGGCATGGCTGGGGACCCCATCAGGACCCACCAGGGACACCCCCACTGGGCTGCATCCCAGCGCAACCAGGTGGAAGGGATGTGGCAGACGCAGGTGCTCGCCAGGGGCAGGGAACTGCTCCCCACACAGTGGGATCCCCCCGCTCCCAGCAGCCCCCCACAAATCCCACCGACTGCAATTCTCCCAGGCAATAACCTGATGTGGGGTGCTGGGACAACCGGCACTGCCATGAAGGGGCAGGCATTGCGCAAGGCACGCCACCTCCGCAGCACCCGGACCCTCTCCCCATCCCACCCATGTGTGCCAGGATCTGCTCCCGACCGGCGCAGGAATCCCACCTGCCGTGCCGCCTGCCAGAGCTGCCGTGCCAGTGCCAGGCGCTGCCAGACCGCAGCACCCAAGGGACGGGTCCCACACACCCCCAGCATGCTGGCTGCTCCCGCAGGGGCTGCGGGTGCCTTGGACCTCTCCGCTCCCTCCGGACCAGCGGGAAACTCCCCCAGTTTGCCCCAGTTGTGGCCAGCCCAGTAGCTGGCGCCTGGCCCAGTGCACAAGGCGTGCTCTGACTGCCTTTTTCCATTTGGTGAACGCTGCTGGATGAGTCTGGCCCCAAAAGAAAACAAGGAAAATGCATCCCCCCTCCACGGCCCCTCCTTCCCACATCCCTTTTTTTTTTTTTTCCCCAGTTTGGAAAATCAGTGCTTCCTGGCTGGGGGGGGGGGCACAACCCACCCGTGGCACAGAGAGGTGTCAGAAGCCTTCCCAGCAAGGACTGGCACGGTTTGGAAAAGAGCAGGGAGAGGGCCAGGCATCCCTGTGCGTGGCCAGGGTGGCAGCAAGCTGGTCCCCGAGGGCAGGATTTGGCCCGTGGGGTCCCTCCTGACAGGTGATGATGTGGAGGGGGAAGCCCAGCTCGGTGCTCAGTCCCACCGCAGGCTGCCAGGGCCGGGCAGGGGGTGGCTGTGGCAGCCCCCAGTGCCACGCTGCAGCCCTGGTTCGCAGGGCCGTGCCCGGGGGTGGGCATCCTTCCAGCAGGGACGTGGGTGCTGCTCTGGGGGGGGACCCAGGAGGCAGTCGCAGGCAAGAGCTGCAGGAGGAAGAAGCCCTGGCAGTGGGACGGGGCGAGTGGCTCTGGAGACAGCGGCTGGCCTCGCTCATCCCAGGGCAGCGACGCCATTCCCTGGCCGAAGCAGCTGTGTCCCAAAGTGACCCTGCTTGGAGGGAACAGTGTCCCCTGCAGCAGGCTCGCAGCAGGCACCAACCCGTACAGACCCCACAAATTCCCACCCAGCCCTGAGCCCAGCACAGACCCCACTAACCCCAAACCAGCCCCTGCGAGACCCAGACCAGCTCCCCAGGCACAACCCCCCGGGGCAGCCCACAGGGGTCCCTCAGCACAGCCCCTGCCATCGCCTGCACCAGTATCCCCAGACAGACCCCACTGCGACCTGGCACAGCCATTCCAGCACAGACCCTCCCGCCCCCAGACCCTGGCACCAACAACCACCGGCATCAACCACCAGCACAGCCCCACTAACCCCCCCTCCCCCCCCCAAGCACAGACCCATCACCCTGGCGCAGAGCCCACCGCCCCTGGGAGCCGACAGTCCCTGCTCTGGATCCAGTGTCACCAGAGCTGTGACCCCATGGGTGTCCTTCCCACCCCACAAAGGGACAGGACCCTTGCTGGGGAACCCATCCCACCCGTGGAGACCCAAACCGGCCCTGGGGACCCATCCCTGCCTGGGGGACTCATCCTGCCAGGGCTGCTTGGTGGACCCGTCCCCATCGGCTGCTCCTGGGGCGGCTGCAGCCCTGCATGGCCGCAGGGGTCTGGTTCCCTCCCCAGCAGCAGCCGCTAATTCAGTGCAGCTGGGCAAGGGCTGGGCATGTGTCTTAAATCAGGGAAGAAGGTCAAAGAAAAGTAAGACAGGAGCCGAAAAAAGCAGCAGCGAGTTCCAAAAACAATACTTGGCCGGGGCGGTGGGCGGCTGATCTTCCTTGGTGGCCAGTTATTCAGACGAGCCCTACAAATTGCTGCCATTGCCTGGCCCCGCCACCCTCCCCAGGCAGCCGGCGGCGGGGCTGGCCGCAGGGCTGGGGCTGGGGGCTACCACGCCATTGTCCCCGTCCCTGCCCTCCCGCAGGGCAGTGCCACCCCAGGCACTGCCTCAGGGAAGTCAGGCAAGACCCAGGTCATCCCTGCTGGGGGTGGCAGCACCCTTGGGTGCTGCTCGCCCTCGCTGCGAGGACCAAGGGATGCTTGGTGCCCTGAGGGTGGCAAGTGCAAGCCCTGGTTTCTGTGGGGCACCGGCTTTGCCCCCCCCCCCCCCCCGGTGATGAGGATGTTCAGATCCCACACAGACCCACATTGAGGACCCCTCAAAACCCCAGTGGGCGCAGAAGCCCCTGTGGCCCTCAGTGCCCCTGAAGCCCCCGCGGGCCCCGCTTCCCAAGGATTACGGCGGGTCGGGAGCTGCACCGAAAGCCAATCAGCCCCTCGCCAACTTTCCCTCCCGCCTGGCTTATCCCGCTCCGAGATGCCGTGCGGAGTTAAGCCGCTTTAGCAGGGCCAGGCGAGGGCAGCCGGGGGGCACCAGGACAACCAGTGGGATGGCTGCAGCTGGGTGCTGAGGGGACAAGCTAAAGGACTTGGGGACCATCCCTGTGCCCTGCATCCCTGCCATGCCGCCGGCACCGTGCGGGCAGTGAGCCCCTCAGCTGGGCACACTGGCCCTGGCTGACACTGGCCCGCTTCGTGCCCAGCTCTGCTTCAGAAAGCAAAGCCAGGGATGCGCTTCCCATCTGTCCCTGTCCTCGACCTCCGCCAGCCCCCTCACCCCAGCCGGCAGCGAGGAGCGCCGGCAAAGGGCTGGTTAAGTGCTTCTCCTGCTGTTTTTCCTTTGCAGGGCTGGGAAGGAGAGACGTGCTGCAATACCCCAGACGAGACTGCTCCCGGGGCATTTCCGGATGGGAATCTGGCAGCAGAGCCTGTGCTTGGGCCTCATCCAGCCCAGGCTTGTAAAGCCCCGTGACCCAGGGAGGAGCACGCCTGCGTCGGGGTGCTGCCGGCCCCGGCACAGGGGCCCCTCGTGTCCCCCTTCCAGCGGACGGGTGAGACGCTGGCTTTCCATGCCGGATGCTGTGAAGGGAAACTGAGGCACGGGTCAAGCCCGGCTCTGCCCTGGTGTCAATCCTGCGGTGGAGCGGGGAGGGGAAGGAGCGATGCTGTGCGTGGAGCCAGGCACGCCGTACCAGGATTAACTCCTCCGGCAGCCTGGGCTTTAGCGGCGCCGGGGAGCTGGCGGGGTCACAGCTGAGGCACTGCTTCCCCCCATACTCCTGCCTGTCCTCAGCAGCTTGGCCGGTGCTGGGGCTCTGTACCCCAGCTGCTCGGCCACCTGCTTCCCCCGTGGGGATGGTGGGCGATGCTCCGTGTCGCCCAGGGACACAGTGCCAGGCATGGGCACCACGGCCAGGCACCACGGCATGGGCTGGCCGGGCATCTGAGCATCCTCCGCTCGAGCTCCTTGGCCAAACAGGTGGGGCTCGGCGAAACAGCCTGAATTTTCCAATGAAAGAACATTTCCTCAGGAAATTCCCGAGCAGTTTTCACGGGGGTTGGGGGGGGCGGGGGGCGGGGCAGGGGGGTGTTAGTCACCTCAGCAGTGGGTTTTGCTCCCCACCAGCATGGCCCCAGGGAGGAGCGTGATGCCATCCCCACTGCAGGCAGGGAGCAAAGCGGGGCGACCTCACTGCATCCCAGCCCTGCAGGGACCACACAGGGTTTATTTTATGAAAGGATGCTCAGCCTCCCCGCCAGCCAGCCACACACCTCCAAACCGCTGCCGGCTCTCATGGCCAACGCTCCTGCCAGGTCCCGCTCCCCGCGGCCGTGCGAGCCCAGGCAGGGGCTGGCAAGTTCCGCGCTGGGCACCGTGCCCCCACAGGAAGCCTTGGTGTGGCGGCAGGGGGGGATGCAGCTCGAGACATTCCGGTAATCCTGAAAATCCCAAACCCTTGGTACCCGAAAGGGGCATGGCAGGGACTTGCTGCTCACCCCAGCCTCAGTTTCCCCTCGCTGGAGCCTGCAGGTGCCCTTGGCACAGACAAAATGCTCTCGTGTGGCCCCAGCAAAAACCTCCAGTAGCCGCTTCTTAACTGTTCACCAAAGCGGCTCTCGGTAATAAGTTAACCTGGTAATGAGACCTGTTGCCGAGACAGATGCAAATGATTGGGAAGTGCTCATTAGAAGGGATGGAAGGAGGCACTTAGGCCCTGAAAAGCACCCAGCCCTTCCCGGGGCTGGCCCTGTACCATATTAGAGCCCATTTTACAATAATTGCTCCAGAGGAGGAAATCTATTTGGATTCATCATAAAGTATTTATTAACAAGAGCTTATTCATAATTTTTGCTGCTCGCCGGCATGGCGCGGCCAGGCTTCCTGGCCAGCTTGGCAAGTCCTAACGAGGCTTCCCCAGCCCCAGAGAGTGGTGCTACCATGCTGGGGGGAAACTGAGGCACGCCGCGCGTGGGGCAGCCGGAGGGAGCGCGGCAGCAGCTGAAACTCCTGGGAAAGCAGCCGGGGATGCAGCGGGGGATGGGCTGAGCTGGCCTTGCCGCACACACCCAGCCCCATGCCCCTGCCATGGGGCAGACCCTGCTGTCCCAGCCACGCGCCCTCCGCAGCAGCAGACGAGCTGCAAACCCAGGGTCACTTGCAAACCCCCTCCCGCAGCCCACGCCAGGTCCCCAAGCCCCGGTGCCTGGTGCGGGTGGACACGAAGGCAGGACACGGTGCAACCTCCCTGCGGCTGCTCTCCCCACAACCCGGGGATTTATTTTTTTCCCCGCCCCCAGCGCCGACAGCATCCTCCAGCTGCCACCCATGCCCAGCTCAGGGCTGCGTATGGGCTGGACCGTACCCACAGCAGGCTCTGGATGCGGCCACCCTGTTGGGAGGGTCAGCCAGGACGGATGCAAGGTCAGAAAGGGGCTCCCACACTTCACTTGCTGCCTCAGTGCTCAGCCCCACTCAGGATCAGACCGGGAGGTGGCGGATGGGCGGATGGGCTAATAAAGCACCCGGTGCTCCCCATGCGGGGACCACGGTGGCCCCCAACCCCTCGCTGAGCTGCCCTGGGTTCCCCATGCCCAGCACTACCCAAAAAACGCCCCAGCGGGTCCTGTGAGCCATCCCGGAGCAGGCAGGTCCCTGCGGGCACCACAAGCAGCCCCTGCCGGGCCGGTGCCCGCCTGCCCGCGCCTACGTGCCGGGGCGGAGGCGATGCCGGTGCTCGCCCTCGCAGGTGGTGCGGCTGCGAGCGGGGGCGCGGGGAGTGCGCCGAGGCCGCTGCCGCGGGTCACGGGAGGCCGTGGCAGGCAACAAACCTGCCAGTTGCTTTGGAAAACAGCAGGAAGAAAAGCAGCTCTCTTTGCAGCCCGGGGCTCAGGTGCCAGTGCTGCCTGGGCCCACGCCAACCGGCACAGCCCTCCGCGGGGAAGCAGCACCGCCGGGGGTGCACAAAGTGGGCTGAAGCTGGGAGCGGGGCGGGGGGGCTTCTCTGGCAGCACCGTACACTCACCACCGAACCTCTGGTCTGCCTGCACACACCTTCACCTCCAGCAACAACTGGCGTTGCTGGTCCCTGGCTTTGCTAAATAAACCCCAAACTGGGAGCAGCATGGCCAGGGTGCGGGGAAAGGGTAAGGATGCTCCGGGGATGGTACCCAGCACAGCCAGCACCAGCAGGTGGAGGAGCCAGGAGGGTGCTGGGGAGAAAGACCTGGTGGCAGGAGCACCTGGGGCCACTCACTGCCTCCCAGAGCCTCACTGGGATCCCCCAGGTGCCTCAGTTCCCCCAGGTGCCTCAGTTTCCCCAGGTGCCTCAGTTTCCCCAGGTGCCTCAGGTCCCCCAGGTGCCGTCTCTGCCTGTCCCCCTCAGGGTGCAGGAGCTGATGGCTCAGGTGCTTCCCCAGGGTGACCCCACCTGCCCCCAGGGTGTGGTGCTGCCTTTCCAAAGATGGGGAAACTGAGGCACAGCATCCTCCAGGCCAGCCCGCAGGAGAGGCAGGTTGTGACGGTGGCTGCTGGGGTCTGCAAGCAGCACAGGAGGAGTGCGGAGGGGACCCAGCCCACGGCCAGGGAGATGTCCCCCCACCCCGGGAAGCATCCTGTGACCAGCAGCGCCAGGGCCACGTGGCTTCCCAGCCGAAACCCCCCTGGGGCTCCAAGGAAGGGAAATGTTTTATGGAACTGGGAAAAAAAACAACTTTGCCAACAGGCCCCAGCGCTGCCAGCTCCTCCGCCCGGCCCTGCGTCAGCGCGGGGCCCCGGGGGTGGCCCGCTCCCCCCAGCCCCGCTCCCGGCACATGGTGGGGACGGCGGCTCCGGGGGTGGCAGGGCTGGAGCAGTGCCCAAGACCCAGCGCTTTGCCCACCGCAGACCCTGGGGTCCCAGCCTGGGAACTGCTGGGATGTGACGCTGGGATGGCGGCCGCTCGCACGCCCCGGAATGCAGAGGCAAACTGAGGCAGGAGATGCCCCAGGGCCGGCAGCACCATGGTCACCCTGGGAGGACAAGCAGCAGGCTCAGCATCCCCCCTCCAGCACCATGGAAGCCAGGAGCAGGCAGGGCCCCCCAGCCCTCCCCGGGCCAAGCCCAGGGCGCTGAGCACGGCTTTAGCCCCTGACGCAGGAGGTTTTATTTCCCTCCCAACATATTTTTAGCCCTGCCTGCTCTGTCCTGGCCTTTCCAAGGGGGATTAATTCCCCCCCGCCATCACGCACCTCGAAAGGTGTGGGGGTGCAGCAAGGAGTCCCCAGTTCCCTCCTGCGGGTGCCTGCCAGCAGGGAGGGACGGCTCGGGGCGGGGGGGCACCGGGGGGTGTCTCGAGCTCACGGTGCTCACCCCACTGCAAATCCAATCCCTGGCGGGTTGGAGCAAGTCACCGGCTAAAAATAGCCCCGGCCTTTTGCCGACGACCTTGTGGGAGGATCAGCCACCCCCGGGGCCCTGGTGGTGAAGAGTTCACAGCCCCCCCGCAGTCCCATCACCTTTGCCGTGCCACAGAAGTGCCAGCAGTTCAGCCCCCCCTCCAGCATCTCACGGGCTCCCTGGGGTTGGGGGCACCCCGACAGGACCCTCCCCACCTAGGGATGAGGAAACTGAGGCACGGAGCGGTGACAGGCCCTCGTGGAGAGCAAAGGGAGACGAGGGCATCCCCACAGGGCCAGCGCTGCACCGAGCGTGGCCGGATCCTGCACCCTGGGTGCCGAAGGACAGGATTGCTTTAACGGGGGTTGTTCATCCACTCTCGGCAGCCCAGCAGAGCCTTCCTGGGGAGATTCAAAGGCTGAGCCTGCCCGGGTCCTATTTCGGGAGGGTTTTGGATGTCTCCCAAGCGGCAGGAGTGGGGGCTGGCCCATACAAAGGGACTCTGTTCAGGATGCTGGGCTCCGGCGGTGCCCAGCACAGAGGCTGGTGGCTGTGGCCGGTCCCCCTGTCCCCTGTGTGGCAAGTTAGCACCCGGGGTTGGGGCACGGGGTAAGCACCCCTCTCCCCTGCCGGCTGCTGTTCCCCACCTGGAGGTAAACTGAGGCACGGGGCAGGACTGCCCTCGCTGCCCAGGCTGCTGCTGTAACCGCTAAGTGACACTGCCATACCATGGAGACGGCCGTGCCAACCTGCCTCGTGACGTGGAGTCCACCAGCCACCTGCCCTGGGCTACTTGCCCGGGCTGGCCCCGAGCCATCCCCCGGGAGAGTCCAAGGTCCCTGAGCAGGGCTGGGTGCTCTGGGAGCCAATACCCCAGCCACCGGCCCCATGGCGGAGCACGAGGAAACCCCCCGTCCAGCTGCATCCCACCAGCTCGACGCCAACACAGGGTGCACCAGGGTGCAGCCCTGGGACTGGGGGTCCTCCTACATCACCTCAGCAGCACTGCCCCCCCCCAACCTTCCCCAGGCCTTGGGGGGCTTTTGAAAGCCCCAAGGCTTGGGGGCCGTAGTGCCGATACCAGCCCGTGCAGGCTCGCACGCTCCCCGCCGCACGTAGAGCTGCAAGTGCCCACGTGCGCACCCATGGGTGCCGGGCACAGAAACCCCAGGGATGGGCTGAGCAGGCAGGGTCCTCACCCCAGCGGTAGCTGTCCTGTCCCCAGCCCCACATGGGACACAGCAAGGCCCCGGCTCTGCCCCGGCAGCTCCCCTCTCAAACCACTGCAGCACCACAAGGCGAGGAGGCTGGTGAGCGTGTCCTGGTTCCCTCCGGCGGTACCTCAGGATGCGATGCAGTCATCGCTAATGCATCTGGACTCATTTACGGGGATGAGAAAATGTTTCCAGGTTTCCCACAAAGTCCCATTAAGATCCCAGTCCCACTCTATTTTTAGTGCCCTCATCAACAACGCCTTCCCCAGCCACCCCGGCGCTCCAGGGCCCCGTGGGGCTGGCGGGGGCACCCCAGGCGCACGCCTGCCTTTGTGGGGAGCTGAGCTGCACCCAGACCGGGCGGTTGGAAGGGGCAAACCCTGGCCCTGTGCTCCCCAACCCAGCAGCTTTGCACCCATGGGTGCACCCCGGCGGCGGGGATGCCCCAGCCCAGCTTTCTCTCAAGAGCACCTAAGCAAACCTGGTAGGGAACAACAGCAAAAGCCGCCCCTGGTCGCTATGCTGGCCACGGAGCCCCACGCTGCAGGACCCCGCTCAGTGCTGGGAATGGAGAGGGGATGGCAGTGCCGGGTGATGCTCAGTGGGGCTCAGCATACTGGTGGCAGCGCATCCCTGCAGGTGCAGGGTCACACCCCGCAGCACCAGCTTGTCACCTGGCAATGGCTGGTGGCTGACCCAGCCACCCCTTCCTCCAGCACCAGCACCCCCCGGAGCCCCGGCAGCACCTGGCCCCCAGGCAGAGGGTGCCCATGGGGCTGGCGGTGGAGCTGGCGAGGGCACGCACAGATCCTGCCCTCGGCCCTGCACCCTCCCGGGCTATCTATAGCCATGACCTCAGCGGGAGCCGGGGCAGGCGCCTGGCCGCGCATCCTCCCTTCTTGGCAGGGCCACCGCCACAGCCCCCACCCGGTAAAGAGCCGCCGCCAAGCCGAGGCTTTTATCCCATATGTTCGCTAATCCGACGGGATTTGGTGTCAGGAACTGCCCACGGGCGGCTCGCAAAGGCCATTTCCAGGGGGGGGCTCAGCCAAGCGATGGGGAACGCCAGCCGGCAAGGGTGCTGCTGGGTGTCACCACCTTAGGTGACAGGGTCCAACCCTGGGGGCTGGACCAGAGGAGACGTGGGTGACCTGGCTCAGAGGAGGTCGAGCGGGGCACGGGGCAGGGGTGACCTGAGGACACCCCGCAGCTGCGCCCCGCAGGCGGTAGGGTCGCAGCCTCCCGGGTGGGTGCAGGGGGGGATGGGACCCGCTTGCTCTCCACTGGCTGCCCTGGGGGAAGTGGGGAAGGGGTGGCCCAGAGGAGGGGAATTTCCCTGGCTTTTTTCTCCAACAAACTCCACAGCTTGTGCAATTAGAGAAATTTGTTTAACAAACTCCCGGGGGAGCGGAGCGGGAAGGTGGGGTGGCGCGCGGCCAGGGGCGCTGCTCGCACAGGCCCGTGCCCTCCCCACCCGTGCCTTTGATCAGCGGCGGGCTTCGGCGGCGAGGAGCGGTTCCCTGCAGCCAGACGGCGGCCAGAGCCATGCTGCGCCGCGGGAAGCGCCTCGGCCCTGCAGCCACGCTGCCTGCGGCAGCACCCCCAGCTCTGCCCACTGGCCCCCTCAAACCGCTGCTTGGCAGCCCCCTCCGCTTTACCCTCCCACCACCCCACCGACCTGGCGGGCGGCACAACCCTGGCACCCCACTGCACTGTCATGCGCAGCCCCCCAACCTCCCGAGCCACACGTGTGCGCACACGCGTGTGCGGCGTCGGCTGGCGGGCAGGCGCAGGCTCCGGGTGCGCGCTCGCTTGCACTCCCTCTTTCTCATGCAATGCCATTTCCAGCAAAAACCCTTTACTCTGCACTTTTCGCCAGCGCCGCTTCATTGGTATTCACGCCGCACCGCTCGCCTGTCCTGGCGCACAGGTTACTAAAGGAGATTTTGCGGCGCAGCATGGCGGGGGTCACATTACAGCCCGCGCCGTCTCGCTTTCCCGAATCTGCAGGCAAAAGCCAGGGCACGGCAGGCGGGGGGTGCCGGGATCTGGCACACGGCAGCTCCTGCCAAGCAACTGTGGGACGAAGCAGCCCCGTCGCCCGTTGTACCGGGGCGAGGCGGGCAGGCGGCAGGGAGCTCTGCCGCAAACGGCGTGATGGGTGGCTCCCCCGGGAAGAGCTGGCAGGTCACCGGTGTCTCCATCCTTCCCGCCGTGCCTGCCGCAGGTTGGGAGCAGCTGGCAAAGGGGGAGGCCTGAGCAGAGAGCGAGGCACACGCTTGGCACTGCCACCACCCTTGCCACCAGTGCCTGGATGAGTCCTGGGGGGCATCCGCCATGGCCCTGGTGGGACCGTGCCCCCCCAGGATGGCGTCCTGGGGTGAGGAGAAAGCAGCGGCGCCTCTCGTTTTGGGGCTGGTTCGGGGAAAGGGGAAATGTCTGGGTGGAAAATCAACATTTTTTTTTTTTTTCCTTTGAAAGCAAAAATATTTCTTGGGTTTTCGTGATCAGAAACATGTTGGGGGTTTTTTTTGGACAACAGCCGGTCAAATACCGTTTCCCCGCGAAGGGAATGCAGGGGCCCTTTGCAAGGAGAGCAAAAGCCTTCTTAAAAAACAAGATAAAGACCCCAGGTTTTTAAAAAGTCCACCTGGCCACAGGCTCGAACACTCTCCCCAGGAAGAGAGGTCAGCAGGAGGGCCAGATCCTGGCATTCCCGCACCAGGCAGTGCTGCCGAAGGGTGCCACGGTGTCTCCCGAAGCAGCAGCGGTGGCTGGGAGGGCGATGCCCACGGCGGGCAGCCTGAAGCCCAGACCTGGGGATTTTGCCCAAAATGCTGATTAGAGCTGGCTGCTGGCCGGGGAAGGGAGGATTAATGCGCTTTTAAAGCAGCGGCGAGTTAACCGAGAAATCAATCCTTGGCAGAGGCTGGCCCGCGGGTCCCCCGGCGCGTGAGCGCTGCCGCACCTGGGCCGCGGGATCCTTTCCCAGCTCCTCTCCAGGACTTGGGAAGCGCCGGGCTTTGGCGGCCAGCACAGGGCGTTGGGTCCTGGCCAAGCTGGCACAGCGCGGCGCGGCCACGGGGGATGCCTGCCCAGGGCCGACGTGATGGATGGTGAGCCCAGCCGCCTGCCTGGGTGTGAACTGGGCCCCCGGGGTGCCTGCAGGGCCCCCGTGCATCCCCACCCTGCAGCGGGCACGTCCCAGGGGTCCGTGTCCCCTCCCCAAGGGTGACACAGTCTCGGGGTGCCCAGCTGGCCGGGGCAGGGAGGGAGGCTGAGCTCAGGCTCTCGCCTGTGCTGATCTGGTAAACCTCCAAAGGCACTTTGGTACCCAAAACCCACGAGGGTTTGGCACTGGGGTGCCTCTGGTCCCCTGTGAGGCTGTGCCCCTCTCAGGCTCAGCCCCACCAGCAGCCCCCAGCCACACCGTGGGGATGTCACTGGTGATGCCACATGGTGCCGGCCCGACCCAGCAAGGCTGAGCACCCATTGACACCCCGACCGCTCCCCATCACCTTTGCCACCCTGGAGGTGCCACGAGAGCAATCCCGGCTCCATGGGTCCCCGAGGAGCAGATCGTGCCCCTGCCACCCTGAGGCCCTGCTTGCACCCCCCAGCTCATGTGCAGGGGCTGAGGGGGGACAGAAGCCCGCCCGGCCCCCTCCTGCGAGCACTCAGCCCCCTCAGTGGTGCTCAGTGCCGGCACCGCCATCCTCACGCAGGAAGAGCCACAGCACGGCCGGGGGCGGCAGGCAGCGAGCCAGCCTGGCAGGGAGAGATTCTACCTCCCCCTCCAGCCCCCCTGCCTCCCCTCCAGCAAGGGACCCCGGGGACAATCCCCACCGTCCCCCTCCCTCCCCCCCCGGCCATCCCTAGGGCAGGTGCAACCACGCTGGGAGTGATGGTGGGGGGACGCTGGGCACCCCTCGGGCTGCCAGGGGCCAGGCACAGGGAAGGCTGATGCAGGCAGCACCGGGCAAGGAAAGCTGGCAAGCAGGGAGGGCAAGCTGTCCCTGTCCCCAGGGCCATCGCTGGCCAGCCCAGAAAGCCCTGCCTCGCAGGGACCTGCCTCCATCACCCCCAAAGGCAGGGGAGACTGCTCCCTGCTTTCCCTCTGGGTGCCAAACCCACCTCCAGGCACTCGCCGCCACGAACAGCGCTGGGCTGGGACCAACCTTGTGCCACCACGATGGCAGTTTTCCCCCGGGGGCTCACGCTCTGGGTGCTGGGGCTGCCCAGGACCCCTGGGGGAGCTGCCTTTGGGGCTGAGGGGAGCGTGGCCAGCTCAGCTGGCCCTTGGCACAGCTCCCTGCCCGCTGCGCTGACACCGGCCCATCCACGCCACGCCACGCTGGCCACGCTGCAGCCACCCCTGCGACGGGTCAAAGCAGGCTCGGGCTCCAGCTCCCAGCATCCATCCCCAGCCCACCCGGGCTCCGAGGGATACAAAAGCACCGACGGGAGCTATTCCCTGCTCGCTTCAGGATAGCCAGGGCCCTGGCGGCTGGGCTTTGTTCAGTGAGCTGCAAAAGCACGTGCATGCTTGCAGCGCTGGGCACGCGGCGGCTTCGCTCCCTGCCCCAGCACGGAGAGAAACACAGGCAGGGAGGGAAGCGCGGGCAGCGAGGGAAGCGCAGGCAGGGGCAGAGCTGCCCGCGAAGGTGAATTATTGGCGGGCGCCTCAGCGCACTGGAGGAGGGCGGCTGATTTATTGTGCGAGGCCTCGGCGAAGTTCAAGGTGATGCGGTGGAGAGTGGTGCAGCGCGAGCGCCGGCCACCCGGCCGCCCAGCTCTCACCCAGCGGCGGGTCTTATCCTGCCCACACCCCACGCCAGCCCTCCGGCCTGGCTTCGGAAACCACGCTTAGAGCAGGATCTGTTTTTCCCGGGCAAGGGTTTGAGATCAGATCGGCAGAAGCAGCAGGATCCTCGGCAGTGGGGCCGGCCGGGGCAGGCGGGCACGGCACGGCGGGCGCCTCCCGGGGAAAGCAAGGATCTCCCGAAGGTTGCATTTAAAGAACGGCCTCATTGTTTTTCCCAAACAATACTCAGCAGATGGGAGAATTGAAAGTGTGTTGCAACCTTCCCTCTCTCCCCCCGCCGTGCCCGGCTTGCTGTTCCCATCCTTTGGCAGCCGATCTGAGCTCCCAGCTGGAAACCAGTTTGCCGGAGCTACTGGTGGAGGGGGTGCACACCGGTGCTCCCTTCTCTCGCCAAAGAGCTGTGGTACTTTCAGGAAGGAGGTTTGCCAAAGGCCATCCCGGTGAGATGTGCCCGGCAGTCAGCTCCCTGGACGGCCACGTGCCCGAGCCAGTGGTGGCCGGGAGAGGCGAGATCCCTCTCAGCACCCGGGAGACACAGCTGCGACCGGGCCACACGGCCACAATGCCTCCTGCAACCCGGATTCGTCCCCCAGGCACCGCGGCGTGCCTGTTTCCTCGTGTGCTAGCAGCGTTTGCCAGGACAGAGGTTTGTGCCGGGCCAGCCTGGCTGGGCTGCTCCCCGGTGCCCCAGGATCGGGTGCCGTCGGCTACAGCATGGGCAGGGGTCACGCCTGGCCACCGGTTCCCGGTCAGTGCATCACCTCTGCACCGAGCCACTCTCCAAGGATGCACCTGAGCAAAGCAGTGGGAGCCAGGCGTCCCACCGGGGTCTGCGCAGAGACCCTCTCCCCTATTTCAGGCCCCAGCAGACCCATGGGGGCTGGGAGAGGGGAGAGGGTCTCCAGCTGGACCCCAACAGGACACCTGGCTCCCACCGCTCCGGCTGCCTCCGAAGCCAGCTTCCATCTCCCTCTGCTCCCAGCCTACGGGGTGCGGGGGGGTGGGGGGGCAACCACCAGATGCCAGAGATGAGCCAGAGGTTTGCAGGAGCATCACCACCGGTCATAAAATTTGCACGTCTCCCCCTGGGAGCATCCCAAATCTGCCCCCCCAGCTTCGTAGCAGATCCAGAAGACGGGATAACTGTTACGGCTCTGCAAACCCTGTCGGCTCCCCGGCGGCAGCTCCCCAGGGACACACGTGTGGGGCTGGCGGTGGGTGCTCGGTGCCGGCGGTGGGTGCTCGGGGCCGGCGGTGGGTGCTCGGGGCCGGGGTTATTTTGAAGCGCCAGCAGCCGGAGCCCTCCCCGGCTTCCCCGTGGGCAGGGTGAGGCCTCATGCGTGGCGGCGGTGCCGGTGCCGCTTCCCTGCTAATCCAGGCAGCTCCCTCATGACTTCCCAGCCGGTCCCTGAAGGGGGGACAGAGGTGAGCAGGGGGAGCAGGAGGAAGTCCCCGAGCAGGGACAGAGAGCTGAGGAGGGCACAAAGTCACCCTCCTCGCCCGACGGGTGACTCGGCTGAGGGCCTGGCAGGGAATATGTCATGGACGATGTCTTTGCCAGGGCTATTTTGGTGCCGCGGGGCTGCCAAGCCCCGGCTGGGCCCAGCTCCGGCCGGGAAGGGCGGCTGCCCACGCGGTAGCCGGGGTCGGAGTGGCCGTGCCGGGCTCGAGGGCTGGCGGTGGTGGTAGCGGCGGGGAGATGCGCAAAGGCAGAGGCAAGGGCGGCTCCCGCGCACGTTCCAATGTATCCACATCACCATCCACGGCTCCCGAGCCCGGGCGAGCCTCCCTGCTGCGCGGGTGGGATGGGAACGGCTCGGCTGGCGGCGGGGGGAGCACTGGGGGGGTCGGATCCGGTAGGTGCAGACGACGTCTGATCCCATCCGAGCTGGGCTGGATTGGAGCTGAGGCTACGCCAGGGCAAGGCAGGGGGCGGGAGCGGGGGGAGAAACCGGAGCCTTCCCCGCGCGAAGGCGGCGGGGCGGAGGCTGGGATCCGTGGAGGAAAAACCAACTCCCCCCCGTCGGCTGGGCGAAGCGCTGGGAAGAGCACGGGGCTGCGGGCAGAGGGGCTCCTGCCAGCCCCCAGCCTGGGCAGCAAACACACCACTCCCCCCATCCCACCAGTGCTGGTAGTGGGCAACAACAGGCTCTGCCAAGTGGGATGGTGGGGAGGCGGTGGGACCCCTGGGACGATTAGAGTTGGGGCGGGAGAGGGGCAGAAAAGAAAGGAAAAGAATAGGCGGGAATAGGAAAAGAATAGGAAAGAAAAGAAAAAGAATAGGAAAGCATAATAAAGAAAAGAATAGGAAAGAATAATAATGAAAAGGAAAGAAAAGAACAGGAAAGAATAGAAAAGAAAGATAAAAACATAGAAGAAAAAGATAAAAAGATAAAAGAAAAAGAAGAATGATAAAAGAAAAAAGAAAAAAGAACGGTAAGAGGAAAGAAAAAGAAAAGAAAAAGAAAATTGAGAAGAAAAAAGAATAAGAAAATAAACCCAAAAAAAGACAGACTGAGGTGTGACCCCTGCCAAGTCAACCACACCACGGGGAGCACCATCCCCAGGGTCATTCGGGCAGCCCCAGTGCTGCCCACCCGTGCCAGTACCCGTGCCTATGCCGCCGCCAGCCTCACCCGCTGCACTGCACCCAGCGAGGCCGGACCCCACGCCACCTCCGGCACAACACAGGTGCCACCACGCTGCCGAGGGGACCCCCCCGAACGCCTACGGGGCAGCTGGGTCCAAGGCTCTGTCTGAGGTGGGGCCGGATCCTGCCCACCGCTCCGGCCCAGGGGATGGGGTCTGGCAGGAGGACCCCCCGACGCAGACACAGGGGTCCGGCAGCAGCCCCCCTGCCCCCCCAGAGCTGAGCCCCCGCGGGGTGCGGCACAAGGCCGGGTTTGGAGCAGGCACCAGCTGCCAGGAGGGAAGAGGTTACGAGCCGGGGGGGGAAGCTGCCTGCTCAATAATTAAATAAATATCAGCGATCAATAAGGACAGAGCAAAGGCAGAGCCGCAGTGGTTGTGGTGCAGGCAAAGGTGGGGGGGGTCCCCCCGAAGTGTTCCCCCCCTGCAGCCATACCGGCTGTTGCAGGGAGACTTCAGGGACGCCCCCCTTGCCCGTGCCACAGGCCCTGGCACGGCCACCCCACCGCGCGCCACCGGGCCACGTCGGCGTGGCCTGGAGTGACACCAGCGGCCCACGCACACGGCTCGGGGCTGCCCCTCGACACCCCTACGCACAGACGGGGACCAGCATCGCCCCTCACCCCAGACCCTGGGGGGGGGGTGCCCCCCACACCCTGCCATGCACGACCCCCATTGCCTGCTCGCCCGCCAGCGTGGCATGGTGCAGCTGGTTTCAAATTGTCCCAAACTTGGAGGATTTTGAAGAAAAAGCCAGTGCCCCCCACACACACCTCCTTGCACCCCACCATGTGCAGCCGGACTGGGGGGGGGGGAAGTTTCACGCTACACAAGAGGCGACGCAGCCGAGGCCGAACCCGCAGCGCCAAGCCCCCCCCCAGCCTCCCCAAACCCAACCGGGGACCCCCTGCACCCCACTGCACCCCCCTGCAGCCCCGAAGCCGCCGGCTTCCCCGCACCACCCATCTCCAGGCGCAACCAGAAAAAAAAAATAAAACCCAAACCACAACGCAACCCTCTCCTTCCCCCGTGCCCCAAGTGAAAGCGAAGGGCAGAAAATCCCCCAAAAGCACGAGAAACACCCAAAAAAACCCTAAAAAAGGCGCAGGGAGGGGGGGGGGGTAAGCAAGAGGGAAACGCGGCTCCTCCAAGCAGCCCCAACCCGCCCTTTTCCCTGTTATGATTATTTTTATCAAGGGGGGTGGGGTGGGGGGGTGTTTTTTCATTTTTGTTGGGTTTTTTGTGTTGGTTTTTTTTCATTGCAACTGTAAAGTCTGTTGCGGCGGAGGGGGGGGGGAAATTGGGGGGGGACGCGGAGGGGGGGGGCTCGGTTACCTGGGTCAGGCAGAGAGGAGACGAATACATCCCGAGCCGTGCTGGGAAAGTGGCTAATTGCAGGGCTGAGACTCGAGGCGTAAAAGTTACTGAGTCATTTCGGAGGCTGGAGCAGTCCGGGCGTTTTTTCTCTCTCTCTCCTCCGGAGCGGCTCTGCGGGGCCAGGGGGGGGGCAGCCGGGCAGGGGGGGGCGGCCCCGCGGGAGGGGGGGCCGAGGAGGAAATAAAAAGGGTCCAACTTCCACCCCCCAAAAAAAAGAAAAAAAAATTAAAAAGCAAAAATCTTCCCCCCCCCTTGGAAAATAAAGCGCTTTTTTTGTTGTTGTTGTTGTTTGGTGGGGGGGGGCCGTTTTAAAGAGGGAAAAGGCTCATCTTCGCCCGGGGGGGGTAGGGGTCGGGGGGGGTCCGCGCCCAGCCTGCAGGCAGGGGCAGCGGGGAAGTTAGAGGGGAAGCGGCTCCATCCGAGACACGGGCAGCGGAGAGAGGGAGGAAAGAAAGAATGAGAAAATGAAAAAAAAAAAAAAAAAAAGAGAGAGAGAGAAAGAAAAAAAAAAAAAAAAGGAGCGAGGAATGAAGTGACGTTATGAAAAAAGCCCATCCCAAAATATTACATCCCATTTAAAGATGTAGGAACCCCCTTTGGCTCGCAGGGCCCAGCGCTGCGGGGCAGGGGCGAGGGGAGGGGGGGGGGGGCAAGCCCCCCCATGCCCCCGCCCGGGCCAGCCAGCGCGGGCTTAGTTTAGGGGGGTTGATTTTTTTTTAATTATGATTATTATTTTTTTTTAATAAACGGAGCCAATACGGCGCGGGGAGAGCAAAAAAAACCCTGCAGATTCATGTGCAACTTCTGGGCAGCGGCGTCGGGGGGGGGGGGGGGGGATTCCCCCCGTACCTCGCTCCCGGGGCCGGGGGGGGCCAGCCCCGCGCTCCCTCCCCCCCCCCCCCCTTACACCCCCTATTTAACGACCGGCAGCATCTCCCCCCGTGCCACCGGAGAGGGAAAGGGGGGGGGCAGTACCCCGGCAGCCCCGCTCCCCCCCACCCCACACACCCCCCCCCAGCGCACAAAGAAAGCAAAAAAGCGGAGCCCTGCGCCCGGCAAACTCCAAACCGCAAGTTCTCACTCCAGAAACGCCACCGCCACCGAGCAATTCTGCAGGCTTTAATAAAGCCTAATTAGAGAGCGAGCGAGGGCGAGAGCCACGGACAGAAAAACAAAGGGAATCCCCGGCTCCTAATTGTGAAAGTGAGTTTCAGCCCTACAGGATGGCGGGCGGGCGGCCGCCCCCCCCGGGCTGCCCGATTATTCCCCCCCCCCCCCCGCGCACACGCATAGATGGGGATGGGGGATTTCTTATTATTATTTTGTTTTAATTGCGCCCTGCAGTGACCTGACGCGCAGGCAAGGACCGCTGCCCGGCCGCCCCGACCCCCTCCCCCCCCCCAGCGACCCCCCGGCTCTGCCTCGCTCCCTCCGACGGGGGAAAAAGGCTTCTCCATTCCCGCTGCGCCCTCGCGCAACTCATCCTCGCCCGCAACTCATCTTCACCCGCAACTTTTGCCGGTCCCCGGCTACGCCCGGGGGTTTGGGGTCGTCCCCCCCCCAAGGCAGCACCGCGGGATGCGCCCGCACCAGCCCGGCTGCGCGCAAACTTCAGCGGGCGGCGCGCGGTCCCCGGGCCGCCCCTCCCTGCGACCCCCGGGGTGGGAAGGGGTCGCGCTGCCCCCCCGGGGGCTGGCAGGGGGCGAAGCAAAGCCCAGCACGGCGGGGACGGGGCGGAGGGGAGACAAATATTTTTTTATTCTTACATCGAGGATGGTGATTTCGGTTTTGGGGTTTTTTTGGGGGGGTCGCCCACCCTCGCCCTGGTGCGGGGAGGGAAGCGGCCGGGGCGGACTTGAGCGCGACCCTCCCGGGCGTCACTTCCAAGTTCAAGTCGGTGCGGCTGGCAGCCTCTCCGCCCCTTTTTCCGCGGCCATTTTCAGCTCCATCCAGCCCTCGGCGGGCTGCGGAGCTCCCCCCGCGCCACGACCTCGCCGCCGGGCGGCTCCCGCCCCCGCCCCCCCCCCAACCGCGGGGAGGGGGTGGGCAGGGGGAGGAGAGACGGCGGCAACTTCCCTCCGCCACCCCGGCACCCCCCCCCTTCCCCTCCCCACCCCCACCCCCCCCCCCCCGTCGGGCACCGTATTAAACTCCGCTGCCGGCAGCGCCCCGGCCCCGCCGCCCCCTCCCCAGCAGCCAAGTCCTGCTGGTGGGTGCACACGCAAACACACGCACACGGGGGGTTGGGAGGGGGTGGGGGGGTTGGGGGGGGGGAGAGGAAAGTAGAAGAGAAAATGAAAGTGTCATGGGACCTACCATCGCCAAGTGCAATTAACGGGCTTCCAAGTTGCTGCGAAAAGCAAAGCAAAGAGGGTGGGCTTTTTTGGTATTTTGTTCTAAAACGTGTGTTTTCCACCGAGCCGAAGGAGGAGAAAATAAAAATTAAAAAAAAAAAAAACAAAACAACCAAACGAGCGTCGCCCCCCCGCAAGAATTAAAAAATTTCAAAATTAAAAAAAAAAAAAACGAGAAGGATGAAGCCCCCCCCCGAGGGCGGCGGGCGCGGGGCGGGCGGTCAGCGGCGGGGGGCCATGCTGCGGGCTGGGCCGCTCCGCGCCGCGGGGCAGGGGCCGGGCCGGGCCGGCGGCGGCGAGTTCCGGGGCGGCTGCGGGAGGTGGCGGCGGGGCCGGCGGGTGGTGGCGGTGCCCGCGCCCAGCCCGACCTCATGCGCTGGGAGGGGGGGGTGGGGGGCTGGAGGAGGGGGGGGGGTGGGGGGCGCGGTGGTTATTTTTGGAAAGCGAAGGGGGGGGGGAATAATAAAAAAAAATATTAGGGGGGGGTCTTTTTTTTTTTTTTCCAAATTAAAAAAAAAAATTAAAAAAAACGGGGAGCGGGCCGGCGGAGGGCCGGGCTGCGCCTATGGAAAAGCAAGGCTGGCATCCCCCCCGCCCCCCCCAGCGAAGCCCAACTCCGGCCGGGCACGGCTCCTCCTCGCAGCCCGCAGCGCCCCGGCCCCATCGCCGCCGCCTCCGCCCGCCGCGCCGCCTCCGCCTCCTCCTCCTCCTCTGCCTCCTCCCCTCGCCCGGGGCACCGGCGGCGCTGCGGAGGGGACGCTCCCGGTGCGGGGGCGGGGAGGGAGGAGGAGGAGGAGGAGGAGGAGGAGGAGGAGGAGGAGGAGGAAGGCTCCGGCCCCGCTCGCCCGGCAGCGCGGCGGCGGCCCACGGACGGTGCTGGTAGGTGGCGGGGGCTGCGGCGCGGCCCCCCCGGGGCGGGGGGCTGCGGAGGGAGGCGCGGGGCCGCCCCCCCGGCCCTGCCCGGCGCGCGTGGGGGGGGAGGGAGGGAGGGAGAGGAGAGGAGAGGGGAGAGGAGAGAGGAGAGGAGAGGAGAGGAGGGGAGGGGAGGGGAGAGGGGGGGGCGCGGCCCCGGTGCGGAGCTACCGCAGAGCGGGGAGGAGCCGCGGGCAGCGCCGGGCCCGGCCGCCCGCCCCTGCACCGGGAGCCACGGCGAGCGGCCCCCGCCCCCGGGCATCCCCCGGCCCCGCCGCCACCCGCTGCCGCCGCCAGCTCCGGCCCGCGGGCACCCCCTCCCCATGGACACCCCCTGCTCCACCGCCAATCCCCGGGCACCCCCATCCCTGCCCCATGGGCAACCCCTCCCCACGGACACCCACCCGTTCCACCGCCCATCCTCTGTCACCTCCATCCCTGCCCCACGGCACCCCCTCCCCACGGACACCCCCCATCCCTGCTCCACGGACACCCTCATCCCTGCCCCACGATCTCCCCCATCGCTGCCCTACAGACACCCCCATCCCTGCCCCACGGCACCCCCATCCCTGCCCCATGGCACCCCCATCCCTGCCCCACGGACACCCCATCCACATTCCCCTGTCACCCCCCACCTCCCCCCAAGACTCCAGCACCCCCACGCCGCGCATCACCCATCCCCTCCAGGGTGCCCCATCCCTGTCCCCCCATTCCCCTTGTGCCCCCTGAGCACCATCACCCCCCCCCAAACTCCCCGTGTGCCCTCCAGCACCCCCTTTCTCCCCCCCCAGCCCCCCCCCCAGGTCTCTCTTAAAGCCACAGTCCACTTTGCAGCGGGTGCAGCCCCGGGGCGTGGGGGCTGGGGGGTGCAGGGGCCTTGCCCCCACCCCCCCCACCCCCCCCCGGATCCCGCTTGGAAAGTTAGGAGCGACCTGGGATCCGGGCTTGGCCCGGGAGAGGAGCCGGGAGAGCCTTTCCCTGCCTTTCCATCGACCCCTTTTGTGTCTGGACCTGTATTTTTAACCCTTGTTATCGAGTAATCCTTTAATCTTTTAATCCTTTCAAATAACCATGTTTTTCTATAGGAAGGCAAGAAAAATGAGATATATTTTTTTTTTCCCCAGTTTATTAAGGGGCGAAGCGCGTGCTGTACGTCGGTATTTTTAGGCACGCTTCGTAGTCTTGAACAAACAGCAACATAATCTCTGTCTCTTGTGCTCAAACGATTTCAGTGTGATAAATAAGATGCTAAATAATGCATTATATATTTTTAAAATAAAAATTAAAGCAAGCTACGCTGACATCCCCCCTAGTTTTTATTTCATCATTTTCTCCCTCTTTATTTTTTTTGTTGGGGGGGGGGGACAGGGACGGGACTCGGCGAGCCCTGCTCATTTTTACAAGGGATCAGCTCGATTTTAACAGGGATTTTGTATCCACTGGAGGTTTATTTTATCCAGCCCCGTATCCCCTTTGCCTGCTAAACCCACCGTGCGCATACCGAGATGTTGGAGGTTACACGGCGTAATTTGTGTGTTTGCCGGGTATATTTTACTGCTGTTCAAGTTGTTTGTCAGACGCTGAAGTACGACGATCGGCCTTATGGAAATGAGAGCTAATTTTGTTCCAGTTTTCTATCCAAAAAAAAAAAAAATTCTTTATATTTACCAGCTCTAGAACTTTTTTTTTTTTTTTTAAATCACCATCTGCTCCCCCCCCACTCCAAAAAAAAAGCCACTTCCCTGGTTTAAAGCTGAAAAAAAGGCTTTAAATGAGCAGTTCGCTCGCCTCATCCCAGCTCCATAAGCCTTCGGGAATGTAAACTCGGCGATAACTTTGCTCACGGAATACAATTTTCATTTTCTGCCCGACACCGGGTGAGATATGGCACAAAAATAAACCCGGGGAAGAATTTGCCAATTTTGCTCGGTTTCCTGGGCTGCCACCCGCCTGGCAGCCCCCCTCCCTTTTGCTGCGGCGATTCCTGGGATTCGAAGGGGACGCGGATGCTCGGCTTCGGGCTCGGTGCAGTGGGCAATGGCCTGGTGGTGCTGAGCCCAGCACCAGGCAGGCGAGGAGAGAAAAAAAGGGGGGCTGGGGGGCTGGGGTGGGGGGTGAAAAAGCAGGGTCGGGGGTTTATTTTTGCTTCTGCAAGGGCCTGGGACGCGGGACGGCGGGGCCGAGGGTTTCTGCTGTAGTTATTTATTTTTGTGATGCTGTTCAAGTATTTCCTGGATGACTCAAAGCCGGGGTTGAAGGGCTGCTGGCCTCGTCCCCGAGACACCCCGGTGGATTTCCAGGGGCCTACAGGCACGTGCTGCAGCCCCCCGAATTCATCCCGTATCTCCTGGCTCAGCACGGGGCCCCGGGACTGATCCTGTGCGAACCGTAACAGCCGTGACCCGGGGCTGAAACCAGCTCAGTGCAGCAAGTGGCACCTGTGCCCCGCCGCAGCGCAGGCGGCATCGCGGCCACCGTGCCACTGCGGCCCGTGGCACGCAGCGTGACTGCTGCTGGGGCTTGCTCGGTGCTGGGGGGGGCAGGCTCTGGGGTGCAGGTGCTGGGGTGCAGGTACTAGGGTGCAGGCAGGCAGTGGAGTGCAGGCAGGCGCTGGCGTGCATGCAGGCACTGGGGTGCAGGAGCTGGGGTGCAAGCACTGGGGTGTAGGCGCTGGGGTGCAGACAGGCGCTGGGGTGCAGTTGCTGGGGTGCTGGCACTGGGGTGCATGCACTGGGATGCAGGCACTGGGGTGCAGTTACTGGGGTGCTGGCACTGGGGTACAGGCATTGGGGTACAGTTGCTGGGGTGCATGCGCTGGGATGCAGGCGCTGGGGTGCAGGCATTGGGGTGCATGCACTGGGATGCAGGCATTGGGGTGCATGCACTGGGGTGCAGTTGCTGGGGTGCTGGCACTGGGGTACAGGCATTGGGGTGCAGTTGCTGAGGTGCAGGTGCTGGGGTGCTGGCACTGGGGTGCATGCATGCACTGGGGCAAGCATTGGGGTGCATGCACTGGGGTACAGGCATTGGGGTGGAAGCGCTGGGGTGCAGGCTTTGGGGTATGAGCACTGGGATACTGGTGCTGGGGTGCAGGCGCTGGGGTGCACACAGGCTGTGATGGCCGCAGGGCTGGGGAGCTGCCGCCAGACCCCGCTGCCCACCCGTCCCCGCTCGTCCCAGCCAGCCCCAGTTCCCTGCTGCCACCCCAGCCTCACCCCAACTCCTAGTGTAAACCCCAGGCAGAAAAACAGTAAAAATACAACAACCCTTTTTTTTGGTTTTGTTTCGTTCCTAGGCTGCCTGTAAACAGCATGGGGGGGGGGGGGCCGTGGAATTCAAACCCAATTTAATTTTCCCGTGCAGGTCATCCCTGCTACCTCAAATGAAAAAATAAAGGGGGGGGGGAAGGGTTGGGGCCTGATTCTGTTTCTCCTGGTGGGTTTTTGCAAGGGTTGAAGCCCCGGGGGTTGACGCTGAGTTACTCCGATTTTGGCGCAGAGACAGAGGGGCAGGATCAGGCCCTTTGTTCCATTCCTCAGGTTTCTATCCCAGCCCGGCTGCCCGCTCCCCACCACCCATCCATGAAACCAGCACCGGGAACAAGTGGAAATTCACCCCTTTCCCCCCCTCCAGTGAAATCTGTTGCTGCAAGACGCTGGTGAAACCCCTCAGGCTGCCCCACCCAGCCAGGTGCCCATGGGCAAGACCCCCTGCCTGGTGCCCCCAGCCCACCGCCCAAGCCCCCTGCCTGGCTGTGGCGCTGAGCCAGCCCTGCTCGCCCCCTTCTCAAACCTGGGGGTTCTTTCTAAAGGGCATTTCATGGTTGATTTGTGCTGCTAAGACGCCTCAGCGCCAACTTGGGGGCTCAGCCCAGGGGGGTATCGATACCCATGGAGCACCGTGGGGCTGGATAACCCCCCCACCGCCACGGGAAAATACACCCCCAGCCTCATTAGCCTCTTGCTTGGGCTCGTTTCTTGCATTTTTTGCAACGGTTTTTCCATTGCAAAAAAGGTCCTATCCTGCTGGGTGCACCGCTTGGGACTGCCGACACCGCCAAGCTGCATCCCTCCCGGGAAGGAGGGAGAAAAAGGGAAATAACCCACGTTGGGACAGTTTTGTTGCTGCCTTTCTTTGCTTTTAAAGTAACTTTTAAGGAGAATATTCTGGTTTTGACCAGAATTTATTTACTTTATTCCTGCATATGGCTCTTGGCCTGGCTCCCAAACAGGCAGAGGTCTGGCCCGGCTCAATTCAAAGCCAAAACGTGCAATGAAAAAAGATTTTTTTTTTTCCCTCTTCTCTTTCTTTATAAAGCAGGTTTTTAACTGGTGAAATTGTTGCTGACAAGGGGGGGTTCAGTTTAAAAATTGCTAGCAGATTTCAGTGAATTATTCTGCAGGAATTTCAAGGTTTTTTCAGATTTTTTGCTGTGGCTTTTTTTTTTTTTTTTTTGGCTGCGGGTTAGATGTAAAAAAAAAAATATATATATATAACCCCCCAATTTCCCTTCCCCCCCAGTATTTTTTCCATTGTCTCAAACATTACCTCTTCCCCCTGGATTTGGTGAAAACCAGTGCTCGCTGAACCGCAGCCAGTAAGAAACCCCCTTTGCAGCCCTTTCCCTGCTCCTGCGCCACGCTGCACCGGGAAGCCTGACCTCATGGGGGGCCAGGCTCCCCCCAGATGACCCAAAAACTTGTTCCTTGACATCAAAATGGATTTCGCCTTTTCCCCACGTGCGCCGGCCTCACTTGGTGCCAACACAGCTTCAAACCCACCAGTGGGGCCGCGGTGCTGGCGTCCCTAGCCCGGGGGGCTCGGGCACCCCAGCAGGGTTTTTGCAGCCACGTGTGGACGGAGGCGCCGGGGACTCATGCGAATGCTGAAATTTCACTCGTTAAAAAACCCTAACCAACATCCAAACCCTGAATGCAACCAGGAAATGTTTCCTCACATGATTTTTTTTCCCTTCCTCCCCCCCCCCCCCCAAAAAAAAAAAAAAAAAGAAATAAATCAAGTGCGTCCACTCTCCTGGGGCTGGTTTGTCACGTTGGTGTTGGGGTATTTGGGGAAATTTCTGGAGTGGGAGGAATGGGGAGAAACGTGGCCCTGTCTCTTTGTTCGGTGTGAGTGCATCCAGATTTGCTTTTTTCCCCTCTCTGCAGACGGCCCTGGCAGATGGGGGCTCCTGCCACCGTCCCGTGGTGCCACCAAGCCACCACGGCCACCCCTCGGTGCCGGGCAGCAGGGGACAGCTCGGCTTGGGGAGCAGGAGCATCCTGGTGCCGTGACCCCGGTGGCTTCCTCGGTGTGGCGGCGTGGCTCTGCACCGGCATGCCGCGGGCAGGTGCTGCCGCCGCACTGCACCCAGCAGCACCCTGATGCCAGGGGGGGTCCCCGAAACACCCACGTGCCAACAGGAGCGGCACCCAAGGGGACACACACCAGAAAAATCACCCCAAACGTGGCTTTGCTTGGGGGGGGGGGCGAGGGCGGAGGAGCAGGGAAGCCTTGCACCCTGGCTTTGGGGAGCAGAAAGTGAAAGTGGCTGGTGGTGGGTGCGGTGAGCGCGTTGGGGCTCTGCGCCCCGGTACCCAGCTGGCACCCCTGTCCCCTGGGGGTTGGGTCCTCGGGAGCTGCCAGGACAAAAGCGGCTGGCGGTGGCATTTTGGAGAAGGAGTGGGAGGGGGAGGAATGGTGGGGGAATTTTAATCAGTTGCCAAAGCAAACAGAAGCGCAGGGAGGTAACGAGCTACCTGCTCCTGCCGCCCACTCCAGCACCTCCGCCTCACCGCCTGCCACTGCGGCGCCATGCCCGGCCCCGAGCCCCCATTCCCTCCGTGCACGGTGACATCGGGGACCCAGAGCAATATGGGGGGCCAAACACCCCAGCAGCTGCGATGGAAAATCACCGTTACCCAGTTGCTCCAGTGTGACACCGGTGCCAGGCCTGGGGGATCACTCCCAGCACAGCCTTCGTGCCCGCTGCGCCCCAGCCGGAGCCCAGCACTGGCCCCTCGGGCGGCCTTTTGGATGGGGCGTTTGCTGCAGTAGGAAATGGGTTTGTTTGCCAGAGGAGAAAAACTGGCCTGGAATTTGCAAATAGAAAGTTTGAAGGGAACGGCAAAGAATTCTATGAGTTTTCCAGAACGAGCGTCCAGCCGTGCCGGTGCGCAGGGATGCGCCCGCAGCAAGGCGAACCGGAGCCATGTGCAAAAGTAATAGCGGGCGAAGGGTCCCTTCGCCGGGAAAAGTTTAGCAACTCACCTAATCAATTGCCAGCCTACGTCTATAGCTAAACCAATTACTGCAGACAAATTGGCATGACTATTCGGCTCGCAAAGCTCTCCGGCCGCACAAAGGGCTCGCTTTCCCCCTTCCCCTGCCACGATTTTACGAGAGAGGAAAATTACTCGGATGCTGAGCGTACTGTAAGTAATAAGGGCTTTGAAAATAGGCTCCTAATTAAAAATGATACCACTCCTCGTTTGTTTTTAAGCACACATTAAACTTTTTTTTTTTCTTCTTCCCTGCTGCATTCAAATGTTGGGGTTGCTGCCTTGTTTTTTTGTTTTTTGGGGTTTTTTTTTGTTTTTTTGTTTTTTTTGTGAAAACTGGCTTTCCGTGCTGTGATTCTGGTTTGATTTGCCTCCCCCCACACCCCTCCGGGGTCTGCTTCGAATTAGCGAAAGCCAAATCCAAGAAGCTGGAAAGGGATATTATAGAATTTTCCATGTCCTTATTATTTTTTTTATTAGTGGGACCAGGCTGCTCGGCCGAGCGGGGAGGAAAAAAATGGCTTTTGTGGTTGCGGCAGTTGTGTGAGCTGCTGGCACTGGGGCTGCGCTCGCCGGGCGCGGAGGCGGCAGCACCCGCCGGCAGCTGCACTCGCCAGCCCCGGGGCTCGGTGGGGGGCACGTCACCCAAAGCATCCAGATGGGATTGCTCTGGCCTGGCCAGCTGCGGTGCTTTGCCATGGTCACCCCCTTCGCAGCATCCCCGGGTGATGAGCAGGGGGCTGGGGGTACCCAGTGACGTGGGGTCCCAGCCTGCGGCATCCCAGGGGCCAGCTGGCCTGGCCGCGTGGAGCAGCACCGAGGGATGCTGTGCTACCCGCCGGAAGGTCTCTGGGGGATGCGGTGGTACCTGGGAGGCACGTGGGTGCCCCTGAGGCACGGGCATCGCCCTGGACCAAGCGCCATCACGCTGTTTCAGTGCCATTTGGCCACGTGGTGTTGGCGAGTGGTGCCAGGGACTGGGGACCTCGGGAGCCTCGGATTGCCCTGGGAAGGAGGCACGGGGTGGGAGACGACGACATTTCACGGTCCTGGTCTAGACTTGGCTCGTAAACCCGGAATTATTGCAGGAAGAGGGACTGCAGGCGGCACCTTCACAGGCTGCGGAGGGACGAGCCCATCCCCTCTAACACATCGCCCAGGCGAAGGCACCCATGCCTCAGTTTCCCCAATCTGCACTGTGCTGGTGAAGGGGGATTCGGCAGCCAGTTCCCCCCCATTTTCGTGCACGGGGGGCTCAGAGCAGGGCCTGGAGAGTTAATGCCAGCGACGCCAGCCCTCGGCTGTCGGCACATGCTCTGCCTGGCCCTGAAACCCAGCCAGCTCCAGCTCCGGCAACAACAGCCGCTATTGTGTGCCGGCAGCCCCGCGCGGGCACCCAGCTGCCGCCGCAGGGTGGGAGGGTGCAACCGGCGGGTGACAAGTGGACTTTGTGTCCCCGCTTTGGGCTGCTGGTTGTTGGCTTTTTTTTTTTATTTTTTATTTTTTTTAATAGGAAGCACAGAAAACAGGGCGTTCGGCTCCCGGCGTTTCTCCCAGCCCTCTTTGCAGCAAGGGAGGGGAAAAAATATTTTTTTAAGGCAACTGCTTGGCTATTTTTTTTGCCTTTTTGTTTTGCTTTTTTTTCCCTCTTTTTTTTTTTGCTTTTTTCCATTTGTTTTTTTCCTTTTTTTTGTTTCTTGGGTCTTTTCCTATGGTGGCCACGGATGCATCCCCTCAGAGGGGCTGTGTTTACCCAAGTGGCACCGTGTTTGTCACCGGGGCTGGCTTGCTCCGGTGTGTAAATATGTGGCGGGAGGCACGTGACTGTGCTGGCAAACATCCTGCTGCCGGCTGTCGGTGCTGGGCCCGTTCCTTCTCCCTCCCCAGCAGCTCCCGGCTCCCTCCCGCGAGAGCAGGGCCGAAGCCTCCCGGCTGCTGCTCCCCAAGCGCTGCCTTGGGGTTGAGCCCAAATCTCCAGCTGTTTTGGGGCTGAGAAGGAGCTCTACGGTCCCCAGCTGGGGCTGAAGGCAGAATTTGTCCCTGCTGTCCCATTCCCATGAGCCACAGGAAAATAGCCCCCTCGCTCCTTTGTTAGGAATGGGGAAACTGAGGCACGGCTCTGTGCTGGCTTTTAGCCAGTGACGGCAGCAGGAGCAGATCAAACCTGCGGGGGAGGATTTTCCTGCTGGATCCTGAATCTTGTTAAACCAACATTTTTGTGCCTTTCGGGGTGAGGGCTGTTGCTGTGGCAGAGACACAGGGTCTCGCACCCTGCTGCCAGCTCGGCGCTTTGCCCATGGGCTGCGGGGTGCTGTGTGGGCAAAGCACCATTACAGGAGCATCGCTGAGGTCGAGCACAGGCAAGGCAGTGGGGAAGGTGCCCAGCCCCGGCAGACAAGCAGGGAAGGCACGGCATGGAACGGAGACAGACTGTGGCTGCTCACCAAAATGCCCGTGCTGGTGCTCCCTGCCTGCCTGGGCATCCCGGGGTGGGAAGGAGGGGGAAGGCAACGTCACGGGCCAGGAAGCCAAGCCAAATCTCAGCCCAGTGATAACGTTTAACGTTGATTTTTGTATTCCCCTTCCTCCAACCTGGCAGGACTTCAGTGCCTGCAGAGCCAACGGCTCCCCCAGCCACCTCGCTGCCCGACCAGCCTGCATCCGCGTGTCCTCTCCATCCCCACCTGACTCCGAGGCCCAGACCTGCCAAGGGGGGGGGGGGGGCTTGGAAGCAGAAAGAGCCCCCAGATAAAGGGTGTTTTGGAGGGATGGAGGCACCCTGAGGTCAGGGGTTCTTTGACTGGGAGCAGGCCCCTGTGGGTGCTTTTCTGTGGCCGGGCACCGTGCGAAGCTGTGTCCCGCATCCCGGCCCTCCATGCAGGCTCATTCCCCACCAGCATTTGCAGAAGACCCCTGGACAAACCGCATCAGTCCGTTACCCCCCCTCAGCCCCCGGCTGCCGCTTCCTGTGCAAAGGGCACAAACGCACAGGGAAATCAAACTGGTTGCAAAAAGCTGGGCTGGGAGGGGGGCGATTCCCCACCCTGATAGCCTGGGCACAAGAAGAGGCTGCCGGAGGACCCCCCAGGCACCCCCGCACTGCCCCGTGTCCCACCCTGAGGTGGCAGCTAGGCTTCGGGGGGCGCGGTGCAATGCCTGGGTCCCAAACTGTCCCATGAATGTGGGGTTCGGGTCACATCCCCAAAGTCCTGGGGAGGACCCCGCCAGTGCCCCGCATGGCGCATCCCTGGGTGGGGGCTGGGTTGCTCCAGCCCAGCGACCCCAGACCCACCAACATGCCGTGCAGGGCTGGGCCAGGTCTCATCCTGCTCCCAATCTGTCTTCCCGCTGGCAGTGGGAAGTGCGACGACAGCACAGGCTGGGGGGTGCTGGGGAGCCCCGCACCGCCTGCCCCGAGCACCATCAACCCAGCTCCAGCCTCTGAACTGGGAAGTCGGTCTCAAAACCAGTCCGACTAGAATAACTGGGAAGGCAACTGTGGTTTCTTTTCAGGAAAAAAAAGAGATCTCGAAAAAGAACTGAAACTGTTTTCATTTGGACAAAAATATTCCTAGACATTTTTCCACGTTTTGCCAGCGTGCAAGAGCATTTGCTTTTCATTTTTCAATGGAAACCCAGAGAAATGTAATTGAAAATGATGTTTTCCCTGAAAAAAAAAAAAAGAAAAGGCAAAAAGCAATTACTGCTGAAAATCCGTTTTGGTAAAAACAAAGCGACTTGGTGAAAGAAAACCCTTCCAAACCTGGGCCTGACATGGCTCCCTGAGAGCTCTCCGGCCAGTGGGCGCAGCGGGGCTGGGTCCCTCGGGATGGGTGACGCACAGCCCCAGCCCCCAGACCCTCGCCTGCCACCGGGAGCTGGGGACCAGTGTGCCAGCGGGCGCGGGGCGCAGCGAGGCATCCCCACCACGTCCCCGCTGCATCCCCCGCGGCTTGCCTGCATTTTGGAGAGGGGTGTGAAGCAAACATGAGACAGCCTCAAACACTCGGTCCCATGGTGCTTTTTGGAATAGTGATAATTAAATTCAGACTTTTTTCCTTTCAAAATGCCCTGGAAAAATCCAATCACTTTGCAAATCAAAATAAGCATTTCCAATTAATCCTCTAACTCGAACCACATGGCTTTTAGGGAACGCGGTTGCACTCTGCTGAGACGCTATTTTTAAACTGGTGACGGCTCCGGCGATGTTCTGAGCGTGCTGCAGGCAGGCGCGGCACGGCCCAGGCAGCCGGGAGCTGCCAGAGCAGGGCATGGGGCACGGCATCGCCGTCCCCGCAGGTGTGAAGGCGCCAGGGCGGGTGGCACCTCTTGCTGGTGGCCCTGGTGTCTGCAGGGACATGGGCTGAGGCTTCCTGAATTCAGCTTTGCATGACCAACGTGGTTGTGGTGACCCCCTGCTCCTCCCCACGGCCAAGGGGTCCCAGCACCAGCGCCCCCCAATACCTGCCCTAGGGGCTGAGGCTGCACCAACTCATCACAGGCATGGGCAGCTGGCCGGGCTCGTGATCTGGGTGGCCCGGCAGGGACAGGGGTGGTCAGGGGTGGTGTGAGAGCAGCACTGGTGTCACAGGGGGAGGATGAGAATGTTAAACTCTCCCCCTGAAACAACCCCCTGGGTTTACTGTGGAGACCCTGTGGGGGGGGGGAAATCCCGGTGAGGCTGGCAGCGCCCATCACTGCTCCCCATGGTGCCAGTGGGAGGAACTGGTGGCACTGCTGGGCCACTGACCCCCTCTGCCACCTCCCCTCGCCACAGGGACGAGACCCCCAAGGGTGCCTGAGTGAGGGCACCCGGGGGGCCAGCTCCTGCCTCCTGGTCCTCGCCCCCACCTCACCCCGGCAGTGGCATTTCCAGGCCCCCGCTGCTGCGGCGGTGCCAAGGCGGTGCTGAGCCGTGCTAGCTGCCACCCGCCGAGCCCGGGGGGGTTTATTTTTAGCCCTGGCTGGGGATTTGGGTGCTAAGCAGCCGGCACCTCGCAAGCTGATTTGAGCGCTAAGCTGAAAAGCTGGGGACGTGGCCAAGGCAGGCGCAGATCTGGCCCCTGGCCCCCACCGGCCCCTGGCGCTGGGCGAGGTGGTACCCCAGCCCTCCTGGGGAGGGGGCTCTGGGTGATGCTGGGGGGCGGCATCCCCCCGCCTGCATCTGTCACCCCCCCACGCTCCCCGTGCCCAAGGATGCCGAGGGGCAGTGGGGGTGCTGGCCCCCCTCCAGGGTGCGGGGGCTGGCGCTGGGAGAAGCTGCCGTCGGCAGGGCGAGGCAGGAGCAGGAGCCGCGCGCCCCAGCCAAAGTCAACTCAGCCATCGCCGTTCCCAGGCTCAGTGTGCTGACGGGCACCCCAGTGCCCGGGGCCTGTGCAAGTGGGATGCTACCCATCCCCCCACCCATCCTCCTCTTCCTCACACGTGTGCTCTTGCACCGGTTTTTCCTCCTGGTCTGTTTTGGGAGCATCCAGGAGCCCCACAGCACCCCCTTTCCCCAGGGGCTGGAGCCGCGGTGGGGCTGAGGCTGGGTTTGGCACCGTTTCGAGAGCTAAGCCAGCACCTGGAGCTGGGAGTCGTGGGGATGCTGGGGGTCCAGATCACCCCAGTGTGGGGGCTGGAGAGCCCATGTCACCTGTGGAGGGAGAAATGAGGGTGCTGAGCTCCTGTGGGAGCTGCAGCAAAGGAGGGGCAGTGGAGCCGGACACTGGAGTGCTGAGAGTGCTTGGCCTCAGCTCAAGGTGCCCCAAACTTCACGCTGTGCCATGCCAGCCAGGTCCTCCCCACAAGCATCCCGGCCTCGCTGCCTTCATCACCTCCTGCCTGTGCCTTGTCCCCCGGCCTCGGCCATTGCCTGTCCCCACTGGGGTCCCCGCTGGCCATGCTGCCGGCTGGGAAGGAGCCGCTGTACCCTGGGGACACCCGGCACAGTGGCAGGCTGGGGATGGTGCATCAGGCACGGTGGGCAAGTGGCAGAGGGGATGACCTCGGCTGGTCCCCCCCTCCCCTTCCCCCTTCCCCCCCCCCCCAGCTACAGGGTGGTGCCCGCCACTTGCAAAGCCCCGCAGCCACCGCACCCTGCCAGCTGGCTGCCAGCCCTGCCTGGCACCCGCTCCCTGCCCGCTCCTGCCTGCACACGCCGCCGGCAGGGCCCTCGCCCAAGCCCCAGCGCGCTCAGCACCTGCCTCGCACCCTGCGCCAAGGAGCCCAGCCTGACCCTCCTCCCTGCCCGAACCGCGCCGTCTGTGCCACAGACGCCAAGTTTTGCCCTGTGTGGAAACGCTTTGCTCCTGCACCGATGGCTGATTTATCACCTGTAGCTCACAGCACCCAACACCCCACCGGGCAGCACGGAGCCCAGCCAGCACCGCTACCGGCTCCTCTTCCCCACCCGAGGAAGCCGACAGCATCTCCGGCTGCGCCTGGGCCGGTGGGTGTTTGGCAGACAGGCGCGGAGGCGGCTTTCGGCACTGTACCTGTGCCAAGCAGGCGGCTCCAGAACGCTGCTGGTGCTGGCGGTACACGGCTGGTCCCTGTGGGTGCCTGTGGCTCCTGGGGGAGCTGGCGGGGGGGATAGTGGGGTACCAGCCGTGGGGGAAGTGGGGCCATTCCCCGAGTGTGCCAGGGGCAGGGTTAAGGGTATTTTGTGGGGAGGAAAGAGGCTGCCATGCCTGGCTCCCAGCCCTGCAGTGTAGGCTTTCCAAGCCGCTTGCCGTTCCTTTCTGAGCTTATTAAGAGCTGGGCTTTGTCAATAAGGCACCATGTAAAGCACATTGTTGTCTCTTAGCAACCTTAACTGGTTTAAGAAGAATTTTGTTTGGTTTTTTTTTGGGGGGGGAATATAGAAGAAACGCACCAGGAAATGGCTGCGCCAGCCGGGTTCATCCGGGAGCACCAGCTCTCCCGCACGAGTCGTCGGCGCAGCACAATGGCTTGGCCCCGGCTCCCTGACGCCCAGCCCCAGCTCCCGGCCCTGCTCCCAGTTACAAAACGGGAGCGTGGGGAGCACTGGGAGCCTGCTGGGAGAGGGGGATGCAGATCCGGGAACGGGTGATGCTGGTGATGGGGAGGTCACTGTGCTGTGCCAAGTTGGGTGCAGGAGGTGGGGAGGGGACCACGTCCCTCATGTGAGGGCAGGAGGGAGCTGGGGCTGTACCCCACCGCTCTCGGCTCGGAGCCCTCCCTGTGTCCCCAGCCCTGTCCCCTGCACAGGAGGTGGTTGAGGTGCCACAACCAAGGGCAGCACCAGGCTGGCGGTGGCAGAGTGGACGGGACCCAAGGTCCCCCACTCCTACCCAAGCAGGACCAGGATGGATGGGGACAGGGGTCCCGCCATATCCCTGCCCAGGGTATACTGGGGTAACTGGGCCCCAGTCGCAGCCTCCCTGTGGTACTGGAGCTGGTTAATGGCAAACGGTGCCGGGGAGCATTAACCGAAGCGGGCAGGGGGGCGGGGGTATGAACAAGCGCAGAAGGTGAATCTGCAACCGCAGGAAGTCAGTTATTAATTCGAGTGAGACATTTTGCCCCTTGATTTCCTGTAATTGCGCCTTTATGTAACGGCGGGGGAAGGGTGGGCGATGCCATGGGGAGGGGGCAGCCAGCGTGAGGGGGGTGCAGAGTCTGGTGTCTCTCACCCTGCACCCCTCCAGCTGCTCCCCGAGCCCCCCCATGCCAGCCCCAAGGGAGAAGGGTGTCAGGGTGGGAGCCAGCATGCCACCATGTGCCAGGGGACGTGGGGGACCCCGAGCACATCCTGTGCCTTCCCCACAGGAACTGCCCCCCTCCCCGTTCCCAGCCTGGGCCCCAGCGGGCTGTTGTGCCCTTGGGGACATGACTGGGGCCTCATGTCCTCATCTCACCTCCTGGGTTTGGGGGACAGGAGCTGGCAGAGCCAACCACCCCCTGCGTGGTGCTGGCGTGGCGTGCAAACACGGGTGTGTTTGTGCAGGGATGCACTTGCACACGTGGATGTGACACATGTGGGCACATGCCTGTGTGTGCGCACTCACATGCATGCTCACACGTCAGTGTGCATGCATGCATGTTTGTCTGTGTGTGCACACATGTGCGTTGCTGTGTCCCCCCAGCACACACTACAGGGCACCACCACGCACATGCTGAGGAACACGGGTGCACAGGCAGGCCGGTGGCAGGGCGACACGTGTGCCAGGGCCCACAGCAGCCCTTGGTGCCGGCTGGCGGGCAGCCAGGACCGCAGCGGGCTGGGAGGGGGCTGGGGGATGCACCACTCCCCTGCCTTCAATTGGCTGAGCGGTAAATAAATAAAAGGGAATTAAATAAATAGAGGCGAGTCAGTTTATATAATCGCTGGTACAGTTTGTCCTGAACCTCTGCACGGATTAGAGAGCTGGCACCAGCCGTGGGTCATTAGCAGCTGGGCTGAGCCCCCCCAGTGTGGCCGCCCCAGCCCTGGCCCCCTGGCCAGTGGCACCCAGCCTTGCCCCCTATTTACCTACCCGGGTACTTTTTAACAAGCAACCTTGGGAAGGGCTGTGCGCATGTGTGCGCGTGTGTAAGTGCCTACATGGATGCGTGTGCACACGCGTGTGCCTCTCTGCGCACATGCGTGGGTATGTGTGCACACCAGAGGGCACACAGGTGTGTGCAGGCGCCTGCCTGTGCCTGAGCATGTCGGGGTGTGTGTGCATGGAATTGTGAGCCTGCCTGCATTTGTGTGCCTGTGTCCATGCATGCGTGTTCATGTGTATATGTGCATGGCTGTGCACGGACATACGCATGCGTGTGTATGTTTTCAAGCATGTGTGTGCCTCCGTGCATGCACGTATGCGCTTGTGGGTGTGCACGCACAGGTGTGTGTGTTTATGGGAGCATGTGTGTGCACGCATGTGTATTTGCACATGTGTTTGCGCGGGTGGGAGCATGCCAGCACATGTGTGTGCCTCTGTGTGTGGTGCACGTGTGTGCACACCTCTGCACAAGCGCGTGTGTTGGGGTGGGAGGAACACACACACAGCCCGCTCCCCCCGCCCTGCCGCAGCAAAGGTGACAGCGTGCCAGGACACACTGGGTGCCAGCACGCCAGGGTCCCCGTGTCCCGCCGCACCCCACTCTCTCCTCCCGATGCCCCAAACGCCCCCACACCCCCACCCTCGGGACCACAGCCGCCCCCAAACCTTGACACCCCCTGCCCCATAGGCCCCCATCCTCCGCAGCCCACCGAGGGAGGGGGGCCCGGCAGAACTTGGGCGGCAGGGGGGGGCCGGGGTGTCCCTAGGCTCAGCCCCCGCCCCCCGGAGCCCCCCGCCCGGCGCGGGGCTGCCCGTGGCCGTGGCCGTGCGCGCTCTGCTGCTGCCATCTAGTGTCGCCCACGGGCGAGCCCCGGCCGAGGGGACCCCACAGCCCGTGTCCTGCGGGGGCCACGGGGCACCCACCCGCCAGCTCGGCCCTCGCCGTGGGGGCTGCTGGGGCTGCAACCCCCTCGTTCTGGGCCACGAGGCGCTGGGGGGACCTGGGGCAGCAGCGGGTACTGGGGGGACAGAAACCCTTTCTCCGATGACCCCTGCGGCCCCACGCCACCAGGGAAGGGCTCGGAGAGGCTGGGTGCTGCGATGCCACCCAGACACCACTTCACCTCTGCCCCCCCCCAGGACCCCCGTCTCCCAAGGCATCGTCTGTGGCGGGGGGGTGCCGGATCCTGATTTTACCCACCGGTGACCATCCCAGCACCCTTTGTCATTGCAAGGGTTGGTGGCCACAGAGGGGCCGACGAGCAGCCAGGGATGGGTGCCACGGGTGGGCGGCTGCACCAACGTGGTGCATCTCACCCCACTGTCGTGGCGGAGGGCTGGGCTGCAACCCACTGCCGCAGCAGCCCCCAAAGGAGCCTTTTCATGCCCGGCGCTGGCGAGCAGCTTTCCTCCCTTTCTGCCGAGGCAGCTGAGCCTCCCCGAGATGGATGGCCTCACCCTGCGCTCGATACCTGCTGACTCAGGGACTTGTGCGCTAGCATTGACGGATCGGCCCGCTGCTTCCATCCCTGCGCCCCTGCATCCCTGCCGGGGCTCGGCAGTAAATCGGCTGTGCCGAAGCCAGCCAAGCCCGTGAAACACTCGTGTGCAGATGCTTGCTCCAGCCCCACGAAGAGGGGGGATGATCGATGGGGTGTCAGCAGAGATTCAGGCTCCTTGGTGCTTTGCTCAGGGACGTCTTGGCAGGAGATGCCGCAGAGGTATTTTTAGCTGCGTAATTCATAGCTACCTCCAGCCTGATTAATTTTTTTCTCCATTGGTCAATCCATCACGCGCCCTTCACTGCCTGATGGATGCGCGCTGGGAGCGGGGCGTGCTGGGAGGGGCTGATGCAAAGCCCGGGCGCCGGGTGCGTCCCTTTGCATCAGCTCCAACCTTTGCTCCTGTTTTATAGAGGGTAACGCGAAATGCGACAAGCCGGGGCGCAGTGTGGCAGCGAGACAACCCGCCTGTCTCAAGGGGCTCACACCTGGCCGGTGCCACCCAGCCGGCTGCAGTGGTGAGCGGCCGTGGGGCAGAATCGGTGCTGGGAGCGGGTGTTGACTGTGCACCAGCTCCTGGGATGCTCCAACCTTTGCCAAGGCACTTTCCCAGCCAGAGAGCCTGAAATGGGAGCCAGGGAGAGGCTGCAGCATCCCACATTGTTCGTCTCTAGTGAAAGCATCTCCACTTAGCCCTGATTCAGCAAAACAGTGTTTTTTTCTGAGCGCTGCTGCTCCCAGGATGAGGACAGACAGTCCTGGGGACTGCCAGCATCGCCCAGGCGTGCGGGCGCAGAAGGTGGGTTCCCAAAACATTTTAGGGGTTAAAAGCAGACGGCTGATGTACTTGACACCTTGGTGGGAGATGGGGGCTGAGGGAGCTAAAAGGACCAGCCTTATTCAGGATTTAGGGTCCCATTTGTGTTTGCTCATCTCCCCAGGCACCCCTCCCCTCCCACAAACCCTGCAAACGCCACGGCGAGCGGCACAACCTGCCCGTGTGAGAGCCGGCATGTGTGGGTGCACCATGGGGAACCCGGCAGTGGGGACACCCCGAAACCACCCCCCACAGAGCCCCTGGGCTCCTGCCAGCCCCCTTTCTGGCCCACCAAGTGTCGCTGCCGCCCCCGTGTCCTGGCGTGACCTGCCTCCTCCATGCCGGTGGCTGAGACCGGAGGCAGCGTGGGGCTGCGGGGGCCGCCTCAAAGGCCCAATTTTCTCGCTCTGAAGCCCCGGCTCTGTTCGAGGCATCAGGCAGGGCCACGGGGCCACCGGGGCAGCGTGGGTGCTCCCGAGCAAAGGGGCGCCGTGTTCCTGCTGCAGCACAGGGGGCTGCCGGGGGGGGGACAAAAAGCCAGTGCCCTCCACCTACGGCCCTTTGATACTGGCCCAGCCTCTTGCCCTGGAAACTGCAGCCGCCCACGGCAGGGTCGCTCAGGGCAGGATCTGCCCTTGTCCCCCCTCCTCAGCCCCCCGCCTGAGCCCTGATGGAGCTGGCATGATGCCAGGTGCCAGCCCTGCGCAGGGACAGGGGACACCCAAATGTCCCCCCCTGGGTTTGTCCCTGCCTGTGTTGCTCACAGCCGGGGCTTTTGGGCTTCCCTTGAAAGCCTGAGTTGCTGCAGTGGCAGCGGCTGGTGCTTCCTGGCAGGAATCCGCTCAGCCCATCTGCTTCCCAGAAATCTCACGTACCAGCCCGGGAGAGCCGTAGGTTCCCTTGCAAAGCGAGACGGGTGCTGAGGAGCTGCTGCAAACACCCGGGGACCCCACAGCCCCTGGATCAACCTCCTCTGCAAAGCTGTGCAGGGATTCCTCTCCTTCCCCAAACCAGTGCCCCAACCGGCCTTAAGTTCCGCTTAAGGTGATCCCCAGCCCCTGCCCTGAGCCAGGGTGGGTGCTGGGGGACAGACAGACAGACGTCCAGGTCCTCCCATGGGCACTAGCCCAAGGCCAGAGACTGGGCGAGACCTTCACGGCCCAGTAGGGAGATATTCCCTGTCCACAGCGAGTTTTTCTCCGTAAAACACTGATGGGAGAAAAGCACCTGGGGGAAGCCCTGGTGAGGACAACCCAGCACAGCCCCAGGCCTGGCTGGGACCTGGGGCAAGGCCAAGGTCAGCAGGAGGAAGCAGAAACCCCTGATGCAGGGAAACCCCCCGACCAGATGAGCCTGGGTGGGGGGATTGAGTCCCAGCCCTCCCCGCCTCGGTCCCAGCCAGGGCTGCGGCAGAACCCCCATGTCCTTGGCCCGACGTCCTGCTTCTGCCCCGCAGCTGGCCTTCCCCCTCCAAAACCAAGCGGCCGAGACCCGACCCTGACCCCCCAACCCAGCCGCCCCCACTCACCATCCACCACGTCTTCGCCCTCACGTCGTAGCACAGCTGCCACTTCACCGAGCCCTCGGCCACCAGTGCCGCCGCCGTGCCCAGCGCCGCCATCCCCTCCCGGCTACTCCAGGAGGCCCCCAGCACCATGCCCCATGCCCGGTGCCATCACAGACTCTTTCCCCCACCCCTAAAAGCCCCCAGAGCAGCCTCCAGGCATGGAGGGCACTTGGAGAGAAGCAGCTGGATGGAGGCGAGGAATCATCCCTGCCTGGGAGCACTCTCGCTGCCCCAGGGAGGCGGGCTGGCCGCTCTCGGTTGGGCTGGTGGGTGGTCACTGCGCTGCAGAGGCTGTGCCAGCAGCCGGGCACGCCTGCGGGATGGCACCTGCACCGGGGGGTCGCAGGGACCCCCGGGGGTGGGAAGGCAAAGGGATGTGCAGGGTCTTCGAGGCTTTGGGGGTTGCTTTGGCTTTGGCTTCCCAGCAAAGGGGCTGCTGCAGGTGCCACCTACAACCCCCAAGCCCCAGCGCCAGGGACCCTTGAAACCAGAGAGGTACACAACCATGTCCCTGCATAGCTGACGGACCCCCCCCCCGCCACCCCCTCACCGCTGTCTGCCTGTGTGCTCCCAACACGTGCACCACGGAGCCGTGCTCTGGCTCTCACACCTGACGAAACTCAGGGATGAAGCAGGTGGGACACTCATCTGAGGGACACGGGGGCTGGGGACCAGCAGAGCTGTGGGGGCTGATCTCTGCTTGCAGTGTGGTGGCAGAACCTGGTCACTGGCAGCTCCTGGCTGGGGGGTCCCAGCCCCCCTGCCCTGGCTTGGTCCCAGAGTGACCCGGCCCCAAGGATGTCGGAGGCTCCTGGGGGTGATGTCCTTTGGGCCCCACTGGTGCCACGTGTGCTTCAGGGATCCCCAAAGGATCCCAGCTGGGGTCATGCCTGTCCCCTTCTCCCTGAGCCCCGCTCTGCCCCCAGGGATGAGCTTTCCTGGACTTTGGGCTCTGCTGCAGGGAACCCCGACCTCCAGCGAGCACTGGAGGCTGTCAGTTGTCCATGTCACCATGAATATAGATGGATTTAGTATCCACCCTCCCAGTAATTACAACTTTACTGGGGGTTTGGGGGTTGTGGGCTGATCACCTCTGCATGTGGTTAAACTGGTGCTTATGGCTCCATTATCCCCAGCTGCAGCTGGGTCCTTCCAGGTGCTGCCCACTGGGACAAACTCCAGGCCCTGCTGGGTGCCCTCCACTGCCCCTCGCCCCCTGCCCTCCCTCCTGCCTGCTGTTTTACCAACGCTGCCAGCCAACATGCTGGCAGAGCCCAGCTCCTCCCCATGGCTTTACCAAAGATGCATCAGCTGCCAGGGGCATCCCTGGCACCCAGTGACCCATTGGTGATGCCAGTAGCAGGCAGGTGAGACCCAGGGTTTTGACGGGAGGATGGAGGAGGTTTGGGTTTTTTTGGCTTTCAAGGCCCAGGACCCACAGGTGAAGCTGGTTTTATGCTGAGCTGGAGATTTGATGACATTTGGGGAGATTTAAATGAGAAACTTTTGGGGATGGGAGTATCCTGCTGGCTGGGGTCTGCCAGTGCTAGGCCCTGCTGGTGCTGGGGGGCTCGGGCACTGCTGCAGGCACAGTGCCAAGGGATGTGGGAGATGGCTGTGCCAGGAGGGAAACAGTGGGAGAGGCAGGTTGCAGGAATTCAGCTCCTGGAAATAAGTAATTTCAAGGCCTGGAGATTCTGATTTTTTTTTATACAATTTTTAAATCCTCATTTTTGATCAAAAAGGCAGGCTTTTTTTTGGGGGAAAGAACTCAGGAGCTTTTTCTGAACGTTTCCTCTTCTGATGAGACTTGTTTTCATGCCAATGAGGTCTTGGGGCAGAAAATAAAGCCAATGGTGAGCCATGGGAGCAGCTCGGCATTTGGTGCCAGGGCTGGAAGAGAGATGCTTTGGGGCAAGGGTGCTGGAGGGTGGCATCAGGCAGCAGTGGGTGCAGACCCCACAGTGGAGGTGAGGGCAGAAAGACCACGCTGAGTGAGGAAAAGCTTCCTTTTTAAGAATTGTTGACTGCTTGAAGTGCATGGTTTTAAAGCAGCGTGTGCCGGCACATGATAACGTGTGTGTGCACGCACCAATATGCGTGTGCACAAGCACTCCCGTGTGTTTGTGTGCATTTCTGTGGGGGTGTTGGTACATGCAGGCGATGCACTGACTGTGAGTGGAGGAGACGTGTCCTGCTCAAAGCAGGGCTCTCCTGCCCTGGGGCTGCCACGCTGGCAGAAGCAGGGAGGAGATGACACGAGACAGCACCCAAAAATACATCGGGGGCTGGAGAGACCTTGGTGGAGTTGGGAAGGGCCTGGCATGTCCCTGGCTGGGGGAAAGGGCCCTGGCAGGATCTGGGGGGACCCTGCACCTCCTGCAGGGCACTGTAGCCCTGTCAGGGTGGTGGTCATGGGGGTGGGCGCCGTGGGAAATGGGATGCTGCCAGGGATGAGGGAGTACCATGCGGCCAGCCTGGTTTAGCGGAGCTGCTCCGCCACCATGGGCTGAAGCCCTGACTCTGTCAGTCTGGAAATGTTTTCCACCTGCCAGTGGGAGACAGAAGGGGGGTGACACCCCCAGGGCAGGCAGGGAGAGGTAGCTGCAGTGCTGACTGCCATGCCAGGTGCTGGCACCCGCCCTGGTGTGGGCTGGTTCCACTGTCCCTGGGGCAGAGCTGCTGGGAAGCAGAGCACCAGGGGAGCGGTGGTGGTGGGGAAGGGGATGGGCTGAGCCAGCTGCTCCAGCCAGGGGGTTCTGGGCAGGACTGCCTCAGCATCTCCCCATTGCCCGTGATGATCCCGTCTACTCTGCCTTACCAGGGATGTGCAGGTGCAAAGCCCAGCCCTCCGTGCCATGGTTCCCCTGGCAGGCAGGGCTCTGCAGCCTGCCACATCACCTCCTGGGGCGCCCCCCACTGCCCCCTGCCCATGCCTGGGGTGTTGTCCTTGGAGAGGAGGGAGGGAGCTGGCAGCTGTGCTGCCCCCAGGGTGGCCCTGCCTGTGCTGCTGCCTCGTGGGGGGTGGGGTGGTGGTGGTGTGTGTGTCCACGTGCATGTGTGCGTGGGTACGTGTGCGTGGCTGAGGGTGTGGATGTGCACATGGGTGCTGCTGCAGATGTGCGTGCACATGTGGATGTGCGCAGGCATACCTGTGTGTGCTTGGGCTCCACAGACACACTGGGGTGGGTGTGCACCACGTGTGTGCATGCTGGTGCACAAGGATGACCATCCTTTGTGCTTCCTGCTGCTGCCGCCAGTGACCCCAGTTCCTCTGCTGGTAGGGGGCTGACCTGCTCCAGGCCCATGACCACTTCATGGGGGGCCAGTCCCTGCTGCCCCACTGTGGCCACACGTTAGCGACCAGGGGCCAGCATACGAGATCAGACCAGGGCACTTGGGTCCCACAGAGCTCTGCACATGTGCCCTCACTGCCCTGTGCCTTGGTTTCCCTTGGTATCTTTTTGTCCCCTGGTGTCCCCGATCCCACCTTCTGCTGATCCCTGCAAGATGTGATGATCCCATGGGGGTGGCATAGTGCCGCCCTTGCTTACACTACGGAGGCATTGCGAGCAGCAGGATGGAAGACTGAGTCCATCACCTGGCTCCACAGCAAGAAGGGAGGCAGACGGGGGCAGGCTCAGGATGAAACCCTGACTGAGCTCATGTTCCCAGGTGATGGAGTTGGGGGCTCTGCTTTAAACCCCCATGTAGGACCCCTCCCATGAGGATCAGGCTTCTGGAGCCGGGGTGCTGGTCCCTCCCTGGGACCATGACAGCTTCTCCAGCCCCTCAGCCAGGACCACTGTGCCCAGATAGAGCATCTCTTTGGGATGTGGCATTCGGAGGTGGCGAGGAGAGAGGGGACCCTCTCGGCGAGGGATGATGACAGTTTACCCCCACCTGCTTCGACCCACTTCAGAACAAGCCCAGTGTGGCACGTTGCTGCCTCCTGCCCCCAGGGGCTGCAGCCTCCTCCCTGCCTGCCCCCGGTGTGGGGTAACCGCTGCACCCTGAAACCACCCCCCGCTTTGGGCCGAGCCCCCCCGGGCTGTACAAGCCATACAGCCCCCCCGGCACTATGTCGCAGGACAGGTGTCCCCCCCCGCCTCGGAGCAATGTAGGTAGGACAGCCTCCCCCTCCCCGGGGCAGGGCCGCTCCCCTTCCCACGGGCGTGACAGACACCCCCCGGGGCCACACGGGCAGGACCCCCCCGGGGTGGGGGCCATCCGTTCAAGACACCCCCCCTCGGGGGTGCACAGGAGGGGGCTTTGCACCCCTTGGGGCGGGGACCCGCCCCCCAGCCCTGGGTGCGGGGGGGGGGGCGGTGCCCGGCGGCCCCTTTAAGGCGGGGGCGGCGGGGTGACGTCAGGAGCTGTCCCCGGTGCTGAAGCAAGATGGCCGCCCGCTAGGACCGGGGCGGCGGCGGCAGCGGCGGCCCCCGCGCCCCCCCCCCCCCGCCCCCGGCACCGGCGCCGCCACCGGGACCATGTCGCTGCTCTGCGTCGGAGGTACCGGGCGGGCGGGGGGTTGCGGCTAGGGGCTGCCCGGCGGCGGCGGTGAGAGGAGGGGGGGGGCGGGGGGAACCGGGGCTGGCGGGGTTGGGGCGGGGGGAGGGGGTCGTGGGAACGGCTCCATTCACAAAAACCGTCGCGTGGATTTATGAATGAACCGGCGGGGGCGCGCGCGGCGCCGGACTCGGGGGTGGGGGTGGGGAAGCAGCGCGGGGGGGGGTGGGGTGGGGTGGGGTGGGCGCGACCCGCCCGCCGAGGGGCAACCCCCCCCTCACCGCCCCCGCCGCCGTAGGGAGCGCTCGGCAGGGAGGGGGCTCCCCCCGCCCCCCCTCTCCGCCTTCCCTCCCCCTCCGAGCTCCCTCCTACCCCTCCCCCCCCCAAACGCAGGCCCCCACGTGCCCACCCCCAACTCCCCCCACCCGTCCGCCCTCCCCCTCCCATCTCTCCCCAGATACCCCCAGCACCCTGCACGCCCCCCCAAGTCCATCTCCCGGCACCCCCACCCTGCAGACGCCGCCCCCCCCCATTCCCAAACACCCCCCACCCCAAACACGCCCCGTACATCCCCCAACGCCCCACACAACCCCCCCGATTCCCATCCCTCCAGCACCCCCTCCCCAAACACACCCCCAAGCGTCATCTATCCCCAAGCACCTCCGTAATCCCACCTCCCCCCCAAAAACCCCCAAACACCCCCAGACCCCTCTGTCTTTCCCCACTCCCCCCTACAAAGCCCTAAATACCTCCCACCCCCCAAATTACACCTCCCCCTCAGCCCCCTGCGTCCCTGCAGGCATTGCCCCACCTCGAGCATGGGGATGCTGGGGGGGCAGGATGGGAGCATGGTGGTCTCGTGCGGGTCAGGGGTGCTGGCCACCCCCTACTGGGGGGAAATGGGGGGACCACCCAGGGAGGGGAGGAGGGGATCCCCTCACCCCAGGTGAATCCCACAGTCTCAGGTTACTCCGGATTGCATGCTCAGTCTGGGGGGTGGGTTGGGGGAGAAGTCTGGGGGGGTCCCTTTCCCCTCTTTAGGCCCTGTGACAGCCTGATGGGGAGGGGGTGGCACTTGTGGGTCCCAGGGTGGCAGGGCAGAGGTGGCAGAGTGGCAGCTGGGGACAAGGTGGGACACAGGTTGTCTGGGATTCCCCTACCAGTGTCACTGCCCAGGAGAAATCAGGATGAAAACGGGGGCACCCCCACTGCTGCCTGAACTCAGCGAGATGGGGGGCTGTGCCCCCTCCCGCTCCCCCCCGTGTCCTTGTCCCTTAGGTGCTGTCACAGCCCCCACTCTCCAGGTAGTGCCACAACCGCACACAGGGAGCTGGGGGGCCAGGAGCCGTGCCAAAGCCGGTGTGGCCCCCAGCCAGACACCTGCCAGCCCCAGATTTGGGGTGTCCCCCCCCCCGGCAGGGGCAGGGCCATGTCCTTACTGCAGTTTAAGGGATTGTCACACGTGGTGACACCCTCAGTGAAGTCGGGGGCGGATGGTGAGAAACGGCTCCCAGCAGGTTTGGGCTTCCCCCGCTGCCCCGTCACCGCTTGCCACAGTCACAGCTGCTTTTGTCACCCTATTTTTGGGGTCGCAGGGGTGGAGGTGCCACCCCAGCGCCTCCCCCAGCCTTCCCCTGCCCCTCCTGGGGGGGCAGGGCCATGTGCAGCCCCCAAGAGCTTCGTGCTGGGGGTGTGTGCCTGGCTGAAGGGGCCCTGGGAGGTGTGGGGTGAGCGGGGACAGGGGTTCGTGGGGGGACGGGGGTGTCTGGAGGCAGACGGACAGATGGACGGGCGGGTGGAGGGGCATCCGGAGGGACAGATGGAGAGACAGAAGGACAGATGGATGGAGGGGTGGGGAGACGTGAGCAGGTAGACGGAGGGGTGGGTGGCGGGCTGGGTGGAAGGATGGAAGGAGGGAGGGAGGGGGTGGAGGGACGGACAGACAGACGGGGGGGGGGTCGGGGTGGGTGGAGAGGCAGGTGAGTGGGTGGGTGGTCGAAGGATGGGTGGGCAGAGAGATGGTGGATGGACAGAGGGATGGGCGGTTGGACAGACGGGTGAATGGGTGGAAGGACAGGGATGGCTGGATGGACAGAGGGTGGGTGGGCAGACAGGACACTGCGGGGCTGTTTACAGCCCAGCCTGGTTTTTACGCTGTGGCCAGTGCAACCCCCACCAGCTGCCTCCTGCCTCAGTTTCCCCAACTGGCCAACACCCCCGAGAAGAGGCTGATTACCCAGCCTGGGGAACACTCTGGGTCTTCCAGCCTGTTGCGGGAGCACCCAGCCCCCAGGGGGGTCCCACTGTCCCCAGCTCATGTTGAATTTAGCCCAAGGGTGGCACCCTGGGACCCGCCACCCTTGCAGCAGCTTTGGGGACTCATTAGTGGCCAGGAGAGCAGCAGAGCCCTCTCAGGGCCACCAGCCGCAGATGGTGGCAGCAGGACTTTTCCCCAGCAGTAGATGACAGCCAGGAGAGCCACGTGTTCCCTGGGTAATTGTTTGTTCCTGTCAGCTCGGGTATTTTTGGAGCTTTTCCTTCCCCTGCTCTCCCAGTTCGTTTTGGAGGCAGCGGCTGGCGGAGCAGGCGGCCCCAGTGGGTGCGTCTGGGTCTGGGGTGAGAGCGAGCTCCCGTGCCAGGGGTCCCTGTGCCGCTCTGGGTATGCCCCACAGGCAGGTCCTGGTACCAATTACTGTATCTAAGATAATAACGATAATCTATAATCTATAAAATCATACATATAGGGAAAAATATATAATATTAGAAGACACAGTGATGCTGGCCGTCCCCACGCAGTCCCCTGAGCTCCCAACCTGGCCACACTAGGGGGTCTCTGGGATCCTGCAGCCTCATGCCTGGCCCCACACATGTGAACGCCACCCCCTCCCCCCCCCCCCCCCCCCCCCCGCCGCCCCCCGTCCCTGAGTGAGGCCACAGCTCCCAGAGTCCTGCAATTCACAGGGAACACAGCTGCAGGGCCACCGCTGGCCGCCTTCCTTGGGACAAAGATGCCCAATGTGGGACCCTTGGGGCGGCACAGGACCGGCGGCCAAGCCCAAGGGTCCCCAGTTATTTTGAGAGCAGTGTGAGCCCCCACCCCAGTTTGCTCAGGGGTACCCCAGGGCTAGGGTGGGGCTGCCCATGCCGTGTTGCCTCCTTCGAAGCCCGTCGGGCACGTGGAGCTGGCGGCAGCCCCACGGCCCCTCTGGCGCTGGCAGCGGGTGATAAGTGGCTGGCGAGTGGCACATCTCTGAAATCAAATTACCTTTGATATCGCCAGGGCTATTTTCATCCCTCCTCGGTCACGTTGGTCTTCCACCCGCTGGCACCCGCGTCATTTAACCATTTTCCGGGTGCTGTGTCATTCCCTCCCTGCCTGGTCCCCTCCTGTGAGCCCCGAGGACGTGCCTCGCCCCTGCCACCCCCCAGCAGTGCCAGCATCGGTGCCAGGCTCTGCCCGTTCCCCTCCCCACTGTGGGCAAAACCTGGTGCCGCCACCCCCTGCACCTCCCGCTCGCAGCACTGGTGCAAAGCTGGGAGGATCAGCCAGAATTGGGGGCGTTTGTTCCTGTGGTGCTGAGCAGGATCTGGCCCAGATGCAGCCCCCACCCCCGCCCCATGCAATCAGCCAGTTGGGAAGGGTCCTCAATGGGCAGCCCCTGGGAGGGGGACAGGGCTGGGGAGTGGTTTGGGGGTCGTTGCTGCAGCAGAGTTGGTGGGGGAGCATCTCCACCCTCCAGGGGCTGCCGGAGGGTGGGGAGGGGAGGGTTACAGCCCCCCTATCCACCCCCCACCCCCCACCCCCACCCCCCCACCCCGGTTTTCTGTAGGAAATCTAGGTCAGCACTTTGGGAGAGGGCGAGAGCCTTAACCCCGGTGCAGCTGGGCTGGTGCCCTACAGCAGGGAGCTGGGGGAAGGGTCCCCCGACCCCCCCCTTTCCCCCTGGGGCGTGTATTGTAACATCATCTGTTTCCCCCAGTGGATCTGAATTCCCAAGCCGGGGGGTGAGGGGAGTTAAACATTCCCTCAGCAGATGAAGGCTGGTCATTTGGGCTTGCAAGTTGTTCCAAAGTGGTAGGTTTTTTTGGGGGGGACCTTTGCTACCCTCTGGTGCCCACCTCCCACTCATGCCTGATCCCCCTCCCTTGCGCCTGGCACTGGGGACCCCTGATTTACACCAGCAGGAGGGATGCTTTCCTCACCTTGCAGCTGTGGTGGGGCAGCGGCCAGGTGGGGTCCTGCCACACCCTTGGAACCCTGGTGGGGGTCCCCAACCCCCCGCACAGGGTTCTCAGGCTGAATCTCTTCCTCTCTATCCCTGCAGTTAAAAAGGCCAAGTTCGACGGGCCCCAAGGTAAGTGGCCCCCCACCTGCCTGCCCACCCGGGGGGCTGGGGCTTGGGGCTCGCTTCTGGGGCTGGTTGGATGTAGCAGGGTCAGAGGAAGGGCTGGGGGGTGGTGAGGGGACCCCAGGCTCGGCCTCAGCTCTGGAGGTATCATTTGGCAATGATAGGGGGCCACACACAGCAGTGGGGGTGCCCTGAGCAGGACGGGGGGGCTCGCAGCCAAGCCCATCAGTGGTAGGATCCATCCTGCCTGGCTGACTGGGGCTGGGGGTTGCTGAGGGCAGTGTGGGGGGACCCCATGGGAGGGTGTGGGGGGGGCATAGCTGGGGTGGGGGGCACGCCGGGGGCCACTTCACCCTCCGCTTGCTCCCACAGAGAAGTTTAACACCTACGTAACACTGAAGGTACAAAATGTCAAGAGCACAACCATCGCGGTGCGGGGCAACCTGCCCTCCTGGGAGCAGGACTTCATGTTGTGAGTGTCCAGGGGCCACCGTGAGGTCCCCACCCCTGCTGCTCCCCCCTACCCCCCATCAGGGGGAGGTCCTCTACTGCCAGTGCTTCCCCTGGACCCAGCCTGGGGGGGCTCACCAGAGTCCTGGGGCTGAGGGGCAGGCAGAGGCTGGGGTGGCCCCAGGGGGCTGCTGGGGAGGGGGTGACCTGGCACCTTTTCCCCCTCCTCAGTGAGATCAACCGGCTCGACCTGGGCCTGACGGTGGAGGTGTGGAACAAGGGGCTCATCTGGGACACCATGGTGGGGACAGTGTGGATCCCCCTCCGGACCATCCGGCAGTCCAATGAGGTAGGGAGCCAGACACGTTCACCTCCGCTGGACCCTGAGGGGCATGTAGCCCCCCCTGGCTGTCCGTCAGCAGGGGCCGAGCTTCCCCATCCCTGCTTGGAGAGGACCCTGCTTTGGGCCAGATCAAAGCGGGTCCCTGGCAGCTCTCCTCACCCCCCCTTTCCCCCCCCACAGGAGGGCCCTGGGGAATGGCTCACACTCGACTCCCAGGTCATCATGACTGACAATGAGATTTCAGGCACCAAGGACCCCACTTTCCACCGAATCCTCCTTGACACTCGCTTCGAGCTGCCGCTGGGTGGGTACCATCTCTGGGCACCCCAGAACCAAGGTGCATCCTTCCTTACCTGAGCCCCAGCTCATGGGCTTCGGGGGTCTCATCCTGTAGCCCCAAAAGCTGTGTGTGGGGGCTGTTGCATGAGTGCATGTGTCTGTGTATCAGTTGGGGTCTTTGCCCTTGCAGATATCCCTGAGGAGGAGGCCAGGTATTGGGCCAAGAAACTGGAGCAGCTCAATGCCATGCGGGACCAGGACGATGTAAGTCAGTGCAGTCAGACCTGGGGCGAGGGCTGGCCAGGGAGCAGTGGTGCTGCGAGCAGGCAGCCCTCAGTGGCCTGTCTCTTCCCAGTATGCCTTCCAGGAGGAGCAGGAAAAGCCTCTGCCTGTTCACAGCTCCCAGTGCTGTAAGTGCTACCCTGTCCCTGCCCTGCTGCAGGACCCCCCCACTGCCCCGTCTCCCCAGCTCCCCACATCAGTGATGCGCAGGAGCAGGGTCTGTGCCCACCTTGGGGCATGGGACCCCAACCCAAGTGGGGCTCAACCTCACCCACACCCTCACCCGTCCCTGTTCTCACCCTTTCTCCTGTGTCTGCTGGTGTTTCTTTGCTGTCTCCCTGCCCCACAGTGTGTGGGCCCTCCCGTGGGGCTAAGTTGTAGGGGAGGGGGGCTTTGCGGGGGGCAAGGCAATGGGGCTGGTAAGGACGGTCCCCCAGGGAGGCTGGGCAAGGGGCAGCGAGGCTGTTTGGTGTGGGCACTGGCAGAGGAGTCTGGGGTATTTGGGGTGGCAGCTCGGTTTGTCCCAACCTGTGCCTCAGTTTCTCCTTCTGTAATCATGCCAGGGCCACCCAGAGCCTGGCACTGTCCCAAGCGCAGCTCAGTGCCTCTGTGCCCAGCCCAGGGACCTGTCCCCTGTGCAGTTCAGTGCCACCATGTGTAGCCATAGCACTGTCCCTAGCCTGGGTTGGTGCCACCATGGCTGGGAGATGCTGGTAACTGCCAGCCAGCTCCTGCTGCTGCCCCAGAGCTGCCTCCACCCTTATTGCCTCTGCCCCTTTTTTTTTTGTAGGCAACTGGAATTATTTTGGCTGGGGAGAACAGCAGAGTAAGTATCCTGTCCTCTCCTCTCCTCCCAGCCTGGCGGTCCCCAGCGTGTCCCCCTTTGCTGTGCCGTAGCCTGGCCCGGAGTGCGGGGGACCTGGAGCTCAGGTCCAGCCTGTCACCGTGGCTCTATGCTGGCTGAGGACAGAGGCACTGAGCACCCTGTCCCGGACAGGGCTGTCTCCACAGACTGGGGGGGACATGGCACTAGGAGGCTCGGTGCCCTCAGGGTGCCCTGGTGGCCATGAGCAGCTCAGACTTTGCCTCTGTGGTGGGACATCACCAAGCAGGGGGAGGGTCCCCGCACTCCGTCCTCCTCTCCCCCCCTTCTGTATATTCCATTTTCCCCTCCCACCCTCCCCTCATCCCCCCAAACCCCCTTCTGCAGAGGGGAGCACGTGCAGCTTGCCCCTCACCCCTTCCCGGGTCCATCTCCCCAGCATGGTCCCACGGTGGTGGGGACACGGTGGTGGCAGTAGCGGGGCTGTGCTGGGCACAGGGCAGATTTGGGGCATCCCTGGCTGCAACAGCCGCGGGGCTGTCCCCTGTCCTGCTCACTGTGGCCCCTTGCAGACGATGACCCTGACAGCACAGTGGATGACCGGGACAGCGATTATCGCAGCGAGACCAGCAACAGTATCCCGCCACCGTACTACACCACCTCCCAGCCCAACGCCTCCGTCCACCAGTACCCCATGAGGCACCAGCAGCAGAGCTCCCGTGACTCCTACACCGACTCCATGCAGAGCTACGAGATGGACTACTCAGACCAGCGTCCCATCAGGTAGTGTCGGCGCAGCCAGCTCCCCCCTGGGACCTGCTCTCTCAATGCCCGCCCCAACAGGTGGCCAAGGCCAGTGGGTCCCCGGGGCGATGCCAGGGACGGCGCTCCCAGGGCGGTGGGTGACAGGGGGAAGGATGCTGAGGTGAGGAAGAGGGGGATGGTGCTGGCTCCAAGCCTTTCCTTCTCACTGGAAAGTTTTCAGGCTCTTTTGGGTCACTGCCCTCTTCTGTCCTCACTGGGCTTCGGGACGCCCAAGCCCCAGCTGTCCTCGCTGGGAGCAGAGCTGGTGGGTTGTGGCCTGGCTGGGGACGCAGAGGTGGCTGTAGGCAGAGCCGCAGGAAGAGATGCCTGCCCGGCACTTTGTCCCCGCGGTCGCAGCACGACCCAGTTCCTCACCAGCGTCCAGCCCAAGGTGCCAGCCCCATCCAGCAGGACAGAGCCTCCCTGTCGGCATCCCCACGGCAGCCCGGGATGCTGGGGCGCAACAGGCGGCGGCGGCGTGGCACTGGAACTTTGCTGATGATCTTCCTCTCCTCCCCGGCAGACGCTATGGTAGCGTAGACTCTGCCGCAAACGGACGCAGCGACGCTGAGTCCGCTTCCGAGTCGAGCAGGCGGACCAGCCGCCAGCCTTCCCTTGAGAGCAGGCGGTCCCTAGACCTATCGGATAGGTGGGTCGCTACCTCGTCGCGTGCCGTGTGCCGTCGCAGAGTGCTGTGGTCGGTCCTTGCAGCCGTGGTGAGGCCAACACCAGTCCCGGCAAGGGTGGCCTCGTGCCACTGCAGGGTACCCCTCTCCCCGCCCCGGGATCGCTTTGCAGAGAGGAGCGGCGTTGGGATGCTCCAGGCATCTCTTGGCCCCGTGGTGGTCCCCTTCTTGCTGCTGCATCCCGGTTCACGGTGGTGATGCCCCAGCATCCCGCTCCCACTCGCCGGCACAGCGACTGTCTGGCAGCACTGCTGCCTGTTTCTTGTCACGCCAGCCGGTGTGGGACCTGGGGCCTCGGGGACTCAGATGCCACCCTCTGTTTCTGGTCACCTCCCAGGGAGCCCCTGGCTGGGCAAAAGCCTTGCAGGGTGATTTGGGACCCTCGTGATGTGCCAAGGGCCCCTCTCCCAGCTCTGCCCAGGCTCGGGCTGGGGAGGTGAGGAGTTTCCAGGTGTGAGCTGTGTCTCCTGCACCCCTGTGCCCCCCAGTCCCCCTTCCCAAGGTACCTGGATGTTGCCAGTGCCCCTCCCTGCTGGGACCAGCCTGGGCATCCCCCAGCACCTTCCTCACTGCTCTGTCCCTTGGCTCCCCACCACCTGGCCTGGCCACCTCGAGCCATCCCGTCCCCTTGTCCCCTTCCCCCTTGCCCCCACCCTGAGCCCTGGCTGCCGGTGCTGGAGACGTGGTGTCGGCCTCTTCCTAGGCATGTCCCTGTCCTGTCTGCATGTTTGCTTATGTGAGCCTCTCCCCACGGAGCCCCGCGGCCGGCCGGCCCGTTCCCGGCAGCCCCCCGGGACGCAGGGACCCCCTCTGCGCCGCTGGTGCCCCAGGTGCAGGCGGCTGTGAGAGGGGGATGCTGGAGGGGCCGGGGACCAAGGGGGCAGATGGGGGGGGTTGGGAAGGGGTCTGGCCTGGCAGGAAAAGTGGAGAGGGGACCCCCAGGTAGGGATGATGTGGTTAATGGGAGTGACGGGGTTGAAGGGGTGTTCTTGGAGAGGGGGTGCCCAGGAGGTCCGCAGGGAACGCTGGGATGTCAGGGTAGAGGCTGGGTGGCAGGTCTGTGGGTTGGGGACAAGACGGGGTCTTTGGCCAGGGGGCAGGATCTGGCTGGGGGTGCTGCCCGGCTGTGCCCTGCCCCCACCCCTGGCAAGGGTGAGCTGAGGGGACAGACACCGTGTCCCCCATGTCCCCATGCTCAGCCCACGCGTAGGCAGGAACATCGGACCCCTGCGAGTGCCCCAGCCTGGGGGGCTCGTCCCAGCCCACGGAGTCTCCTGGGCCTGTGCCTTGGATTCCCAGGATGAGGAGCCTGGAGCTCACCTGGGCAGGGACCACGGGGCTCTGGCTGGGGTGACACGGGGCAGGCAGGGCTGTGGCACGGACCCACGGGAGCCCTGTCCTTGTCTCTCCTCGTGCCCGCAGCCCCACGGGGAGCAGCCGCTACGCCTCGTCGGCCGAGCTGAGCCAGGGCAGCTCCCAGCTGAGTGAGGACTTCGAGAACGAGAGCCTGCGGGACTCGGAGCTGGATGAGCGGGACGGCGACTCCTACCACTCCTGCCACAGCTCTGTCAGCTACCGCAAGGACTCGCCCCGCTGGGAGGAGGAGGATGAGGATGATGAGGATCTCTATTTGGAGGAGGAGGAAGAGGAAGAGGAAGAGTTCAATGAGGACTACAGCGAGAACGAGGAAGGCTACCCCAAGGAGGAGGAGGAGGAGGACCTGCAGGAGCAGGACACCTATGAAACCCCCGAGCGTGATGCCTACCCTCCACCTCAGAAACCCCCGGGGCAGCAGCAACAGGTCCCACAGCAGCAGCAGCAGCAGCAGCAACCCCAGCAACCCCAGCTGGTCCCACAGCTGAAGCCACAGCAGCAGGAGAGGAAGGAGGAGAGGAAAGAGGAGAGGAAGGAGGAGAAGGACACCTCTGCCCCCCAGGAAACCCCAGAGGCCCCCCAGGCCGAGCGGGGAGCAGATGAAGCTCCCCTGCCAGAGGTGGCCCCCGAGCCTGAGCCCCTGAAACCAGCTGAGAGGTAGGAGGGAGATGCTGACCTGTAGCATCCTTGGGATGGCACTGTACCTGGTGACACTGAGGGTGCACTGGAGGTGGCCAGGTCTGGTGCTGGTGCTGCAGTGCCAAGAGGCAGCTCCAGGGACCTGCAGTGTCTGGGGCTTTTCCAGGTGCCTGGGGCACTAGGGTGGGAGACCACCTTGTGTCACCCTGGCGTGGGTCAGCCCCCTCGGGCACGCTGCCCTGGCCCAGCCAGCAGTGCTGCACTAAGCAGGGGCAGAGCTTAAGGTGTCTGAGATCCTGCCAGGGCTACCGAGGGCGCAGGTGTGTATATTATAACCTGGGACAAAGCTGGGGGTGGCAGAAGTGGGGGCTTGGGGCTGCGATTCCTCCCCTCTGGCTCAAGCTGCTGGCTCCCTGGAGCTCGGCATGGTCAGAGGAAGAAATTTCCATCACAGGAGTCAATCCTCTCCCTAGACCACTGGTAAAAGCTCGCCCATGGCCTCCTGTGCTATACAGATGAATAATTTGGTGGCCAGGTCCCTGGTACAGCATGTGAATAATTCATATGTCAATCTCTGCCTTTAATTATTGAACACATCCGTTTTTTCATGGCTCGGTGAGCACTGCTGCTCTGCACAGGGGGGAAAACGTGATGGGCTTTTTTGGTCTTCTAGTTAGTTTAAATTATAGACCGGAGCAGGGGAGTCTCTAAATTAAAAGAATATGTAATGAGCTTTTTTCAAAAAATACATATTTAGCCCCAAGTGCTACCTAGAGCCCTGGTGAAAGTGGCCTTAGTTCATGTCTGCTTGTGGTGCCTGTTCTCGGGGCAGGGGACTTGGGGGGTCCCGTGCTGGGAACCCCAGATGAGTGCTGAGGACTCCAGATGAGCGCTGGGGACCACAGATTAGCACAAGCAAGACCCCATAGGACTGGTTTGGGCAGGTTCATCTCCTGAGCTCCCCATGGCCTTGTCCCAGCCTGGTTGTGGGCACCCATCACCAGTGTCACATCACACCAGGCTCTCCAGGAGGCTGGTATGTTTGGAGGATTTATTTTCTTTTCCTCTGTATCTTGATTTTGCAAAAGAGGAGAAAACCCTCACAATGTCCAGGCTGGCAGGTCCCCCTGGGCTTGGAGCCACTGGAGTGTCCAGAGCTCTTAATCCCAGGATGTCCCAGCATTGTGGGAAGCAGCAGAGGATGTCCTGCTGGGGAGATGAGGGGTGAAGGGTGTTTAATCCACATGCTTGCGTCACCAGTGGTCCCCTGACCCTTGCTCCTGGAGGGATCCCTCCGTGTCTCCTTGGTGCCCAGGGCAGAGTCTTCAAAGGGAGAGGGAATTCCTGGCTTCTCCCTGCCACGCTGCTTGGCTGCGCTGCCCTTCGCAGTGAGACTTGCTGCCTTTTTAGAGTCCTTTGTGGCAGCCAGAGGGTGTTTTTGCCATGGCCACGCTGCCTCAAAGCCCATCAGGATCCCTAATTGTAGCCTCAGTCCTGCCTGGGGTGTGGGGGGCTGAGTCCCACCCTCCCCGGTGGTGTGCTGGGGGGTGAGCAAGGTGTGTGTGCTTGCAGGGAGGAGGCAGAAGTGGAGGTGCAGGACCCCAAAGCCCGAGCCAAAGCCAACTGGCTGAGAGCCTTCAACAAGGTCTGCATGCAGCTGCAGGAGGTGAGCAACCCTGTGGCCGCCCACCGCCGGGTCCCAGCACCGGCTGCCTGCTGGGCTGGGGGCACAGCCCCTTCCCGTGCTCGGGCATCTTCTAGACACATCTGCTCCCTGACCCCATGGACATCCCACCCCCTGAGGGCAGTGGGGACCCCGGGGGGCCCCAATAGTCGTGGCCCCACACCCCCGTTCATGCCAGGTGGGACCCCACAGGGGGCAGGGAGTGCTGAGGACCCTTCCCCCGGTGTGTGCTGCATGCGGTGTGCTGGTGTGAGCCCCTCCGCCTTCTCCCCTGTATTGAGTTGACAATTTTTTGTTCTGTTTTTAGACTCCATCCTCCATCTTTTCTTTTTGTTTTGGCTCTGGATTCACCCCCTGGGGCTTCGATCCCCCTCCCCACCGCTTCTCTTTTCAGTTGTCCACCACCATGGCCCTTGCACCCGCGTCTCCCCTTCCTGCAGGGAAGGGGTGTAGCCTGCCTGCAGGTAAGCATGACCAACAGGAGCAACCTGGCATCGTGTGCGGGTGTCTGTGTGTCTGTGTGTGGCATTGCAGGAGGGTCCCTGCACACCCCCGCTCCCCGCTCTGCTCTGGTTTTTCCCCCGCACTTCTCCCCAACTGGCTGCGGGTCCGTGCGGACCTGCTGAGCCTTCCAACCACGCTTCTCCCATCCCCCAGCCCTGAATTTTTGCACCGTGCAGCCATCCCTGCTGCTTTGCCATCCCCAGCCCCTTTGCTGGTGCCTGCCCCTCCCTTGTCCCACTCGGCCTCTTGCAGATACTTTATTCCGGGTGCCAGCTCTTCGCTGGGAAGAGCCCCAGCAGTTTAGGAACATGCTTTTCTCCATCCACCCTCTAAACCCTTTCCGTACTTGCCCAGCACTGTGGGTGCTGTGCTGCCAGCAGCGCCGAGCCCTGGGGGGGCTGTCACGTGTGGGGGGCTCGGTGCTGCGCCCGTGACGGTCACCCCTTGTCTTGCAGGCTCGCGGGGAAGGTGATGGAGAAGCTAAATCCCTGTGGTTCAAAGGCGGGTGAGTATGGGGGGAGGCTGGTACTTTCTGCCCCCCCTGGGGTCTCGCAGGCTGCTCTGCCTTCCTCGTTAGGATGTGATTAACGAGCTTGTCAGGGGATGGGTGTGGGGAAGCGTTGCTGAGCTGTGGGCATGGCAGGGGGGCAGATGTTTGGTCTGAACGCTGGTCACTTAGTGCTTTTGGAGGAGCTAGCAGAGATGCCACCGCTCCGTGTCCCTGCGAGCCACTGCTGAAGGGGACAGTGAGGAGGTGAGTGGGCTGAGATGGGACCAAGCTGGGGTGGCAGCTCCCACTTCTCTCCCATAATCTGGGGCTTGAGGGGTGCCATGGGGAACCCCGAGCCCCTCACCTGGATGGGCTGTGGCTCTCACCCCCATGTCTGCCTCACAGGCGGCCCTGCAGGCAGAACCTGGCAGGTTTCCTTGAGGACCCACCAGAACGTGCCGTGTTTTTCTTGTGGACAGGGCTGGAAGCCGTGCTGCCCCAGTTTCTCTTGCAGCAGAACAGCTTGGTGGTCACCTTCGGTGTCCCGGAGGGAAACCCCGGCTCTCCCGCTTCATGCTGCAAAGCCAAAGCTAACTGAGCCAAAGGGGCTGTTTTCCCCCTTGCGTTTCACTCTCACACCACTGAAGCAAAACATCTTCACGGGGGGAAAACCACAATTTTCTGCCAGAATCCTCTTCCCCGCTTGTTTTCAACCCAGTGATCCCTGCCCTGGCTGGGGCAGTGGTGTGGATGGGGGTCCCACGGTGGGTCTGAGCCCACCCGGGGGTTGCTCTGCAGTCCAGTCTGCCAAGTCCCAAGTGAACACAGGGCAATAGCAGGGGGGGTCCCTTCCTGCCTCGGTTTCCCCTTCCCCGCTGACTCTCATCTCTCTTGCAGGCCTGGAGGCGGGTTGATCATTATAGACAGCATGCCGGACATACGCAAGCGAAAACCCATCCCCCTAGTTAGCGATTTGGTGAGGTTCCTCCTAACGCCTTGCACCACACAGCTGCCAGCTTCGCTCCTGCTGCGCCCCGCTAGACTGTGCCGCCCGCCCGTCCCGGCCGGTGCTTGGGTGCCCGGCTCCCCAGCTGCCTCTAACATGGCTTGTGTTTTCTGTTTTCTTTTTTTTCCGGCCTGGCTTGCCTGTCCCTGATGGCAGTGGGGCAGCAGTAAGGTTTCTGCGCTGCATTAACAGCATGCCCGACATTAAGCCTGGACGCAAATCTCTCCCTCTAGTCAGCGATCTGGTGAGCGCGGTCCGAGGGGTTAAAGAGAGAGCACCCTTGGGTGCTGCTGGCCAGCCCTGCCCAGCCTCCTCCAGCCCCACCAGCACGGGGTGGGGGTGTCCCAGGCTGTTTTGGGGGCCTCCTGGCCCTGGCCCTCCCGGTGGGCAGCTGTGAGGATGGCACAGCTGGACCCTCCCTACCTGGAGGATGGCACAGCTGGACCCTGCCTATCTGGGGGTGCTTCTCTTTAACGGAGCTCCAGGGCCCTGTCCCTACACCAAGCATCAGCCCAAGGCTTCCCGGAGCTGCAGCCGGTTTCCCGTTCTTTGACCGGTGCTGTGTCCCCGGTCCTTTCCCGTCCTAGGTGCCGCAGGCTCCCCACGGCTCCGGCTGCACTGGTGCTGGCCGGATGGACCCACGTACCAGTGCAGGGGTGGTGCTGGCTTTCCCGAGCTGTGCAGACCCTATGCTTCTGTCCCCACCATGGTCACTGCACTGCTACAGCCCCGTCCCCATGCTGGGGTGCCATCCAGCCCTGGGCTGTATTGCCCAGGGATACTCTGCTGTCACCACCTTGGTGACAAGAGACAGTGGTTATGGAAACCAGACACCCTTTGGACCCATGATTAGGTGCCCTTCACCTCCGTCCCCCTCTTTACACCTCACCGCCTCCACTTTGTGCCCTCCCCAGGGTGCCTCCACGCTGTCCCCAACTTGCCTGCCCTCTCTCATCCTGCTGCACCCCAGTGCCCCCCAGCCCACTCGGGCAGCTGCTGATGCTTCTGCACTGTGCTGTGTCAGTGTCGGGGTTTTGGGGTGGTGGGCTGTGATGGGGTGGGCAGGGGGCGGGTGTCCGGTGGTGCCTCTGCCTTTCCCTGCTGGGATTTGGCAGCCAGTGCTGTGGCTGGGGTGGCAACCCCCCCAGGGCCCAGCGCTGGGTGAGGGGCTGGTGTTGCCCCCATTCCTACTCATTCTGGCGGGGAGGGGGCAGGACTTGCCCTGCTGTGGGGTGACTTGCACTAACGACCTTTTATTCCCCCCTCGCCGGCCCTGGCTGCCCGTAGGCAATGGTAAGTGCCCCCCACCCCAGTCTCCCCCCGGGTTCTCAGACACACATTGAGAGGCTTTGCCTCATTGAGCCTGAACTGGGAACGCTGTGGGCTGCTGAACTGGTTCCAGTCCCACTGTACAACAGGGTGGCACTTTGCAGCACTGGCATCGCTGGGCACTGGGCTGTCCCTGCTGCCAGCCCATGCAGCCCACACCCACCCCTGTCTGGGGTGGGGGTCCATCCCACATGTTTTATGGCCCCTGGGACCCCAAAAGAGCGTGGGAGGGACACCCAGTGCTCTGCCAGATCTGGGAACTGTTTTTCTTTCCCACAGTCCCTGGTCCAGTCCAGGAAAGCGGGAATCACGTCCGCGCTGGCCTCGAGCACCTTGAACAACGAAGAGTTGGTAGGTGGTGGGGCTGGCTGGGCGCGGGGTGGTCGTGGCAGGGGGGCTGAGCTCCGGCCGGCCGTGCCAGCAGTGGTGCTGCGGGGTCTGTGCCACGCCAGCATCCTCCTGCAGCGATGCCAAAGCAGCCAGGATGCTCACGGCTGTATCTGAGGGTGGTGGTATTTGTCCTCTGCCCTGCTCGGCCATGCCCGGCGGTGACACTGCACGTGGCCCAGCACCCATGGATGGGTCCCTGCACCCTGCCGCATGGCTCAGCTGCGGTGCGGTGCCTGAGTTTTTGTCCTCCTCTCTCTCCTGTCCTTGCACAGAAAAACCATGTTTACAAGAAGACCCTGCAAGCCTTAGTGTACCCCATCTCCTGCACGACGCCCCACAACTTTGAGGTGTGGACAGCCACCACCCCCACCTACTGCTACGAGTGTGAGGGGCTGCTTTGGGGCATTGCCCGGCAGGGCATGCGCTGTGCCGAGTGCGGCGTCAAGTGTCACGAGAAGTGCCAGGACCTGCTCAATGCTGACTGCCTGCAGAGTAAGGAGCCCTTGCCTGCAGCCTCATCCCTCCTCATCCCATCCCTCATCCCATCCCTTTGGAGAGAGAGGAGGGAGCAGCCCGGAGGGAGCTGCTGTAGGCGTGCGGGAAGCAATGAGGAGGGCAGATCTGTCCTGGGCAGGGTGTAGACCCCTCCAGGTTTGAGTTCATTCATATGTGGTGGTGGGCTTGGGGAGCTTTTGGCTGTCTCCTAGGTGCTGCCCACCCCCGCCACCTCCACCATCTCACCCATGGCTGTCCTCTTCCAGGGGCGGCAGAGAAAAGCTCCAAGCACGGAGCAGAGGACCGGACCCAGAATATCATCATGGTGCTCAAGGACCGCATGAAGATCCGGGAGCGCAACAAGCCGGAGATATTTGAGCTGATCCAGGAGGTGTTTGGGGTCACCAAGACCACGCACACACAGCAGATGAAGGCAGTGAAGCAGAGTGTCCTGGATGGCACCTCCAAATGGTCAGCCAAGATCAGCATCACGGGTAGGCACTGGCTGTGCCTGGCACTGTGTGTGCTGGGGGACCATGTGGCTGTCCCCTTGCACAGGGATGCTGCGTGCTCCAACCCTCCTCCTGCCCCTCGTCCTGCAAACCAGCTCCAGCCCCTGAAGCTCTGCCAGGGGACACAAGGTGCCTGTTGCAGGGATCTCTGTGACCGTGGCACTGACTCCTCTCTCTCTCTGTTCTCTCCTCTGCATGTGCCACGCGTGTGCCTGGCATGGCTGGGTGTGTGTGGCCGTGCTGCAGTTGTTTGTGCCCAGGGTCTGCAAGCAAAGGATAAGACGGGTTCCAGTGACCCATATGTCACTGTCCAGGTTGGAAAGACAAAAAAAAGGACTAAAACGATCTACGGCAATCTCAACCCGGTCTGGGAGGAGAATTTCCATTTGTAAGTTCACCCCTGGCGCCTTCCTGGCCACTCGTGGTCATGCTGGGCTGTCAGTGTGTCCTGGCAAGTTGGGAGGGAGGCAGCTGGGGCCTCATCCTGCCCCAGTTGAGGGTGGAAGGGTGCTGCTGGGAGTGCCGAATTTGTGCCATGGAGGGTTTGGTTCCTGGTGATGGGGGCTGATCCAGGCTGCGTTGCAGCTGCCTGAGCATGGTGCTGAGCCCGCCGGGGAGGGCTGGGGCCCCCACATCAGCTCTTTTCCCCAGTTCCTGCCCAGTGCTGGGGTGGTCCCTCTTGTTTAGGGAAACAGAAGCTGGGGAGAGGCTGGAAAGGTTTCCCTGCTCATCCGAGGGCTTGTCCCTTCTCACCCCTGCAGCGAGTGCCATAACTCCTCCGACCGCATCAAGGTCCGCGTCTGGGACGAAGATGATGATATCAAGTCCCGTGTCAAGCAGCGCTTCAAGAGGGAGTCTGACGACTTCCTGGGCCAGACAATCATTGAGGTCCGGACCCTGAGCGGGGAGATGGACGTCTGGTACAACCTCGGTAACCAGCTGCCCCAGCACGGTCGGCTTGGGCTGGGACCCCCGGCCCTCTGCGCCTGGGGGGTGTGCCGCCAGCCCTGGCGTGAAAACTATTTCAGCATCTTAGCATAGGGTCTGCTGTTGAACACCTAATACTGAAAGCCACTAGGATGGAAGTGCTTTGCCAGGGTCATCCTCAAAACCCTTTGCCCAGGAGGTCTGGACCACCAGCCCTCTGCAGAGGGGAAACTGAGGCACAAAGAGGCCATGTCTCTGTAGTGCCTGGGGATATGGCCAAACCCGTCTCTGCAATGCCTCGTTGCATTGTACCCTGGCCTGGCTGGGTGACCCCCCCCCCCAGCCCTGAGAGCCCCTCCACGCTGGAGCCATTTCCCCCTCTTTGGGGCCAGGAGTGAGCGGAGCTGCTCCGGGGAAGCCTCACGTCTCGTTCCCCTCCCTGTATCCCCGCAGACAAGCGGACAGACAAGTCGGCCGTGTCAGGAGCCATCCGGCTGCACATCAGCGTGGAGATCAAAGGCGAGGAGAAGGTGGCTCCCTACCACGTACAGTACACCTGCCTGCACGAGGTGAGCAGCCCGGGCAGGCACAGGGGGGCATGGCCCCCACCCCAGCCATGCCACTGTGCCACCGCTGGCCCTGGGGACCTGACAGGACTCATTTGTACCTCCAGAACCTCTTCCACTTCGTGACGGATTTGCAAAACAACGGGGTGGTGAAGATCCCCGACGCCAAGGGGGATGACGCCTGGAAGGTGTACTTCGATGAGACAGCCCAGGAGATTGTGGATGAGTTTGCCATGCGCTATGGGGTGGAGTCCATCTACCAGGCCATGACGTGAGTCCCTTGCCCCCCCCCCCGCTCAAAGGGGCTGTGCCAGCCCTGGGTTGGGGGCATCGCTGTTGGTGTCTTCCTCCCTTGCCGCCCTTTGCACCCACCGTGGGTGCAGACGTGCTCCCCTAGCTCGCCACACACCTCTGCACCCCTCCCTCCCTTTCTCCGTGCGTGCACCCCAAACCCCACGCCCCTTCCTACAGGTACCCCCTCCCGTGGCCCCACGCCCTCACCTTCCGCCTCCCTCTGCAGGCATTTTGCCTGCCTTTCCTCCAAATACATGTGCCCGGGGGTGCCGGCGGTGATGAGTACCCTGCTAGCCAACATCAACGCCTACTATGCCCACACCACGGCTTCCACCAACGTCTCAGCCTCTGACCGCTTTGCTGCTTCCAATTTCGGGGTAAGTCCGATGGTGCGTAAGCCTTCCTTCCTTCTTCTCTCTCTTGTCTTGGGAGGGGGTGGGGGGCTCGGGGGGCGAAAAAAGGCTGTGCAAAACACCCCGCTCCAAACTGCAGCTGGGCAGCAGGGGGTCAGGCCTTGCTTGCACCAAAATTCATCCTGCTCCCGTTTTTCAGGAAGGAAAAGAGCCACCACCTTCCTGGGAGAAGGTCTAAATTTGCTCCCCAGATTATTATGGTAAAACTGCGACTGGAGTCCGAGCAGGCTGGGATGCTCCGTGGTGGTGTGGCAGGAGGGGGAAGCCTTGGTGGCAAAATCACAAGCAGGTGGCAAGGAGCCACCCCGGCAGCTCACTGGGAGTTTTGCACGGCCCTGTGATCTTTGGGCGCACCCCGGGACCGCTGCAAACTCACCTGGCTGTGCCAGCACCCATGGGTGCCGGCTGGGTGCCCTCACTTGCAGTGAGCTGGGTGAGTTTGTGCCGGGTCCAGGTGCGCCCTGGGGGATGTGGGTGAGGAGGGGCTGAGTTCTCGCCCCGGCTCCCCCCGTGTCAGCCCAGAGGCAGCAGGTGGGTGCTCTGGGTGTGCACAGGACGAGCCAGGATCAGTGCCCAGCCCCAGGTCAGGCCAAGTGGGTAGCCAGGGATGCAGCCAGGGCCGAGCGCAGCTCTGGGCAGCAGCCGCTTTGGCTCACCTCCCCGTTCCCGTTGCCGGGGGCAGCTAGAGCCAAGCGAGCTGTGCCTCTGGGTCACACAAGAGGAGGAAACTGTAAAAAAGCAAAAAAGCAAAAAAAAAAAAAGGAAAAAAAAAAGCACCTTTTCTCTAACGTGGAGGGTTTTAAAAACTTGTTTCTTTCTCTTTTTTTAGAGAGCCTAAGGTCGGGTCCTAAAGTGCCCGGCCATGTCGCTTTATCCCCGAGTTCCCGCCGTGTCCAGTTTTAAAGTGCTGCAGCCGTTTGGTGGCGGGGACACACGGTCTCGGCCCAGAGCCTGGCTTTGCCGTCTCCGGCGGGCGAAGGTTTGCGGTCGCCAGTGCAGGCTGCCGGCTGGCATGAGCCGCGGCCAGGCGGGCATGGGACTTGCTGCCCCGTCCCGTCCCCTTGTCCTCCCTGCCCAGGACTCGGGGAGCTGCTCTGGGCTCTCTGGAGCCCTGTGGGGCAGCCCTGACCCGGTACAGCCTCATGGGAAGCCCATGGGGTTATCTAAAGTACCACCCCCCCTCCAAGCAGAGATGCAAAATGAAATGCCTCCTGACAGCATTTTGGGGCAGGTCGGTTGCTTTGCCCTCAGCTCTGACCCCCGATCCGCAGCTCAACGCGGGATTTGCATCCTGCGCTTCCTAGGTGGGAGCTGGGCTGAGCTGACTTGAAGCCCCTCAGCCCCAGTGAAGCCCCTCTACCCTGGGCGATTCCTGCCCACATCCCCCTGTGCAGCCCTGCTGGGTGAGCGAGGAGCCCGCAGAGGCGTCCAGCTGCCGGGGTCTATCCTGGCCTTGTCCTGAGGCAGCTCAGCCCCAGAGATGGGTGACCGCTGCAAGAGCCCAGCTGCTTTTTGCCTGCCCTTTTTTCCTGAGCTCTTTGAAAGCTTTAATCCAGGGGGCACGATCCTGTGCGCCCTCTCCCTCCTTCTGCCCCGAGCCCAGGCTTGGAGGTGTCCAAGCAGGCAGGGCAGGTAGGGAGGGCAGCCTGTCTCCCTGCGGCACCAGCCACACACACACAAAGGGGACACACGGTGCTGCCTCTCGATCCCGTCCCACGCCTGGCACAGCCCCACGTGCCACGTTGCTGCCTCTCGATCCCATCCCACACCTGGCACAGCCACACGTGCCGCGTTGCTGCCTCTCGATCCTGTCCCGTGCCTGGCACAGCCACACGTGCCACGTTGCTGCCTCTCGATCCCATCCCACACCTGGCACAGCCACACGTGCCGCGTTGCTGCCTCTCGATCCCATCCCACACCTGGCACAGCCACACGTGCCGCGTTGCTGCCTCTCGATCCCATCCCACACCTGGCACAGCCACACGTGCCACGTTGCTGCCTCTCGATCCCATCCCACACCTGGCACAGCCACACGTGCCGCGTTGCTGCCTCTCGATCCCATCCCACACCTGGCACAGCCACACGTGCCGCGTTGCTGCCTCTCAATCCCATCCCACACCTGGCACAGCCACACGTGCCACGTTGCTGCCTCTCAATCCCATCCCACACCTGGCACAGCCACACGTGCCACGTTGCTGCCTCTCGATCCCATCCCACACCTGGCACAGCCACACGTGCCACGTTGCTGCCTCTCGATCCCATCCCACACCTGGCACAGCCACACGTGCCACGTTGCTGCCTCTCGATCCCATCCCACACCTGGCACAGCCACACGTGCCGCGTTGCTGCCTCTCGATCCTGTCCCGTGCCTGGCACAGCCACACGTGCCACGTTGCTGCCTCTGGATCCTGTCCCGTGCCTGGCACAGCCACACGTGCCACGTTGCTGCCTCTTGATCCCATCCCACGCCTGGCACAGCCACATGTGCCGCGTTGCTGCCTCTGGATCCTGTCCCGTGCCTGGCACAGCCACATGTGCCATGGAGCTGTCAACAGCTGCCACCGAGCCCCAGCCACCAGCGAGGACACGCTTGTCTCCCATCTCCGCGGGCATCCTGTGCCTGCCCGCAGGGCTCTGATGGAGGAAGGAGGGCAGGAGGGCCAGCAGGCCAGCAGGAAGGAGGGGGATGAGCGGGGGACAGTGCAGGTGGGGCTGGGGACAGAAAGAGCCAGGGGCAGCAGGGAGGGGGGACGGTCCCTGCCGCCTTTCCCCCGTTTACCCGGCTCCGGGGCATTTCTCCACAGAAGGAACGGTTTGTCAAACTCCTCGACCAGCTGCACAACTCGCTGCGGATCGACCTCTCCATGTACCGGGTAAGGAGCCCTGCTGTGCCTCAGTTTCCCCACCTTTCTAATAAGGTCTGGAACAGCGGGTGGCTGTTTTCCTCCTCCTTTGCTTGCCCCTGTGAGAGTTTTGTGTGCAATTCCACTCTGTTATTCCCCTTTGGCAGAACAACTTCCCTGCCAGCAGTCCGGAACGGCTGCAGGATCTCAAGTCCACAGTGGATTTACTGACCAGCATCACCTTCTTTCGGATGAAGGTACTACTGGGGCCCCAGTCGCCCCATCCCTCTGGTGGGGGGGCTGACCCTTGCCAGCCCCAGTTCTTTGCATGGTTGGGGTTGTGCTGGCCTGGTGGTAGCCCCCGGGTGGCTGATGGGGCTGCCCCCACCACTCCCTCCCCACACCCCCAGGTCCAGGAGCTGCAGAGCCCCCCCCGAGCCAGCCAGGTGGTGAAGGACTGCGTGAAAGCCTGCCTCAACTCCACCTACGAGTACATCTTCAACAACTGTCACGAGCTGTACAGTCGCGAGTACCAGACGGACCCGGTGCGTGGGCCGGGGGGAGCTGGGATGCACTGGGGTGCCAGTCGCTGCGGGGGGACCTCGCTGCCCTTCCCCATCCCCTGCCCTTCTCCTTCGTGTGATGCTCCTGCTCCCTCTCCGGAGCGCTCAGCCCCGTGCAGAATGAGCCCTAAGCTTTGGGCAAGGTTTGACCCCACTGCTGCGGGGTTGAGACTGGGGTCAGACAAGGGGGAGCTGTGTGGGGGCCTCCAGGGTGTTTCCAGAGCCCTCCTGCCACCTTGTTAGCCCTGCCATGAAATCGAGCCCTGCAGGTAGGGTGACTGGAGCCTCCGCTGTGTCCCCATCACTCCAGACTAAGAAAGGCGAGGTGCCCCCTGAGGAGCAGGGCCCCAGCATCAAAAACCTGGACTTCTGGTCCAAGCTCATCACCCTGATAGTCTCCATTATCGAGGAGGACAAGAATTCCTACACGCCCTGCCTGAACCAGTGAGTAGGTGCTGGGAAAGGGGACCCTGCTTTGCACCGGGGGGATGCTCACATGGTGGCCTTGGTAGCTTTAGTCCTTTGGAACTGGGCTGTAATGTCCATTGTACAGATGGGGAAACTGAGGCAGGCGGGGGGTGTGCAGGGGATGTATCTCTGAGTGGAGGGCTGGTCCACCCCGTGTCCGTGCTTTCCCCTTGCCCCAGGTTCCCCCAGGAGCTGAACGTGGGGAAGATCAGCGCCGAGGTGATGTGGAACCTCTTCGCTCAAGACATGAAATACGCTATGGAGGGTGAGTCCCACCGCGCCACCCGTAGCCCTAGGGAAACCAGGCAGGAGCCGCACTCTGCTCCCACCTCCTCTGTTTCCTGGGTAAACCCATTTCTCCCCTCATCAACCCAACGCCCGGCTTAAATCCCACCGAATAAGCGCTTCCACCTTACCCCATCACCCTGGCATCCCCGGAGCATCCTCGGGGCAGCCGCCTCCCCAGGTTTGGGGCTTGAAGCAACCCCCCCTGCCCTCACCTTCCCCGTGCAGAGCACGACAAGCACCGCCTATGCAAGAGCGCGGACTACATGAACCTGCACTTCAAGGTGAAGTGGCTCTACAACGAGTACGTCACTGAGCTGCCCTCCTTCAAGAGCCGTGTGCCCGAGTACCCGGCGTGAGTACAGCCCTGGGGGGCAGGGGAGGGGGTGCTTGCCCCCACGGGGGGCTGGCTGGCCTCACTGGGAACGGGTCTGTCTTCCAGCTGGTTTGAGCCCTTCGTTATCCAGTGGCTGGATGAGAACGAAGAGGTGTCACGGGATTTCCTGCACGGAGCACTGGAGCGGGACAAGAAGGATGGGGTATGAGCAGGACTGTCAGCGGGCGCAGGAGCTGGGGGTGTGCAAGGGGCTTGTCCCTCGATGCCCAGCGTATCCCAACTGGGGCCAAAGTTTCCCTCCCTGCCCCCGCTGACGCTGCCTCTTCCTCCCCCAGTTCCAGCAGACGTCGGAGCATGCACTCTTCTCTTGCTCTGTGGTGGATGTCTTCTCCCAGCTCAACCAGAGCTTCGAGATCATCAAGAAGCTTGAATGCCCCGACCCCCAGATTGTTGGGCACTACATGCGAAGGTTTGCCAAGGTGGGCAGCTGCTGGGGCGGGGGCCGCTGAGCTGGCAGCACCCCTGGGACCCCGGTCCCACCAGGGCTTCTGGGCTCTGCTGCCTCCCACTCAGCCACAGGCAGTGGCGCAGGGCACGGATTGCACCACCTCGAACAGCAGCGCTCAAGCAAACACGCCACCACGGACCCTGTGGGTCTCCGGGCTTTGCTAGCACAGCAGATTAGCTAATTAATGAGTTATTTAGTTAATTAGTCTTGTTAGATTAATCTAGATTAATTAAATGCCACTGCCTTGCTGCAGTGTGGGAGTTGCAGGCAGGCTCGGTGATGCCTTCAGAGCTGTGCTGGAGCTGCCCGTGCAGACCAGCCGTGCCGGAGCTGGCTTCCAGCGGCTGTGCCTGTGCAGCTGCTGGTGCACCCGTGGGGCCAGAGAGCCTAGGGGTCTGAGGGTGCACCCAGGTGTTGGGATGTTCCATTGCTCTGCAACTCATGGTCTTCTTCCCTCCTCCCCTTTGCTGCTGCCTGGGTGTCCGTTGCTGCCCTTGGTTGGCTGCAGACCATCAGCAACGTGCTACTCCAGTACGCTGAGATCATTTCCAAGGATTTCGCCTCCTACTGCTCCAAGGAGAAAGAGAAAGTGGTGACGTATCTCCCTTCTGCTTGCAACCTGCCTCGTGCTGCCAGGCACGACTGTCCCCACGCGGTGACCCCAGCCATCACCCCAGCTCCAGAGCTGGTCCCCATGGTGCGGGTCCTGCCCTCGGGCTCTGTCCTGTGGCAGTCCCTGAAATGCTGCCAGGCAGAGCTCCATGCTGGGACTGTCCTTGTGCCCGCCAGTGCAGGGTGGGAGGGACCTGGGGTGGTGGGCAGCTGTTCCAGCCACATTTGGTGGTCCTGACCCCCTTCTCCGTGCCATCCCTCCAGCCCTGCATCCTGATGAACAACATCCAGCAGCTCCGTGTCCAGCTCGAGAAGATGTTTGAAGCCATGGGTGGGAAAGAGGTGCGTATCAAGGGGGTCTCCAGGAGGGAGGCCTGTGGAGGAGCTGGATCAGTCCCTTCTCCCCAAAGGCTGCCCCTTCCCTGGCCCCGCAGTGCTGGGAGCAGACCCCAGTTCCTCACTCCTGTACGGGAACACGCTGTCCCACCCTATGGCACCCGGCTCTCCCACCACACTGGGTGATGGATGGGCTTCACCCTGCCCAGGGGTGCTTATGGGGTGCAGAGACACCCCCCCAGGGCTGGGCCAGGGACCCTGATGGCTTCTCCAACCTGTCCCTCCTCCAGCTGGACACAGAAGCCAGTGATATCCTCAAGGAACTGCAGGTGAAACTCAACAATGTCCTGGATGAGCTGAGCCGAGTCTTTGCCACCAGGTACACCTGGGGGAGAGGGTGCGGGCGGTGGGCCGAGGAGAGGTTTGGGGGTCCAGGAGCTGCGGCTGAGGCCAGGCAGGGGGCTCTGCTTGGCCAAGTGAGTCCTGGGCATGGCTGGGGGGGATGCTGAGCTGCCTGGGTGTTGTGGTCCCCAGTTTCCAGCCACACATTGAGGAATGCGTGAAGCAGATGGGTGACATCCTGGGCCAGGTGAAGGGCACTGGCAATGTCCCTGCCAGCACCTGCAGCAGCGTTGCGCAGGATGCTGACAATGTCCTGCAGCCCATCATGGACCTCCTGGACAGCAAGTGAGTATGTGGGGGAACGGGGACCCCCACCCTGCCCTGGCCCGCCCTGGCAGTGTGGGGGACCTGCAGGGTCAGGGTGGCTGGGCAAGGGGTGGCGTCAGGGGTGCTGTGCACCTTCAGCCCTGTCCCCTCTTTGCAGCCTGACACTCTTTGCCAAGATCTGTGAGAAGACGGTGCTGAAGCGGGTGCTGAAGGAGCTCTGGAAGCTGGTGATGAACACGATGGAGAAGACTATCGTCCTGCCCCCACTCACCGACCAGACGGTGAGTGACGGGGAGGGGGACCGGGGACAGGGGACCCTGGAGCTGAGACACAGGTGACTGATTTGAGCCAGTGTGGGACATTGCTGGCCAGGTGCCCTCATGGCTGCTGAGATGGTGGGGACTTCGTCGGCCTCCCCAAACCTGCCCCCAGCTCACGGCCAGGGAAGGGATGGAGGAGGGAAAGGTCATCACTGCAGCTCGGTGCAGCCCAGCACCCTCCTGGCTGGCTTTGCCAAAGGACCTTCCTGGCATCTCCATCGTGGCACCAGGAGGGAGCATTGGTCCTTTCCTCTCCACCCTTCCCTCCGAGCTGGGGCAGCACCCTATGCCACGCTCACCAGCACCGGCTGTGGGCAGGGTCCCCACCAGGAGGCTCAGCAGGAGGCTCGGGGTCTGCGGGGAGCCACCACGTTGGCCTTGCTGTGGGGCTGGGGAGTGGGGACTGGCTCTGTGGGGCTGGGGGGACAGGACTGAACTCTTCCTTGCTCATGAGCTGAACAGGTTCTAGGGGAGCAGAGCAAAGCCTGGGAATGGTCCCTCCTCAGAGGGAGGTTGCCTACAGGCTCGAGGCTCCGTATCGCATCGCTGTGTCTGCCCTCCCCGCGCGTAGCCATGCATCCCAAAGCTTTCCAAGGCGGCTGTTCCCTGGGCTCAGGCAGGGAAGGGTGACACCAAGGGCTCTGAGCCAGCCACATATCTGTCCCTGTCACTCTTCGTGGCTTTTGTCACTGTCACAAAGCTGGGCTCAGGCTCTTACTTGGAGTCTCTGGAGCCGCTGGCTGCTGTGTCACCTTTCTGGGGCTGCGGGGCTCCTCATGCTGTGTCTGTAGGGGACAGGACACTGGTGACCGGTCAGCCCTCAGTGGTGCCACCTCACTGGCACCTTGTCACAGCCCAGAGCCTGGCTCAGGTCAGCCCTGCATCACTCCAGGCCAGGCTCGCACACCCTTGGCCAAAGGTGGCCAAATCTAGCAGGGGAGCTGGTGCCACTGGGTCCCAGTTTCCATCCCACTCCCTGTCCCTGTCAGTTCCCAGCCATATGTGGCGTGTTCTGGAGGCAGCAAGCCCTGTGCTGAGGGCGGAGGTGGTGGCATGGGCATGTGGGTCCGTTGGGTGGTTTTCCCGAGTGGGGGCAGCCCTCGGAGGGGGCTGCGCTGGGGCTGCTCCCTGCGGCACGGGCAACTGGCCCAGGGTGGCTCTGGGCTCCAGCCTGGGGCTGGCTGGGCCAGGTGGGCAGCGTGGGGCTCCGTGTCGGAGCCAAACATTGAATGGGGTCCGCTGGCTTCCTGGAGCTGAGCCCCTCTGGGGCAGAGCCCCCTGCCGCTGAGGAAGGACTGGGCAGGCTGGGATGGGGCCAGTTTGGGGTTGTAGAGACCTGCGGTGCCGGTGGCAGGGCAGCAACACCGAGTGCTGTGGCACGTCAGACAGGGGACACCCCTGCCTCTGCCGTCCCTCCAGGCTGGTGGCGGTGGGAGGGCGGCCAAGGCTGGGACCCAGCCTGGGGCAGCTGGGGCTGGGGAGGATGGAGGAGGGGGTGGACACTCATGTCACGGTTGTTCTCTCCAATTGCTCCGCTCGCTTCTCAATGGCAGATGATTGTAAGTACGGCAGCCCCCTGTCTGTCTGTCTGTCTGTCTGCTGTGTGTCGGTCCTGGCCTCGCCGGTTTTTGTCTTGTGTGGCTGCCCGTGTCCTGCCCACACCCTCCTCTGGCTCCCAACTTGGTCCACCTCTGTGGTCCCCATCCTCATGCTGCCCGCTTGGCACTGGCTCCTGGCGGCCGTTTGCCCATGGCCCTACCTGGGTTCGGGGGGTGGGAAGGTCCTGAGCAGGTTTGCGGTGCCTGGATGCAGGGAGGCACAAGGGCTGGTGATGGAGTGTGTGGCGGGGGGACGGCAGTGGAGCAGTGCCATGTAACCAGGGCAGCCAAACCCAGGCTGATCCCATCTTCTTGCTCCATGTGGAGCACCACTGGAGACCTGAGCAGGGGGAGCGGTGTGTGCTGGGCAGTCAGGGCTGCTCTTCCTGACCCCTTGTGCCTCAGTTTCCCCTTGAGGCCCTGGCTGGAGTGTGGCTATGGTGGGGGTTGAGGGCAGAGGCTTTCCCTGCCGGCGGAGGGGAGCGTCTCGCTGGGACACAACATCCCTGGCCCGGTCGCTCATCAGTGGGGCAGCTTGCTGGCATGAGTTGTGAGACTTTTTCCCTGGTCAGGATGCGGCCCTGGGAGCCTGGGCTCCTGGGTTCCCTTCTCGGTGTTGCCGCCGGGTCCTTGCATGGCTTTGACTGAGCCGTTGCCTTTTGTCCTTTTCGGCTCAGTCTGTGGCCGTGGGCTTATGCCCTGTGGGGCAAGGGATGAGCCACATCCACCCCCAGTCCTGCCCATACCCCTGTTTTGACCACAGGTGCCTTTGCAAGGAGGAGCAGTGGTGTGGGTGCTGGTGGGTGGCTGCTGGGTGCTGATTCCTGCAGGGACAAACACCCATCCCCTGTCCCCCAACATCTTTTGTTTCCGACAGCAGTGTTTGGAGAGACTCGGGCTGAGCCTCCCCCCAGACCTCCTGGGGACCCAATGTCCCAGCCTTGTGGGGGCTGCCAGGGGACCGGGGGTGTGTGGGGGGTGTGTGTCAGCTCTGTGGGGTACAGAGCCCTCTTTTTCACCCCTCACCCCGTGCCTCAGTTTCCCTCCAGGGCAAGAAACCCTTCTGGTGGCCCCACTTGGCCCTAATTGTGCTGCTTGTCCCTCTTGCAGGCTTCCCTGCCAGCTGACCCCCCTGCTGCCTCCTCCTGATTCAGATGTACCCCAGCCCCCCCTGCTCCCCGAGCCTGGTTAGGACACCCCCCCACACTTGGTACTGCTGCCCCACTTTACTCTGTTTCTTCTGCCACCGCTGGGCCTGGGTCAGAGTGGGGTTGTCACTGGGCCCAGCACTGCATGGACCAGAACTCTGTGTGCAAAACCCAAGTGCTGCTGCCCCCGCTCCCCCCCAGCGCTGTAAGCAGCTGCCAGAGCTGGGGGGGGGATATGGGGGCACCAGAGGATGCCCACATGCAGAGCCAGCTGGCTGCCGCCTCCCTGTATCCCAAGCAGGGACCAGTCCCCCATGGCCTCAGCATCGCTGTATCCCAGCAGGGACCAGTCCCCCATGGCCTCAGCATCCCTGCATCCCAGCAGGGACCAGCTACCCATAAGCCCAACATCCCAGTATGGGGACCAGTTCCCCATCAGTGCAACAGCCTGCGTTCCAGGGGGGACCAGTTGGCCCAGCATCCCAAAGACAGCGGTCCCCCACTGACCCAGCATCCCTGTGGGGACCAGTCCCCCACTAACCCAGTATCCCAGTGGGGACCAGTCCCCCTTTGGCCCTGGCTGTCCTTTAGGAGCTCTGTGCTGTTTTGCCGCCAGCTTGCGGCCACCCCGTGTGCCCACCCTTGCCCTGCGCCCCTCCCCCCCCGCCATGTCCCATCCCGTGCTGTGCCCCCACCCCACCACTCAACCTCTGACATTGCTTCTACAGGGCACGCTCTTGAGAAAACATGGCAAGGGGACAGAGAAGGTAAATAGCTGTGGGCTCCATGTGTGTCATCGCCCCGTGGCCACGCTCGTGGCCCCACACCCGCCTGCTGTGGAGGGCCAGGCTTGTCCGTGCTGCCTCTGTCGTGCTGTCTGGATGTGCCGTTGCCTGCGTGGCGTGGTGTCCTGTTGGGGTGTGCCGTGTTGTCTGGGGGCAGGATGGGGACAGTCACCTGTTTCTGTGTGTTGCCCCGGGGCAGGGAGTGGGTGTCGTGTCACCTGTAGCCCCTGTGGGTGGGTGGGGGTGTGGGGGGGTTGTTGCTCACCCCCAGGCAGGGATGGGGGGGATGCTGCCCCGCAGCTCTTGGCACCCCTCCAGGTGCCAGGGCTGGGACAACGTGGGGACGGGGTGCCCAAGCGTGGGAGATCCCCAGCACAAATCCATCCCGCTGCTGGGGGCTCGGGAAGAGGTGACCCTCAGGACATTGGGCCGCGGGGCTGCTGAGGTCCCCTGGACCTCTGAGCCTGCTTCCCCCTGATGCTTGGGGGCCTCAGCAAGGCTCACTGAGCCCCAAAACTTGCCAAAAGGGCTTTCTCCAGGCACATGGGCTCCCCTCTATCTGGGGGCTCCCCATCACCAGGCTGGGGGCCCAGCCAAAACCTGGCTCTCGGGAAGTGCTGGCATCCATCTGGGCAATGCCTGCGGCTCCCCCCTCCTCTCCCAGGGGACACTGGGTCCTGCCCCAGTTTGTGGAGCGTGCTGGGTGAGCTGCTTTCCGCCGCCTGCTGCTCTTTTCCCAGTCCCAGAGGAGGTGGGAGCGATCCTGCCCCCGCGCAGGGGGAGCCCTGGCGTGCTGGCCGCAGGCTCAGCAGCAAACGCACGGGGCTGAACCTTTGCAGGTGTGAGCTGGTGCCCAACCAGTGGCACCAGCAGAGAACTGGGTGCAGCCAGAGGAGTGTACAGGGCCAGAGGCTGCACAACCAGGGGATGTGGGGGGCCCGGACCCGCGGCTGGCCACTGCTGGGGCCACCAGTAACTGTCCCTTGCTGTTCTCTTCCAGAGCAGGGTGAAGCTGCCCAGTCACACTGAAGTAAGGACATGGCTCTTCTGCTCCCCACTTGGCTCTGGTCCCCCTTCCTCTCACCTCCTCCCCATCCCTTGTCCTGTGTGCTGGGGGGGGGGGGGGGGGGGGGGGTGTCCCAGCTCAGTACAGTGTCCTGTAGTGCTCTGTTTGGGTGACACCAGTGTCCCCAGCTCCCAACCTGTTCAGCGGTGGGAGGAGATAGGGGCAGCAAGGGGAGGATTAATGGGACAGAACTGGGGGTGGGGTGGGCAGGTGAGAGAGTTAGTGGGGGGGTACAAAATGAGGGCACAGGGTGCCAGAAGGTAACGATTAGTGGGCTAGATGCTGGGGTTTCTCTTTGTTGGGAGGGACTGGAGCTACTGGTGCCGGGGGAGGGGTGGGGAAGGAGGTGGGAATTGCTGGCTCTGCCCCACTGGGCCCCAGTTTAGTATGTTGTACACTGGAGGGCTTGTGAAGGGGAGCTCGCACTCAGCCTGGTAAGTGGGTGCCAAACCTGGGAGATGAGCGGGATGTGCCCACGCCATGGGGCTGCGCCCCCAGGAGCTGTGCCGGTGGGTCCCATGGGCTGGCTTCGTGGCCCTTGCCCATCGGGGTGGCATGGCACGGGTGAAGGCCAGTGGGGGCTCCCATCCTGGGGTGCAAAGGGGCCAGAAACCTCTCTGGGGCTGGGACTGGGCAGGGGTCTGGGTGGCAGGAGGGTGTTTGGCTAGGCTGCCAGCACCGTGGGGTACAGGGGGACTGCGCCGCATTCTCCTCATGCCCGCTGTCCCCCTGCACTCGGTCTCTGCTCCCCTGCCCCAATGTCGTATGATTGTCCATGCGGTGCCACTGATGTGCTGTGCCAGGCTCTGCTGGGCACAGAAGCGGGTGCTTGGGCACGACAGGGAACAGGATGGGACCCTTGGGCCAAGCTGCCTGTGCTGAGCAGACTGTGAGGTCCCTGATGTCCTGCCCAGGGGTCCCCAAGCCCCCAACCACACAACTGTGCTGAGAATTCAGGGGCTGGGACGGGGGGCTGCCAGCCCCACACTTGCATTACCATACCTGGCATGGCTGGTGGTCCCTGGGGCTCTCTGAGGAGCACCCCTCTGGCCCCCTGGAGCCTGGGGGGGCTGGGGGAGCCCCCGGAGCTGCAGCAAGCTGCTGGCACCACGTGCCCAGCCTGACCATGGCGCCCCCATCCCGGCCGCTCACTGGGGCCCTTCCTGTCCCTTTGCTCTCTGCAGGGCACGCAGATGATTTTCAATGCAGCCAAGGAGCTGGGGCAGCTCTCCAAGCTGAAGGTGAGGGCTGGGGGGTGGGTTAAGGGGGGGGGGGGCAGGCAGTCCGAGCTCCTCTCTGTGCTGGGGCGGGTGGCACGGTGCAGGCTGACACTGGTGCTATTGCACGGATTGCACCAGTGCTTGTTTGCTGGCACAGCTGGGGCGAGGGGAGCGGGGCCCTGGTCCCGTGCTGAGAGCAGGATTTGTGCCCTGCAGGACCACATGGTGCGGGAGGAAGCCAAGAGCCTGACCCCAAAGCAATGTGCCGTGGTGGAGCTGGCGCTGGACACCATCAAGGTGAGGGCATGCTGGGGTGCAAAGGGGTGTCCCCAAGGGCTCTGGCATTGAGGCACAGACCTGAGGGGTCACCGGGGTGGGGGTGGGTCCAGCAGAGCCGCTGAGGACCCTGTGGTCATCTTCCCCCCTCCAGCAATACTTCCATGCTGGTGGTGTGGGGCTGAAGAAGACGTTCCTGGAGAAGAGCCCCGACCTGCAGTCGCTGCGCTACGCCCTGTCCCTCTACACCCAGGCCACCGACCTCCTCATCAAAACCTTTGTGCAGACACAGGCTTCGCAGGGTAGGCTGCACGGCCCTGGCCCCCCAGCCAGGCCCCCCTATCCCCCACCATGGGCTCAGCTGCCCCACACCCTGCCTCCATCGTGGTGGGGTTGGGGGTCCCAGCCAGGCTTGCAGAGGGGTGAGAGGGATGGGTGGGGAGGGCTTTTTCCTCCCATGGTTTGCAGTTGAGGAGGGGCCATGGGTGCCCAGAGGCAGCCTGGCACCCCCAAGTCCCCCACCAGCAAGAAGAGCGTGTCCCCGGTGCCGGGGCATGGCTGGGCTGGCATAGAAATGGGGCCCGTGGGTGGGGGAGAAGGGCACCCTCTGACCATCTGTCACAGTATTTGTCCCCTCTGGCTGGCCCAGCCCCCAGCAGACACCTCTGGTCCAGCACTGCCTTCCAGCTGGGGGGCTTGGACCTCCCGCAGGATCGGCTGGAGCCAGATGCTGTGCCAGGGCTTGTCCTGGGTGCTGGGTGCCCACATACCCCGTGATGTGGATCAGTCCAGGGTGCTGGGTGCGGTGCAGGGTGCTGGGCAATGTCCAGGGCAGAACTACCCCTAGGTTCTAAATGCTGACCTTTATTTTGTCCCTTGGCTGCTCAAGGAGGGGACAGAGATGCTTGGTGGCGGTCATGGGGCATCGCGTATTGCCCCAGCCAGGCTTGTCTGTGTCCTGGGGGGGTAGGACGTGTATTTGCTGTCTGTGCGTCTCCTGCCAAGGACATCTGTCCTGTCTGTGCCTCCTGTGCCAGCCGTGTCAGGGGCGTGGGGTTGGGTCTGGGGGGTGCCAGCACCCCTGGGTGCTCTCCAGCCCCGGGACCCGGTGGGCTCCGAGCTGGGTGATGCCCGGTGCTCCCATGTCGCTGCAGTGTTGTCCGGATGCTCGGCCGTCCTGTCTGTGAGATCTGATCTCTCTTTCTCTCTCTGTTTTCTCCCCCTTCTTTCACCATTCCCGTCCCCCACGCACGTCGTCTCCTTCCTCCTCTCTCCGTCTGCTCCGTGCTGTGTCTCTGTCTCTCTCTCTCTCTCCTTCCCACTAGTTCATGGTGGGAAAGGCATTAGGTTTACCCTTAGTGAAGAAATTTATCCTGAGAAGGGTACGTGTGCCGCTCGCCCACCCCTGCGCCTGCCTGCTGCCGTCGGCCTGGGCTAGTAACAGTCCCGGCACTGCGGGCCGGGGGGCCAGGAGCCCCATCCCAGCATTGCCGGCTGGGGGGACCCCCGGTGTGAGCAGGGCTGGGAGCCCCCTGCCCACAGACTTGTGCTCCCAGGGCTGCTTTGGGCTGAATTTGGAGGAACTGTGCTCAGCTGTGTTGACCACCCCCCCAGCCCAGGGTGGGGGGCTGTGCCCCGTGGGGATAGGGGTGCCTGCCTTTGCTTGCAGGCTCTGGGCACCCCCATGTTGTCTCTGGTGCTGCTGCCGGGGGGTGGGCGCCTGCCACGAGCTCCCTGCAAGCCAGGGAGCGGTCCCCTTGGGACTTGTGGCCCTGGGGGGGGCCAGGACCGTGTCCATGCCCCCTCCCACCCACCCTGCTGCCAGAAGGACCTTTACTAGCCTTGCTCCGGTGAGCTCAGTCCACCTGCCCCAGGGTGCAAGGAATGCGCCCAGCTCCACCGGCCCCGCTTGGTCTCCATTGCACCCCGCCGAGGGGCCAGGACTGCACCCCCTGCTTGGCCTCCCGTACCCCGACACCCCCTCCTCACCCACCATCGCCTCCATTTCGGCTCAGCATGCGGCGCTGCCTGGGTGGCGGGTGCCGGGGGGGAGGGGGATGGAGGTGGATGGAGAGGAGGGGCTGCCATCACCAGCCTCCTGGCACCCTCGTGCTGGAGGCCGTGCAGTGACCCGTGGGGACGTGTCCTCCTTCACACTGCCATTTCCACCCTGGGAGCTTTCTGCTGAGCTGGATTTGGTCTCCTTGGCCCCATCTGACCCACAGAGCCCCTTCCTCTGCCTTGCGCCCCCTCCTTCACCCATGGGTGCATGCACAGCTCTTGGGGGGGGAGGGGGAGGGCTGGGCTGTTGGTTGCAGGTCACCCAAATTCCCCTGGCTTGGGGACCCCAGGGCTTGATGTGGTCCCTGAGAGGATACAGGAGGGGGCAGGTCGGGTCCCTCCTGCCCAGTGCTGTGCCCTCGCTCACAGCTGTGTGCCCCCCCCGCCATGCCCATAGCAGGGGGAGCTGGGCCACCACCCCCTGCCCCATCCCACCGGGGCACCTCAGCCCCTGGGCAAGGGGGGGCTCACAGGGCCTGGCCAACATAGGGTGGGATGACAGAGAGTCAGCCTGGCGCTGGCGATGTCCTGCCGTGCCCCAGACTTGTGCCAGCTCTGGTGGTCTGAGACAGCTGCTGCACCCATGCTGCTGTCCCCAGAACCCTGGCAGAGGCCACATTGGGCCAATTCCTACTGCCCACCCCCTCCCGCCTCATGGTGGGTGACCTGCCTCCTCCAGTGGGGTTGGTGGTGGGCAGGGGACATCGGGGACACCGCGGAAACGGGCACTCATGTCTCCTACCTTTGCCACGCAGGCTCCGGTGTGGATGACCCGGTCGGGGAGGTGTCCATCCATGTGGAGCTCTTCACCCACCCCGGCACTGGCGAACACAAAGTCACCGTCAAAGGTGGGTACTGCTGGACGGGGTGCAGGCTGTGGCAGGTGGCAGCACCCCAGGAGCCTCACGTGTCCCCTCCTTGCAGTGGTGGCTGCGAATGACCTCAAGTGGCAGACGTCGGGCATCTTCCGGCCCTTCATCGAGGTCAACATCATCGGGCCCCACCTTAGTGACAAGAAGAGGAAATTTGCCACCAAATCCAAGAACAACAGCTGGGCCCCCAAGTACAACGAGAGCTTCCAGTTGTGAGTGGCACCATGGGGCTGGGGGGGGTGTCAGCGGGCTGGGGGATGTGTCCCCATGATGTGGGGACCCCCTTCTCCCGGGGTCTGCCAGTGATGCTCATCCCCCAGGGGATGTTTTAGCTATTTTCTAATTGATAAAAGCAGGGATTGAAAAAGCAGAAAAAGCCTGCTTTTTTAAGGGGGAGGGGGAGGCAGCACCCGTGTGAGGTGCTGTTGCAAAGCCAAGGGGCTTGGGAGTGTGACTCCCCATGCCAACACTGCCTCTCCCCTGCAGCACGCTGGGGACGGAGACAGGCCCGGAGTGTTACGAGCTGCAGGTGTGTGTGAAGGATTACTGCTTCGCCCGGGAGGACCGGACCGTGGGCATCGCTGTCCTGCAGCTCCGTGACATCCTGCAGCGCCCCGGCTGTGCCTGCTGGCTGCCCCTGGGCCGCCGCATCCACATGGATGACACCGGCCTCACCGTCCTCCGCATCCTCTCCCAGCGCAACAACGACGAGGTGGCCAAGGAGTTCGTCAAGCTCAAGTCGGACACACGCTCAGCTGAGGAGGGCAGCAGTTAAACCCCCTCTCGCCCCCCCAGCCCTCTCCCCCCACTCCTGGCACCTTTTCTACAGCATCCTCCAGCCATGTATAAGCCATAAGTGCGGCCACGAGAGGAGTCTCCTTCCCAGCCCTGGTGTGGGTGAGGGGGGGATGTGGCTCCAGTGACAGACCCACCCTGTCCCTCCCTTGGCCAAACTGGCTGGGTGACAGCGGGGCAGAGCACAGCTGTGCCCCCGTCCCACCCCCATGGGAAGGTGCTGGGGCTGGTGGGGCTGCAGGGAAGGGCTGGACCCCAGCCTGGGTGATGGGGCAGATGTGCCCCTTGCCAGCCTGCCTGAGGTGGAGGAACCCCAATGGCCCATCCCTGCCCCCACCCTGTCCTACCCAGCCCCAACCCTCCACGAGTGACATAAAGAAAGGGCTGGGGGAGTGTCTCATCCCACCCGGGGTGTTGGTGAGTGGCTGGAAGGCACCATAGCCCCTTGTCCCCATCCCTCGAGCATCATCGGGCACCCTGAGGGACAGGGAGGCTCCCACCTGCTGAGCACCCTGTACATATGTAAATAGCTGTACATACAGGGGGCAGCCGGATGACGAGGCTGTGTCCTGCACCCGGAAGGGCTATTGGGGCTGTTGGGTGGGGGGTGCAGCCCCCACCTGCCCTGCAGTGTCCCCTCCCTGGCTGGCAGCAGTATCACTGGGGCCGGGAGCGGCAGGGAGCAGCCCCCGGCCCCTATCCTGTCTTCCCTGCCATGCCGCCACCGTGGGCTGCCCCACTGCTGCCCCCAGGGTGCCAGGGCTTGGGGGCAAGGGCTGGGGGCACTGGAGCGGAGGGACCCATCTCCCTTTGCTCTGGCCAGTGGGGACCAGCCATCCCTGTGCAGTGCAGCAGCACCCGTGAGACCTCCTTGGTGCAAGCAAGACCCTTCCCACCCCCAGCCCACAGGACCTCCCCCCACCCCGAGTTCCCATTAACCACCATTTCTGCGTGATCAGTGGTGTGCGTGTCTCGTGCAAGTGTCCAGGAGGCCAGGGTGTGTGGTGTCAGGGGTGGCCACCCCAGCTGGCCAGTTTGCCCTAAGTACTGGGGAAGACAGAGGCCTGATGACCCCACAGGTCAATATAGCTCTCTCAGCCCCCTCCCCATCCCAAAACAGGGTACCCCAACTGGCCCCCGTTGTCCTTTTTCTATGGGGCTTGTCTGGGACCAAAGGGTTTAGCTTTCCTCTCTCATTTCTGTTCAATGTTTACACCCCTTTTCTAACCGCTGCTCCCACCCAGCCAGGTTGGGATGCAGCCCTGCACCCCCCGACCGTGGTGTCCCTGGCCCTGTGCCCCCTCCCCAAACTGTCCTGTTTGGCATGTGATTGAACCGACCAATTCTGCTCCTGTAGCACACGTGTCACCGATGCCTGTGTGTCTGTACCACCCCGTGCGGCACCGCCAGCGGCGGCTACCATGGATGCATGACAGTGAGATGTTTTGCACTATTTTGAATTTTTTGGGCTCTGTAAAAATATTTTATTATAACTGACATTAAAAAGCACACCCTTCATTGTGGCTTTTGGGGGCGAAGGGGTGGGAGGGCAGGCACCCAGGGGGGTCTTCATCACCACTCCCACCCCAGTGTAGCACTTGCACCTTTCAGGATATCACCAAGGATAAACAGCCCAGGGATGCTGCAGCAGCTTTGGGGGTGCTCAGCCTCCTTGAGGGCTGCTCTTTGGTGCACCCACCCTTTGCAAAGCCAAGAGCTGCAGAACAGGGGTTAAATGGAACCGGGACAAGACTTCTCCTGAGAGGGCAGGGGGGGATCAGGGGCTGCCAACATGGCCTCGACAAGGGCGAATGCACCCCTCACCCACCTGGTGCTCTTCCACAGTGGGGTGACTGCACCAGTGGGCAAGGGAAGAGCTACAGGTATCACCTACCTGGGCTTCTGGAAGGCTTTTGGCACAGTCTCCCAAAACATTCTTCCCAAAACACAGATTTGATGGACGCAGGTCCCTGCTGCCCTCCTGAGAGCCCCGGAGCCATTGCCGAGCTTTACTAGAATCATAGAATGGTTTGGATTAGAAGGGACCTTTAAAGATTATTGAGTCCAACCCTGTCCTGGCTACTGGGAACTGTTGCTTTTCCCAGTGATCCCTGATGGACAGACCCTTTCTCAAGGCTTTCTGGATTAACGCAGCTTCATTCCTAGCTTTAATCATCAATACCTGGGCTCTTGTGCCAGTGTGAGAAGAGAGAGAACAGCTGTCGTTTACCACAGTATGCAAAGATTATCACTACTATTTATCCCAAAAGGTTTGGGCACTTGGGATGGGTCGTGGGAACCCCCCGCCGAAGGGCTGGCAGCTCCTCAATTAGTTTCGCCCTAATGGGGCTGGAGGAGCAGGCGGGACAATTTTACCTTCCACTTGCAGAGGGGTCTCTTCTATACTGGGGGTGCCAGCTGGCACAGGGTGCTTGGGCCCACCTTGTCCCACCTGGACACCCCCCAGGACACAATGCCTGCAAACCCATCCAGGGTCATGTCCACAGCACCCACCTGCCACAGCCGCTCGCTCATCAGGAATGATGCCCTCTGCCCCATGCTCGGAGAGGTCAGGGAGGTGGTAGAGGTAGGGGGTCAAGTTGGGGACATGGGGGATGATGTCCTCAGCTCTGCTGCCGCCTGGGTGAACTCTCTCCTGTTGTTGTTGCTCAGGGTCCCGTTTGAAATCATTCTTCTTCCAGGTCGCCTGAAGGAGGGGGTTAAAAGCAGACCATAATTTGCAATGTACATTCTCCAAAAATCCACAACGCTGAAGCAAGCCTGTGCTTCTTCCCTACTAGCTGGTGGAGATGCTGCTGGCATTGTGTTGATCACATCCAATGGGATGTGACAATCTCTGCTTGCCACCTCATTCCTAAAAACTGGATCTCCTGCTTGACCTTACTTTGTTTTATGACAAAACTGGATTTTAGAAGGATTTGGATTATTTCCTTCCTTTTCTCACAAACTCCTGCCCCACACAATGGTATCATCCATGTATTGCAGGTGTTCCAGAGCTTCTCCCTGTTCCCGGGCAGTCTGATCGGTCCATGCCAAATAGTAGGGCTGTGTTCCCACCTCTGGGGACACCAATTCCAGGTGTACTGGCCACCCCTGCAAGGCACAGATCTGTGGCGATGTTCTTAAAGAGCTGTTTAACCCTAAGCAAGACCTGGAAAACGTTCAGCAACATGATGGTTCCTAGCAACAGGACCACGCTGGTTTTAACGTCCCAAGAATATTCCAAATTTTCATTACTCTCAACCGCTACTGGCAGGGGTGGGGAAGAGGTCTCCCCCACCATGGGCTGCCTCTCCAAAGGGAAGAGGTTAAAGCTGTAATTATTAATAGTTTCCAAGAGATGGCTCCCAAAGCACGGTGGTGACAGCAATGCGCAGCACCAACACCAGATTAATCTCCTATTCCATCGTACCGTAAACCAGTATCATGAAGTCCAACAACGTGATAACCTGAGTCCAGTTCCCACGGGTGATGAACAGCACCACAGGGGACAACCACTGTGAGCAAGGCAATGCACGACGCGGCTTTAAGGCCAAACACACCAGCTCTGAGAGCCAATAAATCAACCTTGTGACAAGCGACTATTTAAACTTCTATAATAAATACTTGTGAGAGATCCGTTCCAGTCAGATTTGTTGTTATCACAACCCGTTGAGCTCCATGTTGGGTACCAAAAAGGACTGGGGGTGGGGTGGGGTTTAACCCCCGAGGCAGCCTCGCTCAGTGCCCCCCTGCAGTGGGATGCAGAGGAGAATTGGGGAAAAGGTAAAACCCATGGGCTGAGATAAGAACAGTGTAATAATTGAAATAAAAATCAAATATACTACTACTACTAATAGTAATGAAAGGGGAGCTAACAAAAAGAGAGGAAAAAAACCCAAGAAAACCAAGTGATGCACAATACAGTTGCTCAACCCTGTGCCCAGCCAGCCCCTGAGCAGCGATCGCCCCCTCCCAGCCAGCTCCCCCCGGGTTATATACTGACCGTGACGCTCCATGGTATGGAATATCCATTTGGATGGAATATCCCTTTGGCTACTTCAGGTCAGCTGTCCTGGCCCTGCTCCCTCCTGGCTCCTTGTGCACCTGCTCACTGGCAGAGCACGGGGAGCTGAAGAGTCCTTGATGTAGGGTACACACAACTCAGCTGCAACTAAACCATCAGTGTGTTATCAACGTTATTTTCCCACTACATTCAAAACACAGCACTGTACCAGCTACTAGAAGATAGTTAACGTTATCCCAGATGAATCCAGGACACCTGGCTTTCCCACTGCATTTTACCAAATGCAAATGATAAAATTGCTGAGTGGAATATCCTCCTGCTTAACCACTGCTGGTTAAGCTCTGCTAACATGCTCCTCCATCCTTACTCCTTTCCACCTGGAAAACCAAGGCAAGCTCTGCTTGGCACCACTGGCCATGGGAATTAAATGATTCTGTCCTTTTGTCAAAACGTGCCGTTGCCTCCTTTGGAAAGAGCAAATCTCCTGACAAACCATCTCTCTGCTGCTTCTTCCATTGCAGTAACCTTCCTTTTCGAAGGATATGCAAGCGCTTCGGGGCAGATGTCACCTGTGAAGCGATGGCTGTGTGTACAAACCTGCCCCAGGGCCAGTCCTCTGAGCGGGCTCCCCTCAAACAGCATCGTACCGAAGAGAGTTTTGGGGTGCACGTGAGTGCTATCATCTTGATAACCAAATGATAACCCACTTCTGAGCAGAAAAGTTGCTTCTTGAACCCGTGCAACCCTTTGGTAGCTGGAGGGAGTGTTCCCAGACACAATGACCAAGTGTGCAGTGCTCCTGAACCAGACAATTGAAGTGGACTTTGTAGATGTCAATGCTAGGTGTCCCATTGACCTAGTCTATAAGAAGGTAAGAAGATGTTCTGTGGCATGTTTTGCTTTCTTCAAGAGATGCTTGTCTTTTGCCTCATCCCCTGCGACCTGATCTGCTCCTGCCAGTCTGACCCAGAGCTCCCCGTGCATTTATGGGCGCTAGACTTGAGCGAGAAGGCAAATCAGCAGTCCAAAGAGCAGGGGACGGTTGCTGTCTCTGCCTGTCAGAGGCAGAAGTCGGAAAGGAAAAGAGCTGTCAGGGTTTTTCTGTTGACGATCCCTGTTTCTCCAAGTGTTGAGATGCTCCAAGCCTTACCTGCATCCCCTGAGCAGAGGGCTGCTGTTGGGCAGCTCCACAGAGGCCGGGACCATCCCCCCTCCCACGAGTCGTGTCCAACGAGCAGGACCAGGCGGGCACCTTTTGTCGTTGGCGCCCTGAGTCCTTGCCACAAGAAGGTCTCATCTCCCACCGGTTTTAGGAATTTCCCAGCTCGGCACAGCCACAGGCTCTTCCCAGCTGGTGTCTGGCAGGTGGAAACTGCCGTCAGGACAAGGGCTCCCGACCCCATCCAGGGATTTCTGCGAATTGCCGCCGGGATACACACAACTGCCTCGCTCCCCACCGGCCTCCTCCTCCCCCAGAGGCTCCCGACCACCGCGAGGGCTGGAGCTCAAACCTCCGCTGCCCCCTGGTGCAACACCTGCCGGCCCCACAGCCCCCCGCACAGCCCCCCCTCCGGCCCAGCGCCCCCGCATGGGGCTCCCTCCCCGTCCCGCTGACCCCCAGGGTGTCCCAGCTCGGGGAAGGGACCGAGGCTTCCAGCCGAAGGCACCTGCCCCCACGCCGAGAGCTGCCTGCAGCCCCCTTAACCCCTGCCCCGCCGGGGGGCGGGGCCGCCGGGGCCGTTGGAACACGGGGCGCCCCAACATTGCACCCTGGTTACGGCCGAGAGTCCTTGGCAGCCGAGGCAGGAGGGACCATGGTGCGGCCCCCGCTGCAGCTCCCACCTCTGCAGCCCTCGGGGTGCAGCCCCTGGGGCCCCCCGATGCTCCAGCTGCTTCCCAACTTTGAGCTCCCCAAATCCTTCTGCCCCCAAGGTAGGAACCGACCCAGCCGCCCAGCCCGGGGACGCTCCCGGGGGCACCGGTGGAGGCGAGCCCCGGCCACCGCTCCTGTCTCTCTTCCAGGCTCCGCCAGCCCGTCCCAGCCGGCCAAGCAGGAGCAGCCCCCCCCTGCAGCCTGGGCACCCGAGGTCCCCCTGGAGCCCCCCGCAGGTACGGAGACTTCTGTCCCCTCTGGCACCCCTGTCCCCTCGGCACCCCCCCCCCCCTTCCCTGGCAGTTTCCGCACGGGGCGGGGGTTCAGCAGCCTGCACCAGTGTGTCTGCCCTCGCCTGCTGGTGTGTGCCCAGGAAATCCCATTTCCAGAGAATTCCCCAAGGCTCACGCCCCACCCGCAATTTGCGACCCTGTCCCCCTGGCACAGCTGCTCACCCCATGGGGAGCTCCCCACACACCCGGTGCAGGGCTGGGGGATGTCAGCGCTGGGGGCCGGCTGGGTGGGGGGGTGGCCCTGGAGGGTCCCCCCAGCTCAGCACGGCTCCCGCTCACCCACGCAGGGCTGCAGAGGGCTCCGTGCGGATGCTACTTTGATCCCTGCTTCTTCCATCTTCAGTGGACCAGCAGCATCCTGCCTCCACCAGTCACCGCCATAGCCAACTACAGCAGCACCTCTCTGCTGGGGGGTGCCCGGGGGGACTCCGGGACCCCCCAGGGCCAACTGCCACACCTTGTGCCTGACGCACAGAAGGGGGGAGCCGTGGCCCCGGTGCCCCTGGTGCTGCCAACATCCATCGCTGGCTCCCAGCTCATCCAGGGCCAGCCCGAAGAGACCATCTGCAGCACGGCCACCCCTGCGGGGGCAGCCCCAGGCAGCCATGTCCCCCCCAGCCCCTCTGCTGCCCCCCACAACCAAGTGGTTGTGGATCTAGAAGACAGCTACGATGTGCCCGAAGAAGTGCTTCTTCAGGAGGCCCTGAGGCTCTTTGGTTTATCCTCGGACACGGCAGGGCACATCCAGGAGGGTCCCAGCAGCGTCCCCACCCCTGGGGACACCAGCCCAGCTGTGCCCTGCTGTGACTTGAGCTCCCTCGCCCTGCCTGAAGACCTGTTCGATGGCGATTACAGCGTCTCCGAGATGACGGACTCCCTGGTGAGCCTGGAGGTGTTCAACACCATTGAGATGGAGCCCCAGGAGCTGTGGGGGGACATGGACTGGGACCTGTCACCGTCCCCACCTGCAGCACCATAGCAGCAGGGCAAGAGGCAGAACACCTGGCTCCTGCCCCCCAGCAAGGGCAGAGCCAGCACCTGGGGGGATTAAATCCACATGAGGGATGGGGAGAGGGGGGAAGCAGAGGAGGACTGTTCTGTACGGGGGGGAGTGGGAGCAAAGAGTGCTCTGTAGGGGGGGGGGGGAAATTTAGCAAGTTTGATATTTTGGCAAGTCTTATTGTTTTCCATTAAATGTTGTTTCTCCATCCCGCTCCGTGCCTGTGTGGGAGGGAACACGGGGAAATGGCACCCAAGAGGTGCAGAAGCCCCAGGTCAGAACCAGCGAGCCCCAAAGGGCACCGAGACCCCACCACCACCCCCCCCAGGGCCAAGCCCCTGGCAGAGGACCACTCCCCTGTCCCCCCCCCCCCCAGGGGAAGCAGCCCTTTGGGGATAGCTACGACAGACAGGTCCCTGCAGGACCCATGGACACGGCCCCACGCAGAAAGTGGCACAGAGCCCCCAGGACAAGGGCAGACCTGGGGGCTGAGGGGGGGACTGGACGCACACCACAACAAGGGCTGCCACCCCTTAGCCTTGAACACAACCAGCGTCCCCTGCAGCAGGGACAGCGCTCGGTGCAAAGCCCTTCCAAGCCTCAGGACAATCCTGCCCTTGCTCACATCCACGCTCAGCTGCACAGCCTGGTATCACCCCAGCAGCGGTGATGGAGGAGCCACCTGCCAGGCAGGACCCTCTCCCCTCGCCTGCCTGCGCCTTCGGTGGCCGCAACAGCCTCCCTAGGGGGAAACAGGAAAATAAGCAAAAAAAAAAAAAAAAAAAAAAAAAAAAAAAGAAACCCACCAGCCAGAAAGTGCCTGGAAACTTGGTCCCTTTATTGCCTGTTTCTCACCTGAGCTCCCCAGCCTGTGGTCCCCTCGAGGCAGCGCCCCAGCACCGGGGGTCACGGGGCTGAGCCCCTTCCTTAGGGCAGCCCCAGTGATGCCACTGGGGTGGTGCGAGCTGCTCCGGACCCTGGGTGGGCACAGTGGCCTTCAGCATGGCACAGCTCCCGGTGCTGCTCAGCATCTCACCTCGCACACTGACCCTCCCCGAGCTAAATGCACCCACCCCAGACAGCCTTGGGCCACAGAGAATTATCTGCAAAGACTTTTATTAGCTTCAAATAATTAAAAAGTGGCCAAAGCCCCAGCTCAGGACTGCCATGGGCCCTGGCTGTGCCACAAACAAAGACACTTGAGTTACAATAAATCAGTCACTTCCCAGAAGAATGGCACACAGTGCTGTCCCCCCAGGATTTGAAGCCATCCCACCCCTCAGGGGGTCCAGATACCCCTCAGTGGGGCACAGAGAGCAGCCTAGGGCCTGACAAGGAAGGCCAGGTTGAGAGCATCAGGGATGTGGAGCTCATCCAGGTGCAGGGGGGAGGCAGTGAAGGGCAGGTGCACAGGGAAGAGGTGGCTGGTGTCCACCAGGAGCTGGCTGGGTCCCCCTCCATACTGGTCATGCAGCCGCTTCTGTGGGGACACAGCACTTGCATTCAGGGCTGCTCCAGTAAGGGGAGGGTCATACAGGACAGCCTGCCCCCCTCCCCCCCCCCAAACTAGACCCCCAATTCTGCTTACCTCAACCCTGCTGATGAAGCTTGGGCTGATCCTCTCCTCCAGCCCAGCAGCCGGGGTGTAAGCCCGGAGGATCTTCACAACCTGGAAGGGACAGAGGGGACCATGAACAGGGAAGGGCTGGGCACATCCAGACCCTTCTGGGTATGGTGTGGTCCCCACCGCAGCGCATCCCTGGTACACCCCCTCCCCACCCAGTACCTGCTGGGGTGACAGCACCGTGCACAGGCTGCAGAGAGCTCCAGCATCCGCCTCAGTCACCTTCTTCACCTGCAGCAGCTGGGCAGCCTGGACCAGGGGCTCCAGCACCTCACGGGCCCCACTCTCCTGCAGCCCCTCTGCCCGCAGCCACTGCTCCACCTGGCTGATGTTGTACCTGCCAGGGACAGCAGGTCACAGGTGGCACAGGCCATGCCCCATCTCCCCCAGCCATACCCATCCTGCACGGGCACAGACCTGAGCTGGATGCTGCGGCTCCAGGAGCACATGTCCTTCCTCAGCAGCAGGTAGTTGAGGGTGGTGCCACTGACCAGGAAGAGGAGCTGGCGCAGGACCTGGTGCCCCACACTGGGGGCCAGCCCGTGGTGGTTCAGCACTGCACGGAAGGAGCCCAGCTGCTGCAGCAGCTCAGGCAGGGTGTGGGTAGAGGCTACTGAGGACCGGCGGTGGCGGGGAGGGCAGGAGAAGGACAAGCCCTGTATGGGCTCACTCTCCAGCATCGCTGAAACTGAAGGGTAGAAAAGGCACATTGTAAGGAGGCAGAGACCCCGCGTTGTGCCTCAAGCGACCAGTACACAGCTCCTTGGTTCCGTGTCCCAGTTGGGGATACAGGGGCTAATGACACCTCCAGGATAGCTGGCCAAGGCTAGGTCAGGGACTGGCCCTGCTCCATGTAGCTGCAGAGCATGGCATGGGGGAATAGAGCTCCCCATGGATGTAGCCCAAGGTCCCTGGGGTGCTGAGCCCACCTTTAGCTCCCCAACCACCTCCTGCAAGCCAGGATGCTCAAGGAGCAGATGGTCCCTTGTAGAAGGCATCCCCCGGTTCAGAGCCTGCCTTCCCACTCTGGGCACAGCCCCGGTAACAGAGCAGGCAGCTGACACAGCCGAGCACAGCATTCCCTCCCTGATCCAGCATCCCCTGAGCACCCCCCAAGCCCTGGCCATACCAATCATGGGCTTGAGGCACTTCTCAGCAGTGCGGATGAGCTGCTGGTAGAGCTGGACAGCCAGGGCACCCAGGCTATGGCAGGAGCTCTGGGGGTCCACGTTCTGCAGGCGATGTTTGTTCTGCTGCGCTGTGTTCCCCTGCCAGTAGCTCTGTGGGCACAGGCTGGGTCAGAGCCAGCAGTACCAGGGGACAGCCAGGTCCCCAAGCAAGCACAGAGCAGCATCAGCCCCGCACATCCTTGTATGCCTGGGCTGGGGTAAAGAGGATGCAGCCCCAGGTGGGGACAAACCCTGTCCCCACTAAGCTCCCACCCTTGCCAGGGAGGTGGCAGACCCCCTGCAGCCCAGCCCTACCTCATCCTGGCTGTACTGGCACAGGCAGTTCTGGAGTCGGCAGGTGTTGGCAAGCCAGAGTGCCACCACATTGAAGTCATCGCTGTGCTTCTGTGGGAGGGAAGTGAGAGCACCAGGGTCAGCAGGGCTCTGGCAGTGACAGCAGCAAGCCCTAACACCCCACGGTAGCCCTGTGAGCCACACTGAGCTAGCTGCAGCCTGGCGAGGGCTGTAGGACCCTCTCACAGGACACCTGCGGCACCCAGGGGCCCCCTCACCCTGGGAGATGCTCAGGCTGGACACTGCAGCCAGGCACATGTCACTGCCCCAGCACCACCTCTGCCTTGGCCAGTGAAGCTCCTGCTCCTCAGCCCACCCCACACCCCCAAGCCCAGCACCTTCATGATCCCTTTGATGGCACCAATGGCTGCATCCAGGAGCGAGCGAGCCCGCAGCTCGTCACAGCAGTGGTCTGCGTGTCGGAAGCACAGGAAGAGGATGTAGGCTGGCAGGTCTGGAAGTGCCCCAGGACAGCTCTGTGGTTTATAGTCTGCAGGGGAAAACAGGACAGTTGAGATCCAGGCAGCTACAGAAAACTGGTCCTGAACCAGGCAGGATGCTGCCCCAGCAACACTGAAAGGATGAGCTCACACAGAGGTCGGCAAGAAACCCTAGCAGGGACCAAGTTGGGGTAAAGAGTCCCCATCTGTCCAAACCCTACCTGTGATGATGGCCTTGATAATGCGCCCTTCATCCTCCATCCTCCATGCCAGCATGGCTTGGGACAGCCCAGACAGAGGTGGGACGACAGGGGATTGGGACAGGACCACAGCAGATGCTGCCAGCTCCTGTGCTGGCCTGGTGGCCTCTCTCTTCACTGGAGAAAGAGGAGCACAGGTCAAATCCTGCTGTGTCCTGGGCCGTGGGACCCAGATCAGGATCCCTCAGCTCAGTCCAAGCAGATACTCCCTAGTATCTCTGTCTGGGGGGACCCCGCTCCTCATGGCGAGGCTGGGCGATGCTCCCACCAGCCCCATGTCCCCATCTCATGCAGACACTTGCCTGTGAGCTCCTGGGTCTGCTTTGTGTAGGCTCTCAGCTGCTTCTGGAGCTTCAGTGTGATCCTCTCCTGCTTCTCCAGCTTCTGGGCCAGCTCCTGGGCAGGCACAACCCTGGTAGGGCTCAGCCAGCCTCCCTCAGCTGGAGGCCCCCACCAGCACCCACCCAGTGAAGCTGAGCTGGGAGGATGCATCAGGGTCCCCTGCACCGCTCCTTAAGGGGCTGCTGCAGCTCACCACAGGGCAAGGGGGTGGGAGCCAGCCCCAAGCCCAGTCCTGCCTGTGTCCACCCACCCCCCATCACCACCCCCTTACCCTGTTCTCCTCCCTGAGCTGTAGGACATGCTGCTGCAGCCCCTCCTGCCCCTGGTGCCACTGCAGGTCCTGGATGAGGGCTGCTTGCTGCTGGCTCAGCTGCTTGAGTGAGCAGATGTCGAGGTGCAGCCCTTGTACCTCCTCCTTGTGCTGCTGTTTCTCCTCCTGCAGCTGACTCTCCAGCAGCCTGCTCACACGCACCAGGGGAAACTGAGGCACCAGCCTCCTTCAAGCTGCCTCACCCCATCCTGCAGGGAGGCTGCTAAGGAGGCTTTTCCTCCCCTGAAGCCTCAGAGCTGAGGACTCCCCCCTTGCCCAGGCCCTCCAGGGCAGCCAAGACCCAGCTGGACTGGTAGAGCATCTCCCCTCTGGCTGCACCCAGCCCAGGGACAGGCTCCACCAGCCTGCTCCTCTTAGGAGGCTCCTCTTGAGCCCAGGGTACCCGTTCTGCTCATGCAGCGGGTGAGGCTGTGCCTTGAGCAAGGTGTGCTGCTCCAGTCCCCCAGCAAAACACAGCTGGGTGCACTGGAAAGAAGGGAAGAGCAAGCAAGGGCTACCCCCTACCCCGCTGGGCAGTGAGGGGCAGGCTGCCCTTGCTCTCGCAGCCCACCTGGGGCTACAGTGCCCAGAGCATTGGAGGAGATGGCTGCTCCAGTGAGGATGTGCAGCCACCCAGCACCACTGCAGAGGTCAGGCAGCTGTCACACCAGCCCTGGCTGGCCAAAACACCAGGGAAAGCCCCACCAGCCCATTGTGGGGACACCAGCATCAGCTGGGGACCACCTCCCTGGGACCACACTCACTTATTAGCAACCTGCACTGCATCGTACGCATGCTTCAGGTCATCATCCACTGCCACCTTCTCCGGGCTCTTACCCAGCCCCAGCATCTCAGTGAAGTTCTGCAGGGAGAGAGGAGCAGGATGAGGTTGGCCTTGCCATCCTGGGTCTCATCCTGCTCTCAGCAGTGGGACAGGGGCTCACCCTGCGCTTGAAGAAGTCCAACAGTTTCCTCTCCTCTGGCTCCACAGGAGCCTGGGACCTCCGCAGCTCCTCCCGGGTCCGGGCCAGCTCCTCGTTAGCAGCATTGAGCTGCCCCAGGAGGAGGAGGTATGCCTTCTCAAAGGGATCCTGGCTCACACCACCGTTCAGCACCGCCTCACTGCTGGGCTGCAGCCGCGACCCCTCTGGCACAAGCTGCCACCGCTCCTCCTGCCCCTGGGTGCAGAGACGGGGGCTGGCACAGCAGCCCGTGCTGGGCACCAGCACCAGGATGCCTGCAGGAAGCCCTCCCTGATGGCACCAGCTCCCAGCCAGAAGCCCCAGGGTACAGTTGTCACCATCACCAGGGGAAGGGACAGCCCACTTGTGACCCCCACCCCACTGTCCCAACCAGTGTCACCACTAGCCTCAGCCTGCTGGTCAGTGACATCTCGTGAGGGAGCCGTGGACATGGAGGACAAGCAGCTGCTCTCGGAGCCCAGGAAGCTCTCTGAGGAAGGGGACCGTCTCAAGGTGGTTTGCTGAGTGGGGAAGAGAAGGACAACGTTGCTCCCCTGCACCCCAAACATCTGCTGGGGCAGAGCAGCGACAGCCTCGAGAGGACACCTCAGCTTGGGGGTCCCCCGGCACCTGAGCTGGGGAGCCCACTTCTGCCGCAGGAACATGCCCTGAACCAGACAGCACTGCCTACTCCCTTCACTGAGCTGAGGGAGGGGGTGCCCTGAGCCCCCCCGTGTCCCTGCCAGCCCCTCACCCTGTGGAAAGCCATCTCATCCCGCAGGTTCTCATAGCCCTGCTCCAGGCGGGTGTACTCCTGCACCAGGCTCTGGTAGCGTGCCCGCTCCTCTTCCAGCTCCTGCAGCAGCCCTTGGCTCTCCCGTGCTGCACACTGGTGCTGCTCTGTGGGGACAGACACAGCAGGGAGTGGGGACAAGCAGAGCCACGTCCCCTCTGCCAGGGAACATGCAGGAACACACCAAGCCTGCAGGACCAGCCCATACCCAGGGGAATGAGATGAGCAGATCAGCGGATCCTTCTTACCTTCTAGATCCTGCGACCGCTCCAACACACGCTGGATCAGGGCATCCTTCTCCTCCTCCAGCTGCAGCTTCGTGGCTTCCACCTCTGCCAAGCGCTGTGGGAAAGCAGAGGGGCAGGTACAGCTACAGCCCTGCCTGGGGCCAGCCCTGGCTGCCAGAGGTTTCCTCCAGGGACCCCCCCCAGCAGAAAGCACAGCATGCTGCCACCTCCCTGGAGAGCCCCATGGAGCCCCAGCAGAGTGAGAGCATCCCCTGGACAGACTGACCTGCCTGAGCTCCTCAACCTCCTGGACCAGGCAGCTTTTCATGCTGTGCCTCTCCAGCTCGGCCAGCCGTTCCTGCAGCTGCTGGACCTGGGCATCACGGGTCGTATCCTCCCGCAGCCGCTGCACCTCAGCCTGCAGGCGCTGTACCTCCTCAGCATGGGCAGCGTTCAGCTCTGAGAGCTGCTCCATCAGCTGCTGCTTCTCCTGGGCCTTGAGCCAATGAGCAGAGCATGTCAGGCAGGTGGCTGAGAACAAGGGCATACCCCTACATGTCTCCCATCAGTAAACGTCCATGCATACTCATGGATAATACACTCCTAACCCATGCATGCTTCCCTTCTGCAAGGAACCTGGGTACCACATATCCCACCCATCTGTTTGATCCCTGAACCTCTGGTGTCACCTCAAACCTGGGAGCACAGCTCTCCACAACATGCCATCCCACACGGAGCCATGCATGAACTCTGCCATAGCTTTGCAGCCCACCACCTGGCCAGCCTCAACAGCAGGATTTACCAGCCCTGCTTCCCCCTACCCCCAGAAACAGGATCGCAGCACAGGAGCCCTCCCTTCCCCTCCACAGACACCCCCAGAAAGGGAGTGGTGACAGCTGAAGCAGAGACACCCAGATGGCAACAGCAGATGCTGCCAGCAGGAGCACGGTGGGACAACACACCATGCTGGAACTGCTCCCAGCACATGACACTGTGCTGCAAGGCTGCACCCAGCCAAGCACCCAGGAGGGTGCCCATCCCACCCCCAGGGCCACCAATCCCTGCATCCACAGGGAGCACTGAAAATCCAGGAATGAGACCCAACTCCTGCCTGGAAGCACATGTCAGGCAGGGTTAGCTCCTGCCCTAGGGCTGGGAGAGGACTGAAGACACCAGCAGGCATGGTTTTGGCTACACAGGGACTGGTAAGAAGTGGTCAGCAAAAAGTAGCTACCCCCACGCAGGGATGAAGCCAGCACCCACCTGCTCATCCAGCCTACACTGCAGCTGGATCACCTTGATCTCCATGCCCTTGTGCAGCTGCTTGTAACGCTCAATGGAGCGTGCCTCGACACGCAGCCGCCGCAGCTCGCGGCGTGCTTGCACCCGGCGGTAGCAGCACTGCAGGTAGATGACAGCCCCACGCAGGCGGCTGTAGCGGGTTCGGGCCAGCCAGCCCCTGACAGCAGCCTGGATCACCACGGCTTTCTGGTGCCACACCATCTGTGAAGCAAGAGATGGGGCAGTGGCACAGTGTCCCCAGGCGGGATGGGGACACCTGCTGCCCTGCCAGGTTCCTACCTGGTGGTAGAGACGTCGGGCAAACATGCCCCGGGCAAAGGCTTGGATGGTGATGATAGCCTGGCACACACGTAGGTAGAAACGTCGTGCCAGAACCATCCTCACAGTTTTCTGCAGCACCACAGCAGCCCTGGTCCTTCGCAGCATCCTGGTGAACCTGCAGCGAGGGCAGGGCGCTGGGCAGGGGGGTGGCAATGCCCCCCACAGCCCAGCCCACACCACAGGGACACCCAGGTCCAAGCGCAGCCCCATGCCAGCCCAGCTGCCAGCTCACCCCAAGGCTGAGCTCTGTCTCAGCTCATTGCTGCTCCCCCCAAGCCCCATCCCCGCTCACCTGCGGGCCAGCATGCCCCGGGCATGGCGCTGCAGGCAGATCGCTGCGGCACGTGCCCGTCCAAAGTGCCTCCGTGCCAGCCAGCCCCGCAGGTGCCTCTGCAGCAGGACACAGGCTGCCCTCATCTGCTGGTACCGCAGCTCCTCCAGGTGAGCCACTTGGCCAGCCCGGAAAAACACCTTGTTCTTCCCACACTGGTACTTGCTGGGGTCCTGTGTGCAAGGGTAGAGTCAGTCCCAGAGACAAAGTGTACCCCAGCCAGGCTCCCCCAAGAGTGATGCTCCTCATACCACTAATCTCCTCATCCAACCTTCCTGGAGGTTGAGTTCCTCCTCATCTCATCCACTTCTGTATCCCACCGGGCACCCACACATGGTGAGAATGGTGCCCATCCCCCCCCCTGCAAGGGATACTCTGGTACCACAGCTGCACTCCCCCAGCAGGACCCTTACTCGGAGCAATCTCTCAAGGGCAAGGCTGCAGGTCTGCTTCTCGTCAGTGCCCATCAGCTCCTCTCTGCTCACCAGAGCCCTGTACCTCTCCAAGAACTCCTGGTATGTACACCTGTGGGGGACAGAGGGGGATCAGAGGTGCTGTGGCTGGAGGTGGGGGAGCCCCCAGGGTGCTGCTGAAGCAGGGGGATACCTGGAGGGGTAGCCTGAGGCACTGATCTGGATTGTCTCCAGGATTCCGCAGGCTCGTAGCTGCTCCACTGCTCGCCTGGAGTCAAACCTGGGGCAAAAAGGTGCTGAGCTAGGCTGGGTCCCAGCCAGCTTGGCATGCTCCAAGCTACGTAGGAGCAGGGCAAGAGGGACACAGATTGGAGGGACAGCGGTGCCCTGCAGTGTACCCATCCCCTCCCTGGCCGGGCACTCACACAAAGGGCTGCTTGCCATCGTTGGGCTTGATGCAGCGGATGTAGTGTGGTACAGTGCTGCTCAGCGTCTCCATCAGCTGGTTCAGGGAGGCTCTGAACTGCCAAGGACAAGGCAAGCGTGGTCAGGAACATCCTGGGGCTTGTAGGGCACACACAGGTCCCCCTTGGGGCTGCCTCAGCTGTCTAGGGCCAGCACACGTTTCTCCCCCCACACCACCACCACCATACCTGGCTGGAGATGGAATTCTTCTTGCTCTTTTGGCTACTGGGCAGCGATCTGTGGCTGGGACAACCAGCCATCCTGGGCCTGCCGGACCTGCGGGACTGCAGGGACGTGGGGCCATCCCCTTCTTCCAGGAAGAGCTCAGTGAGCAGGGCAGACTGCACAGAGCAGAGCCGTGAGCCAGGCAGACCCTGCAGCAAGCACCACCCAGTACCTAGAGCGCCATGGCCACCAGAAAACAGCCCCAAGGGACCAAAAGCTCCACAGCGGCCAGCCCAGTGCACAATCCTCTGACCCACCACAGCCCAGATGTGCCGGATTCAGCTGTGCCCCTGCCTACTGCTTCCCCCAGGAAAAACTATGTGTGAACCATGGACACATCCCCAGGCGTGCTTGAGAGCCCTCCAAGATGTCCCTTACCTTCTACCAGGGACACGCAAGGGTAGAAGGGACAAGTGACAGTGTTACAGACCTGGAAGCAGCAGGACCCTCCAAGCCCTTGCATCAGGGACATGACCAAGATGCTCCCCAAGGTAGGAAAGCCCAAGGCAAGGTGGGGAGCACCCACACTTCAGGGCACCCTGCCCATGGCCAGCACTGCACGGGGCTGTGCCAGCAGATCAGACAGGGATTTATCCTGTGTGGCTTGTATGCTCCTGCACCATCAGTCCTTCCACCCAGGCTCCCAGGGCCACAAGCTAGCCAGGCTCTGCCCTACACAGCCCCTGCTCAGGGTGGCTCTTACCTTGCTGGCTCGCAGCAGCCCCACCAGCTCCTCGGGGACAGTGTCCCTGTTCTTCTCCACAAACCCATCACACTGGTATTCCACCTGGTGGGAGACCAGGCAAGCCCCAGTATCAGCCTGCATCTTCCCAGACTGTTTTTTGCAGGGCTCTGCTCGGACACAGGCAAATGCTTTTTGGAAGAAGTCCTTGCAGGAGTCGGGGCTGGTGGCCACACCGCCTAGCTCCTGCCCTGCTGCAAGGCTACTGATGGGACCCAGCAGAGGGTTTCAGAATTTTTACCCTCAGTTAAAGGGCTGCAGCCCAGCACTCAGCTGCAGAGCCAGCAGGATCCATCCCCTAGCCTGAAAGGCTGCAGGAGCTACAGCCATCAGCTCTGGATGGGACAGGATGGGTGCCCACTGGTGCAGAGCTCTCCCTACCCCTGCCTGCACTGCCACAGCTTCCCCTACCTTGCCAGCAAAGTGGCAGACAACGAAAGCATCCGTGGACCTCTTGGGCTTCTGGAAGTAGGAGCTGCTGAGATGCGTCTGGTAAAGCTTCTGGGCCCAGCTCCCATCACTGCCTTGGGGCATCTAAAAAGCAAATGGGTCAGAAGGGACAGCTCCGGGTGGCCGTGGCAGCCTGCTCCCAGCACCCCTTTGCCCACCTTGCACTCCTCATTCAGCAGGTTCAGGATGCCAAGCCGGCCCTCGATGAGCTCAATGCATGGCTGGTTGTCACAGAAGTCAACAAAGACCCAAGGGATCTCCTCTGTCACATATTCCTCCTGCTCCAGCTTGAAGACATGCTAAAGGGCAGGGACAGCAGAGCAGGACTGAGCCAGGAAGGGACAGAGGCGGCCAGCCACCAGGCAGTGGCTTGGGTTCTGTCAGACACCCTTCTCCTGCAGCAGGAACACTTTGGGAGAAAGGAGGGGACCGTGCCCAGCCCCAGCAGCCACATTCAAGGCAGAAAGCACCAGAAGCAGCAGCGCAGCAGGGGTATGCAGCGCCCACCCTCACCAGCTCCCAGCAAGGGGACATCTCTGTGGTACCCACCCGGTTGAAATGCTGCTGCAGCTTCTCGTTGGCATAGTTGATGCAGAACTGCTCAAAGCTGTTGACATCAAACGTCTCAAACCTGCAGGTGGCAGAGACCTGCCTGAGGCAGCTGCCAGGGACACGGGCGCTGCCCCAAGTCCCCACCAGAGCTGTTGGTGGCTGCAGTCCTACAGCCTCAGCTGATGCAGGAACAGGACTGTGCTCTTCCAGGCAGCCCAGGAGGAGGGAACTGCTCTTACCCATAGATGTCCAGGATGCCAATGGAGTTGTGGTGGCCCTCCAGTGACCGCAGAGCATGGTTGACCCTGCTCACCATCCACCTGAAGATCTGCCCATACATATACTTGGCCAGGGCATCCCTCGAGTCGAGCGCCTGCTGCCTGGAGAGGGGCTTCACGTAGGTCTCACCAGCAGTGATCAGCTTGCGGTGGCAGAGCCAGCGTATCACCTGCGATGCCTCAGTGCCCAGCAGCGTGCAGAACAGCCCCAGGGCCTCATCAGCAGGCTGCAGAGGGACAGACCCTGTCACCACGGTACTGCTGAGACCAGCACAGCTCAGGGGCCAGGCTGGGCCGCAGGGTGGGGGCAGCAAGCTCTTGCCCACCTCCACGAAGCAGCTGTCCCCACGGCGGTCCCTCCCTCTGAGCACGATGTTGCCCAGGTGCAGGATGGCAGCCAGGACACGGAACAGCTCCAGCTGCTCAGCCTCAGGGATGCCTGCAGGCACAGCACAGGCACCAGGTTAGCCAGGCTCCCCAGTACCGGCTCTGGCACCAGCACTCCCACACCAGCATAGGGGTGAGGGCAGCAGGAAAAACAGCCCTGGGGACCAGCCCTGCCCACCCCCTCCCCACCGTGCCTGGCCAGGACAGTACCCAGGAGTGAGAAGGCATGCCGCGTGCTATCCAGGTCAGCTGCATCATCGGTGCTCTGTGCCACGGCGCACTGGCCCTGGCGGGTGTAGTGGAAGGACTCTGCCCCACCTGCGGGTGAGATGTTTTGGACTGGGAACCAGCACAACCTGCCCCACAGGGCTCCCAGTTGTCCTCATCCCACCCTGGGGTGCCCAGCAGCAGCAGAGCCCCCTCCAGCACCCAGTGGAGGGGGGGCAGGAAGGTCTGGGCAGTGCCAGCACGGGGTGGGCTGGCACCCAGCTGTGCCATGGGACTCGTGGGGGGGGACACAGAGGCACTCACAGAGACCCAGGCCCTGGAGCTCAGGCAGGGTGGCGGAGGCACAGAGCTGGTAGAAGATGTGGTAGTTCCTCTCCGCTTGTGCCTGTGGATGAACAGGAAAAATCACTGAGAAGCCAGGTCACTTCAGGCCACCCTGCTCATCTGCAGCAGTGCTTGCAGCCCCAGATTTGGGGACAAGGGACACCTTCCCCTCTCCCAGCTTGACTCAGCAGTGCTGGGGTTGCACCCCTGAAGGATGCCCAGGAAGAGCACCCTCCTGCTCTGAGGACTGGGGCTGCCACTCAGTCCTGTCCCCATGCCACCCCAGAGGCCCACCTGGAAGGTGACACGGGACTTCTCCAGCAGGTAGGTTTTGATGGTGGCCCCTGTGACGTGAGCTTGGCTAAAACCGATCTCGATGTACTTCCCAAAGCGGCTACTGTTGTCATTTCTCATTGTCTTTGCATTCCCAAAGGCCTGGGAGGGGAAGGAGGGCAGGAGGTTTTAGCTGGCTCCAGATCTCCAGGTGCTCTGGGGAAGTTCAGTTGCTGCCACCCATTTTACAGTGGGGGACACACAGAGCATCACATCAGGGGCACAGGCCATGAGGAGCACAGGGACACCCCAGTTATCCCCATGCAGAGCCTGGGGACTCTGAGGGACCCACCTCCATGACAGGGCTGGAGGCCAGCACCTTCTCCTCCATGTTGGAGTCGCACAGGCAGCCCCCGATGGTGGTGAAGTATCTCATGGCATACTTGGCCGATGCAGTCTTCCCTGCACCTGACTCCCCACTGATGATGAGGGACTGGTTCTTCCCAAACCTGCCGGAGAAGGACACGAGCTGGGAACAGCCTGTGACGCAGCAGGACTGCTCCATGCAGGCACGGCATGGTCCATGGGGGGCTTCAGACCTTCCCCAGTGCAACCCCAGGGATGCTCCCACGTCACACTCTCACCTCACCATCTGCTTGTACGCCTCCTCCGCCAAAGCAAAGATGTGGGGATCCATGTCCCCAATTTCACGGCCGCTGTAGGCATAAATCACCTCCTCTTCATAGATGGGCAGAGGCTGGTAGGGGTTGATGGCGACGAGGACGATACCTGGAGGAAGATGGCTGTGCAAAGGGCAGGGCAGGACGGGCATCTGCCCCGGGGAGCCAGGGGAAGTGGGACAGGGTGGGGAGTAGGAGGGGGTGCACCGGGCTCACCACAGTAGGTGTAGATGGTGTTGGCCTCCAGGAAGCGCCGGCGGAGCGAGTGCAGCACAGCCGGCTCATGCAGGTAGCTCAGGGCCACCAGGTCATCGGCACCTGAGAGGCAGTCAGGGTTGCAGAGAGGTGGCAGCTGGAACTCAATGGGGTAGGCCAGTGCCTGCAGGGATGGAGATGGAGCAGGCTAAGTGCTGAGCAGGGTCGGCCAGCCCCACAGAGGCGGGATGGGTCTGTAGGAGCCGGACAGATACTGTCTGCAGGCCATGCTTGGGCTGTTAGTCACCAGGAATCACAGCAAGCCAAGCTGGAGACCTTTGGGGAAGTCAGGCAGGAGCAGGCGGTGAGGACCAGCTCCCTGGGCAGGCAGGGGACACGGGACACAGTGAACCAAGCACAGCCACAGTGGCCTGGGCTGCTGCTTGGTCACCTGATGGAACACATCCAGGCAACGTCTGAGCCCCCCTGTATCCTGCTGAGGACCCCAGGCTGGGTTGGGAGCGCAGAGGTGAACTGTCCCATCTGGGGATGCCCGACCATGTGGCAAGCACAGGAGGGACCCACTGGGCTGCGCAGCTCCAGCCTTACCGAGCCATCTTCCAGGCGGAGGTGGAGAACAGCATCTCCTTCCTTGTAGCCTCTGGTTATTTCTGCTGCCCTCCAGACTTCGATACAGTCAGGGATCCAGACGCGGGCACCCTGTGGGGACATGGGAGGGAGGGGACCCCTGCAGAGTGCCACAGCCAAGAGACAGGGACAGCATCTGGCCACCACCAGGCCAAACACGGCAGCCCGCCCCACGGTTCTCACTTCGGGGGTCAGCCTGATGCTCAGCATCGCTGCAGTGGGGCGAGCTGAGCAAACAAGCACTGAATGGGCTGGAAGCCTGGAGAGGGGGAAGGGAAGGAAGGGCTGGGCTTGGGGTTCACATCCAAGGAGTCGTCAGAAGAGCGGAGCATCCAAATTTGTGGTTGGACTAACTTGGGCAGGATGGGGCTCAGGGTCCAGGGCTCTGCTGAGGAGCAGCAGGAGGAAGCCGTTATCTTTTATGAGCAGTAGCCGCTGGAGGGAGCAAAAATTGCATGACATACAGCTTCCCAGCAAGGCACGAACGGATTTTAGTCTGAAATCAGGAGCTGGACAAAAAAGCATCCCTGCTACCATGCCCAGCTCGCCCCTCGCTCGCTCCCCTCCAAGGGTACCAGTATGGCACCAGTGGGGCGTGCTGGGCCATAACCTCAGGGCCGGGCTAAGCCACTGATGCAGCCACTTCTGTCCCAGTCTAACCAGTGACATGGGATAAGGCAAGTCCCTCTGCCTTCAGCACATGAACCTCCTAGCTTCACCCAGGCAAGCACCCCAGTCACGCCACAGCGAGGGATGCTGCACCTCTGACTTCCACGGAAACCTCAGCACCCTCCAGCCTCACAGGCAAACAGGGATCACCCTGGGAGAGAGGACACGTCCAGGGCCTGGCCTGCGGCTGCAGCTATCACTTTTGATACGCAGCAGCAGAAGCAAGGAGGAAGAGCCTGTCCTGTTGCCTGCACGCAGCAGGAGCATCTCCGACAGGCAGAGCTGGACCGAGGACGATCTGGGCCAGGGTCCTGGAGATGAGAGCATCCCACCCGCCCACTGGGCAAGAAGCAGGAGAGATGGGTGCCCAGGCAGCACCAAGCCCTTCTCCTCACCCGTGACAAGCACCCCTGTGAGGTGCTGTGCTTGCCAGGCCATGGGTCCCCGTGTGCCAGGGAGCCCCACGGGCAGCCTAGGGGGCTGCAGCACCCACACAGGGCAGGCAGCCCACAGCTGAGGCACCCCCCCTAAGGTGTCATCCAGCCAGGTGACCAGTGGGGAGGTGGCCCTAAGGGACACGCAGACCACAGCACCCACAGCTGCTCCGGGTGCTGAGCTCTCAGGGGAGGCACAAGACACCCCCCTATCCCCTCCTGCCTGCCCAAGTCTGCCACAAGCACCCCAGACCCGTGGGCTGGGCTGGGCTCCCCCCCAGCTGCACGGTAGGGACCCTTCCAGCCCCCCCCCCCCCCCCAGGCCAGGACCCCCTGAGCCCCCTCACCTGCACATATGGCCCCCCCGCAGCCATGGCAGCCCCCCACTGCTGCCAGCACTCCCACCCCTGATGCCTACAGCCCCTTTATGGGAGCTAATTGCCACTAATTGGAGGGGCGGGTAGTAGAGGTCCCCGCCCCACTCCACCTCCCGTTCCACCCCACAGCCCTTCCCGAGCCAGGGGAGCTCCTGGGACTGGTTCCCCCCCACCTCTGCAGGGTACCTTGAGACCCCCCCATTCAGGACATCCTGAGAATCCCCATAAAGGGCACCCCAAAATCCCACTTGGGACACCCTGAGAAACCTTATCTGGGACCCCCCACCCACGCAGGTCACTCCAAACTCCCCCACTAGCTGGGACGCCCCAAGAGCCCATCGAGGGTGTGCAAAGACCCCTCCTATCTAGGACACCCCCAAACTGCCCTCATCCAGGGCACCCTGTCCCCTGATCACCTGCGCCACAGGTTTCCCCCCCCCCAGGGTGCTCCTAGCACCCACGCATCACTGCAGCCCCACGGCAAAGCCCCGCACCCCCCCCCCCCCCCCCCGAGAAGCCCTGATAACGAGGAAAACCTGCAGCGAGGTAATGAGGTTGGTAACGAGGTATACTGACAGCTGTCTGGGTGCTGCTGCCCATGTGTCCCCATGGGTGCCAGTCCCTGCAGGTGCCACTGCCTGTGGGTGCCACTGTCTCTGGGTCTCCACTGCCCATGGATGTCACCATCTGTGGGTCCCTACAGCAGGTGCCACCCTCCATGGGTGCCACTGCCCATGGATGTCACTGCCTGTGGGTCCCCACTGCCCAGGGATGTCACTGCCTGTGGGTCTCCACTGCCCATGGATGTCACCGTCTGTGAGTCCCTACAGCAGGTGCCACCCTCCATGTGTGCCACTGCCCATGGATGTCACTGTCTCTGGGTCCCCACTGCCCAGGGATGTCACTGCCTGTGGGTCCCCACTGCCCATGGATGTCACTGTCTCTGGGTCCCCACTGCCCATGGATGTCATTGCCTGTGGGTCCCTACAGCAGGTGCCACTCTCCACGGGTGCCACTGCCCATGGATGTCACCGTCTGTGGGTCCCTACAGCAGGTGCCACCCTCCATGGGTGCCACTGCCCATGGATGTCACTGTCTCTGGGTCCCCACTGCCCGTGGTGGCTTGGCCAGCCCCACAGAGCCAGGACGAAGCCTGGGCAGCCAGCTGCCATGCGGAGGTGGCTGTGACTGGGGACAGTGACAAGGGAACGCCCTAGCAGGGCGAGAAGTGGGGGGCAGCAAGCAGCACCGCCTTGTCGGCAGCAGGAGCACCTGTGGGGACAAGGAGGCAGCCAGACCCACAGTGGGGTCACTCGGTGTGAAGAGGGACAAATCCACCTGCTGGGAGAGGGCAGATGTCCCCCCCAGTGATGGCTCTGGTCCCTGTCCCCAGCATCCAAGCTGGCACCTGCTTTTTCCCCAGCTGGGAGATGCATCACTCGGGGGAAAGAACGTGCCCCCCAGCAGCCTCGGGAGGGTCCGCTCCCTCGAGGGCCGGTAGCACCTTCTGGCAGCTGCCTTGGGAGTCTGGCAGAGCACCCAGGGGAGCAGTGGGACCCTGGGGTGCTGGAGGGGTGCCTTAGCCCCATCCCAAGCTACCCTGGCTGCGAGGTTTGTGGAAAGGGGTCTGTGCCCCCATCCCGCATCACAGCCCATGGCCAGGAGGACCAAAACCGGGGCTGGTGCTGAGGATGCTGGAGCAGGCGCCAAGAGGCTGCAGGAAGCGAGACACTGCAGGCAGCACATGAATGCATATATAGTAAAAAGTCTTTATTAAGAAGGCTTTGAAGTCAAAAAATAAAACTCTTGATACAATTTTCATAACCGTCAAGTCAGCTCAGCAAATATATAATCAGTACTTTAGCCATGTAAGGTTAAAGGTCCGTTATTTTCTTTTTAAAATAAAATATATTTTAGTTTTTAAAATTTATTCAATAAAGTACATATTTTCCTATAAATTCCCTACATATACATAAAGAGGTAAAAAATAAAAAAATAAAACTAAAAAAAAAACCCAACAAACAACAAACAAACCCAAAAAACAAAACCAACCACAAAATTAAGAAGGAGATAGAAATCTGTCTGGGTTTTGCAACATGGCATGGTAACTGTGCCCCCTCCATCCCCCCTGCCCGGCCTGGCCCCCCCAGCCATGCCCCCCCAGCCTCTCATCGCATGTTTTTCGGGCAGTCTTCACATTGGCAAAATAGAAGATAGACCTGCGTTACAAAAAAAATAATATATATATATACGTATTCATAGAACTGTCAAGAATCATCCAAAAAAATAACTACATACAAAAAGAAAGACGACGACCAAAAAAATTATAATAATAATAGAATGATTTTAAAAAAATAAAAGACAACCCTTGCGTGTCCTCAAATAAAAAGTGCAACCGGACCTTTTCTTTCTGTTTATTTAACTTTGCAAACTGAATACTGTTATTTGGGAAGGACTGGTGAAGAACAGCTGGGCTTCCTCCTCCCAGCCGCCACAGCTGGGCAAAGAGTTAAAGCTATTCTGTAAACATCGGAGTTTCCTCTTCTCTGCAGTTTCACACCCCTTCTTCCTCATCGTCCTTGTCGGCCCCTTCTCCCCCATCCCTCCCGACCCCCTGGCTTTCGGCCACCCCCCCCCGCCCCACCGTCCTGCCCTCTCCGCCTCTCCAGCCAGCAAGCAGCAGCCTCTCCTGCCCCCCCCCACCCCGTGCGCCCATCGGATCCGTTATTAAATAAAAAGGTTGATTTCAACAGTTTTCAAGTCCTTAAAAAGCTGTGTTGGGGGGGAGGGGAGGGATGCTCGGGCGAGCCGGAGACGGCTAGGAGAAGATGTGGATGGCTTGGGTGGCGGGAGTGTGGCACGCGGGGCACTCGGGCTCAGCTTTGCCGCAGATGCGCATGGCGCACTCCATGCAGAAGAGGTTGTGGCCACAGGGCACCAAGGCGGCGATCACCTCGCTCTCGAAACACACCATGCACTCGCGGGAGCTCTTGCGGTGCCCGTCAGAGCTGCTGGAGTCGGTGGGCGAGCCCGAGGCAGCGGAGATGCTGCCGGGCAGGGAGGAGGAGGAGGAGGAGTAGCCGGTGCTGTTGGAGAAGGAGGAGAGCGAGCCCTGGGTGGGCAGCCAGGACAAGGTGCTGACGGGGTCGCTCTGGATGCGGCGGGCTAAGGGGTGGTCCAGGGCCACGCCGCCGCTCTCGGGGAGGGTGGGCGAGTGGCGCGGTGTGGCCGCGCTGCTGTTGCGTCTCTGCGAGCCGTTGATGGAGGAGCAGCTGCTGAAGGCTTGCAAGGGGTTAGCCGAGCGCTCGAAGGGCGACCAGATGGTGGTGGGCGTCGTGAGGTCGAGGGCCAGGAAGTCGAAGCCGAAGTCGCACTCCTCCGAGCCCAGCGGGGCCGGGGGCTCGCTGAAGGTGAAGCCACTGCTGGTGCTGTAGGGGCTGGTGGGGCTGGCGTCCGCCACCCGCCCGCTGTAGTAGGACTCGGTGGAGGCGCTGCCCAGGGAGCTGAGGCTGTCGTTGCGGAGGGCGGCCGAGGGGCGGTGGGCAGGGTGGGGGGCCTTGGCCCACAGGCTGGCCGTGCTGCCCTGCAGGTCGAGGCAGACGTCGGTGCCGTTGGAGTGGAAGTCGTTGTCGGCGTTGACATCGATGAAGGAGCCTGTCCTCATGGTGATGTGCGCCTCGATCTCCTCCCTCGCCCGGTCCACGTTCTCGGGCATGCCCGTCACCTCGAAGACAGGCTCCTTGTCCCGACTGGGCGTCACGATGTAGGTGTGCGTCTGCTGCTGGATCCGCTTGATGGTGGCTCCCTTGGGCCCCACCACCAGCCCCACCACCCGGTACGGGACCCTCACCTGGATGGTGGTCTGTCCCGGCAGGTTGGGGGGGCCCTGCATCGCTCCTGTCAGACCATTCACTTTGTTGCGCGTCGCCCGGATCATGGAGAAGTGCTCGGCGGCCGAGAGGATCTCCCTTTTCGCCATCTCCACGTCCTCCTTCCTCCCAGTCACGATGAAAACGGGCTCCTCGCCCCTGACTGGCGTCTTGATGTATGTGTTGGTCTTGGCACGTAGAGCTTTGATTTTGCAGCCTGCAGAGCAAGGAGAAGGGGAAAATAAAATGACACGTCAAAGCGGAGACTGCGCAGGGACCCCCTGCCCGGGACGGTGAGATGCAGGACCAGCGGGTCCCTTGGGTTCTGCACCTGCAGCACCGACACCCCTGGAGCAAGGGGGTCCCCCCCGCTTCAAAGGCAGCCAGGGGCTTGCAGTGTGGTGCTGGGGGGCTGCACCATGCCAGGCTCCAGCGTGACCCTCTGCCACTGCCTGCCCTGTGCCGCAGCAGGGACTGAGGACCTGCGGGATGCAGGGTGCAGCCTGGCTCCGGGGGGCTGCGACCACACGTGGGCAGAGGGGCCGGGGCCAGCAGCCACAGGGGCACCTCCTGGGCTGTTGTGGGGAGGGGGAGTCGGGTTTACATGAAAGGTGTTCAAGGAGGTGCAGGATGGCAGGGAAGTGGGATCCTGCAGGTGTGCCGGCACCTCTCACCACCAGCTAAACCCGAGGAACAGCCCCAGCTGCACCCCGACGGCAGCAGCAACGGAGCCGGGGCACCCCGCAGCCGGGCGGCACAGCCCCCCTGCCGCCCCCTCCCTGCCCCCAGGGAGGGAAGCCCAGGGCAGCGAGGCTGGGGCAGGGGTGCTCACGGGACACCGGCTCTCCCCGTACTGGAAAGACCTGCTTCCTCCGCCCCAGGAACATGATTCAGCAGGCAGAGCCCAGGCTGGGCTGCAGGAGAGTGGGACTGGGCTGCCAGCTCTGCCTTCACTTCGCAGAACCCTGGGCAAGCCCCTGCCCCTCTTCTCCCGTGGGCAAGCTGGGCTCCGTGGGCAAGTCCCTGCAGTGCCCAGCTGGCCAAAGGCTCCTGCCCACGCCAGGGTGGCTGCCACTGCCCTCGCCCACCGGTGCAGCCCCGCTCCCCGCAACCCCAGCCTTGCTAATTGCATCCGCTCTGCCCGCTCCAGTGCATGCACTTAATTAAATCCACATGAGCCAGGAGCTCAGCACCACCGGCCGCCCTCCGCTCCCGGCACACGAGGGTGAGTGACCCCCCCTGCCTCCCACCCCCCACCCTGAGCTTTACCCAAAGCAAAGTAGGGAGCCTGGGGGGCTGGAGGCTGCCCCAGCAGAGCCCCAAGAGCCAAGAGCCACACGCCGGCGTGGAGAGCTCGGTCCCGGCAGCCACAAGCCCTGGCCGGCTCCTCTGCAAAGGGCTCAAGGGCTCGCTCTGGGCGCTGCTCCTCCTCTTCCCAGACACTCCTGGAGGAAGGGCAGGGCTGCTCTTCCAGCTGGAGAAGGGAAAGCCCTGGAAGGCTGAAGGGACCCGGCCAAGGGGGTGGCACATGGCACTCAGGGACGTCTGTCCTAGTCAGGCAAAGCAACCCATGCTCGCTACCAGCTGGGAGCACAGGGGGCACGCTCCTCCTGCGGACCCCAGCGCAGGGCATTTACCGGGGTATGAAGCATCATGAAGAACAAGAAATAAAAAACCTGCCAAAATAAGCGAGTTGCGGCTGTCCCAGGGGGCACAGCCCGGCTCTTTGGAAGAGCTAACCCCTCTGAGAGCAGGACACCAGCCTCTCTGGACACTGCCTCCAAAAAACCTGGAGAGCAGCCCTGGGATGCTGCAGCCCTACACCCACCCTGCTGCTGCCTGCAGGGTCCCGGGATGGCGACAGGCGGATGGGAGGGGCAGTCTGGGACGGAGCAGGCAGAGAAGCAGCCAGACAGACCTGGGGGGCTGAGATCTCCCTCCGACGGGGGGAAAACCCTCCGGATTTCTTACAAGCCAGGCTGGCAGCGTTGGAAGGCCACCTCCAAGCACGTGACGTTGGAAAGCCACCTCCAAGCACTTGATGCAATCAAAGCAACGTCCACCCTGCCTTGCCCCAAGGATTTGCTCCCGGCTTGGGGCAGCGGGACAAGCCCATGTCTGACCCTCGGTGCGAGCCTGGCCAGGCAGGGCTGGGGACTGGGGACACACGATGCTGCCCGTTCCCCAGAGCTGGGGAAGCCACCGAGCGGCTGCGGGGACGCACGGAGCAGGAATGTGGGTGGAGAAGGGTTTGTCCAGGCTTCTCCTAATTTAGGACAACAACTGGAAGGTGTATTTGTGGCTGGGGGCAGATGGTGGGGAAAGCAATAGCCCAGTCACTGGGGCACAACCAGCAACCATCGAAAGTGATTTTTTATTTTTTTTTTTAAGTGTGTGCCAGCTTCTAGAGGCTGTCCAGAGCGAGGTGCCTCCAACTCCCATGTTTTCCTCCCCGATTTATTCTGGTACCTGCTATAAGCTCTCCCCCTGCTTGGCAAACTGGGATGAGTGTGGTGGCAGCGGGCAAGGGCAGCCGCCCTGGGAGCCACCACGGGGCTCTGCCGGTGCTGCCCTGCACACCAGCCTCGCACCTGAGGTCCAAAATTTGCCCTTCGCAGCAGGAAGCTGCAATTCCAAGATCCCAAGGTATCGGCAGCCGCCAGGAGCTGCAAACAGGAGTTGCCTGGGAGCGTGTCCCATGGGGGACATGGCACAGCGAGGCTTTTCCTCGCCCCACTCCACCACGCCGGCTGCACTGGTGGGACCGAACTGATGCTACGGCAGCACAAAATGGAGGAAGAGCATATCCTGCTGCTCCTTGCCAGCCCTTCCTAGGGGCAAAGCCAGAAACCTGGGTTAAAAACTAAAGGGGTGCCCGGCTGGGCCAGCTCCACTCTCCTCAGACAAGCAGGGCAGGAAAAACACACACGACCCGCGGCTGCCAGATGCTGCCGGGGCCACCCATGGCACAGCAAATCGCACTGTGGGTCAGAGCTGTTTTTTCTAATCCTGGCGTAAAAGAGGACGGCAGTGGGGGTGCTGGCTCGCCCCCCTGCCTGCCCACAGAACCACGCAGGGAAACCTCATGGCACAGGAGGCAGCCACCGGGGAAGTTGCTTGCCCGAGGCCACGTGCTGGCATCCGCACCAGGAACCGCGCTCAGAGCCTCCATCACTGCAACACCCCGGCGAGGGCTCCCAGATGGCTGCGTCAGGGATGTGGTGGGGGCCAAGCCAGGACCACCCCATCCCCCAGCCACCCCTCGGCCACGGGGACCCTCGGGAAGCAGCAGGTCCCAAACGCCCGGACCGGGAAGGATGCGCAGCCCCCCCGGGGTAGCATTCAACGAAGCACCTAACCTGCCCCCGGCACAGTGAGCAACAGGTCTGCAACACCAGGACCTGGTGAGGACACCCGTCACCGCAGTACAACCTGCCCACAACGCTGTCACACCATGCCCAAGCCCCCCGAAAGCCAGACGTACCCAAACCGCACAGCACAGGCGGTTTAACCAGCAACCTGCAACTGGAGGAACGATCCACACCAGTACGAGGTATTTCAGTCACGTCCCCACAAGCCCCAACCTGAGCACATCATCGCGGATGGCTGCATCCCCGTGATATGCTGCTGTGGCACCACCATCCATCCCACCGGAATGGGGCTGGAGCGGGGGCCACCAGGCGTTGCCGGCAAACCCACCACCTCGCCCTGGCACCGCCGGACCCAGCACCTCACCTCAGCCAAGTGGCAGTGGTTGGCATCCCCACGTCCTACGGTTGGCATCCCCAGGTCCTAACCTTGCCGAGGGCCAGCACGCAGCGTTAATGACGAGAAGGGAGGAAGACAAGGTGCCAGACTTTGCTACACGGCTATGAACAAGACAGCTTTAAAATCACTTTTCAGATCCAAACCAAAAACCCAAAAGCAGGGTGAGGGGACGGGGGATGGGGGGCAGCCCCAACAGACCCTTCTCAACGCCACAGCCTGGGTCTCACAGGGCCCGGGGGTGGCTCGGTCCCCACGTTACAGAGCTCAGAGTCCCTGTGGGGCCAAGTTCGTCACAACCCACGGCCGTACTCAGCTGCGAGCCAACATTCCCATTCTGGGGGTCTCAAGCATGTGCAACCCCACCGAGCCCCAGCCCCTCACATTGTCACCCAGCTCTGCCTGCAGAGACGGCACCAATGGGAGAGTGTGAGCCGGCTGCTCCTCTCAAACCCTCCTGTCTCCACACTCTTCCTCCCACTGCCACCAGCTCCCAGCCACCCTCTGCCCACCCCGTGCAGCTGCCGGCACGTTCTGCTCCGCAAAGCCGCCTTGCAGAGCCACGGTGCCCTGGCTGCACCATCCCACCTGCCCTTGGGCTGGGAAGTCGTCAGTTTTGGACAAGAAACAGAATCCCAGAGGATTCTCCCCGGGATGATGCGGTGATGGAGGCTGTGCCCCCTGAAGGCCCCCTGGGCACCACCAAAGAGGACATTGCCCCCTGCCAGGAGCCCCAGTTGGATCAGGGCTGCGAGCGTCGCAGGAGCCCACGCAGACCCACAGAGCACAGGCTTGGAAGTGCCTCCCCATACTCTGCGCTCCGGCCGTTCCCCAGCCCAGGGAGAAGAGACCTGGTGCAGCTCACCCCCTCGCTGGTCCCTGGCACGTCCAGCACCTGCTCCGACGGAAGGTTGCCTCCTCCACCTAATACAGGCAAAGCCAGCTGATCCCCTTGGCCAGGCCACGTCTCCGTGTGCCCAAGGAGCTCTGCAGCTGCAGTGCCCCGCTCGGAGCTACAAAAACCCAAGCAGGAGCCTCTGATGGCATCAACCAGGAGGACCGTGTTTGTCACAGCCTCCGCAGCCCAGGAGCCAGCTGATGCCTCATGCCCAGCCCTCTGGAGCCTGCTACCCGTTGCAGAAAGATGTTGCCTTGCCTCTTCCCCAGCTCTGCAGCATCTCCCAGGCTCCGACCCAGCGTTACAGCCCTCACGCTCCCCTTCGCTGCAGGCGAATGGCACAGGACGCACCAGGACAGGGCCAGGGGCAGAAGATGTTGCACCTCCATTGTATCTCACCTCCCCTCTTGCCGGGTGCTTCTTCCCACCTCTCTGCAAACAGTAATTAATTCATACTTGCAACCACACTGCAGGAGGCAAGCACATCACACCTTCGCTGCTTCTTCTCCAGACACCGGGAAAAGCGAGGCAGGGAGGCTGGGCTCCGCGCCTCGGGCCAGAGAGGAAGAAGATCGTGCCAGAGCCAAGACGCGCAGGCAGATACTTCAGCGATCAGATCAATCTGCGCGACCAACTTCAGGAGTTTCTGGCTCTGCTGTGACTCGGAGAGCTGGGCGGAGGCAGCTGGGCCAGCCTCAAAGGATGCAGCGTGATGGGCAGAGAAGAGCAGAGAGCAGCAGCCCAGGTCTCAGAAATAACAAGAGGATTCACGGCGGCCTCAGCAATCCACTGCAAGTTTGCAGATGCTCGGGCTGGCCCAGAAACTGGGGCCTGTGGTCTCCCCGCGCATCCTCCCAGCGCCGAAACACCCGCCGCGTTTTGCCAGGGAGGAGAGCTGCTGTATTTCATCCTTCCCTGGATCTCCCCTTCAAGCATCCCAGCATCTTGCATAAACAGCAACTTTCCCAAATCCTTCACAAAGCTGCCAACAGTCCCTGCATGTCGCAGATGGGGAAGCAGAGCCCGGGAAAGGAGCTGGGTCCCACGGGAGGCACGTGGCGTGGGAGGGGAGCAGAGCCTGGGGGGCTCTTGGCTGCGCTAGCCACCTGTCACCCCCCTGGCCTCGCTGGGGTGCTGCTGGAAATGCACCTCTGAAGCTGGGACACCGGGGAGTGGTGGCAGCACGGTGCCAACACAGGAGAACCAGGGTGACTCTGACGTCCAGCCCGCCCCACGCTCCCGTCTCCCCTTTCCACAGCGATTCTGTGCCCAGCACCGCTCGCCCTGCCGGTCAGCAAGCTGAGCCCGCACCACTGCCCACAGCACTTTTTGGAGATGGTCCCTCCCACGGCAGGAGTCATGAATGGGCTTGCACGCAAAGGCACAGCCACGTAACCCCGCCAGGCCACGCTGCCTTTTGCTAGCCAGCCGGGCACGGAGAAGAAACGCTGCAGATCCCGGCTGGCAGATGCTGATCCGGACAAGAGGTCGTAGCAACAGCCTCTCCAGCCCAGTCAAGAAAACACAGATCAGCTTTTACACAACAGAGATTGACATGCTGAGGTGCTGCTGCTGATCCCTTTTGGAAAGGGTTAAATTAGCAGGTCTGGAGGAAAGAAATTGAAGAAAAAACAGAACTCTGAGATATCATGTCGGTCCAACAGCCTCTGCCCCACCTCAGCCCGCGCAGGACAGCCACGTGCTGGTCTGACAGGCAAAGCTGGGACCTCCCAGGATGTCCCTCCTCGCCCTGATGGTGGCAAGAGGCCACCAGGCTCTGGGGACAGCAGGACCAGTCCCAAAGCTGTGGGGAGAGACAGCCAGCCTCAACTCAGGACCTTTCCAGGGCACCCAACACCCCCGTCTTCAGCCCTTCCCACACTCCAAGCTCGGCAGCACCACACGTGCCAGCTCTCCCCGGGCTGGGCAGCGCAGGAAAGAGGGGATGACGGAGGAACACAGTGAGGGAGGCCAGCCCAGCCCTGGCACACCTCACCAGCGGGGCGATGCCAGGCCTGCCAAAGCACCCCCAGACTCAGCCCCACGCTGCTGCGCAGCCAGAGCCCTGCTGCCATGGGACTGCCGAGGGAAACTCGCCCAGAGGGACCTGGGGACCGGAAGGACCCGGGAGCCAGCACGGCTGTGGGAGGAAGAGACAGGTAGATGGGCTCTGCCTGTTCTCGAGCTTGGTGCGAGACCCAGCGAGGCGGGCAGCTGCGGGCGACCACAGCATCGCCCCTGCTCGTGCTGCCCTGCCCTCACACACCCCTGATTCAACGCAGCTACCGGAGAGGAGCTGGAGCACAAAGATGCTCCTGTCCCCTCGGATGCTGCCCAAGCACACCTCCTGCCAGCAGAACCAGGGCTGGGGGGTCCCAAGCACCCCCCTCCATGCCAAACACCCAGCACAATGGGCCGCGAGCTGCAGAAAAGCCGAGAGCAGGAGAGGGGCAGGAACATGCCGTGGGGAGAGTCACTCCAGCCCATTACCAGCCGACCTTCGAGCCCACTGGTGGGGCACGGTGCCCCCCGCCCCCCCTCCTCAAGCTGGTGTACTAATTGCTTTCACAGCTCTCTTCTAGGAGTGCCGTGAGCCCACAGAGCTCAGCAAGCACCCGAACCCCGCACCGGGCAACCGGGACAGGTCCCTGGGTGCACGTTTAACGTGTCGGGGTGCCAGAGGCGCAGCACAACCCCCAGCCCCAGCCAGCCAGGGTGCCAAGCAGCAGCTCACCGGACTCACCGAGCCAACGTGGTCCAGACCCCGTGACGGGTTTTCCCTCAAGCTGCCAGCCCCCCCGCGTTGCATGGAGCCCACTGGCGAGGCCACAGCATCCAGGTCCCCATCCAGCGCATCCAGCAGCACCATCCTCCGGAGCAGGACGCGGCGCTGAGCTCCGCTCCTCGGGTGCCATCAGCGGGCTCCGCCGTGCCGCTGGGGTACCCCGGTGGGGCTCAGCCCCCGGGTGGGGCTCAGCCCCTGGGGTGGTGGGACTGGTGAGGGGTGTGCGGAAAGTTGGGGAGCCGGACGCGGGGCCGGCTGGGAGGCGGCGCAGGCCAATGGGAAGCGCAGAGCATGATGTCACCGCGCTCATCGCAGCGTGGCTCTGGCTAACAAAGAGAACAATGAGGCTGCCCAGCGCCCCGCTTCCCCCCAGGAAAAACAGACCCTCCAGCCCCCTGCCCCGCAGTCCCCCGGCCGGGGGAGGAGGGGGGGAAGCCGGGGGCAAGGCTGACCCTGCGTGGCCGAACCCCCCCGGAGCCAGGCTCGCCATCGCCACCGGGATGCCTGCGGACCGCTGCCCCCCTTTCTGATTTTTCCCCCCGAAATTCTCCTCCACGGGATCTTTTTTTTTTTATTTTTTTCTTTTTTTTTTAAAAGGTGAAACTTTGGTCCGGGGCGATTGCGGCTCTCCCGGAGACAAAGCCCCGGCGGCACACCCACCCGGGGGAGCGGGGCCGAGGCGTGCCCGGGTCCCTTTGTGACAGCTGAGCGGGGCTCCGCGCCCCCCCCCCCTCATTACCCAGTGGATTAATTATCGTTGATAGCCAAAGCCCGCGACACGGAGCGGCGCTGACACGCCAAGACACGGAGCCGGAGGGAGTGGGGCGGGGGGGGAGGCGGCGCCCGGGTACAATGAACCGGAGCCTCCGCCGCGCTCCGGCGGCTCCCACGGTCACGCGTGGCGCCGGGTACACGCCGTTACCCCGCAGCGCCGGGGCCCGGGCCGGCACCGAGCGGCGCCGCTCGCCCTCCCCCCCGCGTTAACCTGCCGCCCCCGCGCCGCCGGGACAAAGCCCCGAGAGCGGCCCGAAGGCAGCGGGGGGCAGGGGGGTCCCCGCGCGTCGGGGGTTACCTTGCCGGCCCACGATCTCGGCGACGTGCTCGGAGCTGGGCACGGGCACGCACTCGGTCATGTTCACGCTCTTCTTCCTGCTCCCCGGCGCGCCCAGCGGCTCGGCCAGCAGCGCGCCGGCCGGCGCCAGGTGCGGGGCGAAGTTCCCGAAGGCGGCGGGCGGGGAGGCGGGGCCGGGGGCCGGCGGGGAGCCGCCGCCGCCGCCGCCGCGTTCCCGCACCTGCAGGCCGCCCGCCGCCGCCTCCGGTTCCGCCGGCCCCGCGCCGCCCGCCTCCGCCGCCCGCCGCCCGCGCTCGCCCGCCTCCTCCAGCCCCAGCAGCGAGAGCTGGTCCAGGGCGAACCTCAGGGCGGCGGCTTCGTCCTGTGCCGGCGGCGGCGGCGCCTCCCGCTCCCGCCCGGGCTCGGGCTCCGGCGGCGGGTCCTGCCCGGCGGGCGGCGGCGGGCTGAGCAGCGCCAGGCAGCGCGGCGGGCCGCGGGCGGGCTGCCCGCCCTCGGGCTGGTAGATGGAGCCGGGCATGGCGGCGGAGCGGCGGCTGGCCGGGAGGGAGCGGAGCGGGGCGGTGGCGGTGCCCGGTGCCCGCCGCACGCCGCCTCCCTGCGCGCTCCCCCCCCCCGACCCGCCGCGCCGCCCCGCCCCCGCCCCGCCGTCACCACGCCCCGACAATGGGCCGCGCCCCGCCGCGCGCATGCGCCCCGCCCCGGCCCCGCCCCGCCGCAGGAAGGGGCGGCCCCGCCCCCGCCCCGCCGGCTCCCGCGTGTCCCACCGCCCCGCTCCCCGGCCCGTTGCCCCCCCCGCCCCGCCCCAAGCCCCGCCCCCCTCCGGACACCGTACCCCCCGTATCCCCCTGCCCCCAGCCCCACTCCCCCGCGTGTCCCGTCCCCACGAACGCACGAAGCCGGGTCGAGCCCCGTCTATCGCGCCACGGCAAAACGCGGGGGGGGGGCGCGGGCAGGGGGCCACGGGCCCCACAGCCAGGTTGCAGGGCACAGCCGCGGCAGCCCCCTCCCTCCCCCCACAGCTCCCACCCCGGTGGCTGCTGTCCCAGACCCCCCACGGCAGGAGGGCGCAGGCCAGAGAAGGGGGCACAGGCTGGAGGAGGGGGCGCTGCCCTGCGCAGCCCCTTTATTAATAGACACCAGGGCCAGAAGGGGAGGCCCCTCGCTGGCACCAGTGCCCCCCGTGCCACACGCACTCAGGGGTGCAGAGCTGCAGCCAGCGGCTCCTGGGGCACCCCAGGGTGCTTCCCTCTTCCCGAGTCGCTCCAGAACTGAAAAATTTTTGTCCTGTCTCCCACCTTTCTCCCTTGGTTCTTTAGCTCCTGCGCCACAGGACTCAGCAGCTGCTGCTTCAGAGCCAGGATGCCCCGAGACCACTGGGATCTCGCCACATTCCCAGGCCACCACTGCCAGGGCTACTGGCCCCACGGCAGCGGCTGGCCCGCTGCACAAGTGGCCTCCAGTCATTTGTTCCACCTGGAGCCTCCACAGCTGGAGCTTGATGGAGCTTGTGGAAACCCCGGTGGCGATGGCACAACCCACGACTTCACTGTCGCAGCATCGAGACCATGATCAGCTCAGGTGCCACCTCAACTGCCCAGGCACTCCACAGGCCCTGTCCTCAGACTTCATCTTCTCCGTTCTCACGGGACTGTCTCCCCCAGTCGCTGCCTTCGGGACTAATTCAGCCATTTTTCTTGGGATTCTCTTTAACTGCAAGAACCATCGGTGTCTGGTCCAGGAACCCCCATGGCAGATGTTTCAGATGCTGGGAAACATCAACTCTCCTGGTCAGTGGCCCAAGTGCATGAACACGTGGCCCATCCTTGTGCCCCCAAGTTTGGCCCTTCAGCCAGTGACACTTCTACGGGGAAGGACTTTCACCTTCTGATACTCGCAGGGGGTGACCTTAAACTTCTGTGGGATCTTTCCAGCGAAAGAACAGCCACCAGGAACTGCCGACTCCTTTCCATTCCTCTTACGTGCCAACTTAACGTCTTCCAGGTGCAAAGAAGTTTCTCAAGAACAAGCAAGCAGCTTCTTCTCCTCCTGTTTTACCTCTGGAGGCCTTGGCACCGAGCTCCCACCAGCTCCTTCTGGCTGCCGCAGGCGACTGTAGCAACTTCTATTTTCCCCCAAAGTGTTCATGGCTCAACTTCATGGAGATCCGTCCGTCTGTACCCATCCAGACTCCCGGGTGTTTACATGGCACGAGCGCAGCTCCGGGAATCCTCCCACTTCAAACTCCTCTTCCCCACGCCACGAGCTGCTGGGAGAGCGGCAGGCTCCGGCGTGCTGCAGGCAGCTCGCACCCACTGCGGGCTGGAGTGTCTCCTCTGGGGACAGATGCAGCAAAATCAGCAGATTTGAGCCACGCAAGCTGGCGGTGAGACATCTCCTGCTCTCACTTCCCGAAATATTTAACCTAGTAAGTTGAAACACCTCACTAAACTTCTAAAAATAGTGGCATTTCCATTACTTGAGACAGAAGAGCACAACTCCTCCCTTCTGAGTTTCTCCCCTTTGCAGAAAATGTAGAAAACTTGCTCATGACCAACACTGTCTCTGCTAATTTCTCTGGGCCACCTGCACCAACACCAAAGGGCTACACCTGCCTCTGAACCTGCCTGCATGGCTCCTTGTGTCCCTGCAGCGAGTCTGACACCCACTGCCATGATCCTCGCCACCGCGGGCCACCGCGTCACTGTCTCTCGACCCCCACCAGAAGCGCTGCACCGTGCAAACTCACCTCGGGACCTGCAGTGCTGTCCCCAAACGCTGCCATTTTTGCCTACTCTGTGTTCAGTCCTCTGGGGAAATTACTACATCAAGTCCAACACCACCCAAAGAAACTGCCAGTTGTTATTTTAAGTGCTTTTGGCAAACCTGGTTTGTAGATCTTATGCCTGTGATCTGCTCCATTTTCAGCAGAACTAGCTCGCATTTTCCTTCTTAGGAGTCTTACTTTCCCTCCTGACACGAAGTTGCCTTTGGGTTTTTTTTAACCTGAGTAATTAGCAGGTCTTTAAGAGACTCCTGTCTTCCATTAACAGAGAAAATGGATGATACAAATCAGAGAAGTTCTTTAGCACAACAGCACAACCAGACAGAAGTTCCAACTTCCCTGAACACAAGAGAAGAGAGAAGGCACTTCTGCTTCCAAGACCATCCCTCCGGCTGGTTTCCCCGTTCCCTAGCAAGGCACAATCCCTGTACATTAACAGGGAATTAAGGAACGCCGGACTAAAAGCAAAGCAGAGGTGTGACACTGGGCTGTTTTCTGTATGGGGAAACAGAGCAATGCAACTACAGCAGAGTAATCGGTACCACCGCCGCTACGCGAGCCTAACTCCCCCAGGTACAATTCTGCAACAGCCACTCTTACTCCAGGTCAGGTGTGCAAAGGCGGGCATTACCACAACCTAGCTAGGATATTTATTCTCCTATAAAACCCATCCTTTTATAGACCATCGTAAACCTTAAACTGACCAACACCCCACCCGCCCCTGTTATCCATTTGCCTAAATCACTGCACATCAGCCAAATGTTACAAATGGGATCCAAAGTTTAGAGGGGAAAAAAATACTTTTAAAGAACTATTGTAGTTGCCCCTCTCACTCTTCAGGAGATCAAACTGCTTTCTGCACTGTTCTTCAAGCACATGCAAACATAATGCAAAAAGCACGGGCTTTGAGCACAGCACAGAAGAGGTGGTACAGCTTGGAGAAGAATTAAAAAAAAGTCCTTATTGTGTGTGGGAAGGCTTAAGGGAATATTTCAGCACATCAGGAGCTGAATCACTGCATGTAGGTGGAGCCAGACAGATTGACAAGATCTCTAACTTGAAAAATGACCTAAGTCTGAGATCAATCATCTCACAAAGTAGCTGACTGAGGGAACAACATATGGAGACAGCTCAAGGTGATGAGGCTCAATGTCAACATGACATGCAGAAACTGTATTAGAGAGATACGCTGCAACTGACCAACTGTTTTATAACTCAAAACATGGCCCCCTGTGATCCTGTCGGCACCAACGGCTGAGCAGCCTTTTTTCCGTTACCACCACCACGTTTCCTTAATGGAGCTCCCCGCCACAGCAGCGCGGAAACCAGCCGCCAGCAAACAGCTCTTCTGCGTGCATTAAATTAGCAAAGAAGCTGACTTTCAGGGAATGACCTCAGAGAAGCTGTGGAGTAGCTACTTGATGGAAAACTAAGAATTAATTGCAGATCAGACAAAAGCATGAAAAATAAAAAGACGGTACACCAAAGCTTTCAAGTTTTACAGCCCTTCGGATCGCTCAACCCCACAAAATGTGGTTGACAGGCTAATCCAGGAACTGGACTCAAGTTACAAATGAAACCAGGTAGTAACTTTTTAGTATTCCTCTCCTTCCAAAAGCTTAGATGTGGGGGTCTATTTATCAGAAGACCTGTAATTTGCATATGCAAATGAAGCCAGATTCCTACAGCTAAGAGTTCCCGCATCTCACTGCTAGAGACAAACCAGTTCAGAGGCTGTTCCTTGCCCTACTATTCCAATTCTGCATGGTTTCCGTGTGTGACTCTGCAAGGTAAGAAAAATCCACTAAATGTTAAGAGATGTATTTAATGAATTAATTATTAATTTACAATTCTCGGTAAACATTATTTCTTACTAGCAGTTCATGTTGTACCAGTTCTCATCAATACTAAATTAGATTGCTAACCAATAACTGTGACAATTTCAAGTGCAATTTGGTGGGTCCTTCTGAAGGCCGAAATCTTTTTTTTAACTCCTCATTCTCATAAATGCTCTGTCACTGTAAACATCATTTAGCAAATGCTGTTCTGTGCTGTACCCTCACATACTCCGGTCAGTCATGGGGTCAAACTGAGGGGTAACGGTTTTCCCTCATTAGCTCAAGGGAACAGAGTTGATCCCTGCTAATCTGAGAACAAATCCAAGTTTTTAGCTCACTCCATCACATACAGGACATTATTTTCTGTGCTGCAGAATCAGTAGTAGGCGCCTTCTCATGGCTTATCTAAAGCGGGGAGTTAAAACGTGCAACACTAGGAACCTTGACGAATGACAAAGGAAAAGTCTGTTACGAAGCAGCTCCAAGCGTACGCAGAAATGTCTGTTCAGGGTGCCAACAGCTAAGAATATGCATTTTATCTGATAGTGAGGAAGTGGTATCATCCAAAGATTTGCACGGGCATCCGGACTCTTAAAGACTATTCTTATGGGCATGATCCCAAATAAACGGGATTGTCTGACTGGAGAGTTAATCCTGACAAACTTACTTTTTCTTCATTAAACAAATATCCTCCTGTTGCCTCCCCCTTGAAACATGTTATCGTACCTCCTTTTTGAGGACCGGGAGAGTCAGTCTAGGTAGAATGGGCTCTCCATGACAAAAAGGACATGACTCAAGAGTGATGAAAGACTAGTTATCCTTTCCGATGTTCTGCTTCATCTACCTCCTGCAGGTAGTAAAGAGCAGAGGTGAGGGGAAACCCCAAACCCAGGCCACCAGGCATAGAATCAAAGGAAGAACCGAATGCACAGGCAGGTTATCAGACCTCAGACCCCAGGAAGAGATCTAAACAGAAGGCAGCAAAAAATCCAGGCGCAGATGACACGGCCACACTTCCTTTAAGTGCGAGACTTTGCATTCGAGGTCCCAGGGCCTCCTGCCATTTGCAGCAGCTGCTCTGACCCTGCAAGTCCTGCTGGGGAGCCTGGAAGGAGCCGCTGGGTTGGGCACGCTGTCGATCATCGGAGAGAGCTATCGAGGGGGTAAGATGCTAAAACACGCTCCCACATACAGCAGTGGGAATGTTACCTCTAAGGCAACTGTCAACGGCAAACAGCAGAGAAGAAAGGCAAGAACATATTTCATAATGATCTTAAAAGAACAATTAGAAGTTGACATGCAGGAGCTAAGACAAAGTTAGACAGGGATGAATACGTATTAGGTCAGGAAATTTAAGGGGAGAGGATTAGAAGTAATATCCAACAACAGAAATAAGGCTGGAAAGAAAGCTTCAGGTGAACAGCTAGCTTGTCTGTTCTGAAGGATAAAGTCTTAAGCCAGGGAGACCGCTACTACAGGGCTACACAACACATAGCACAGAGACAGAACGGCCCTGCCACTCTGTACAAGGTGCAGCAGCATCCCTAGATTTGAAGCCTTTTGAACATATGCTGATGCAGCCTTGAGCTGTGCAAACGGGCGCCTTTTGCAGGACTCATTTGACACAAGGAAACATTTCACTAACAGGATAGCTTGCTGTCACTTCCCTCCCTTCCTCAAATCACCATGGCCAGCTTGTACAAGACTAGTTTTCAACAAGACAGCTGCAAAATACGTTTGTTTTTTTTTTTTTTTCTTAGAAAATCTCTTCACTCGTACTCGCATTCAACATTTTTGTACTTTACAGAAAAGAGCAGCAGGACAATCTCTTAAAGCTATAAAGAAGCAAAACTACCTCAACCAGGAGCTGATAAACCGGCATTGATGAAAAGCTTTCATTCAGCAGTCTGCCTCGTACGCAGCGGGTGTTTTCAGTTCCCACACTTACCAGTTTACTGGTGAAAACACATTTCTGATTTGGGAAGTTCATTTCAGCTAGCCTCCTTTCACATGGGAGTGTACTCTTACCCATGAATTCTAACTTCAAAAATATTTTGGATGTAATATTATCACTAGAAAACAACTCGCAGCCATGACACCGAAGCCTCCATAGACAGGGTTTAACATGCCTACATTCCCGGAGTCCAGCCATGTCACTCATGACTGTTTTCCTTTCCTGATGTGCTCAGTTTACAAGCAAGAAAACTCCTCCCTTTTCTTGCTCAACAGCCAGTTCAGCAAGTTCAATTTCAGATGTGAATCAAGCTAACTTTTCCTGGGCAGAACCACCTACAAAAGTTTTGCAGGCCAAATCCAGACTGTACCAATATCCATGTAAATTCATTACTTTTTTTTGACTGCACAAAATTTCATCCGACTCAAATTCAGTAAAAATAACGCCGGTAATACAAACAGGGAGACAGTTACATTCCCTTTAACTATGTTAGTTTTGCAAAACAAAGCAGAGAAAAAAAAATAGTTGAGCCATCTTAATGAAACAGCTCCAACACACTTTGCACAAGATAAAATCGGAAGTTTTAAACAACAAGGAGTCGCTTTTTACAAAGTTCCCTTTGAAGAGTAAAACGGCATTTTGAGGGTTTTCATCCTATCTACCAACATCAACGAAACCACCTCCGCATCTCCTCCAACCAGTGCCCTCTAGAATGAGGCAGGCTGCTGTTTCCAGATAAAACAAGAAAAACCTGACTGAGCATGACACAGCATAAGAAATGTAGCTTTTTGAACTTGGGTGGTATGCATCCAAAATTACAGTCTACAGAAAAAGATGCAAAACCTTAGCTGTACTGGACAAGATCCTACCCCTTAGTGAAGCTGCATAAGGACCATTAAAATGTTCTTATCTATTCCCTCCAAAGAGGATTAAACCGTATCAATGTAACTATTGATACTGGTGCTATTGTTTTAGTAGGGAAAAAAAAATCAGAATAGCTTACCAGTGCAAACAGCGTGCAGGACAACCCTAAGGCTATTTCACACTGCAGCTCCTTAGTACTTACATTTATAGTATCTGAGGGCAACAGGAAGGTGCCATTATCATCGATGGAAAGAACTCCCAGTTTCAAAAGCATCCCCTCACTAGCACTCCTCCAACGGAACAACGGACACCAACATGTTAACGAGTTCCCATGTAACGACTGCTGGATATTAACAGAAGGTAGAGTTTTGCCCTAATTCCACTCAAGTACTTTTCTTAAGTATGTTCTCTACTAATCATCTGCTTAACAAGATATACCTCAAGTAACAAGTGCTTTCTTCATCTTGGGGACACAGTCAATGATGGCAGACCACTCTAAGCCCATCAGTCACGTCCACGGCAGCAGGCTGTGGTAAGACAAACTAATCCAGTTATTATGGCAGCAAGGCCAGAAAGAAATCAGGTTCATTTAAAAGGAATATTTTATTTACTTACCTGTCTTGATAAGCAGGTAGTTATTTATGTTTCTTTGGATGCGACAGAGTCCTGGGGCCCTTTTTGGTACACTGAACAATCAACTCCTCCACACGAATGAAAACATTAACAAACTTTTTAAAGGACTGAAGGAAAGAAAGAGAGCTTGACAGGGAAAGTAGAGTGGTGAAAACGCAGGAGTTGGCACATAAAGCTGCCAGCAGTTTAAACTTGATATTCAACGCATCACAATATTAGTATCAACATCTCAGTCATCTAAGTTCTGGTGCTACATATGCTTTGAATATATTCAGGTTCAAATAAAAGTAAGCAAAGCCATCACTAGATACTAAACAAGTTTTAAAAAGGAAGTCGTGTCAGAATGAGATTGCCATGGTCAAAAGAACACCCCTAGTACGGCTTAAAAACCGCTAGAGTTGAGATTCCAAGGACTGTATCAGCAACTTGCCCCCTAGACGGGACACCCTGGCAGCCTCTTCCTTGGTGAGGACACAGGATGGCTCTACAGCAAGAATGGACTGGCTTTCCACAAGTTCCACTCTGTACGCCCCTCTGCCAGGTCCCAGATCTCAAGATCCCAATCTCAGAATGGAGCCCTCAGCAAAAAAATGCAAGAGCGTGTCCGCTGAAATCACTGGAAGGGGCATAGCACAAAAACTCCGGGTAGGGGCTTGATGCAGACTAGGAGAATCTCCGCTTTGTGAGAAACATTTAATTCAACACAATGAATTACAAGAGGACAGATTTACAGAATAATAACCGTAACAGACTGTTCAAAAAGGAAAATAATTTTCACTGGCTGCAGTACCAGGTAATGTTCCCCAAAGCAAGACTTGGTAGAGCAGCAGCAAAGTACAATTCAGTCTTCTTGCAGTACTCCAAATGAGCAATAGCAAAGAATTTTGTATTTTCAAATCTTTAAGAAAAGAGTTCATATAGTATCAATCACTTTGCCATGGGATATTTTTCAAGGAGCAAAAACCTATTCAGATCACTAAGCTGAACTACTCCCAAAGGCTATTACTTTCCAGGCAATCCCCCTGGTCCCTTGCTGTCACTGCTAATCATTCTTACATGATAAAGGCTCTGGGAGCTACTTTCTTCCCCAAGTTTTGGGATACCAACAACTTGTACAATTGGTTAGTGGCACAATATTTAATCCACCAGTTTATACTGTACTCTCAGCTGAGACGTCCACGCATGAATTATGCAATGGATACCCTAGGACTAAAATAACTTTTGCAACCTAGTCAGCACATCCTCCAAGCTATAAACTCTCACCTCCTCCCCATCTTCTCCTCCCCTCTCCCTATCCTCCCTCCCCAGGTAAACTCATTTTTAGCCACAAGTTACCCCAATGTGCTCACAGATGTACTAGAAGAGACTGAAGAATCAATCAAGGTACCCACGGTGAAGCCAAATACTTATAAACACATTAAGGCAGGTTTCACATCATTTCATTTTTGGACACAAAATGCTGGTCACTTCACTGCACATGCAAATAAGAAAGATTTAATACTTAATAAAAAGCTTTAAATTCGTTTTTAAGATATCAATTATAGAAAAATCAAACTTTTTCCTTTCTTGTTTTAAAAGAGGTCAGAACATTACTGCACACAGAAGTAGATGTGTAGACACACCTATTGGAATGGATCCCCTTCCCTCCACACACACAGAAACAGAGGTCAGGGTTCTTGGCACCAGAAGAGAAAGGAGGAAGTTTTCCTCATTGTCAGTCAGAAATGAGGCATCCTTCCATTCTGAGTTGAGAAGGTCCTTCTGACTGGACTTAACCCAAAGTAAAATATACCACAAAGTGGGTATATTTATCTTCGAACTTTATTCGGCTACACTCAAGACATCCACACAGCTCCATATCAAAAACGTGCACGGTAGTGCCTTCAGTGTGGTGCTGGAACTAACTACAAAACTGATTGCCATTGATGTAAGACCAATTCCTCAAGCGTAACTCCCCCTACTCACCAAAGGTGGAGGAGGCACTGGCAGTTCATCTCTGAGACTACGCTTCCAAGACCAATGTGGTCTTGCGAGGAAAAGGAAATTCAGTGACCCAAATTGACACATGGAATGACAACCCACAACATAAAATGACCTCCCTACAGTCTGGTACAAACAGGTAGCCTACAGCAGAGTAGCCAAGGAGTGAAACAGCATCTCTCTCACTTGTGTTAAGAGAGAAAAGTGTTTCTATGGGTCATTGTTAAAAGGTACTTTGATAGAAAAGTTTAAAAATGTATCACCTATCACTGACCCACAACAAAAAAAGAAAAAAAAAAAAAGACAGGAAATTTGGTTCCTTGTATTTTCCCTCCCACTATTTTATATTCCTTTATTCCCTCCCACTTTTGCATTTCCGATTACCCTACCCCTTTAGAAAAAGGAAGGGGAGTAGAGTTTAGTCAGGTTCCATCTTCAAAACTACCCAGCAATTAATGAACCATCAGCTTCTCAACGTTTCCTGAAGTGTACATCAAAATGGTCACAGGTACAGTTGGATTGTTGGTGCAATTTACTCGGCAGACACTCTTGGCTCTGTAAATAGTTGTGCTGACCCTGCTGATAGGGTTTATACTGGGAATTCTTAGATGGAACTCCCTAGAAGAAAGAGGAAAAAAAGAGCTTGTAAGTCAGTATGAACTTTTTATACCTTTATAGAAAGTCGGCCTTTAAATGAATAAGGCACCACTGCCATAACATATCCATTCATTTCTTTATCTCCTGGTTTTCACCTTCAGCAGTTTGTTCTGGTTCTTTGCTGTTGCCAGACCTTTGTAGTAGAAAGGAATGCAAGATACTCACTGTCCAAATAAAGCTACCGTTCATGGTGTGGTAAAACAGGAAAATAGAAAGCCCAAGATATAAGATGGTATCTCCCAAAGGCCAAACAGATTTCATGTTATAATCGACCTTCCAGCTTGAAGGATTACTTAACATAAATCACTCTTCCTTCTACCTGAAATACAGCTGCCACTCCCTCCAAAGAGGCTTTTCTTTTCCTCTGCTATTCATGCTAAAAATTCCTTTTCTTTTTCCCCCCCTCCACATTCTTGACTCTTGCCTCGCAGGCTCTTGGATGTGCATAATGGAAGCACCCAGGGTACCGGCTACCCCATTTCAGTGACAGAACACTAATTGCTTTTCTTAGGCTAAAACTTAAAACGATCAAAAATTCAAATCAGCAAGTTCTGTTTTCATCTCACTGCATGAGCTCCGCTGACGACACGCACAGCGCTCCTGGCTAGGGTTACATCAAAGGAACACAGCAAGGAAAAACTGCTTCGTAGCATGGGGTGCTGTCCCTGCCCAGCGCAACACGCAGCAGCGAAGGGAACTCCTGTTGGTGTATCTTGACTTGGCCTTACAGATCTGCCTTTTTCTGCATGGCTACACTGTAAAAATTCATTATTCAGAGCTATTTTGGCTTACAAGACAATAAAAAAAGACTCTAATTGCACCTTTAAAAAGTTCCACTGCAGAAGTGCAAGTCAGAGACACACCTGAGAACAAGCAGCAAGCCCCCTGTGATACTTTCAAAGGATGCAGAACGTAAAGGCACGTTTCTGTGCATCCTGCAGTTATATCGTTACACAACTTTAAACTTTTCAGACATTTCCAGAGTTTAAACATATATATTCTTCTGTTGCTTTCAGTTTAGAAATTCCCACCACGCATAAGTTTTTTAGCAACTTCCCTCTTTTGGTAATCAGCTTGCCTTTTTTCTAACTTTCTGTAAATATGATTTAGAAAATTCCATAAACATGCCCTCTAATATACCCTGCAAGAAAATGCAAAAGTGAGAGAAAAAGGCAGGCAGAGGGAGAATCTGAGTCCACGAGATGTCAGCTGTCCTTTCTGCCCACAGTGTCCTCTTGCCTATCACAGGCAGGAATAAATAAATAAATAGGGGGGTAAAAAATGACATCACAAGTAAATGAATTTTTAAGAACTGATCCACTTTCAAGACAGAATCTTTCAAGTGTTTACGGGCACGCACTGGTTACGCTTTCAGCCCATCTGACACAGCCCTAAGGCCCAGAACACTCCGTGACCACACAAGCACTCACCAGACATTACTCATCAAAATACTTGATTTGTAGCTGAAAGCATGGCTACTACACCTTTAAAAGTGCACGATAAAAAGCAGATCTGTCAATATATACTACAGGCCCTTCTGAAAACACTTCTGCCTTTAATGTAGTACAGTTTAAGGTGAGAAAGGATGCTGCCACGTTACCTGGACTATACATTCTCCATCTCCTGGTCATGGTCCTGCTCCTCCTCCTCCTCTTCCTCTTCTCCTTCTTCCTCGCCTCCTTCTTTCTCTGAAGGAGCTTCCCCATCTCTTGCTATTTCCTCTACGTGGGCAAGCATGTCAGCCATCAGGGCTTCCTCCAGCCTCTTCCGCACCTGCTGCACCAGTTCCTCTTGCTTCCTGCCCCAAATCAACGAACACCAACATCAACCCTCAAAGCTGGCTCTTTCATGGGAAATTAATCTTAAATCACTCATGCATGAGGCTCAGCAGACAAGCACGGCTTTGAAAGAGCCCTCTGTAAGAAATGCATATTTAAAAAAATTGCCTGGCATTATACTATAAGTGAAGATGAAATAAACACTTTAAAAAAGGTTGTCCAATATTTCCCGTTACAAGTCCTTAGCATTGATTGCAGCATTTTTAATTCTGGCTGAAATTTGCTTAATCTAGCAGCTGACTCGAGGCTTTTTTTTTTTTTTTTTTTTAAACTCCTAGTACTAATATTAATTTAAACAAGAAAAAGTCAACCTACCCTGCTCAGATTTCCAATAATGAAACTGGAGAAAATTAAGTTTCTGACCATTTCAATCTTTTTGCTCATTTCCCTTTTGGGCCACAATCTTAAATTTTACAGCTCCTTTTGTGTCAAAGTCATCGTAAAGAAGTGATCAACAGTCAGTGGCTCACGGGACTCCTGGTTCATCTCAGCCACAGGAAATCATAAAGTTACAAAAAGACCATTTTCCCTGGCCATTCATGTATAAATCCAGCACAAAAAAAGGCATCCTATTTATCAGTCAAACAGCCAAAACAAGTACTACTTTTAAATGCTGTTAATGAATGCAAAGTAGCGTGCTTTCAGGTTAGTGTCTTTGCTATATTCAGCTCTCTATCAAGTGCTTAAAGCTAGATTTGACCAGGCTTGATTTAGCAATATAATTAATTACTGAAAGCAAGCTATACCTAAATACATTGCATCCTTGTTCGCTGCCACCGCAGCAGTTAGTGCTTTTATTTGGTCCTGTGCTGACACAGTAAGGTGAAGAGAATCGAATCGCACTCCTCAGGATTTCTCCAATCCCTTCTTGGCTTAGAGGTGCCTTAATCAAGGTTACTCCAATTCAGACGCCTTTTTCATTAAAAGGAGACGTACTCTGACATGAAAAACAAACATGAACCTGAAACCTCAGAGTAACTGAGCACGGTCAAAATAAAAAAGAATGGGCTTCAAGTACATGCCTGTATGACAGCAGCTTTGTGTAACAATTTTTTTCTACTCTACTGATAAAGAGGCATCCAAATTAATTCAGCAAGCCACAGTGCTCCATCGGATATTTATAACTTGCCATTGGGGAAAACAAAAGAAAAATAAAAAAGGGTACTGTTTTACCACAAGAAATCTTGTTCCAAGACAGTAAGCGATATTTCTAGTTAATACCTAATATCTTCATCTGTCACCATAAATGCTTTGCAAAGTGGCTGTGAGGTATTTAGCCAAACTCCAGGATTCTTCTCTACGGCCGCAGACAGCTGTCCAGTGATCGGCATCGTGCTAGTGTGCAGAGCACTAGCGATGGCAGAGAGAAGGGTTTCATCAGTGCAACCAGGTCCAACCCCTGCAAGCAGGAGGAAGAGCCGTGATCAGCTTTGCACAAGACAAAAGAACAGCGCATCAGGACAACGGGCATTATTTTAGTTTTAATGGCAAAGCACGCACCGTCATTTAGAAATCTAACACAATGAAATCCCACTCCTAAACATTTCTAACAGCAGCTGTACAACTCTCTCCGATGTTGTTTAAATCAGATGAATTACTGATTTTGTTACAACAAATAAAAAAAATAATGGGGAATGGAAGCCGTTTCCATTTTCCTTCTGCAAAATGAACAACAACAACAAAAAAAAGTCAAGAAGCTTTGTTTCAGCATCTCCTCAGGATGAAGGGCACCGAGCCTTCCAGCCAAAGCACTAACAGTTCCTGCTGAAGCAGGAACGGGCCCCAGCACTGACAAGCACTGGAGAACAAGGAGGTCAAACACAATACCTTCAGATCACTGCTGATTGGTATCAAAACGCCACCCCTGGAGTTAAGGGCAGACTCTTGATTACCTTGTAAACCTTTTGGAAGGTCCATTGTTTTCACCAGCTCCTCTGCAATGTCAAAAGCATTCAGTCCACTTAATTTCTTCTCCCAGAAGAGCTGACATCAAAGAAAGTGTTTATTGGCACAAAACAGAAATGGAATCGACAACTGCACAAAGCACCTGCTTAGTATCAAAAGAGGGAAGAACACTGCTGCAGACAATTTTATATTGGATTTACTACAGAAGGGGTCTGCCACGTCTGATGGCAGGGAACTATGCTCACAACAACTCTGTCCTCATCTGCTGCCTTGAAAAAGACTTTCTTTTCTGCAGGGACCAGTACTTTCACTGCTTCTGAACTGGAACAGCAAGGCAAGGCTTGCTGGCTTTCATGTCAGTGCACGTAGTGTCGGACAGCCCTTTTTACACTCCCGTTCCTCTCTTGCTGTCCCACATACACCACAGAAGTTAAGGAATGCAAGAATTGTATCCAAGCTCTTCCCAAGGTAAAGCGTTACTTCATTCCTCCCCAGCTGTTTCTCACGACAACAACCATGTCTGATCCTTTACTGTATTTTGAATCACAGGTTCTCCTCAAGCTTAGGCACGTGTGAGTGGATGGCCTGGTGGGAAGTCAAGATACTTTACCTAGATACACCTTCAACTCTTTAACTTATGTGTGTAAGGATGACAAATGAGTAGCTACAGTACCATTCCTCTTGCAGGAAAGCAATTTTATCTAGGCATTGAGAAACCAACAATTTACCCCAAGCAGTCCACAAACATCCTCTTTGATCCTGCCAAAATCAACCGAACCCACACTATTTTTCCGATCACCAGTTCCCAACAAGTGGAACAGGGACAGTCCCAGCTAAAGCACACGGGCTGGATATTCTCTAGCCACACCTTTCAAACAGGTGAATTTTAAGCCAGCACATGACGGGACTCAGCACTGCTTTCAAATTCTGAAGAAACATTGGGAGTTGTGCTGATCAGGTTACAATATGCTGCAGTCTGGTAAAATATTTCAAAGCTGTAATTCAACAGACCCTTAGATGTATAATGCAGAGAAGGACACAAAAAAGAGCAATTTTGCCCTATTCTATGCTATATCACAGAAAATGAAATATACAAACCAGTACGTGTATATATATTACAATACAGTGTATATAGATATATTTGTTATATCTACATACATATACAGATAAAAACTTCTAAAGGACCTTTTCTCAGAAAAGGGACTCCAGTGCCACCATAAACAAGGAAAGACTACATAAGGAAAGCACAAGCAGAGTCTAGGAAGCTGCATTACAACAAGTAGTAACGGGAGCAGCGAAAGCACACAGGTCAGGTTACAACACTTTTGCTACTGGAGCTGATCTCTGCTGTCTAACAGATCGCATTCACACACCAATCTGTACTCACATAGCAATATCTTCCACAACAGGGATACAAATCTCTATTCAGCTCAAAAGTTTTGCATATCAACACCGTATCTTTAGTGTCATCTTGTATTGTCTTAACTAGCCAAGGAATAGCAATGATGTTATGAACATGTACGCTCTACCTCCTTAGGAAACCATGCTAAAACCCTACCAAAAAAACCCCTGTCCCAAAACACATAAAAAACCCCCACCAAAAACCACGACAAAACCAACCACCCAACTCCATTTCAAATGGAACCTATCACACATTTCACAAAGGTAGAGTTTAAGTACGCAGAAGAAGTTTTCAGTGTGAGAGGTGGGGTAGTTTATAGGGTATTTTTGAAATCTATTTTGTTAAAATCACCTTCCTTCTTGGATTGATGTGTTTTTAATTCCGCTAGACCCACAAGAGTTTGAAATGTACTGATAATCGAGACCGATGACAGCATCTGAACAGACTAATAAAGCTGAACATCTCGTTTCCATAAGTCATAAAGATGGACTCGTTACAGGAAAGGATTCACAGAACCCTTTGGTGTGAGCTTTGCACAGGACACAGCATCACAGTATGATAAGAAAACCACTTTGATTTTGTATTGTAACAACATCCCAAGTGGATTTATGACCTTATTCATACACGTAGAGTTAACTACTAATGATACACGCATCTAAAAAAAAAGGCCCACGCAGGGGTCACAATCCCTTGCACTACATCACAAACACCACATTGTATGTGGTCTGTACAGGAACAGGAATTTCTTGAAACACAGAATTCCTATACAACTGGAACATTTGATAGTGATTCTAATCACAATGTGAGTGTCCCCTAAAGTAGTTATGATGTCTGTCTAAATTTGTACGATAACACTTGATTTCAGCATTAAGGAAATGAAGGCTTAACTGCAACAGAATTGTAATCTAAACGAAGGCTGGAGTCTAGTTGTAAACCACAGTGCAGACAGCACATCGACTATATATTGGAAATGGGGTCTGGCTCAATTGTAAAAGCTGGGAGCGCTGTAAGTTATTGTTTCTGAAATATGAGAGACTTCAGATTGCCACGGACTATCTGTTCAGCATCACAAATTAAAGCAGTTTATTTTGGGACCCTCCCAGCAGCAAAATCTGGAGTTTGGTAGTCCTGGAGAAGTTACTAAGCTGCACGCCTTACCTGCCGGGGCTGGTCCACAGCTTTCTGAGGGTCACTCTTCACCTTATTGCTGGGATGGTTTGTGATCTTTGTGACGGGTTGTTTGAATATGGAGGCTGTCTGCCTAACAGGCAGTGCTGTGTTCAAATCAGGCTTGCCCTAAAAATTTCAAACAAAAGGAGGGGGAGAGCCCACAAAAAATATTTTCAAGTTTTTGAAATACTACTACAGCCATAAAGATATACAGCAGGGAAGAGCAGAGAACATGGACTTGAAAACTTGTCTGATCTCAAGCCATGTGAGATAGACTGCTAAAAATGCATAACTACATTCAAATCTTGCCTTAGACCTATCAAAATCAAACATTTTCCACTCTTTCACATTCTACTTAAAATGCTAGCCTCCTCTCTTTCTAGTTTATACACACAGGTTTTAACACAAATTTGAAAGAATTTAGAAGTCAGAACACTGAGTTTGCACGTTGATGAGCCACTTGTAGAACACTAGAACAAAGGATTTTGACATGATATTTGTAATAATCAAAAAAATCATGAAGTCTGATTTAGAAAGCGTTTTGTGAATCCAGAGTTTCTGAACCATTCTGTTTAAATCCAGTTGTGGACACCAACAAGCAAATCAATACAGGTGGAACCTTGATCACTTTTTCTACCTTCAGTTCTTAACAAACCTCAAGTTTTTAAATGGAGCTTATAACAATCAATTTTTCACTACATGACTGCGTTTTATGTTAGTGGAAACATAGGAAGACTGTTCCGCATTCCCAAGATCTAACATGCAAATCTTGAAATGGCTGTAGGACACACTTTGTTCTTGAGGATGCAGACACCGCATCTGCTTAACATATTTATTCATGAGATGTAGAAAAGATGTATTCAGGACAAATATTCTGAACCATCTGTGTGCTAATCCATTTATAAGCCAATGATAACTATTCATACATTTATTAGAAGGCCTGGCCAGAATTTTTAGCCTGTGAGATGTGTGTTAGCTGCTGGTCTCTGCAGCGAAGGCATGCTTCTTTTAAAATACCACCACAGCTCCTAGCGCTATAAGAAAATGCTCTAATCACTCTGATGATGATGATTCTTGACTGGTTGACATATTTAGAAAACAAGCATTAGGCTGTTTTCCACATTTAACGTTTAGGTGCACAGGAATAAGCTTTTGGGTTCTGAAAAAGCTTTTAGCATCCAAGGAAGATACTCAAGAATGCCTTGAGCCCATCTATCCAGACAAGCAGTATACCAATGTCACTGTAATCCTGACTAAACCTGAGCAATCAAAATTACCAGGTGGCAATTGGACTCTTATTTTGTTCTACAAACAGGCCTTGCCACCCTCTTGCCGCTTCAGCTTTTTGCCCGCAATGCATGCCCTCCTTAGCTCAATTCCAAAGCAGAGACACCAGCATGGCCTATGGAGAGTTCCAGGGAGCTGCTTGCAGGAGGCTGCGTTATCTCCTCATCCCTCCTGCCCCACACCACTCCTCTCCCCCAGAGCAAACGCTAGCACAGAGCGGAGCCACTGCACAGACACAGGAGTCAGCTGGAGATCTGGGGCTCTGGAGAAGATCCTGCTGGAGAAGGTGATCTCACACTCCAGGAAGGGGAAGAGAGAAAGATGCCAGCCCTCCCTCCAGCCCTTCTGTACAGAAGATTTAGCAGTTCCGCAATATTCTTCCACGGTGTCAGTACCCTGGAAGAATCAGTGAATTGCAGTATTTGTCCAACACCTCGTAACAGAGATGTTATCTCATACAACTCGAGTTACACACATTAATTACAAAATGCTTAATTTTCACGCTATCACAGATACTGTTCTGAGAGGCAGTCAGGCCAGAACAATAGAAGACAGAAAGGAGAAAGCTGCCACTGCCTCTTAATCTTACTTTGGCTTGGTTGGAACAGTCATAGCGCATCCTCTGCCTGTTCTTGTTCATTTTATTCATCAACATTTTTCCTGTGCGGAAGTCAAAAGTGCTCAGGTCCATCGAGCTCCCCAGGTAGCGTGCCAGCTGGGGCTTACTTCGGAACTTTTTACCACTTGGGCTGAAAAAACACAGAAGAGAAACAAGGAGGAAAATTAAAACCCTCTGGGACTTCAATACCAGCACTCGCTGCAACTCAGGAGAGGCAAATTTTACTTCCTTCATGAAAAACAACACAAGCTGAACTTCCCAGAATAAAGCTCACATTAAACTCTAAATGGATATTACTGCTTTCATATAACTCCTTCTCACGATTACTGTGGAAGAGGCAACTTAAGTGCAGGTCATGTTAAAATGTTTTTATACATGAAAAGAAAGATTCAGACCAGGTATAAACAAACATAGCATAATTCACACAGTAAGTGCCACGGGAGATACCAGCACTGATGCACTTATCACTCAGTTGTCTCAAAAAATAAATGCCCATTTCAAGTCTAACTTCTTCTCCCAGGGGTGTTAAGTTTGAGTAGCACCACAAACATCTTGGACTCCTTCCCCCTCTGCCCTGAACAGTACATTCAGGGCTGACCACAAGTCTTTGGAAGCATTCTGAACACTTCAGGATTACACAGGAGCGAGGAGGAAGAACTGATGTTAACTGCTGACAAGCTGCAAAGCAAAGAATTACAAAGCTCCAGCGATGCAAAGATAGAGGTCAAAACCTTGGAAAACTTTCCGTTAGCGGCAAAATGGAAGAGAGATTCTTTTTAAACACCTGGTTTCACAGGAAAGACTACAACCTGGCAAGGAGGCACAGTTACTCCAGCTCCTCACTGTTGCTGGTTTTGTGTTTGGGTTTTTTTGTTTTTTTTTAATAATAGAACATGACCTTTTGCACTACTTCAAAAAGCACTGCTAGGTAAGCTCTTTATTTTTTTATGCATAAAGCAAAAATAAATTAATGTGTTATGATTGCAGTATAGAACTGTAAGCATGAAGTATTCTTCACATTCTCATTTAGCATCATAACAATGCCTCTTTTTATTCCCTTAATTTCTCTCATTTCTGTTTTTCTGCATCTTGCTACTTGCATATTCAGTCTTGGTACCCATCTAGGAGAAGCTTACTCCACACACCAAGCACAGGTTAGTTGGGTGAAAGGCATTTTAAAACCAGAAATGCCAGTTACCACCCCACTCCTATTTATCCATTTTCTTCTTTTAAAGAGCTGTTAGTAGCGTTTGAATATTTTTTTCAGCCATACTGCATGGCAGCAGGGTGATCTCCTCCCTCGCCTACAAACACCCTCCGCTCTCGGTGTACCACCACTGAGAAGAGGTAAGGCCACTTCCCAGGGAGACCTCACTGACAGGTACCCACCGTACGCCGTGGTGGTACCTGCAAGTTCAACAACTCAACTCGTAACTTCACAAAATGCCAAGCGTTGAACTTCAGGTGACTGGAAGCAACACCTACATATTAGAGTCTCTACCTGGTTTTTCTACTGAGGAGAGAAATTATATCAATGCAACTTAGACCTGCCAGAGACAAATTAATGCCAATGAGGTTCAGATGCTTTCTAAGGACAGCTGGAGCTCTGTAATTAAGGTTACCTTCTGTCACTCCTGAAGTCAGAAATGCAGGCTATTTGTTGCAAGGTTTCTACTTGAAGGCCAGGAATAACTTGAAATAGTAAAGTCCTCACAGGATGAGAGGAAAGAAGCATTACTATCTCAGCAGCATAGACTCTGCTCTGCCACAGGGGTGGTGTTCCCATTGGTAAGATACCAACGGTCTCTCTGGGGTCTTCTCAATGGAAAAAAAAAACTCAAAGGAAAAAGCCTCTTTTCCACACATTAGCTGCTTCCCCAAAGCCTTTATTAGGGGAAAGGTCTGAAAAAACAGCATAAGCATACAATTTCTAGCACGGGACATTGGTAGACCAATTAGTTCAAGTCAGACTGTATATGCAAAAAAAAAAAAAAAAAAAAAAAATTACAAAAACCCCAAAACAACAGAGAGAACCAAAGTATTAAATGCTCTCAAAAAACCTGAAAGCCAAGGTTAATACAAATAATACTAAAACTGAAAAAGTCTCTCAAAGGACTTAATAACCAAAAGGTTGTGATCACCCCCCATACAGCATCTGCTCAGGAAGCTCCTGGCCGCAGTTGCTCCCAAGCTGCTTATCCTGCCGTGTATCTGCTCCCTGCCACCACCGCTGCTCAAGCATGAAAGCATTCATGCAAATGTACAGTTACCCAGATGGGGAGAATAATCCATCTTTAGAAGGTAGGGAGAAGAGGAAGAAACACTTTATTACTGGTTATTCCTCAGCTGGACCAGTTCACTGCAGAACTGCACAAATACTCAGGCCAGAAGATGACACACAGAGTAGGAATAAGCAGAGAGGAACAGAGACTGGATCCAGACTCAAATCTGAAACCACTTTTTAAAAATGTAAAGGGAGTTATATGCCTCTGTCCAGAAAAAGTAATAATAACCAACTCCAGCAGCTTTCAGGCCAGAGCCATCGCTGCCATCAGGAGAAAACCCTGCTATATGAACAACGTGACACTGCTTCCTCTTCCAAGATCTGCAGCTCCAGTTTATGGTTTAGTGTCTTAATAGTTTTAAAAACAATACATTACAGTGAATCGTGCACTCAGAAGCACAGTGTAACTTTCAGAACAGAGCCAGACATGCTCAGAGACAGTATATTAAATGAACATAGCCCTTCAGCTTTTTGGTTTAGTATGTGTTCTAGTAATTTTTGCAACAAATCTGAAAAGCTGCTCAAAGTCCACATACATCTGAAAAAACCCACCTGAAATGACTCAGAGTCCTGTCTCTTCCTGGGGAAGCTTGGCCCAAAGGAAAAGCACTGAAATGTTCAGAAGAAAAATTTTTATTATGTCTTGAAAAAGGCATAATTTCTGGAACAATGGGGAACAAAGCTAGAACTCAAAGCAGACAGTAAAGTTGCTCAGTAAACACAAGCAGAAAGGAAGCAGCCGGTGTGCTCTGGAGCTCCTGGGGTCCCCGCCGGCAGCAGCGTGCTTGGTAGGACACCACCACTGAGGGCACCTACAGACACCGGAGAGGGTCAAAGGGCAGGGTGGGGGCAGCCAAAAACCCACAAAACTTGAGCAGCTGCGATTGCCTGCTGCACACCACAAGGCACAGAAACAGTAAACCAGCACTTACGGATTCTGAACATTGTTCAAATGCTTACATGCCCTTTAAATGTCACAAAATAGAAAATTTACCCCCTTCCACTCCAGAGCAAAAGCTTTGCTCTGCACTCGTGTTTTTGATATGCAAAGACTTTGAAGAGACACACCTTGGTATGAAGCTGCAAAAGCCAACCTCTTCTGAACAACGCTGATACTGCGATCGCCTTGTACTTGGTTCCTGAATTAAGGTCTTTCACACTTCAACACGTTACGAAAAGCAAGGCAACTGCAAAGTTGCAAACGATTTTACATGCTCGTCCATCAAAAGCTCCAACACATTATCTGCTGGCACAGCCCGCCTAACAAAACGAACCGAAGAGGACTGAGGGGTGGTATGAGCAGACCCAAGCCACCCTCATTTATTATTCACAGACTTTTTGGGCGCAGACTAAGCTGAATGCTTGGCAGCCTATTGAAAGGCCAGGAGCTGCCAGGTGCCTGCTGCTCTCCATGTGCAGCTCAGCCTTTGTTTCCTGCCTTATATTCTTAAGGGGAGACCGACCGCAAGCCCAGGCCCTCTCCCCTCCTCCCTCATTACACAAGTCTCCTCCCCTCCGCTCTCCCCGTTTAGCCTACACAGGATCTGCACAACTTAGAAAGCAAAGGACAAAAGACAAAAAAAAAAAAAAAAAAAGCCATGAACAAACCCAGATGTCGCCTGCCTTTTACAAAAAATGGAGAGAGGAACAGCCTAGGTAAAAAGGGTGATCAACAGCATATACTCAAAGCCTCATCTCCTCGGTGGAGGGGTGATGGGTATAATGCAAAATGTTTTTTCCTTCCCTCTTTCAATCGTGCTTCCTCCTGCACAGAGCTGGGGAGTCACAGCCCACCCCAGCCTCCCCCCCACTGCACTTCTCTCCCCATCTCTACTCCAGGCAAAGTGCGGCGTGGGGGGCCCTTTGGGTACTGTATGCGCACAACACTGCTTCCTACGGAGAGATGTGTACCCTGGGACACCTGACAGACTGCCACTGCTGGTCCCCCCTTCCTGCAGCATCTGCGCCAAGTCCTGCCTCAGTGGTCCCACACTCCAACAATTCTGTTATCCCGGGACAGGCCAGCACAGACACTCGCAGCTTTCACCAGAGCACATAAAAAGCATTGGTGTGAACAAGCAAGACCAGGCGACATCTCCAGTTGCCATAACCCACCCCACAACTTCACAAATCTGAACAGCAGCATCTCCCCATCCCTCCGTAAACGGGTGCCCTGCATGGAGCAGCCGTGGGGAATCGAGCTGTCCCTTGCCAGCACAGCTGTCCCAAGCAATATTTACATGCACATGGAGGCCCCACACCGCTGCCAGCAGTGGCGTGTAAGGGATGCTCCCTGCCCCACAGGGCAATGGGGTTGTCTTTGTTCAGCAACTTGGGCTCCAACCACACAAAACCCACCAGAACAAAGAACTTTGATACACACAAACTCTCTCAGATTTCCAGAAGCACCTCACCCCCAAACAAGAACCTGAGTGGCAGTCCCATAACACAGGAACCAGCCCAAATATAACCAGACATTTTTATAAGGCTCATCTCGAGTATCATAACAACTTCCCTGGGGGTGCTGCAGGTAAAACAGAACAACCAAAAAGGACCAAAGTACAGGCCCAGTAAAAGCATTCTCCTTCACAATTTTTTTTTTTTGAAAAAAAAAGTATATAGACCAAAATACACTTTGATTGTGTTAAAAACACTTTCTTCAACTTTTTAGGTAGGTGCTACATAGGTAAGAAATTCACAACAAAATAAGCTTCACCCAAGAGATTAGTCAAGTCTTCCAGAACACCAATTATCAGCAACTCCTTGAAGTAGAGATGAGCAGCAATCCCAAACTTCTCAGACACTTTGCCATCAAACCTTCAGCAGAAAAACACTATGAAGAAAAGCCACACAAAGCAGCACTAAATTCTCCTTCCCCTAGCTGAGAACACTGAGTTTGAAGAGAGCCTTTGTAGCTAAAACTCTCTCAAAGATGACCCACCACTTCAACAACATCCTTGATACACTTCCCCTCCTGAAATCCTGCATCCCTGCATGTTTCCTGCTCGCTCCGAATTTGGCCCACAAGCCCCACCGCACTCCTGGGCTTCCCAACAAGCCAAAGGCAGATGAGAGAACACACTCCAGCTGAAAAACTTCTGCACAATCAACAGCTGGTAAGCACAAGGTTATAGGCCTGTTCCTAAAAATCTGCCCAGAGACTTACACCTCAAGGAGGGTTTAATTTCCAGCCAGTGATCGGCTCGCACAGCCTCAAATCTCACGGGCTGAACATACTCGGCACAACCCCATTTGTCTTGCCACCCCCAAAGCAGAACTCGACAGAAACATTCACGCAGAAAGCACGTGCTGCTAGTACTCAGGGTTACAGAAGGAAATCTCCAAACAACGAGCACAGCAGCCCTAAACAACGGTTCGGAAAAAAGCAGTAACCGCCACCCCGCTGCTGACCACCTCGGCTCAGCATTAATTCTCAAGGCTGGTTATTGCAGACATGAGCGCTCGTTTCCAAACCATGCATGCAATTTTCCACAAGCACTTACTGCATCTGTACATTCAGGGTAGCCAGACAAAAAAAATCATCCAGGTAAACAACAGGCAGAAATAGCAGAGGGATTAATAAATTGCCACACACATTTTTTCTGCTCTAAGGTACAGCAAAATGCAACAGTAACCAAAAATTAGTGCAGCAGGGCCCTATTATACCTTTGATCTCTGTCCAAATTGATATAAAGGGAAAATCCATTATAACTCAGGAACAACAAATATGCTAAAAAAAAGAGGGGGAGAGGGGATGTTTTAAGTTCAGCTCCAAGACCACAACTTTACAAATGAAGTAAGTTCTTGGCAAAACAGACATCTTTAAAGCTTTCAGCTGCACCTCCTCTAGTTGCTGCTGGTGGTCTTTTCTTCTCCCTGCAGACTCCTAGCTGCAGTGACGGAGCCAGCACCTCCAGCTTTACACTCTGCAGGATGATGTTTGCTGGTTCACCCGCCACCCAGCATGGCACGCTTGCCTCACCACCATAATCTGATTTTTTTTAAAAAAACCCCATGCAATCTAACACGCGCAGGAGTTGATCGCATACGTTTTGCTGACTAGAAAGGCCAGATAAGGACACCTGGATAACTTCTGCGACGCTCCTGCAGCTCCCGACGGACCTAAGTTTCACACATCAGCTCACGGGTGCACTGAGGCTGCTTCTTATGGGTGCAGGAAGGATCCATATGGCCCACCTACAGCCATATGAGACACACACGGGTATTAATAGCAATCCTGCAGGCAGAGCAAGTGGCTCCCCAGCCACATGCTTCCCCCACCAGCAATACTTTCAGGATAGCGCATCCTGAGCCCAGCCCCCCGACTCCCACCTACAGCAACAGCCACCACCGCGGGCAGATGCTTCTTTTTGATGCTCCCCCAAATTCTGATGCTCCCCCAAATTCCTCAACGGACAGAAAAAGCAGCGGACGGAGCCACGGGGCGGCCACTCGCGCCTGGGGCTACTTCACACACACCTCGCCCGGCTGCCGTTAAAATAACCCACCTGTGCTGGCCTGGCAGCAGCCCCCCGAAGCGGATGAGCAGGGGTCCCCCCAAAGGCCGCTGCCCCTCCACACTGGGTGGCTGACAGCTGGGCCGACGGGGGGTAGCGCAGAGCCCCCCACGGTGGTGCACCCCCAGCAGTGCCCCCCCGGGCCTCAGTGTCCCCCCAGCAGTGCCCCCACCGGGCCCCAGTGGTTCCCCCCCTCCCCCCAGCCCCAGTGTCCCGTCAGCAGTGGCCCCCCCAGCAACAGACCCCCGAGCCTCAGTGCCGCCCCTCAGCAGTGTCCCCCCCGAGACTCAGTGTCCCCCCAGCAGTGTCTCCATTGAGCCCCACTGCCCCCCACCCCAGCCCCAGTGTCCCCTCAGCAGTGTCCCCCCCAGCAGCAGACCCCCGGGCTTCAGTAACCCCCAGCTGTGCTCCCTCCCCCGCCCCAGTGTCCCCTCAGCAGCCCCCCCAGCACGTCCACCTGTAGCGACAGGCAGGGCCCAGCGACCCCCCGCCGCGGCCTCCCGCCCCGCCCCCCGGCAGCGCGGCCCGGACCCCCGGGGGCAGCGCGGCCCGGCCCGGCGCTCCCACCTCTTCCGCTCCATCGCGGCGCGGCCCGGCCCGCCGCTCCCTCCGGGCTCCGGTCGCCTCCGCCGGCTCTTCCCGGCCGCCGCGCTCTCCTCCCGCCGGCGGCTGCTCCCCGCTCCCCCCCGCCCCGGGAGGCGGCGCCGGGGCCGCGGCTCGTCCCGCTCCCGCCCGCCGCCCTCGCCGAGCGCGGCCTCCGCCGGGCCCTGGCTCCGCGCTCCGCCGCGGCACTCCCGCCTCCCCGCGCCGAAGGCGGCCGCTGAGCTCCGCCCGCCCCCACGGTTCCGCTCCCGCCCCTGCCACCGCTCCGCCTCCGCTGGATCCCTCCGCCCGCGCGCGCCGCGGCAATATAGTCCCTCCCCACCGCCCCGCTCGGCGGGAAGCCAGCCCCGGCGCCCCCCTCCCCCTCGGCCCCCGCCTTACTCCAGCGCCGGGCGCCGCGGCCCCCCCCGGTGTCCCGGCAGCGCCGCTTTGGGCATCTTCCCCGCGCCCGCCCCGGCCGGACTGGCGGCGGCTCGGCCCGCGGCTCCGCTGGCGCCCCCTGCAGCCCCGCACCGGCGCGGCAGCCCGGCCCGCTCCAGGGGCACCGGGGCACGGCTGGAGGCGGCACCCCCGGGCACACGGCCCCACGGAGGGGGGCACACGGAGGGGAGCCCACGGGCGCACACGACCCCACGGGGACCCCAGGGCTGTACGGCCCCAGAGGGGGGACCCCAGGGGCATGGCCCCCCGGAAGGGGCACTGCCCCAGAAGGGACCCCTGGCTGCGTGGCCCCCCAGAGGTAACCCTATGGGCACACGGCCCCACAGAGGGATCCCACAGGCACATGGCCCCATGGAAGGGAGCCCCCAGGGCACACGGCCCCATGGGCATGTGGCCCCACGGAGGGGCCACTGGCAGAGCCAGGCCTCGCCCGGTGTTACCTTCCCCCGGGCCGGTGGGCTCCGCACCACGGCCCCTCGCGGGGGCTCCTCCACAGCAGTGGCTCCACGCAGCGCACGGAACCCTCTCTCCTGGAACAGTGTCCAAAAGGAAGTCCAACAAGAAAGAGGGAAACCTGCTCCGGAGGAGATGATGCAAAGACAAAGCAATGACAAGTTTTTCCAAGAAAAAATGCAAACCACAACCTACGGCGGATGGCCAAACCCCACCACAGCACCCGGAGTGTCCGGCATCGCTCACCCTCTCCGAACCCACGTGCTGGAAAACACCAGAGTGGCCAAAGCATGTCAGAGTCTGTAATTTCCCCCAAAGAAGGAATGACATAATAGTAATTATTTTTTTTAAGAACCCTGCACCGACCAACAGTGCCAAAGCGATCACCATCAGGCTTCCAAACAGCGGCGATGCCAGGGATCCTGGCCACAGGCACCGCTCCGCTTTTCCAACTTTTTCTTTAGTCCATTTGAACCTCCGCTGCTTCCTCCGGCCCTCACCTGTGCGATAAGCTGTTGGTGTATTTACTTGTTCGGGTTTATTTTTTTCTTTAAAACAGGGCTTGCTCATTTGTCCCAAGCTCCAAAATTTGGAAAACAGCAGGGAGTGCGAGGAAAGATACGCCAACGTGTCGTGGGTGGGAGAAAACCCAGAGCCCCCACGCACAGGGTGCAAGTTGGACAGACTCTGGGGTGCAAATTGAAAACTACTTCCAAGAGCTGGGTGCGCCTGTAGGTGCTGGGTTACATTTGCTTTGTACAGGAAGATTTTTATATTTAAGATATGGGATGGTGGGAATTTTGTCTTTAATTTAATCAATACAGTTTTCTGTTGCCCTGAAGGCACTCCATCTCTCTCGCTTGTTTTCTGTTTTGGTTTTGATGGTTTGTGTTTAACTTGGTCTCCTGGGCTCACACTTATGAAATACTTTGCTCTGCTACCACTGTTATATCCTGCAATCTCGAACACACAGGTCAGAAAAGTTCCAATTGCCAGTATTGCTCAAAAGCACGTTATTTTTTGTAAATCCACTTTCCCTTTTTGTAAAACCAAAAAACCACACACACACACCCCAAAAAAAACCCCAAAACCAACACCTTGTAACCCAGCCAAACTCATACTATTTTAGCCAAAAACTTCTAGTGAAATACAGCTTGATTAAAAATGAGCCTCTAAAGGCAAAGCGAGGCAGAGAGGGATGCAGTTAGCTCTTGTTGAGCACAGCAAACAGCCAAACTGGGCGCAGACCTCAGTAAGGACGAGACTGCAGCACCCCCCACATGCTGCAGGGTTCCCCTCAATCCCACTGGCAACTACACCTGGGAGCAAAAGCAGAAGCAGAGTCCTGCCCATATCTCACCCCCCTGCTCCAAGCCACCAGGGATGGAAACCTGGTAGCCCTCTCTTTCACACGAACCACTATTTTCTTTTTAATCCTCTTTTGCTAAATAAAAATTAAAGCCCCCAAAAAGAGCAAACCTTTCACTAAGAAATGAGATCGTGCAAGACACCATTCACGTTGGGATGCTGCATTCTGAGAAAGACAGGGAGTGACTGGAAGCAAGCCAAGAGGAGAGTGATGAAAATCATCGGCTGTCTACAAAATTACCTGTGATGGAAAAGGGTTGTTTAGTCTCAAGAAAACAGCTGAGATCTCATAATAGCCTTCAAATACATAAAAGGGAAAGAATTACTGGGCTTGTATTGCAGGAGGGGAGGCGAATTTCTTTTTTTCCAGACATATGAACTGAGAAGTCAAGCACAGAAACAGATGATGTAGAGGGACCGTGAAATGTGCCTCAATGGCAGAATAATAAGAATAAACTGGAAAAGCTGGGGAGCGGATCCCGTTGTGGGGTAGGAATGGAGAAGGTGACCTCTTAAACATCCACTGAACCTCAAGCTCAGGGTAGCAGGAGTTCGAAAATCAGTTTTCACTGATAATTGGCTCAGCAACAGCTTATAGAAGGAAAACATTTACTCGCCTACGACCACATGAAATGTTTGAGTAGGAACTCTCCCTTGAGCCCAAGGTACAGACACGAAGGTACTTGCAGACACTACCACCAGCTGAAAGCGCATACAGCTGCCAGAAAGCCCAAGTTGTTCCAGAACTAGTAGATAATCCAAAAATCACCCAGGTCAGTTGTCGTCAGCCATGGAAGCATGCCACAGGATATCCTGACAGGAGAAACACCCCAATTTAGCCCTGCAGGTAACCAGCTGAAAGCTTCCCACTCCGCAGCCACATATCCCAGGCCCAAGAGAGGAGCCTATTCCAGAGCAGGATTCACTGGGGAGTTCCCAACCTACCAGCCCCTGGAGAGGGGCATAATCTGAGGCTGGTCCAGGAGAAGAGACAGACAAGGGCTGAATGTAGCAGATGGACAGTGCTGAGGTGGTTGCAATGACAACTGCCCTGTCCCATCTCCACTCATACCCCTCCTGATGAAAGTACAGTGGAGGTACCAGCATGGACAGATGCCCCAGAACGGCAGGCAGGAATGCGAGCTTTCCTTTTCTTGGAGTTGGGTTTGAAGTTACATCGTTAACCCAGAGTTGAAGATGCTTTTTGATTTCTGCAAATCCAAAGCCCTGTGAGCTCAGCTGCCACTGTGCCCTCCAGTGGAACTCGCCAGGTTTTGCAGGAGAAGCTTCTCTGTCGGGTCATTGTCTTTTAACAAATGTATGTGACATTTGGTTAGCTCATTCTGAAAAATATTTAACTGTCAGAAAAGAGGCAATGCTACAATATTAAAAATGAGAAAGATCACTCATGATGCTTGAACAGTAGTTATCTGAATTTTAACAGAAATTTGCCCAAGAATGCACAAGATACTTGTAATAGCATATTTCTGAAGTGTGCTTGGTCTTGTGGAAGGAGAAATACTAGAAATTAAATCAGTTATACACTAATCCTAGCGTTAGAGACAAAGCTATCATTTGAAATGCTGCAGAAAACACAAGCAGCTAAACAATCGCCAAAGGGCAAACAAATCTAAAGCCTGTACGGTTCTTGCAGTGCCTGCCTGTGCAGGTTGGTATTTTAGGCATGTTTTTCTCCTTTAAGTATCTTCTAATCTTATCTGCCGTGCACGATGTTATCGCTGGGGCTTCACTAAAGGTAACTCTCACTAACGAGGACTGCAGCCAGATGAGATCAGGGTCCCTAGAGGAACAGGCAACACAGACAGACCCTCGGCTCAAGGCCTGAAAAGCTCTCAGCCATGCGAGCAGAGAGGCTCTCCCACCCCACAGGAACAAGCCAAAACTAGGTCATTTCTAAAGGCAGCAGCATATTATGCCCATCCTGTCTAGACATGTTAAACAGGAAAGTAAGAGCAGAGACTCTAATTGTTCGATTCTGAACTCGCAACCCTGATGACATGCAAGCGCAAGCTAATATAATGACCACTTCCAAGGCGTACTTTGGCTGAAAATGGATCAATATCGCTATAAATAGCGTAAGGCTGTTGCTGTCAAGCATTGCCACCGAGAAAAACTTCCTGGGAGTCAGCCAGGAGTTCAGGACCACTGCTGCAGCAGGGCAGTGGGACAGCCTGAGGAAATGGCACGCTTATCCCATTCAGCCATAAGCTTTTGTCCCATCTTATGGGACACAGCAGGGCAGCAAGGTGAGTTTTGCACGTGAAAATTATATTCCCTGCCCTCCCCAATTAATTATTGGTGGTGCTGTTGAAGCAATGCTAAAGAAATTATTTTGCTAAAAAGTAGTTCAAGCATCCTGCACAGTGCCACTGTTTAGGCAGGTTTTACAAGAGTTTTCCATGAGTTTTCCATAGAAACATCACTCAGAAACCTTCAGCCCTGAAGGTGACACCCGAGCACCACAGCTGCTACAACTGAGATTTTTCCCTAAAGAGATTCAAACCTTTTATTACAACCAGAAAATTATAACAAGGTGAAGTTTGGCACTAAACAGAGAGAAAACAAGTGATCCTGTTCTTACACAGAGAGAGGTTTATTTGCAAATTCTGGTCTTTGCAGAAAGGGATGCACCCTCCCCCCTAAATCCAAGTAATCTGCCGTGACTTAGATGCAGAGACCAGATCAAAAATAATCCTTGTACTTCCTTTTCCTAACAGCTAAAAACTTTTTCATCTAAAGGGTATTGGTAGTGGGTTGTTTCATCACCAATTTACGTTGGCAAATATAACTACACCTATAAAGTATTGATACATACTCTTTTCCTACTCAAAACCCACATTAAGAAAGTAACTGAGCAGCTCTCTAAACCACTGGTTTTCACCCTGGTAGACAGAAAACCTCCCAGGGTTTGCAGACTGCCTTCCTTGAGTCCTAGATTAAGTCAGAAAAGCTAGCCATTCTTCAGACAGCGCACACTGCTTTAAAATGGTGTGTACCCATTCAGACAGTTTACGCGGTCCACAGATTGATGTTAAAAAGAAACAAACCTCAGGAATGTGCATTACCACGAAATTCCGCGATACTGGTTGCACACTTGAGCCCACAGTTGCTACCGATCTAGGAACGATTAGCTTAAAATCAACACGTCCCCAAGAACAGATGAAGAACTACAGCAGTATTAACAGCGATGAGCAACAAGGATCTGAGGACAAACAAAAGGCTCATCAAATCCAGCAGCCACTGGCTGATGCCTGAGAAACCTGCCCAGGAAGACGCAAACACGCAGCAGGCCTTCCTTCAGGCACACATCCAAAAAAAGACATAACCCAAACCAGGAGTCTAGTCTAAAGAATGTGAACTACGAAGGTAACACAAAAACCCCCAAAATATCATTGACTTGGTTTATTTTGTACATCAGGTTTATAAGTAACTCCCATTAGGACAAAGATCTGCTGTGAAAGTGATCAGAGGAAAAGTACTAGACAGGCTGGTCAGTAAAATTAAATTCGTTCACAATCAAGCGGTCACAGCTGTTCATGGGAGAGAGGGGGACACCACAACCTGTTGCAGAATCTGTACTGGGCATTTCAAGTTCACCTCAAAGCAGGATCTCAGCGGACGGATGACTCCAAAACATTCTATCCAGCAATAAATTTCCTACAATAAACACAAAGCAATCATTAAGCAGTGCTTCCTGCAAAGTGCTACAGCAGCCAACACTAACAGGCAGATTTCAAAAGCCTCCAGTATCCAGGCAAGAAGTTTCTGTGACAGAAGCTAGTACAGGCGCAGCAGAACGCGGGCATGCAGGCCCATAGTCTCTTTGGAAGAAATCACAGGCCACCAAAGAAACATCCTTTTTCTCTACGCCTCTTCCCAGATGATTTATGCACAATGACACAACAAAGCTCTTGCTTCAAAACACAGAACACAAGCTGTGCTCTCAGGAATGTATCCCTGATCCAACTTACTACTGGCTAAGACAATTTTTAAGTACAGAAAGCCCTTACTAGAGAATTTAATTGCCTCTACATAACTCAAAAGCTTTTCCACTGACTGGTCTGTAAACATCTACAGTCATTCCAGATGCTACAAGTGCAGCTGACTTTCACAAAAGGTTTCTTTCATCCTTTGGTTACACAAATGATCTGTGTGATATGTATTTTGAAAATGGGGAAGACACAGTAAATTGTTTAAACTGCAGCAAGTATCTCTGGAAAAAGAGACTTACAAAAGTACTAACAATTTGCTCTGTGACTTCCAGACACACTAATTTCCCTATAAAATCCCGTGTAGCTTGAAGGCGAGTATCTTACTTTATCAGCATTTAAATGTAACTGTTATTCTGACCAGAAAAAACAAGTATTGAAATGTATGCAGTTTCCTCCGGACCTTTTACCCATCAGCAGCCTTTAATGCAAAGCAAAAATCTTCCAAACTGCCTTCTATCTGTGGCAAGGAATAAAAAAGTTTTAAGCCTGCCTACCACACAGATACGCATTTAGAAGCCCAGCAAGGTATTGTCCAACAGCTGCTCTAGCTCTGTGGATGGTCAGTCTTATAGAAGATTCAGAACAGCACATTTCATATGCAATTAAAGAAGGGGGAAAAAAAACTGTGAGAAAGCCAATTTTCCAATTAATTTGTGGTACACAGCAACCAGCTCTGAACGTTCAACTTTTGATAACAGTTACAAAGAACAGAAAGGAGTCTGAATTTGCCTAGCAACAAAACTAGTCATGAGCTTGAAGCTGTTCTACCTAGGAACGGAAGGGAACAGAAGTAAACAGACCGGCCAAGTTCCAAATTACTGCAGAACACCTGATTTAACTTCAAGAACCTATTAAAGTGGTGAAAAATCCATTGCTTGCAAAATAATCACTTGAAAAACATATTCTTGCATCCTCCTGGTGCTCTGTAAGGCCAGATGAAAAAAAAACGACAAAACAAATCCCTAAAAAATGCCCTGAACAATCAAACTGAGCAGGTCTGGTTTGGACCAACAATAAGATTGTGCCCTGGCCAAAGAGGACACATTAATGTCATGCTACCGCTTAAGCAAAGAGATGCACAAACAAAACTTACCATTAGAGGGAAGCTTAGTCTTCAGTTTTAAACTTGCCACTGATGTAGGGAACATACTGAAGAACCAGCTTCCAGTCTGTGAACCATATTAAACCAGTACCAGCTACACCACCCCATGTAATGAGGGTGGGAGTCCTAAAAAGAGAGAGAGACACACACGTGCAGGTAAACGACATTAATTCTCCACTGGGAAAGGCTGGGCAAGTGCTGAAGGAGGTACCGGGGAAAGTCATTGCCATCGAGAAAAATGCCCGGCAGATGTCTTGAATCTCACACAGAGAAAAGTATTAGTGCCCAGAGTGGTCAAGACACTTAACAGGAAGAGGCTAATATGCTTTTATTTAAAAGGGCATTGCCAAGGTAAGAAAAGACACTTATTTAACTATCCCACTGTGACAGCCCGTGTCCCCTCACTCGGCCTGCAGGCTGCCCTGGCCTGCCACACTCAAGCAGCCGGAGCACGGGGGAGGACCCCTGCGCCCCCCCCCCCCAGCCCGGGGCCAGCGGCCCTCACGGGGACACGGGTGGGGGGCACCAGCCGCAGGGGGTGGCAAGGAGCTCGGGATGTCCCTTCAGTGCGCGGGGGGCTGGGGACAGGGCAGGGGGAGACGGACAGCTCCGGGGAGGGGGGGGGGCTCGGAGACAACACGACAGCGCCGGGCGGGGGGGGGGGGGGCCGACACACGACACGACAGCAGCACCGGGCGGGGAAGTGGGGACGCGACGACACACACGACACAGCGCGGGCTGCAGGCCGCGGCCGGGGGAGGGGACGGGACAGCGCAGGCCGCAGCGGGGGGCGCAGCCCGGCCCGGGCCTCACCAGTTCTGCAGCAGCTGCACGTAGCGCGGCCCCACCAGCTTGCTCAGCATCCCGCCGCCCTCAAAGTCACCCCCGCTGCGCACGCGCGGCCGCGCCGCCGCGCCTCGAAGGACCCCGGGAGCTGGGCCGGGTGCCCGCGGCGCTGCCTGAGCCGGGCGGCGTTGCCATGGCAACGGCCCCGCCCGCGCCTCGGCCCGCAGGCGTGCGGCCCCGGCCGGAGCCGGGACAGGCTGTCCCCATGGTGGAGAGGGGACATGAACCTTCAGACGGGCTGTCCCCGTGCTGGAGGGGGGACAGGAACCCTCAGAGAGGCTGTCCCCATGGTGGTGGGGTGACAGGAGCCTTCAGACGGGCTGTCCCTACACTGAAGAGGGGACATGAACCTTCAGACAGGCTGTCCCCATGGTGGTGGGGGGACAGGAGCCCTCAGACAAGCTGTCCACATGGTGGAGGGGGGACAGGAGCCCAGAGGGTGGGACTGGCCCCGCATGGCACTGGGGCTGCCCCTCATCCCCCACGCTGAGCCCCCCAGTATCTCTGCAAACCCTCCCGGCTGCGGCCCAGCCTCTCCCAGCAGGGCCGGGGGTTTTGAGCCAGCTTTTTCAGCAGAGGGTCCTAAACCCACCACCAATCCCACAACATTCCCCAGGCCTCGCTCCGGGGCCACTCAGCCCCTCGTGAACCTCCAGAAAATCCCGGGGGACACGGGATCCTGCAGCGCTGGGCTGCCTGCGGCTGGGCTGCCACTGCCACCGAGGTGCAAGGGAGGGTGAATGATGAATGATGTATCACTTATCTATAGGATGATGTACTTACGTTTATCTGAAAGTTGGGAAACATCCAAGGGCCCTTCTTGCTAACATGAGGGATGTACTAATTGCTAAGTCCTTGGATTTGTCACCTTTAAAAAGGCTATCTGGTCCTAAGTTCCTGTTGTTTATACAACGTGGCAAAGACAAGGAATTAAATCATGGTCACTAGTTTAGTGAGCTATGTAAATGACTTTCTGGAATTGTAATGAATATGTAAATGAATTAATGGAAAATTAATGAATATGTATGAGTTGCTTGTATAAAGAGGGGACTGAAAAATCCCCTCGGGGTGCATGACTTTGGTGGAGCGATCCCCCATGCACCCAGCGCTGCCGAATAAAGATAACCTCCGCTCACTCGAATATTGCTAATTGATTCTTTAAATCAAGGCAGCGAAGGCGAAGAGGATGAGGGTCAGCCCAGACCAGGAGACACAGAATCGAAAGGACCCTCATTCCATGAACTCGGTGCAGCTCGGGAAGGGCAGTGCCCGGCCTCAGAGCTGCTCGCTGCCAAGAGAAGGGCAGCCAGGGTTTAGGGAGATTCAACTGGTGGCCAGAGCCACTGCCCAGTTATTGGACTGGTTTTCCAGCTCAGCCCTATGCTGACAAGTCCCAAGTTGCAGCAGCACAGGCAACAAAAGGGAGAAAGGAGGGATGCTCCCAGGCAGCATCTCCTCTTCAGAACCAGGGTCTCCCAGAGGATCCGCGAGGGCTCGGTGCTCCTGGATGCAGCTCTGGTTCCCCCCGAAAGTTTGTCTCTAACGCACTGAGCGAGCTGCTGGTGGAGGGCTAACCCAGCCACCACGAGGGCTGATGCTATGATGATTTGGGGGGGAATACCTGCCGATGAGGGGGGCAACACCTGCGCGGTGAAGCTTGGAGGCTGAGAGCAGGGAGAGCCTGGCCGGGCAGCACAGCGCAGCAGTGGTTTGAAGATGCTGTGGCCGAGGCTGAGCCCTCGGCAGAGGGTGATGGCGAGAGATCCCACATGATTCAGCCCCACAACAGTGGTGTGAAGATGCTGTGGCCGAGGCTGAGCCCTCGGCAGAAGGTGATGGAGAGAGACCCCACATGATTCAGCCCCACAGCAGTGGTTTGAAGATGCTGTGGCCAGGGCTGAGCCCTTGGCAGAAGGTGATGGAGATCCCACATGATTCATCCCCGCCATGGCAGAGCCTCCCCCCATGGATGAGTCTGGGAGGGTGAGCACCTACGAGGCTGGGCTGTCTCCTGGTACTGGATCCAGCCCCTTCTTGCAAGGTTTAAACCCTCGTCAATGCTCTGCCACGTTGTCTCCCGCATTACCAGTCTGTGCTGGGCTCCTGGTACAGGCTGGGTGAGTTTGACCCGATTTCCAAATTGCGCCCTGCCAGTACCACCCTCACTGGATGCTGCCCAAGCCGCCGTGCTGCAGCACCCCCTCCTTCCAGCCAGGCAGGGGCCGCACTCTCAACGCACATTTTTCCAGCAATAAAAATTAAGAAGAGATCCCTGCCACGTGTAACCCGGGCTAAAAGGCACCCTGCCCCACGAGAGCAGCACCCAGAGGCAGTAAAGGACCCCACTGAGCACAGCAGGGGTAAGTGCCCAAATCCCACGGTGATGGGCAGCGCGCTGGAGACCCTCACCAGAGGCCACGTGCAGGGGGGTCAGAAGCACTCGCAGTGCACGAGTTCATGGTTTTGGGTGGGCAAGACCTGTGCCCAGAGCACAGGAGCAGCGAGAGTGGACAGTGTCGGAAAACCTGTCTCGTCGTTGTTTTTTTTTTTTTTTTTTTTTTAGTACAAGGTAAAACCTTTATTACAACTTTTCATTCATAGGTATACAACATCTGAAAAACAGATATGGGGAAAAAAAGTAATATTGTTATAAAATGTCACATTTATTGCTACATTACTGTTATATACAGGACAGTTCTCAAAATCTACTTTAAAAAAGTTAGGATTATTTAAAAATTCCAAATAATCCAGCCAGCTGTTTTGACACTTGTATAAAATTATTTAAAAAAATGAAAACAATTCATATCTTGAGGCACTCAGAAACACAATTTTATCCCCCAATTGTGATTCATTTCAAAGAACAACACATTTCCCCACCCCCAAATACTTTATTTTTTTAATGTTTTTTTTTTGCTGGGTTAGGCATATATATATATATATTTACTATATATATAGTTCAAAACTATAATGTGTATCTGATTTAAGAACAAGGATTTCAGCCACTTAAGTACATCTGGATTTACAGGTAGGCAGCATAAACATCAAAAGCAAGGACCATTTTTTTAAAGGCCAAAAACCCAAACCCAAAAACAACCCAAAACTTTCTACGGGGTTAAAAATAAACTTCCGCAGGCATCTCCCATCTGCTCTCCCACCCCCCGCCCCGTCCTACAAAAATATATAGAAAGAGCAACCCAGTAACACTTTGTTTCCCCAACAAGCTGGAGCCCTCCATAAAAATGGGTCATTTCTGCAGACCACGAGGTCCAAGCATGTGGTTGGGGTCATCCCTGCTCCACTTCACCAGGTGCCTCTTTCTCCTCTCCCGACACATTAAGCACCGCCGGTTGGAGGGTGCACGGCTTCCCACAGCTACCTCCCTCCCCAAGAGGCCCCGTGTTACCAGGTTTCCTCAAAAAAGCTGGTGGGTTTCAAGTGATTTGGGAAGACGTGGCACCAGGAAGGGGGAATCGCGGCGTTCCCAGCTCGCTGCTGCAGGGAGCTCCACGGTCCCCCCGGGCACAGCCCAGGGATGTGGGGCTCTGGGATGCTCTTCAGCAAAGGACACCCCATTTTGAAGCACAAACTCCTCTGCACTCCCGTACTGGTGCCGGCAGCTGCGCTGTGCCAAGAAACGGGGCACAAATTTTATTCCGTGGTGGGTGCTTGGCTGGACCGGGGTGGGTATTGCAAGACCTGAGGAGCAAGAGGCGTACAAAAGCAAGAGGAATAGAAATACCAGCACAGAGGCCCATGGCAGGGCTGCCTCTTGCCCCTGAGGGTGGGATGCAGGATGGACGCAGAAGGTCCAGCAGAAAGGACACCTGCAGCCTGCACCCCCCTCCTGCCCAGAGCCCACCTCCACGCTCGGCTCACGCGGGAGTCCCGCAGGTAAAGGCACTGCAGCTGCTGGCTCCCCAGAGGGGGGGCATCACCCTGAAGATCATTGAACCTCTGCACCGAGCACCCTGTTCCCCCCCCGCCTGCCCCAAGGACAGCTGTGCCGCAGGACTGACCCGCAGTGTCCACCTCCCAAACCCTCCCACCTCCGGGCAGCTGGTGGCAAGGCTCTGCCCCAGCCACGAAGAAACCCACGGTGGTTGCATGAGAAGGAAAATGGCTCAGAGGTGCTGGAGAGACTGGGGAGCACAGGAGGAAGGGAAACACACCGTCAGGCTTGAGGCAGCTGAAGGAAGGGCAGCCAAGCCAAGCCTGAGGCTTAGGCATAAGCAAAACAGTCCACAGAACCCGGGAGCAACAAGGTGGGACACAGCATCTCCGTTCAGGGGTGCTGGGTGAGATGAAGGGTGCTGGCAGCGAGCCACCAAGCGTTGAGCAGAAGGCACAGGAGGGTGAAGGGTGCATGGAGGAGCCCTAGGACCAGGCCTTGCCTTCTCCAATTCAGTGCTCAGCTCCTGCAGCATGAGCTGGAAGGAGTGTTCCCACCATCTCAGCCCTCGTCCACCCCACCACCCGCCCAGCTCCAGGGCACAAGTCTTGAAATGCTTTCAGAGCTGCTAGAAATCAAGCTGGACCCTGAGAGCAGCAGGCAGTGGGAACTTGTCATGGGCAAGAGCACAGAGAATGGGATGGGATGGGATCTGGAGAGTCCCAGGGGAGAGGAGAGGGGGTTGCATAGGATTTAACAGGGTAAAGAACTTGTGCAAGCTTGTGATATGGAAAGCAGGTCTTGCTATTGCTGGTGTCGAGCAGGAACAGGGGAATCCAGCGGCCACAGCTGGCTCCAGGTTAGCCAGCGCTGCACCTCGGGGGCTGATGGCTTGCCCTGGCCCAACTCCAGTGCCAGCTTTGCCTCACCTCCCCATTCTCAGCTCTTTGCTCAAACCCCACACCAGGGGCTCGCTTTAACTGGAGCTGGCCCAGTCACCAGCACAGCACACAACAGGGCCGCAGGCACTGGAGCTGGCAGCCTCCCCATGGCACCAAAGCTCAGGGGTGCAGGGGACTGGGGGCTTCAGAAGCCTCCTGTCTCTCAAGGGCCTCCTGCCTGCCCACGGGGAGGATGCGCTGAAGCACGCTGCAAGCGTCCAGGGCCCAAAGGCTCTGCTGGCTTCACTGGGTACACGCATGAGACACAAAGGACCTTTGAGAGCGGCTTCTGCACTGAACCTGAAATTGTAGACTCCTGGGGAAATCCCAGCCTGCTTCTGCCCTTCCTGCTCAACTGCTACCAGGCAGAGAGTGCAAAACCTCTAGGAAACGGGCTCATCACCGACAGAGGGGCTAGGGGGGAAACCGGCTCGCTGAAGCCACAGCCGGGGAGGTTTCACATCGTGCTTCTGCACTTCGCTGCTGGAGACGGCAAAAACCCCAACTGCAAAGCATCCAGATCCCTGGCCCTGGCGCGACGGCGCACAGGGATGGGGCAGCAAGTCAACCCCACCATGGGGGGCTGGCAGGGACCTGCCCCCCAACAGCCAGATCAACTGCCCCGACGCCTGCAAACCGTCTGCCCAGCCACTGCTGCACCCCTTGCTCCCAGGCTGCCACTCAGCACAGGCAGGAGGGGCACAGACTGGGACCCTGATGTCCCAGGTCCTGTCCCTCCTGCCAGCACACCTCCAGAGGACACCAGCGCGAGCCGTACAAGCAGAGAGCCCGAGGAAATGTTGGCAAAGAGCTGGAGCTGAACTCAAGCCAGTAGGTCTGACTAGTGGGTCGCAGGCAGGGGAGCAACTGCCAAAGCAGGGGGTTAGCTGGAATTTTGCTCCCCAGGGGCGCTGGCAGCGGGAGCAGGCAGACTGCCACCGCCTCCCGACAATGCCGAGCGCGGCCGGTACGAGACCATAAAGGTGCAGTCTCTGGGAGGCTGCAGCTGTTTTGCTCTGGGGCAAAAGCAGGTGAAGAAGGGGGGGGGGGAAAAACCCGAACAAAAATCTGCAATTTTTACTGTTAATAAACTGGATTCCAGACACTCCCCAGCACCTGGTGGCATGCAGAGCTCTCGGGTAGGATGTGCAGGGAGACAGGGAGCAGCTCGGGAGGGGGGAAAGAGGAGGTCCCTTGCACCACAGACCCCAGTTCTGCTGTTTGACCACGATGCAGCTCAGCTACTGCAGCCTGGGAAAGGAGAAACAGGACAATGCACTCAGGGGAAGGCGGCCCCTCTGCCAATTCTCTCTCTGATGAAGGACCCTTTGTGGAGGCTCTGTGGCCCCCAGCGACGAGGGGCGCACAGCCCAGGAGGCCCCACGCATGCAAGGCTGAGAGAGGAAGCAGAAAGCTGAATGCCACCCCGCAGCACGTCACCCAGCCGCGACACCTCTCTTTGCAGAAGCACTGGTGCAAGGGACACAAGAGAAGCGGTTTGGAGAGAAAAGTGATCCTTAAGATTGCAGGGCTGAATGTCAGCAGAGCCGGGGGCTGGGGAGGGCGCAGACCCTGGCCCCCCCTGACCGTGACACCTGAAGAGGAGAGTTTCATTGCAACAGGCTGGTATTTCAGGGTGGTATTTTGGGACAGCACCTGACTGATCATTTTCAGAAAAGCCACTTTCCCTAGCAGGTTACAGGCACCACATTCACACTGCGCCAAACACACTGGGCAAGCCAAAGTTATTTTTTTCCTTGCTGCACTCCAAAATTGCTCCCTGTGCACCTGGAGAGCAGAGATGCCACCGAGGCACCCACAGCAAGCACGACAGCACCCAAAGCACCCTGTGGCATGGAGGCAGCTCCCGGGCACAGCACCACCAGCCCCTGACATCACACTTCCCTGCTGGAGGATCTAAGATCTCCTCCAAACCCTGGCACTGGGGCTTTAAGCTCAAGGACCTTCATCCAAGCCTCGCCACAGAAGTCAGCTGGTTTTGTTGTCGAGTAAACAGCACCTAAATCACCTCAATGCAGATGAAAAGCCCCATCTCTGTTGCAAAGCCTGGTGGCTTGGGGATGACGGGAAAGGCTGCATCTCATCAGGAGTCGCCCCTGGCCTGCAGAGCATCAGCCAGGACTCGGAAGGGATGAAGGAGTTCAGCAAAATTTTGAACAAATCATAAATCTTCTCAATTTTCCAATTTTGCTGACTTTCTGGACTTTTGTTGACTACAATCTCTTGTCTTTAAATCCAGTTGTACGACTGCTACTCAAATTCTTGTTGCAAAATGGAAGTGTTGGGGAAGCACTTTCAAATTTTTTTATACCATTTCAAGCTTGCCAGGGCTGGGACATTGCTCCATCCCTCCCTGGTCCTGGGGCAGCAGCACTGAGGCAGCAGAAAACCCCAAGCAGCGAGCGCCCTGCTGGGTCCAGCACCATCCTGCTGATGAAGCAGAAATGTTTGCGGGATGAAGCAGCCTCTTAAGGCTGCAGAGAGCAGCCGATGCGTCCCCAGTTCCTACCCCAGAGCATCAGTCGGGGCTGTCTGAGCATCTGGGCCCAGCTGGCAGGCTATGGAGGGGCACTGCCCCCCTCCCTGCGTGTTTTACCATCCCCGAAAACCAAACTCGCTCCAGCATCTGAAGCACGACCCAACCCAGCAGGATGCTTCAGGAAGACATGGCTTTTGCTGCAGGGGAGCTCCACAGGGGCAAGGCTGTCACACACGGTGGAAAACCTCATCCGTCTCACACTGCTCAGTGCTTAAGCAGGCAGAATAACCCAAGGGAGGGGAAGAGTGTCATAACCTGACGAGCTAATTAGGCTGAAATATGTCTGTTGACACAGGCAAGAAGAACACGTGTTCCTGGGCTGCAGGGACCACAGCCACTGACCTTTCCAAGCCTTTCTGGGGACAGAGCTGGAGCCTGCTGCGGTCTCAGGTCTCACCACACAGAAGCAATGGTGGGAGCGGTGGGCTGTGGGCAGGGAAAGCCAGAAGCACCCAAAAGCCTCAGAGCTACAGCTGGATGTTGCAGAGCCCCAGGGCAATGCCAGGGGCAGCAGGGAGAGATGGTCCCGTACAGCTCTGGCACTTGGAAGTGGCTCCTCTCTGAGATGCTACAGGGGCCGAGCCCACGGTACCCGGTGTAGGTGGGAGATGAGCGATGTCCTGAGCATTTCCCGCAGGCTTTGCTGGAGTACAAAGTATAGCTACAAGCACAGAGGAGCACCAGGAGGTTCTGCCGAAGCCTGAGGTTGCTAGGAAGTGCCACAGGACCTAATCCTGTTTGCCAGTCCTTCCCTTTCCCTGTGCCTAAACAACACAGCTTCCCCAGGAGCACAGGCCAGAGAAGCAGAGGGGGGAAATGGACCCTGCGGCTGGTGGTCCTGCCGTGCTCACCATCCCCACGTACCCCCAGGCCCGTACCTGTGCCCCACAAGCTATCCTGCCTGCCTGGGCTCTGCCAGGCAGCTCTGGGCAGCAGCCGGCCCCACATCGACAGCACCACTGACACCGCTGACATGGGATGTAACATCCCCTGTCCGCCGGCACAGCTCGGAAGAACCACAGACAAAATGTTTCGGAAGGGGAAGGAGAAGGAAGAAACAAGAATAAATTCCCAATGGACGCTTTTCTATTGCCAACTCCAGAATGGCTGCCGCAGCTCAGCACCACCAAGCACCTCTTTGTTTGATCCCACATCTCTGGGGCACCCTGCCTTGCGGTGGGGCTGCCAGGGGTCTTCCTCCCGCTGAGCACACTGGAGCGGTCTGGAGTGACTCTGGGAAGCCCTTGGAGCAAAGGGATCGTTGGCCCAGCTTGGCTGCTGGAGCATCTTCCACAGGATGGGCGCTCGCTGCTCCCCTCCTTTCCAGCACAGAGAGGGGAGCCCACGTTCAGGTGAGAGCGGCCACTCTGCGTCCCCACAGCATGCCAGGCAGCATGCCGAGCCCAGTTTGCCTCCAAGGACGCTTTGGAGATAGGACAGCGGGCGAAGGTGGCGTGCGACACCACCCCTCTCCCCAAGCCTGCAGCATCTTGCACTGCCGATGGTGGTGGCTCCAGTGCGGGGAGCAGCCGCGTCAAGACTGGGATCCTGCTGCCGGTGGCGGCTTGCTGAGGGCTGGAGCGAGCGCAGCAATGCCTCCCCTTCCCGCTGCCAGCATCTGCGGGTCCGTCTGCTGCAGGGGCAGGGGGCTTGGTGTCCTGCTGCTGCCTTTGCTTTGTCCGCCTCTGCCTCTTCCCACTCCTCCAGCTTTGTTCAGTTCCTCTTTGTTCAGTGCTGCCCTGACAGCGGCATTTGCTCTTGCGTGGGCAAGAGGTGCCTTCCTCCAGCCCCAGCTTTCCTCTTGCATCCGTGTGGCTTCGTTGCTTACCTTGGAAGCGCCCTAGTCCCTCGGTTCTCTTCCACCCCCCAAGGCCCACTCTCTCCCGGCAGTTCGTCCTCCCCATCACGATGCTCTGGGACAGCCGTGGGGCACCTCCTCTCCCAGGTGGGACCATGGCCTCCAGGATCCTCCGACAGTAAAGCAAATCTTGCAGAGACCCTCGATGGACCTCGGTCACCTCCCAGGGGGAGCGGGAGCACCGCTGAGGGATACTGCTGCTACTTGCTTTGCTGTTTAACTTCCTTTTCTCAAATCAGAAGCGGCCAAAGCAAAGAGATGGTGAATTCAGCACGAGTTTGTTTTTTTTATAATGGAAGGTACAAGCCAGGCAAGGAAGAACATCCCCTCGCTGTGGCTACATTCGCTTTTAGTGGCTTTCAGAGCCGAATCTGAGAATTCCTCTCTTTATATCCAGTCTCTCTTAATACAATTTTAATATTCTGGTTGATCCTAAAGATGCAACGTTAACTATAGAAACAGCAGCAGAAAAGCATGGGGTACAAGACATTTTTTTTATACAAAAAAAAATTCTTTTTGTTGCTTACAAAACATATGCAAAAGAAGCTAAAAAAAACCAAAAGGCATTGCTATTTGTTCTACATAAAAAATCTCATAACTAATGTTCTTTTTTTTTAAAAAAGAAATATCAAGCTTAGGCACAATTTTGCTGCTGGCTGCTTGTGAACAAGCCAAGAGAACACGCCACCCCCTCCTAACTGAGTGATATGTATTGACTGTTCTGCACTTTATACTTAAGGCAATTTTTTTTGTTTTCATTTTGTTTTTGACAAAGTGTTTTTTCCACCCCTTACGTCATGCCAGGATCCGTCCATGTGTGTCAGTATTAGCAGTACTAAAGTTTATGGTTCGAGAAGGTTGCAGGTCACACCGAGGGTTTTCTTCCTACAGATCTCCATATCCAGAGGAACAAGAAGATCTACAAATAAAAAAAACCAAAAGCCTGAAGTGAGAGAAACCCAAATGAGAATAAAACTTTGCTCCCTGCAAGGGTGGGGGGTGTCGCAAGCCCCAAGAAAGCCCCAAGGCTCGATGTGGCTGCAGCAGAGCCCAGACATGAGCTCGCTATTCTGCTGAGACAACAGCTTTGCCTTTTTTTTTTTCCAGGGCAGCCCCAGGCAGCCACCAGCACAGGGGATGTCAGGGGACCACAGCCCCTCCACGTGCCTGAGGGGGTCAGCCTCTGCCCCACCGCTGTGGGTCTGCTCAGTCCCTTGCTGACACCCCTGTCACAGCCCAACAGGCTCAGCTGCTCCTGGCCACGCACCATGTTCCCTTTCAAATGCAGACAGCCCAGCAGCACCTGCCACGGTTTTGCTGGGGGGTGGGGAATGTCACCTTCTGTCTCTCTTGGCATTTCTAGGACCTGCCCATTCCCTCCCATAGAGCCATCGGACAAAGGAGTTGCTGGTTTCCAGTAGCCAGCTGTGGCAGGGCTGGGAGGTGCAGAGCAGAGCTGAGCTGAGCTCACTCAGGATGGTGGGAGCACCGAAACCCTCCGTCCTGGCTACATGGCTGCACCTCTCCTGTGGGGCAGAGGCTCTGGATGTCCACGGATGAGCAAGTGACATGCGTGTGCAAGTCATTTACTTATAGTAAATTAAGAAGGACTTGGCTGGTGCTGAGCACATGGGGCTGAGCAGCCAAAGCAGAGCAGCGTGCGTTGGCAGCAGGCTGGAGCTGCAACAGGGTGCTGGGATCATGCGATGGGGGACGGTACCTTTACATGTGTCCAACAGGGTTGTGACCATCTCCTAGACCAGGATGTGAAGCTGAAAGTGTCATCTGGGGATCTCCTACTACTCCGGACACTTTCTCCTCTTCCCGACGCTTCAGGCAGGCTGCTTTAGGGTTCAGATTGCGCTCTATGCCAAAAACAGCAAGGGAGGGAAGGAAGCAACCTCAGTTTGGGCAACAGCATCGCGCATGGTAACAGCATCCCAAAGAGAGAGCGAGGACAGAGTCCCAGGACAGACACACGGGACCATGCGAGGAAACAACCTCAGTGCAAGCTGCTCCTTGCAGCGGCTGCAGTAACTTGGCTGGACCCCTGCTAGAGCAAAACCCCCTGCCCAGCTGAAACACCGTGCCAATTTAAACATGTGCTTGCTTACAGAAAACCCCCAAGTGCCTCAGCCAGCTCTCGGGGCCCAGGACTGAGTTTTCCAAAGCTGCTTAATGGGATCCAGGTGCCAAATTCCCCATTAAGCATGAGGGGAGACGGACAGAGCAGCCTCAAATCTACCCCAGGCCGGGGCTTTGGAAAGCTCAGCTTGCCACGTGGTGCAGCCGAGGGTGCTGCTGGCAATGCAAACACACAACCTCACGCCGAAAGCAGGAGTCACAACAGAGATGCACACGCACACAGAGATGTGGGGGGAAGAGAAAGGCCCCGAAATGCACCTGCCAGCTGGTACCATACCTCGTACTTGCTGCTCCAGGCCCAGAATGACCTGCACCGCTTGCTGTAGGATGATCAGTTTGGTCTGTGCTTTGTCCGTTTTTAAGTGCATCTGACACATGCGTCCCAGTTCTTTAAAGGCCTCGTTAATGTCCCGCACACGCACCCTTTCCCTGGCGTTATTGGCCATTCTCCTCTCCCGGTCCCTCAGATCTTTGTCCTCCAGTGACAAGGCCTCGTCTGTACTGCTGGGTTCATAGCACCACAGGGATTAGTCAGGGGGGTGGTACCAAGGAGGGGGGCTATACGTTGCCGTGCTGGTAGTGCTTCTGGTGTCCACTGGAAACGGCTCAAACAGCCTCACTTTGCAAAGCCAATTGGTCTCAGGTGCTTTCTGGAGCAGCCCAGGCTCTCTGGGCTGCGTGTTGCCTCTGCGAGCCACGTGAAGGTGCTGCCAGTACGGGGCCAGGCGGCCACGGGGCCAGAGGGTGCTGCCGGGGGTGAGGGTGGGCAGTGGATGCAGGATCGACACCGACACCTTCTCCCCTCTGCAAAACTTTGCCTTCCTGTTCATTTTTGCTTTGAAACTATAAGTTCCGGGGGTGGTCTCAGCCAAAAACATCGGGTTCATCCCCCAAGGGAAGACTTTTTGACAGAAAGCAAATCCCTCTTTGTAAGATTTCCTTCAAAAATCCCATCTGCAGCAAAATCCTCCCAAGGAAGGCACCTGGGGCAGCCGTGCGAGGCGGCCTGGCCTGGCACCCTCTTACGGGTTGGGGGGCAGCACCAGGGGCAGGAACCAAGTGCCCTGGCTGCTGCTGAGGGTCAGTCTCAGATGCACAGACACTGAATCCAGGTCTTTCACCACAGCTAAAATCACCCTGGAAGGGGGCGATTTTCTTTTCCAGGCACGGCCAGGAGCTTTGGGAGAGCCCCCACCACTGGCAGCACCCCAGGGGTGTCCAAAACACGCAGTGACAAGGGCAGAAGGCAGAGTCGTGCTGGCAGCATCTTAAACCATGGCCTCACCTGCAGCCCATCTCCTCCAAACCCCAATTTACTGTACAGACGACCTTCTCCCCCAGAGCAAAAATTCTTGCAGGAAAGACACCTATCTGAGGAGGGTCCTTGGGTGAGACCTGGAACTGGGACAGACTGGCCTTTGGCTCCAGGGGAGCCCTACGGGGATAAGCCTTCAGCGAAGAGGGGCCGCAGCATCAGAGCCTTCCTGGGTGTGCCGGGGGGGCTGGAGAGCCTCCAGGCGGTGCCCGATTGCGTGGAGCAAAGCAAGGGCTCCCCAGGCAAGCATGTGCCTGTGCTCACTGCCCCTGCCTGCCTCCTCTCCTTGCTACCTTGTCCCTGCCCGTGTCCCCTCCTCACTGCCTTGGTGCCCCGACCGGCACCGCTACTTTCTCTCCAGCGCGCCCAGGGTGGCCAGGGGGAGCGGAGCCACCAGCCACCCCAGCACCTGAGCCTGCCCTGCTCGTTCCTCCGAACACAGGCTGGCGGCTCCCCGCAGTGCAGACACAGCTCCAGCAGCGCTTTGCACGCCACAGCGGGGCAGGATGGAGCCGTCTCCCTGCCACCAACAACTGCTGCTGGTGGTCTGCGCTGCCGTGCGGGGTCCTCTGGGTTACAGGGACGTGCGGTGCCTTGGCTGGCTTGTGCCCTGCTCAAAGGGGGCACTGACCCCCACAACACCCCTCAATCTTCACCTGTCCCTTCACACCCCATTAGCCGCTGATGGCAGCAGGAGGATCCTGGCAGCCCATGGCACACGGGGACCGATGACCCCCTCCCACAGCAGCCCTGCAGGAGGGGACGTGGGGGTCGGCTTCTCTCCTGCAAAGCAGCCCAAAGGCCAAAACCACCAGAGAAGGGGCACCCTATCTGCCTGCTGCCGGCAGCACGTGGGGCTCGGCTCGCTTCCCCGACTGCGTCCAAGAAGGGTTTAAAAAGGGACAAGCGTGGGAGACCAAAGTGAACACGGTGCCAACTCTGTCTAGCCCCTGCCCCCCCGCCGCCCCTCGGCTCCTGCCTCGATCCGCAAGCAGCAAGTACAAGGTAGAGAGTGGGACCACCGAGAGGTCACGGCTGGGGACTGTCTGTAGGAGATCGGAAAGAACAGAACCAAAAAATAAAAACTCAAAAAAAAAAAAAAAGGAAAGGGAAATTAAAAAAGAGACAGGAAAAAATATACATGTTATGAAAGGCAAAAAATTACAAACTGAAGAGAGGCACAAAGGACTCCAACATCAATGCAACAGCAGAGGCCAGCAGAGAGAAGCACAGCCAGGCACAAACCACCGATGCGTGTTACAACAGCCTCTGCAGAGAGAAAGGGGGTTAACCTGCCACGGCACCCCAGCAGCAGCGGGCCAGGAGCGGGAGCATGCACTGCGGGATGCAGGAACAAAGCAGCAAAGTCCTCCAGAGCAGGAAGCCAAGGCCTCCGCTTCCCCTCCCGCTGGGACGCAGCACCCAGGACAAGCACCAGTGGCAGAGATGGGCACACGCGCCGGGGAAGGGAGCGAGCATGCCCCGGCCGGGGGGAGACCCTGCGTGCGCACGCCTGCAGCTCCGGGCTCTGCTAGCGATGGGCAGCGCTCCCAGCTTGCACCGGAGCCCTGGCTGTACAGGCAGCAAGGGCTGCTCAACCCTGGGCTCAGCGTCTCCGTCCCCTGCCCCTCGCACGGCTCCAGCGATCCCCAGGGGTCTGCCGGGTGCCCACCAACCTAGGGTGCAGCGGTGGGGACAGGAGCGCAGAGCGGGCAGGGAGGACAGGGCGTCACTCACTGCTGCTGCAGCTGCAGGCAGAGATGGGCTCTGTGCTTGGAGCAGCCCTCGGAGAGACGTCAGATCTGGGCCCCTCTGGCAGATTTGCTGGGTTTGGGGTTTGAACTGCCGCCCCCCCCTCCCCGCCGCCCCCCTCATTCTGTTGGCCAAGCAGCTGAGCAAAATGCCTGGCTGCAGGAAAGCAAGGACGGCGCAGGTGCCCCCTCTGGGACCAGCATGCAGCACGCAGAGTGGCAGTGGGGAACAAAGAACAGCAGGGATGCAAAAAAGGGGGGGACGGGGGAGGATGGGGGGGGGGAACGGGGGAGAAAGAAAAAAAAAAGGAGAGAAAAAAAAAAAAAGACATCAACAGCCTTGGGAACTCAAGGACACAGGGGAGACAGACAGTGCGAGGCACCACAGCACGTCACAGGAGACAGACAGACAGACAGCCCCGTGCCGATCAGATACGTAAAATATCACCACTCCGGGACCCTCACTGACCTCTAACTTGTTGCTCCAGGTTCAGTATGACTGATACGGCCTGGTGTAGGATTAGCAGTTTGGTCTGCGGTTTTTCGCTGTTTAGGTGGAGTTGGCACATGCGTCCGAGCTCTTTAAAGGCCTCGTTGATGTCACGGACCCGCAGGCGCTCACGGGCATTATTGGCGACCCTCCTTTCTCTCTCTCTCTCGGCTTTTTGCTCTGGGGGAAGAAGATCGTCCTCCTCATCCTCATCTTGACTAATGGTTTAAAATAAGAACGAGACAGGGACATTCCTCGCGTGCACTCTCAGCACTGGTCAACTCACAGAAAAGAAACACATGTTGAGGCACCGAGATGCCAAGCCCCGTGCAAGCCGGGGCGCTGCACCCTGCGTGCTCCCACCAGGACATGCTGGCCCAGTGCCCCACACTCAGACACGGGGACACGCAGTGACTTTGGAGAGAAGCAGTTAAGGCCCTTCTTCTGCCTCTTTGCAAACAGCAAGGATAGAAACCACAACAATGTGATTAAGGCCTGAGCTTGTTGCCAGGAGGTTGCAGGGTGGCCTGGAGAAGGTGAGGGGGCCAACACCGGTGTCCCAAGCTGGCGTTTTGGGAAGACCACCAGGGTAGGAGGTGGCTGCGGTCTGGCAGGAGTGGAGCTGGCGCTGCCCCTCCGGGCAGCATCACCCTGGTGAGGTCTCCGAGCCGATGGCGAGGTTGCAGACAAGCCCACACGCTGGAAGGACTCTACCTGATCCACTGCCACAGATCTGGTTGGATGTGACAGAGGATACAGCAGCCTGAAGCAGACCGCGGAGATGACCTGGAGCAGGGAGGAGGTCAAAGCCTTCCCCACCCCTGGCTGAGGGAAGCTGAGCGTTCGGTCCGTCCCTCCCATGCACAGCCACAAGCAACGCCCTGAGTGACCACGCAGGGGGGTGCAGTTTGTGCAGGTCAGGCGCAAGCCCTCTGCTTTACCAGCGCCTGGTGGGTCACCATGGCTGTACCCCAGCCCAAACGCCCCCAGCCTGGTAACAGAGTAAGTGAAGGGAGAGACCTGTTCAAAGAGCACCTTGTTCTGTTCCGGGAGGGTTTCAGCTCCTTCTTCTCCTCTTCCGAGTTATCTGCTACTGATGTGTTCTCTTCGTCCTCCTTCTCTTCCCTCTTTATTTCGCTGGTTCCTGTGGAGACGCTGCTTCGTCCCAGACCCCCTGACAAGCCTGCTGAGGAAGCAGAGCCAGACGATGGTTGGAGGGGCCAAACCCACACGGAAGGCTCGGGGTTCCCCAGGCCCTGCTCCTGCTGTGCTGCACTGCCAGTGTGTGGCCACCCTGACTCATCCTGCATCGCCTGTCTGCAGCCAGAGGAGCTGGAGGGATGCTGCCTCTGCCCTGCCACCACTCCCTGTTCTTCCCCACGCCTCCCAGGCCCTCCAGAATGACAACTCAACCTCCCCCAGCAGAGCAGGGCCCAGGGGCTCTGTGCACCCACAGCTGGCAGGAGGGACAGGAACATGTAGCTCAAACCTCTGGAAAAAGCTCAAGGTAGAAAGTGCCCTGCAGGTGCTGCAAGGAAGCCCTGACCTTGCAAGAGCACCCATCTCCCCCCAGGGCTGGACCTAACGGTGCCCTGCATCACCCCCGCAGCAGGCGAGCCCCAACCGCGCATGCGTGCAGAGCTGCCTTACCGCTGTACGTGTCTTGCTGCCTGTTGAGGTCAGGGAGCGAGCTGGGCTGTGACGGAAGCGCGACGTGGTTGTGGAGCATGCTGGGGTTGCTGGACAACCCATCTTCGGGGTGACCTCCTCCCACCTACAGCAGAACAAGCAAAGCAAGCCTTGAGGGGGTGGGAGTGTCACGGCCGGTGGGCACAGGCATGGTCACCCCGAGCACAGGGGCAGGACTCAGCAGACCAGGCTGAGGTGGCACCGCGTGTCCCCTCGCACACTCCCACCACCCGGAGCGTGGACATGCCGGAGGGAAGAGCCAACCTGCTCCAGCACCAGCTCTCCCCCGGGGCCACGGCGGGGGCACTGCAGAAAGCAGCTCCGTGCCCCGCACATCAGCTGGACCAAACAGAAAGCCCCCATCAGTGCTGTCTCCCCCCACCATGGAAAAGCCTCTCTCTGCCTGGACATGAGGCTGGCACACTGGAGAGGACACCCTGCCTGGGCTGCACATATCCCATCTCCATCAAGCACCAAGGTTTCTGCCACTTCCCCAGTGCCACCAGAGCAAGGGACATCCCAGTAGCGTGACCTTCGCTCCGAAGGGCCTGGATGAAAAGGGGGAGCATCAGGCAGTCCCTCTGAGCCCACCCCCCCCGGCTGCACTACGCTGGCCAGGGACCAGCAGGATGGAGCCAGCCCTGCCGCAAACACTCCTGTTTCTGCATGCAGACGGCAGCAGTTTGCAACAGAGGACACGGGTAATTCATCGCTTAGTAGCAGAGTCTGGGGAGTTTGGAAAGGAAGCACATCTGGTTCTCTAGGGAGACTAGAGACCAGTTACTGTTTGTTGCAGCAGGCAACCAGCTCTGCCAAAAATGCGCTTCTGTGGTCATCAGCCTCTGGACAAGAGGGGTACTGTGGTGGCCCAGCACGGGAACCCAGCATCCACGTGCTCAGGGCACCCAGGACCTGACCTGCCACGCTCCCTGGAGCCTGAATGAGCCCCCACATATCAGCACCCCCCAAATGCACGGAAGGATGCGGTGCCTGCCCGAACAGTTCAGAGCAGAGAAGTCCTGGCGATACCTGGTGCTCTATACCCGCAGTCCTGCCCTGCGCCAGATCCCTCTCCTCCTTCTCCCTGTATCCCCCAGGGATGGCTTGAAGCTGTCCTGAGGGATTTCCATACACGTTGCAGGGAAAGAAGAGCTTTCACCACCTTTGCCTGTCCTGAGAAGGGGCATGAATGAACTGCACGTGGGCTTGTGCCTTAGAGCCACCACTGCGCTGAGTGCGGATTCAACCCTCCCTGCACGAACGTGGCAAGCCACTGCACCTCTGGGCACGTCACCTGCTCAAAGCTGTCACAGCTGACCCAAGCTGGTCCACACCGAGCTATTCTCACACCAAGGGCAACATCGTCAGATGCCAGGGCACCCCATGACATCTGTCCCTGGCATGTCCCTGCCAGCTGCCACGAGGCCTCCGCACTTACCAGACTCGGGTGCCTGTTCCCCAGGGACATGACCGAGGCGGGGAAGGCCTGGCCCAGGCTGCCCACGGTGGCACTGTGGGCTGGTGCCGAGCCCAGGAGCCCATGCATGTCCCCATGGTTGCTCGGCATGGCGGCTGTCTGGCCCACGGCGTGATTCCTCAGCACATGGATGGCTTCGTCCAACCTGTCTTCCATTTTGTTTTGCTTGAAGGACAGGACAGAGAAACAGGTCTGCGTTAACGCCTGTAAAGCCGGCGCCTGCTGCAGCTCTCTGCACCACGGAACGGCCGGGGGCAATCGTGTGCTCAGCTATTGCGAGGCAGTGCTGTCCCCCAAAGGCACAAGGGGTCACACAAGTGGAACTGCCCAGCACAGGGAGGCAGAACCCAGCCACAAATCTGTTCGGCTGGGCCAGACGTGACGTACACGGGCCATACACAGGGGGTGGGTGCAGGGCAGCGAAGCTCCATCGAGGCTCAGGGAAGCAGAGCCCAACTCGCTCAGCTGCTTCTAACCATGTCCATCTATTGACCGGCCACCTTCCTTCAGGCCCCAGATGTTTAGGGGAGAGGAATGTACCCCAAAGTCCTTTACTGCCAGGTGCACAAGGGACGGAAGAGCAAAGAAGTCTTGCAGCATCACTTACTAAAGTGTGGAGGCTCCCTTCATAGCTGGGAGATAAGGCACCCTGTCCGCTCGCTCGCGACCACTGGGATGTGCCTGCAAACAAACGGGGAAAGCTTGGGACCAGGCTTGGCTGCCGCTAGATGGGGCTGGAAGCTGGGCCACCAAGCTGGGCACAGGCCACCACGGCACCGCACGGCGCAACGGGCTGGCCTCTGCTCTGCCTCAGCAGGAAACTGAGCTCAGGTCCTCAGACCTCAAGAGGTTTCTAAATTTCTGTCACCCCCGGGAGCGGGCAGCCAGCACACACGCTGTGCTTGCTCCCACCCCAGGGGAGCAGCGGGCTGGGGGGTGCAAAGTGCTCCGCACCCCGGGCACCGAGGACCTTTGGTGCCAGCTGTGCTGGGCAGAAAGGAGACCTCTCCTGCTGGATGGCAGCAGAGCTTTCTAGGGGTGCTGAAAATGGTTTTTAACTAGTTGGCTGCTTCACAGTTCCCACCGTGCTCCTTCCATGGGAGACAAAACCAGGGACAAGCCCCCCCAGCCTCCCTGGGACGGGACACTCGTGGACAGGGTCCATCTGAACAGCTCTGAATGGGGGCAAAGCTACAACCGACTACAGCAAAGGGACGCACAGTTTCACAGGAGACGTTTAAGTCAAGTTCTACAAGTTTGCTTGTCCTTACCCTTCACTCTCCTGCTTTTAAAAATAAACCGGATTTGGCAAGATTGCCAAAAGTGTCTTTAATGAGGGTCTGGGGCTGACCTGGGATGTACGCTGCCTTGGACCCCCCCAAAGGCAAACCTGACATCCCCCTTTACATAAAGAGCAACGTTTTTTACCTACCTGCAAGGCCCTGAGGGGAGCCGACCGGTGTAGAGGGGTTTGACGAGAAGTTATTGCTAGAGTGATCGGGGGAATAAATCTGGAGCGAGAGAAGCAAGGCATGGTCAGCAGCGCCCACCCCTGCGATGGCTCTCCCCCTCCCCAGCAGCATCGCCGAGCCCAGGTGCAGTGAGGACCACACGATGGGACCACAGGACCCTTCCTAGATCCACAGCAGCTCCCAGCCCACCAGTCCCCCCACAGCTCCCCCATTAATGCTGGGGTCTCTCTCTGTCCCCACTGCTGCCACCCCTGCAGCTACAGCCTTTGTTCTTAAGGTCCCACCTTGGAAGGAAGCAAGAGCTCCAAAAAATTGCTGCAGGGTATAGTGCTGGCGAAGCAAAGGTCCCTGCACTGAATGGGACAGAGGCAACTTCAAGTTCTGATAGCCCCGTGGGACCAGTGCCTTCCAGTCTGAACTAGCACATGCAGGGCCGGGACTACTGGGACCTGCAAGTCCTGCTACGAGGGCTGCATCTTGCGAGATGAGTAGCAGGGTCCATGGCATGGGTCTGTGGGGCCACCATAATTTCCCCAGCTGCCCAAAGGTGCTTTTGCACAGCGCCAGGACACAGGGTGGCAGCGCACACAGCAGGGAAAACCCTCCCTCCTCAGAGGCTGCTGTGGTTTTGGGGTGAATTCACCCAAACTTCTCAATATGTCCATCTTCCCTGCTGCCTAGGGGGTCCCTGTTACAGAGGGGAGGTCCAACACTGCAACAGGACAGGGATCAGCGTCAAGGATCGGCAGAAACACTTACTGAAGCTAGTGCCTTCCCGAGCGCATCTCCTGAGCTCCCAGCTGTGGTTCCTCTGTTACCTGCCGAGAGAGGACAAAGACATCACTGCCAGGGTGCCAGAAACCCAGCAGGACAAGGCACTCATAACAAGCCCTTCTCTGGGGTCACCTGCTCTGAGACTGAAATTTCTTGCTCTTACTGCTTTGCTTGAAAATTAAACGGATGCCCAGCTCAGAGCAGCCTAGATGAGGGCACCCACGGGGCTGCAGGAACGTCTTTATAAGACACTGGGTCAAAACTGCCATACCATCAACAGCGATCAGGTATCTCTGCTGCAGCACAGCCCATTTTCACAGGGCATCTTAAGCCCCTACAATGCCCAACTTGCTTCCCCTCCTCTAAACAAGGGGTTTTCTATGAATCAAGGTCAAGATCCTCATTTCCTGGGGAACACGAATCCATTTCAATAACAGGTTTTGTAACAGGTTCAGCAGGGTTAGAGATTAAAGCACTCGGGGGTTTAACATGGTATCCAAATGCAGCACAAGCATTCCTGTTCCGGTTTTAGCCAAACAGCTTCACACATACCCCCGCCTTCCCGCAACGCAGGTGCAAATTGTTCCCGCAACTCATTCAAGCCACAGCACCTCCCGGAGATAATGTCACAGCTCCTGGTCTCCTCCCAGATCCACCCAGCGAGGTGTAAACCCTCAAGCCAGCACCCTGTCTCCTACAGCCTGCCCGGCTGTCCGGCAGCAATAACCTCGCCGTGCCTCTTCCCCACGCAGTCACCCCATGCACGGGCGACACGCAAGGGATAAATAGTGCCTGGTACGTCAGACACAGGCATCACAGGCTCGGGCAGCTGAGGTTTGCATTTTCCAGTTAAGGCTCTGCAAGGCAGCAGAGCGAGGGGGGTCACGCTGGGGACCACCACGCGCCCGGGGGCCGTACGTACCCATCATGCTGTCCGTGCCACTGATCGGGGGCGTATGACTGGAGACACCGTACGGCGTGGAGGCAGAGGAAAAGCCAGACACAGAGGGGAGTCCGCCGTTAACCTCTCCTGAATGAAGCTGGTAGTTCTGGCAGAGAGGGGGAGAGGGGTGAGAAGTGCCCTCGAAAGGCTGCCAGGCTTCGGCATCTGGCCAGGACCCAGGTCCTCCCTGTCGGCAGCCGCCCTGAGCCGACAGCTCCGGGACGAGGTGACAACACTGCCACTGGCCAGCCAAGCGGAGCCCCCCAGCCCGCCCGCGGGGCAGCGCGGGGACGCGTTACCATGCGTTCGTGCTGATGTAAACTGTTGAAGCCGCTGGACTGTGGGAGCGGGGAGGAGGAGCTGCCCAGCATGGCACCGTAACTCGACTGGCTCATGGCACCCGGTGAACTCCACAGGTCTGGCGAGTTATGGAGCCCGTCTGGAAGGAAAAGCAGAGCTGAGCAGGGCAGAGGCAGCAGCCCGCACAGGGACAAGTCCACCCAGGCTGAGAAGCCACGTCTGTCCCCACCACATCCCGCCTATGCCAAGCATCACCCACCGAGCAGATCGGAGCCATTTTGGGGCTGCTTTGTGTCTCAAACACTCCTGCCCCAAGCTCCCTGCATCTCAAGTGCTGTGCAATTCTTCCTGCTGTTTGCAATGGGCCAGGCAGCCCCTGCTCTGAGCAGCCCGCAGGACACCGGGGCTGGTAACAACTCACCTGCCATATAAAAGGCTCCGGGATACACAGTGCTGGGAGGTTTCGAGGGAGTATATCCAGCTGGATCCCTGCTGTAGTCATCACCTGAGTTGGATGGATACACCTGTGGGGCACGGAAGAGGTTGAAGAGAAGTGCTCGGCCGCTCCACGGCCCCACATCCTCCCCATGGGCCACCCCGCTCCACGCTGCTTCGCTTTCATTCATTATAGCAGATGACAGAGTCCCACAGCAAAGCCGAGGCGGGGGGGGCAAGGACACCAAAGCAGCTCAGCCAAAGTCACGGCAGCAGCACAGGGGACGGGGCCATGGTGCAGACACAGCCCGTCTGCCTTCCCGGAACCGCGCGGATCCCCGCAGCCCCCTCCGGCAGAAGACGCACCGCAGTGCCAGCAGAAGTTTCAACTCTCTGCTCTAGTTCCTTTTTCTGCGGTTGTAACTTTTTATGGGTAACCACAAAAGCCATCGTTTCTCTGTGCTATAACCCCGCACCCAAGGAAGGTGCCGACGGGGACCAGCTAGGCTTCGGGACCTGCTCACCCCCACACCGGCCCTGCTGCATGCACCGTGACGGCAGCAGCTGCCTCTGCTCAAACCCTTCACCGAAATCAGCCCGTCCTGCTTGAGGGGAAACTGAGGCACGGGGGAAGCTGAGGGCTGAGCAGGTTCCTCAGAGGGGATGTCACATGGGAAGGGATGGCTCTCAGACAGCTTCTGACCGGATTTCTCCAGCTATGTTATTTAATTAATTCAGCTATGTTATTTAACAGCATATCGAGCAAAATAAAAGCTTTTTTTTTTCTTCTAAATTAACCAAACCCATCCTAGAAAGCCCTTACCGAAAACCATCTTCTGCCAGTGCAAAAACACTTTTTTTTTTTTAAACTCAGAAATTCAATACACAAAGAAACTGAAATGCCACTCAAAATTACGTGAGAACTTTTGTTACAGCTTATTTTCATACCCATTGATTCATTCTGAAACCACTAATCGTGTTTTTTTAAGTAGACACGAAAGCAGAGGAGGGTGCAGGGGCCAGCCGGGCATGCTCTGCCAGCTCTGCCTGGAAGACACAGCTCTCTTTGGAAAGGAAACCTGCCCCCAGTTTCTCTTTCCCCACACCCAGCCAGCTTCTTCTGACCACTTGTCCTCACCTAGCAAGAAGGGGCAAAATCGCTCTTTATTTCTGTAACTGCCCCAAACATCAGGATTTTTTCTTTTTTTTGGGGGGGCAGTGGTGATAATAGAAAATAGGGGTCTTTAGCCTATCTGGTTAAAACCAAAGCAAAACAAAAAGCTCTGCAAAGCACCAGCAATCACACTTAAATATGTAACTTCATTTTATAACTTCATTTTCCCCCTGGCAGCCGAGGTTCCTGCTTCTCAGAGCAGCTTCTCTCTAAGCTGGGGGGGTTCAGAGCCCCAGGGGCAGCCCCAGCCCCTCGCCACCCATCAGCTCTAGGGCAGCAGGCAACTGGACCCCGCGGGGCGAGGGGGAGCTGGAAGCCACTGGTGCTACAGACCGAGACTGGGCAACTTGGAAAATAAAGAAGAAATAAAAAGAAAAGAGGGGGAAGGGAAAAACCTGACAGACGATGGCAGCTGCCCTTCACCCCTCGCTTAAGAAAGAAAAATCAGGGCACTCGGCCTTTGCGTGGCATCGCAGGATGGTGCTGGGGTGCTGCGGGCACACGGAGCAGCGCGTGGGCAGCGCGTGCGGCCGGGGAGAGCAGGGGAATGGAGGAGGCTGCAAAGAACAAGAATCCAGTAAATTGACTTTTCCTATAATTTGATTAAATAGCGGGAGCTGGGACAGGGAATCGAATGAAGCACGTCTAATAGCCCCGCGCCATCTGCCAGGGGCTGGCACCTGGCCAGCACGCGAGGCAGCTGTGCGGCAGCGGAGCTGGCGCGGGGGGGCCACGGTGAGCTGCAACATCCATTTAATAAATCCAGAGCGAAAATAAGAAGAATAAAACAGCAGGGATGAGCGGACCAGGATTGCAAAGCAGGGGGGAGTTCCCCTTGCTGCGTCGCCACCCTGCTCCCCCATCCGCAGATACACCCCCACCCCCATCTCCTGTTGGGCCCCCAGGGGCCAGGTTTCACTCCAGGAGTGGCTCTGGCCCCTCCAAATCTTTCATTTCCCCACTCGGTGCGGGGGGAGGCTGTGAAAAGCCAACTGTGCTCTTCCCCACACCGGCCAAGAGCATCCCAGCCCCGCCGCGTGTGGGGGAGCCGGCCGAGCCGGGGGCCGCCGGCCAAGCGCTGCAGGAAACAGTAAATCAGTGCCAGGTCCCCCCCTCCCCACCCCGTGGCCCCAGCCCTTGCGCCGGCAGCTCCGGCCGAGCCGGCGGTGGCCTTGGGGACCTCCAGGTGAGGTCATTTCCTCCGGTTAAAATTGCCAGCGCGGCGAGAGAGCTGCATGAAAAGCCCCAGTGCTGGGATTCGCAGGGCTTTGTGGTGTTGGGTTGTTTTTCCCCTCCCTGCTTTTCTTGCTTAAATGCATGAACTGGGGTGGGACTTCAGGCAGACTAAAGCTAAACAGAGCAGTGACCAGACTGTGAATTCACAGGCTGAAACGGCTCCCAGCCACCACACTCACTGTGGCAACAAAATCCTACAGGAATCAACTTGCACAAAATCCCTCCCCAGCTTCCTCCGGCAAAGCCAGACGACGTGCAGCGGGGGCTCGGGGGCCTCATCCAGCCCCAGGTCCTGTGCCTGGACATGCCAGCCTGCAGGGGAGCATGGCCACGAGCACTAACCCTGCTCTCCAGCTCCGCATTGTGTGTTTCACACTAACTAACCCCAAAGGGCCGTGGGTTACAAGCCCAGTGCCCCTGCCCGTAGCCCCGGCATCGCTTTCACATCCCTCTTCAACCGCCTCCAACGCCGCCAGTGCCTCTTGGTGCCTTTGGCAGAATCACTCCTCTTTCAGCCACCCCCAACTATTCCATCCACTGACCTCTCCGAGTTTCAAAGCAGCGAGGGAATTACAGATTAAAGCATTTTATTTTAATAAGATGCTGATTAACCTATTTATTTTGCACAGGGTCCAGCGATAACATGGGGCGGGCTCCTGCGCAGGCGAGTCAGACAAGAAAGAGCCTTTGATCCGCTGCCTTTGAGGCCGGCAACTCCTTTTGCTCTGCACTTCTGGCACTGCCTCGGTACGGATTTTGCTCCCCAGGTGTGGAAGTCAAAAACCAAACCGAGAAGCCGGAGGTCACAGCAAAGAGAGGGCAGCAAGCACCAGCCCATCCACCAACAACTGGAGCTCTGCGGTCAAGGGGCAGCCGAGGCGACAGCCAGCGCTTTCTGGGCTGGAAAAGCCGCTGTGCAGCATTGGCTCAGGCACAGGGAAGGCGCTGAGCTCTGGCTCTTCCTCTGGGAATCGTGGCCCTTTAGGGCGCTGCCAGCACAGGGGGCAGCGAGCCCCTTCACCTTTTGAAATCGGAGGCCAATAAAGGGCCATTTGTTGGGAGCGATGTTTTCCCCACATGTCGACCAGGATGTAAAAGCCCTGCGTTTCACACACCAACTCGACGCAACGCGACAGATTCTGCTTGGCGCAGGTTTTCCCTGTTAAAACGCAGATTGCTGGAGCAACTGAGCGCTGCTGGCTGGGGCTGGTTTCTGCACAACGAGGGTCCACACGGACCCTCCAGCCTGCAAACCCCATCTGGGCAGCCCTCTGCACCCTCCTCTCCCTCCATCCTCCCAAGAGCAGCATCTCGGGGGGCATTTCCAAAGGCAGAACCACAGCGGAGGTTACAGACCAAGCTTTGTGCGAGCAGCGAGGGAACAGCAGGGAACAGCATGGCACGAGACCTCCCCCACGGGTGGACGCACACGGGTTTTCCCCCAGGACTGGGGGAGCGGGCACCCGCTTCACATCGCATCAGCGGCAACTTTGGCAGCCAGCAGCACGACGTGCTCGGGCAAGGGCACGTCTCCAGCACCGCCCCAGCCTGGGCTCCAGCTCGCCCGCAGGATAGAGCCTGCCCGTCCCCCTGCAAGCACGCAAACGCTCCAGCGAGGAATGCAGCCTCGGCTGCCGCGCAGCCAGACAGCTCCCATATTCCTGCAGGAACCCTCCAGCCCACTCCAATTAGCTTTTCTGGAGATCCCATTACTTCTAGCCACAAAGACATTGTTCAGTTTATTCCCCTGTAACAGCCGCAAGAGCATGGCTAAGATATTCCTACAGGCTGCTCGGCTTTCTTATAAAACAGCCCAGGCAGTGCACACACCTGGAGCAGCCCCAGCTGCCTGCCCGCATTACAACTGGTTTGGTTTCCCTTCTGGAGTGAAATCTGATCGCATAAAATATTACATTTCACTTGGGCACTCACGACATAACATCAAACAGACGAGAGCCAGCAAGGGCAGGAGGTGGTGGGTGCGGGCTCTGGCCAGGGAGGTGCCACCACCAGCCGCTCCACCTCTCCAGTCAGTCCCCCGGCACTGCAGTCCCACAGGGCTTCCCCATTTCTCCTACATAGGAAGCTGGAGTTGGGAAAACCCTTCCCCCGTCCTGCTAAAATCCAAGCCCTCAATGTTTGGGGTGGCTGGACCCGTACGGCCAGCAGCTCTGGTGGCAGAGGGAGCCAGGACACCCAGGGGATGGAGGAATGGGGAGGAGATACTTGTGGGGGAAACGCTCCTGCCACTTACCGAGGAGGGGAGTCCAGGAGGCACCTTCCGAACCTTTTTGGGCTGTCCATCTGGTTTAAAGAAAAGAAGAGAGGATCTAATTTTTGAAGGGGGTCAGCAGGAGGGAAAACAAGCTACAGCTTCGAGTCTCCAAGGATGGAAGACACAGGTACAAACAGGGCTCAGATCCCAAATGCCCCATAGCCAAGGAATCATCAACAGTGAGAATGTCTGAGGATGAAATTCTCCTCCTCATCTCATCTGCACCCTTCAAGGGTGGGTTTCACCCAAAACCGGAGTTCACAGGGCAGCCCTTCCCAAAACACCACGGTAAGAGGCACTCACCGTGTAAAGAAGGGCTGAGCTTGCTCTTTGGAAGAGACTGAGCCCATAAGTAACCCCTCAGTTGTTTGGGTTTTTTTTTTTTTTTTTTTGGTTTTTTTTTGAAACAATTTAACTTGAAGTGGGTTTGCAGTGAGAGAACAAATGCAGGGATGGGGTTGCATTTTCATTTGCAAAGCGTCACTGCTGCAGGAAGGCGGATGGCGCTTGCCCTGGGCCAGTCCCTCCCCTGCCCTTCTCTCCAGGTCCAGCTCCCACGCAGGAGGACACATGGTCCTGGGGGGGAAGACAGCTCAGAGGGAGGTGGGGGGAGTAAACACCCAGCTGAGTGGCTCAGGGGGGAAGAAGCACCGGTTAAAAATTTGAGGGCTTTTTTTCAGTTCGTAATTAAGGAAAGCCCCAGGTGCGGGGGGTGCAGGCTGCTAACACAGCAAGTCTGCCAAGCCAGGGACTCTGCCAGGTTGCAGCTCAGGAGGAGAAATTCATCACACAGAATGACCTGATGCAAAAGAATCGTTTTCCTGGCTGATAATATAAAGCCGCAATGTTTTAAAGTGCCAGTATCAAAGTGGATGCCTTTTTCTGAAAAGCACTGGAAAAAATACATGTAACATACGTCACTTCTGGTTTCATTTGTTGGGGAAAGCCCAAAATAACAGCAAGAAAGTGACTTTGGAGGGTGCGGAGAGGAACTATGACAAGAAACACAAGTTCTGGAGAACTGGGGCTTTTGTCTTCACTCGGAAGTTAAATTCACATCCAACCTTAGCTTTCATTAAAAGCAAAATGGCTTATTCCCATGTAGATCCAGATACGGGCAACTCCTGCTGTGGAACACCAAAGCCGGCAGGTAGGCAAGGAGAGGTGCTGGAGCAAACGCAGTGTCCCAGGGCACAGCTCCCCCAGCCCCGGCAGAGCACCCCCACCTCACGCCGCTTCTGAGCGACTTGTTCCTGGCAGCCCCGTTCGCTTGCAGCAGGTCAGGGGCTCCCAGGAGGGCCACCGGCCATAAAACCAGCCCCAAAGGTGGCCCAAGGTTTTCCAGGAATGACTACTGATGTGCAGCGTGGCTGAAGGCGTTTTTAGAAGAACCTCAAGCCCTGTGCTGCTTCCACCTAATCTGACATTTTCCAGAAAGAAGGAAATTCTACACGACTCCGAGCCCAAACACCCATTTTAATTTTTTTTTTAATATATATTCTATATATTTATATTTTATTGCCCCCCCCTCCCCCCCCCGAAAAAGCAAATGCCAAATTCACACCTACGTGCACATATGGCAACATCAGCGCTTTCATTCCTGAAGGCAGATCCCACACGGGCTCCTGCCCAACCAACAGCCCCTGCGGTTGCTTGACCAAGCGGTGGCACAAACCAGAGCAGTGGCACCCGAAGGTGACACGAAGCGACTTACCTATGCTGCTGTCAGCACCTCTCCTGCGAGGATTGTTGGGGTAAGAAAAGTACTGAGACCCCCCTTTCACCCCAGTGGGGGAAAGCGTGCTCGGACTTGCGATTCCCATTTCACTGGGCAGGAAACCAGTCTGCAAACAAGGAGACAGAAAAGCCCTTCCATATAATTACGCTGGAAAACCACCATGGTGACTGGGAGAGAACAGAGCTGCCTTGAGCCACCTTCATACAAATTCAGCTGAGGGGAAAATAGAAAAGACAAGCCAAGGGGCCAGAAGGAAAAACAAATATATAAATATGGGGGTAGCAGTGGGGGAATATATATGCAGCAAAAAAAAGGGTCTTTCAAGCTGTGTTTTCTTGCTGGACCCCAGCAAGGAACCTCCCTACAAACCAAGGATGCAAACTGGCAGGTGTCATTGCGGGGAGCATCGTGGTCCCACACTCACCTCGCTGACACGGGGGCAGGATGAGACCCTGCCGACCGTTCTATCGGCCCAGTCTGCTAAAACCAAAGAGGAGGCAACTGTCGGGCTGAGGGGCTCGTTACACAGCGCTCCCTGCTCTGCCTCGTGGACTTACTCAGGACAAAACTCCTACAAAGAGTTTACAAGGGATTACAGTTTCTGATGCAACCAGTGCTTTGGTGCCTGCGGGCACAGCACGTCCACCCATCTTCAAAAGGTTCATCTGACCAAACAGCCCCAATCCCGCCCCTCGCCTCCGCGACACTGCTGGGGACCCCCAGACAGCCCCAATCTCTCCCCTCGCTTCCGCGACGCTGCTGGGGACCCCCAGACAGCCCCAATCCTGCCCCTCGCGACACTGCTGGGGACCCCGCCGGGGCAGAGGACAAACACAGCGCTCGCCCACCAGCAAACGCAGGAGCCCCTGAGGCTGTCACATCCCTCCACCACCTAAACACAAGAGACAGGAGGTCACGCAGCCAGCAGCCCACCTGACCATGCTTCTCCCAGTGCCCCCCCGTGCTTCTCCCAGTGCCCTCCCAGCCGCAAAGCCCAGCCCAGAGAGCCGGCACGGATGGTTCCTCTCCCATCCCAGTGCTGTGCAGCCAGACCCACTGCGGGTCCAGAGCTGCAATGCCTCTGGGGGGGTGGTTTTCTCTTGCATTTTATCAGGGAAAAGTCGAATCCCTCTTTCTAAAAAGAGGAAATTCCTCCCTCGTGTTTATCCCAGCTGACCTTGGGCACGCTGGGAAGCAGCAGGAGCCGGAGCCCAGGGTGCTCGCTGGCTCCTGGGATGGAGCAAGTATGCCTTGACCTCCAGGAGCACACCCGTCAGCATCGCCCCTTTCACCTCAGAAGCAAGTTAAATGTATTTGCACGGAATTTAAGAGGGCTGGCAAACAGCCTTTAAGTAACAAAAGCTTCGCTTTGACCCATCTTCCGAGGGCAACACATTGAAATAAAGGAGGATTTCAGGCTTTTGAGAAACTGGAAATTAAAACCCACTGCTTTAAAACTGTCTCCTCCAGAAAGGGGTTGGGGAGGGAAAGAGGAGCTCATGTATTCACAGCTGGTGAAATTCCTGCAATCTGTTCCACCGGTCATATTACCTTTGCACTGAAACCGCTACGCGCCACGGAGCTGCGTGGCCAAGAAAAGCAAGCGGCACAGCACCCTGGAGGAGATCCCGGAGGGCTGGGTTGCTGCTGCCCGGTTCCTCCAGCAGGTATCTCTGGAGCAGCACTGAGATTATAAAGCAATTTCCCAACGAAAGGGATTTTCTTCCTGTTCCCTCTCCCTGGGGATGCCTCTGGAGATGGTGAAGGGTTAAACAAGGGGGGAGCTGCAGCTCTGCCCCCGAGGAAGGCATTTTGGGGAGGAACTGCTCCCCATCCAGGGCATCTGCCACTGGACAATTTTCCAGCTCTTTTTCAGAAAGGAAAAAAAAAAAAAAACCCCAACAGGTCAATGCCCCACCCCCCGGGAAAAAAAAAACCTGGAGCCAGAAGCAACAACTGTTCTGGGGGCCACAGTGAAGTGTGCAGACAGCCCCACTCGCCTCCCACCACCCCACACAAGAGGGGTTTTGTCTCCCCCTCCACATCAAACGGTCTCAGTCTCCCGCTCTGCCACCTGATCCGGACCCCCGTGCCCACGCCAGGGCCTCTCCCAGCCCCCAGCACCACTTGCCCACCCCATTTCTGTTACTTTATATCTCCCCCTCCTCCATGAAACCCCAGCAAAACCATAACATTAAAAAGCAAGGCTTGGCATCTGTCCCATTTTTGTTTTAGCAGCTTCAGTGGTAAATTAAATCCACTCTGGCACAGACAGCCAGCACAGCTGTTTCAGCAAAGGAAACATCCTCAGTTCAGAGAAGAGGAAATTATGACAAATTTGTGTAAAATTAAAACTTGTAATATGTGTGTGTGTACATGTATAAAATAAAAAGCTGTCCAGCCAAAAGCTGCTCCCTTGAATAAAATGGTGGGACTGTTTCCCCGGGGCCACGCTCGGGCACTGACGGGGCAGTTGCAGCAACACATCAAAGCGGAGGTGCTCGCTCCTTCCCAAAAAACTATTTCTGGATGCTGGTGGCAGCAGGCTAGATTATCTCAGGGCTGGTCAACTGCGTTCCCGGGCTCTGATTGATGCCTGTGGTATTCCCCACAGGAAGCAAGTTTTTCCCCACGGCACAGCCCTGGTCCTCCTGCCAGGGTTCACATGGGGTGACCCAACAGGGCAGGGATGTTGCTGCAAGAGGCGGATCTCTCCCATGCCGTGTCTCCCCCCATATTGTGGATATGCGGGTCCTGCAGCAACAGAACCACTATAAAACCAAAACGCCACCCAATATCGACCAAACCGATGCTACAACGGCACAGAAACCATCTCGCAGATTCTTCCTTCCCTCATCCGGCGAGTGGGGGGACATGGGGACGCTGGTCAGGGAGGGGGAGCATGCAGCACCAGGCGTGGGGCTTGGAGGCAAAGCGAGAGCCTCAAGGCAAGTAGCCAGAGGGAGAAAGTGCCTCCTGGAGCGCTCCTCTGCCTGCAGCCACCCTGTCACAAGGAAAGGTGTTGCTTGGATCCGACTCATTGACACCCCCTCCGAGGGCAGCGTGGCTAGGTCATATCTGATTAAATACAAATCAGCTAGAAGCAGGATTAGCAATAACAGAAGAAGTGAGCCTGAAGAGGTTTTTAAAAGAACTGAGAAGCTGCTACAACCCCATTTTCTAAATTCTGACAACTCCTCTGAGCCAGCAACACATGCCTGCATAAACCACTGACACTCAACAGACGTTTCTGAGCAGAGCAGAGGCTTTCCAGGACCTCGTGCAGAGGGGCAAGATGCATATCGCCAGGTTGCTTTTCATTCCCAGGCTCCTAGCAGCTTAGCCAGTAAACGAAGCAAAAAATCTCAATGCCTTTTATCGTTACCTGGTTTAGTCCTGGCATTCCTGCGTCTCTTCCAAACGTGGAGTACGAGGCTCTTTCACTGCTCTTCCCTACAGTGCAAAAAAGAAAAGACAAGGTTTTGTGTAAGAGGGAAGGGGAGGTTGTGTGTGTCCCTCGGGGTGCGGGCTGTTCCGCCGAGGTGCGAAGCCTGCTCTCATAATGCAGCTTCCTCCACCCGTCTGCAGAGGTGACTGCCTCCCGTAATAGCTCATGGCTAAAACAGGAGGCTCTTTTTAAGTTCACAGACAGCAGGGATCGGCTGGTCCGTAAACAGCAAAACCCCAAAACTGCAGCAATGCAGGGAAGTGCTTGTGGCCATGGAAACTGGCCGTGTCAGACCAGAGGAAAAAAAATAAAAAATCTCCCTCCAGACATATTAAAAAAAGCCAGGCAAATTTGGCAGAGGCAATGACAGAGCAAAGCCAGGCATGAGTGACCAGACTCTGTGGGTGCTTTCCATACAATAGGAAATACAATTCCAGCACGTGCTGAGCAGCAGCGTGTGGAGCTGAGCTCCTGCTCCATACGGCGCAGGGATTACCTTCTTCCCCTTTCCTGGTGGAGATTCAACTTTCCAAACCCCCATCCAGATCTAAAGAGCAGGCATTGGATAGAAAACCCTTTCCTTCCTTTCCAAGCCCCCTCCTTTAGATCCCACCCGGCAGGTTCCTCCTGGACCGTAGGGCTCCTTGCAGCCGAGCATCCCCGTTGCCCGGGATGCCGCCCCATACAGCCAAGCCCACGTGCCCCAGCGCTACCACATGAACTTTAGCACCCAGCGACGGCTTTTATCAAACATGCTCAACCTCACCCTGCCCACACGCTGCTGAAAATAGTGTTTTCACGGGGGGAGGGAGGAAAAAAACCACCCAACACACATGGTGAAATGTTTCCATTCTGAAATGCCCTTGCAGTCTCTTCCTTTGCGGTCACAGCCCCGGAATACACGGTGGTCCCCCAGCAAGCAGCACCCATGGGTGCCTGGGCAGTGCTGCAGCCCTGGGGAAGAACCCCAGGCCAGGGAGAAAGGGAATGGTTCTACACTGTCTGTCCAGGGCAGCCAGAAGCACAACAGTCTGCTTTGGTGTTTCCCTCCCATCCAAAGGAAAACTAGGCATTTTTCTAGTGGGGAACAGACATGTTTTCATTGAAGAAAAAAGAAAAAAAGAAGAAAAACTGGACAGAAAATGTATGAGGCATCTTCCCCTGGTGTTAGGTACGGCCTATTAATGGCACCACCAGGGAAACCAGGAATAAAGAGGGAAACAGGAGATGATGATCCAAAAGGCTTTGAACCCATGGCAGGATGGCACCGCTCCGGTGCTGGGCTCTGCCAGCACCCCCCTGCGCAGGCAAAGGCCCTTCCCTGAAAAGGGGTGATCGCATCCTGCCTCCACTCCGGCTTAGTAAGCAAAATTGGGAGGGGGAGGATTTTGCCAATCTGCTTAACCCAAAGCCATCACTGAAGCCTGCTGAGATGCAGGTTAATGCACTGGGGCGACATTTGGGCTGGCAGGCAGCTCCACACACGGCTAGGAGGTTTTGGGGTGCAGATGAAGGCAGGGGGGGAACGCAATTCCCCAAACCAGCTCCCCTGAAGGGCTGGGCAGAGACGGGAAGAGAGGGAAGGCTGCTTGGCTTTGCAGCCTTAGCACAGGGGCTTTGAACACAACCCAGGTATCGCAGTGGGTTCCCCCACTACAACCCCCAAACCTGAGACACTCCCCTTCCCAATGATGCCGGGGGTCCCAACACGGCACGCCAGCACCCTGGCACCCCTCACCTCCAGCGACAGCCGTATGCACCGGGCACCATCCGCTGCCGTTTCGCTTCAGAGGCTTAAACGTTAAGTAAACAAAGGTCAAAATGTCAGAGGATGGATCTCCTAAATGACCTAATTTTTAAAAGAGCTTAGCAGCTCTATTTGCCGCAGTGCCGGCAACGTTACACAAATAACTCAACAGGTTGTGGCATCAGGCAGATCACAATTACTCCTAAACCAGAGGAAAGCCAGGGTAATGTCACGCTAGTTTATCTGGTCAGCAACTGCCAGGCCTCCCATCTGATCATAAACCGCCGCTTCCACGCGTGGCTTGAGCGGTGAAGCACCGAGCCAAGTGCCTCTGCCCTCACCAGATCAATCAGACGCTGAACCAACAGGGCTCCTGGCTTGTGCGCGGCAAGAAGGACCAGCAACCCAGTGCCAGCTCTGTGCCACACTGCTCCTCATCCCGCTGCCCTCGACTGATGGTCTTTTGTGGGACAGCGAGCATGGCCTGGCACCTGCAGGCTGCTGCACACTCGGGCATCTCACGGGATGGGGGAGGTTGGGAAAGGGGGGGCAACCCCCAGCCCCTGCGCCCTCCTTTGTCATCACGCAGGCAGGGGAAAAAGCAGCAAAACCCTCAGCAGTAGAAAATTTTATTTTGTTGTCTAAGAAAACAAGGCAGAAGGAAGAACAGAGTTTTCTGGATCACAATGTATCTAGCCTACTGAAATATAAAAAAAAAAGTTCACGAGTTGGGCAAGAAAATCGGAACGTGCCAGCAGAAGGTGCTGCTTTCGGCTGCCAGGAGATGCCCCCTGGGCACAGGCAGCAAACCCAGCTGCACTGGGACTCACCCGAGTCACCCCTTCACAAGCACAACCCAGGGGCACCGACCAGGAAAGGTGGCGAGACCCCAGAGCCACAGCAAGGACCAGGGCACAGGCAGGGCTCAGCAGAAAATGCCAGGAATCTCCCCGAATGCCATCTTGCTCCTGAGCCAGTTACTGAAATCCTGCAGAGAGGTGCTAAGGGATCTTGGAGGAGGAGGGGGAAATAAAAAGTCAGGAGATACTGGGAATAAAATCCCTTGAACAGGACAGGGGTTTCCCTTGGAAATCCTATCTTTGGATTTACCTCTGCCGATTTTAGCGTGCAAAGGTGAAGCGCAGCGGATGGCACCTTGAGCAAGGTGCACCCAGAGACTGGCTGGGAGCATTTGGCATAACCAGCTCCTTACAGCGTTGCTTCGCTGCGAGTTCTGGCACCCCCTGCCTTTCCCACCCCTGCCGGCTCCTACCCCTGCCTTCAACCCTGCTTAACAAGCCATTTCCCAACCTCCCTCCTCTCCCAGCATGTTCTCTCTTGCAGGATCTGGCTGTGCCGGGCTCAGACGAAGCCTCTCCCATGTCTGCCTTCACCCTGGGCTTCTGCAGAGAAACCCACACACGCCGGCTGTGCTCTCTCCTCCCAAGAGCAGATTTGCTCCCGGGCTCAGAGACAAGATAGCAGAATAAAAACTCCGCTTTCCCGAGCTCGCTGCCAGCTCTGGCAGTGGCCGGGTTTGGCCTTGGCGCCCAGGACCGTGGCAGCATCTCACCTCCACGGGAGCAAACCGTGCTTTGAAATAAACTTGTGGTTTTACCATTTCTCTCCCCAAGGTGCATACAAATCAGCCAAGAAGAGGTGATTCAATGCTGCCTACAGGTTTTGCCGGTGCCTGCCGGGAGGAAGGCAGGTGCCTGGCCGAGGTGCAGTGCCCCACGCTGCTGCCAGCCTGCGGGGAGTTCACACCGGTGCCCCTGCATCACCCCGTCCCTGCTCCAAAACGGAGCCCCAGTGCAGCCCCCCCGGCACCCACCGCCCCAGCCACCCACCACGCACCTCCTCCCCCCAGCTCTGCCCCCCAGCTCTGCCGGTAATTCCATTAGAGTTACGGCCTGGGGAAAAAGGGGAGTAAAAACACAGCCGGGGATTAAAAGGGAGGAGAAGAAAAAAAAAAAAATGTTAAAAAAACAGGAGCAGCAAACCCTGTTGGTGGGCAGATTAAAACCATTGTCCAGGAGGAACCCAATCCCTAACAGCTCACAATACACACAAGATTAGAAACACTCCTCTGAAAAGAAGCTAATTACTAGAAATAATTACTAGAAAGAAATCTGTTATGGCTTATCAGTTTCCCCTGCTGTTTGAGCAATCCCCCTCCCCCTCCTTCCACTGGAGATGAATGGTAAAATAGTGGCAGATTTTGAAGACTAGTGATTTAAAAGAGAAAAGCCCTCCTCACCCTCTGGGACAAGCCAGTTTGTCACCGTGCAGTGTCCTGGCAGCACCCCAGGTGGCCAGGGATGGTCCCCATCACCTTTCTCCACGTGTCCTCTGGGGAACAGCACCAAGGGATCAGCGCGGAGCGATGGAGCTCGCAGGCATTGCTACTGCACCCTGCTCATCAGGTTCAGTGACCCCTGCCCAGCAGCCTGGGGTGATTTTTATTCAAAGCACTGAAGGTATTTCCATTCAGGGACTTACTTGCTTTTTCTTTTTTTTTTTTTTAAATTTAGGTTATCCTGTCCAGTGCAACACAGGCCAGACCTCTTCGCCCAGTTAGCCTTGCAGACAGCTCTGGTTTTCCCCATCACCTCGTGGAGCTGAAGTTGTGGCAGGGAAGGAACCTGAGCTTTGGAAAGCTGACAAAACATTGCCCTTGCACCATCCCCTTCATCAAGGGCATGAGCAGCCTCACCTGCAGCTCCTGGGGAGCCCAGAGGACAAGGGAAGGCCAGCTCTGGCAGCAGCACCCACAGGTCCCAGCAGCCCCTCTCCTGCTCTGCATCCAAAGTGTCTCCCAAAGCCAAGCTCCCATCGTGCCGGATGCCGTATGTTCATCTAAAAGAACATCCATAAGCCCCAAATACCACATCCCTCTGTCCCACCTGACTAGAAGCCAGGACTTTTCAAAGCACGGTGTCTGAATTCAAACCGGTTTTGGACTAGGTGTGCACCAAGCAATCCGCAGGGCCATCATCCCAGTGGGGATGGGTTGGACTGTGGGCTGGACTGGGGCTGCCTCCAGGTGAGCAGGCAGCAGCCATCCCTCCAGCGATGGTGTCTCCTGCTGCCAGGACTGCTGCTGCTCGCGGGAAACAACAGGCACGCTGTCCCTCTGGGATTAAATCTGCCCGGCACTTTGCACAGAGCTTTGTGCTCACCCAGTTCCACCCTGGGAGCGGAGCAGCCCCCTCCACACTGCACTTGGGAGGGGGACCCTGGGCAGGGGACAAGGGCACGGGCTGGAGCGATGGCACAGAGCCTTGCAGGGCTTTCAGGGATGTGCTGGCAGTGCCCTCCTCCCATCAAACACAGACCTGCTTTCCTTCTCTTCTGGGCTACACAACTCCCTCTAGCCCAGCCCTTCTCATGCAGTTTGTTTGCTGCCCTGGCACTACTCCCAATTTTCCACCCCTCTAGCTAAAATACACCTGACACCAAGGCTCTGCACAGCTTCCACGCACCATCATCATCACCGCTCGCAAGCCAGACCCACCTGCAGCCAGAGCTCCCCTGGCCGGCACTGCAAAGCCAGCTCCCAGGGACGCGCCGGGAAGAGATTGGGATGAACAAGCTCGCACATTCTGCTGCTCCTTTATCCAAACAGCCACTACACTCTGCAGTTCCTGAATATCTCTCCTCACCCCCCCTGCTTGTGTCAGATCAGTTTGTGAGTGCCAAGATGCCTCATGTGGGAAGGGGAGCGCTCAGCTGCACCCCTGCTCCTCTCCCCATACACCACAGCCCCGAAACACTGCCAGTCTTCAGGGGCAGGTGAAGTCTCCGTCCTCAAAAGGATGCCACCAGTTTCAAAGCCCAGGCTGTCAGGAGCTCCCCAGGCCACCGAAGGCTGGTGCCAGTGGAGCCTCCTTTCCATTTGTATGCATGTAGAAAATAAGAGCCCAAAAAATCAGTTTACCTCCATTTCTTCAACAAGCGCTGCCTGGGGAGCAGTGTCCCTTCGCTGCGGGAAGGCTGCTCAGTGCCCCAGTGCACACCGTTAAGAGGGGACACTGCCCTGACTCAAGAAACACAAAAGCTGGAGGACACAGGTTCCTGGAGGAGGCCAGCCCCACCCCAACGGAGTGGTAGCTGGCACAGACCAGTGCTCAGAGCCCACGCCAAGGGGGAAGCCAAGGTGCACCTTTTCCTGGTGGGGCCCTTTCAGCTCAGCCTCCCATTCTAGCTGGCCAAATCCAGCATTTCCAGCACAGATCACGTTCCTCCTGAAATGTTTCTTACAGCAGTTTCTGATCCTCCTTGAAGAAATAAAAGGTTGAGTAGGAAGGAGACATAAATTCTGATTTTGGAGAAGGACTTAGACGATCGTCTCACACACACCTTTTGTCCACCTGGTACCACTGGACATGTCCATACTAATCTGCTCCTTCCATCACCTCACATTTTAAACCCCACAGGTTCCACTCAATTGCTTCATTAACACGAGCCTGCCCAGCCCACTGCCCCCAGGGGGGACCTTGCTGGACACCAGGGACTGGCAGCTGAAGTGACATATCTCTAAAACTCACCCTTCCCTCCCACTTTGCCACTGCTTTTAGGCTATTGTATGCAAAAGCCATTATTTATCTTCTTTCTGCTCTCCTTTCTCTCCTTTTCCACTCATTTTGCCACTAGAGAAGTTTCCAGAAGCAGCTTGGGAAAGAGGAAGAGAAAATCCCACCCATGGTCTTCCTCCAGTCCATCCTTCTCAGCACATAAGCACAGAGGCAAAGTAAAGCTTATTTATGTATTTTGGAACCTGCTCCAGGAATTGATGTTTTCTACTTTAACCACATTCAATTTTAGGAACAAAAGCATCTCTGAAACGTGAGGAGCCCCCTGCCCCTCCTGGCTGCTCCCTCCTGGCCTCCCCAGCCCCTGTTTCAAGCAGCAGAGCTATAGTGCTGCACCCAACCAGCCAGGCTGGTGGCCAAAACCTTGCACCAGCACAGGGGGATGCAGTCCCAGCAGGGACTGGAGCCTCGGACACAGTGCACAACTCCGTCCTGCCGGCCACTGAGCTGCAGCTTGTCCTTTAGGCCCAGACAGCTGGTGGAAATGACCCGCCGGGGCGGCAGAGCTGCAACTCCACGTGCTGGGGACTGGTTGGGCTCGCAGCCTTGCCGGGGAGTGCCGCCGCGCTTGCCAAAGACTGGGAGCCCTGTCTTTGAGAGGAAGCCAAACGCGTCTTCCCTGCACACATCAAAGGGGAAACCTCCGTGTTCCTCCCCGGGCAGCTCCTTCTCAGCTGGAAACTCTCAAGGCTGCCTTGGCCCCAGGTGTGGGATGGGTTGGGATGGGTCCCCCCCACGCACACCCCCAAGAAACCCTGCTGAACTGCATCAAGGGTAGCCTGTCTTATTAAGATACGTCTCCTCTGCTTTGGTTACATCGTCCTGGGGCAGAAAATGAGAAGGAATAACCGTCCTTGCAGAGGGACGGGACGAGCCACTTGGAAACGCTCTTCCACGCCTGTGCAGGACCCCCAAGGGGCAATTAAACGTTGTTGTCTCTCAACAGCAAGAGGAACGACGGTGGCGAGCAGAGCTAAGAGTGAGCCCTTCACCCCAGACACCCAGCCAGGTGGGGCAAACGTGTGGCCACTCGCTTCCCAGCATGACCCCGCTCCTCTCTTCCCCTTTCCGACCAGCTCCGCAGGAAGAACCTCCTGGTGGGGATTTTCTGTTTTGAACACAACTCCCTCTTCCATCCCCACCCTTCAAACCACCACCACACGCCGCGAAGCTACAGGACCCTGCCCCAGCACTGCTCCTGCCACGCTTGCTGCAGGATTTTAACCACCACTGCGTGGGCAAAGGTGGGGAGGACTAACCCCAGCTCCTAACATCATTAGAGCTCTCTAAGCCCTTCAGGATGGCTATTTTTTGCTCTTAATCTCTCCTCCCACCCCCGAGCTGGGAGAGGTAACTGGGTAAATTGTGGCAGGTATCTGGTCACGCACGATCACCACCTCTGGCACTCGCCAGTCCCCACCAGCTCCTTGTGCTGCTCCGTTGCAGCAAGGGATGGAGGAGCCAGATGGAGCCTTTGCAGGACACGAGCAGAGGCCCTCCAAATCCCACTGCAACGAGGGGGAGCAACTCCAGCTCTCAGGGGGAGCAACACCAGCTCTCTTTGGAGACTGCACTGCCCTGGGGCTGCCAGGCTGGAAAGCAAAGCAGCCACCAGCCTCTTGGAAGACCTTACGATGAACGTGTCTTTTCTCCCCCTCTCTCCTGGCGCTTTTTCCACCCTTGATTACCAGCTCCCAGGAGCAAACTCAGCCCACCCCGTGCCAGCACGGCAGGCGTCAATCTCCGCTATTGCCTTTGGGTGCTACTGTAAAGCAGGGAAAAATAATCACACACATAAAATACAGCAGCTGTCACACACATCAAGCGCTGAGGAGACCCTCTGTACAGCAGCTCCTTCAACCACAGCTTTGGTAACACCTGGAGCAGGTCCAACATGGGGAACAGCAACACCGGCCGGTGCAAATGCTCCCACCACAGCGTGCCATTCTGCGGGAGGTTTCCCCTGCTCTGCCCAGGCACCCACCAGGCAGCTGAAAGGCTCTTACCCACTAGTCCAGCTCCCAGGAATGGCGATGAAGATATGCTGTTGTGAGACGGCAGGTCCCTGTGCTCGCTGTAGTGGGGGCCTTCCCCATAGCTCTGCTGAAGCAACAAGGGAGAGTTACCACGGGGCATCTGGGGATGCTGAACCCAATGCCAGAACGCAAGCGGAGCTCAGTCTCTCTGATAGCAGGAAGTGTCAAAGTCAAAGGTTCCTCATAAAAAGGGCATAGAAATGATTTTATCCTCACAGCGAGGGTGAGCAAGGCAGTGCAGCCATGAGGCCATGGCATTGGGAGGGGTTATAGCACCAAAGCAGGGACGTTTGCCCTGTGCTGGGGCAGCTTCTGCCTTTGCCCGGCAGGTGAGAGCCAGGCAGCCCCTCCCCAAGCCGGGGAGGGGGGCAAGGGTGTGAGGTGAAGGTCTATAAAAATGAGAAATGACACCGCAGCGCCTGCTCTGCCACTGACCTAAGGGAAGGGAAAGGTACCATTGCAAAAACGAATCACACAAACCCAATAAAACATGAGCATCTGTCAAAATAACACCGTTTCAATTAAGTTAATGTCTCTTCCCTCCCCAGGCCCCAGTTACGCACTGTTGCAGCCTCGACTCCTTCCCTGAGAAACCCTTCCCAGGATCTCCATCCCCACCTCGGGCTCCTCAGCTGGCTGGGGTGGTAGATCCCCTCCCGGCAGCGCACCAGTGCACAGTAGGCGCCCAGCAAGCGTTGCTGAAGGCACAGCTCATCAGGTGAGACCCCTCAACCTGCTCGGCCACAGCCCCACGTGGGGACCTCTCCCAGCCCGTGGCCAGGAGCCCCCCCACTCCCCACGCAACAGCCGAGGGCCGGGAGGGGAGCCCACATGGGGGGGTGGGCCTAGGGGAGCTTTTTGGAGGAAAAGCCTTCTCCAGGGGGACCTCAAGGCAGCAAAGCCTGAGGAGATAGGGACTGGGGGTGTGTGTCGATCCCTCTCCCTGCTGTCGTCCCCACAGGGTTACAGAACTGACATCTGAAACAGGGCAAGAAAAGCTGTTTCAGGTTTAGACCCAACCTGGGCACAAACGCACACGCCGAGAAGCCACGGTTAAAGCCCCCGTTTATTTTGGTTGGAGTTCAGTGTTTGTGCTTTATCCTTACCCTTCCTTGGTCAAATGTGGAGCTGTTTTGATCTCCCGTTCCCCAGGAACCTGATCCCGGTCTTTCATCCAAACCTACCGAAAAACAGGAAGAACAAAGGTTACTCTTGCTTTATCAGCAAAGCCTCAAAGGTGTTCTCGCAATATTAACTCTTCCTTCTACAAACAAAACAGTATTTTCATTAATAAACCACTTCCACTTGGCGTGACTGATCCTCCCCTCTCCCTCCTCACCTTCCCACTCCAGCTGGGAGTTTATTCCACAAACTTCAAAGCAAATCCCACCACAGCCTGGAAATGCTTCAAAACACGGGACAGTGGGAAGAGGAGAAACAAGTATTTTAACTCGCTTTATTCCAAACAGCACCCATGCACCTCTTCTCCCCGGAGACCGACATTGAAGAGGACTATGAATTCCAAACTCATCGCACCCATCCCAGTGCTCCAGCAGGACCTGATTTTTGCCCATGGTGCTGCTAGGTCATGGACCAAACTCTGGCCTTCATTGCAACCAAGCAGATTAAAAGAACTGAAAGCCTGAGATGAGAATTGCTGGGGTTACAATGTTACCTGTACTGGTTCAAGGGCATTTCTTATTTAAGCCCCCCACAGTCCCACGGAGGAAGCTGGGGTCCCACAGGGGGCTGATCAGAGCACACTCCTGTCCATCTCATTTTTAGTCCTCCCAAGCCTATCCCTGGCAAAGTGTATCTGACCCCAAATGGCAAGGGACCAAACAGGAGTGTTTTGCAATGTGCCTGCACACAGACTGCGGTAGGAAATCATCTCCTTTCATGGTCTGCCAGCTCCACACAGGCTGTGCCCCATGGGCTACCAGCACAAGAAGCACCCACGGAAGATGGTGAACATCCACCTGGACACTAAAAGCCTGGGGAGTCGCATCCGCAAGGCTCTTGCCGTTCAAGCTGGTACCATGACTGCACAGATGAAACCTTTCCTGGAAGACGAGCCTTGACTCGACTCAGCATCAGGATTTCCAGCTGTGCTGGTCCATCTCCTCCACTCCAGCAAGTGACCGGGGTTCAGGGGGCAGCAGTCAGCATTTCCCCGTTCAGAGGCTCACGGGGTAAGTAAAGCTGGCAATCTGAGAGGAGGCCAGACAGGGCAGGTCCATCGCTCTGCCCCACGGCCAGCCCCTGGAGATGCTATGAAGACACTGCGAGCTCAGCCAGGGCGGACATGGAGAAATCCCAGATCAGCAGGGGGCTGAGCAGCGCGGGTGGCATTGGCCAGAGCCACCTCTCTGCCTCGTCCCATGGAACCCCCAGCCCCACTCAGGGGGTCTATGGCCACACTTGCCACAGGGCAGCACGAGAAACCTCTTGCAGCAACTGCTGGCAGCACCCAGCATCACCCTGTGTCACCCCCAGCCCCAGGGGCTCTCTGCGGACCCCTCTGCAGTGGCTCTTCCAATGGCAGCCACGGTGCCAGCAGGGCCTTTCAGGAGATTTTGTTTGAGGAGCAGAGACCTGCTCGCAGCAGTGGTGCCAGCGGTGGCGTGGGACAGCGGCAGGGACAGGGGTGCATGCAGGAGCAAGGACACGGAGGGGCCGAGGCTGCAGAGCACACTCCAATTTCATTTTAGCAAAGCTGATTATTATGGCAAACACGCCGTGTATTTGTCTCCTCCGCTCCCCTTACTGTTCATTTAACCAGAAACTTCTTTCAAATTACATCCTTCTATTTCTGTGCCTTTGTGTTAATCATTTCCCCAGAGAATTGGTGTTTAATTGCTGTCTAATTTGCATAATTATGCATATTAATCTATACACCTAATGAATATTCATAATTCTCATTTAGATTTTGTTTTCTAATCAAAAATTTCCAATGTGATTACTGTGCAGAGCAGGGATAAGCCTCTAATAATACCTTGGATACTAGGGAGAATTACTGCCAATTCTCCCACCTCCTACTTCCTAGAATAAACTTTTGCTTTGCTAATGTGTTTTTCTAAAGCAATTCATCTGCATACCCTGCAAACACCAACGGAGATCAGGAGGCAGAAATGCTCCTTCTATTCATTTTGCTTTCACGGGTATTTTTAAAGCTCCCCAACGGTTCAGGGTGAAGACATGAGCAGGAACTGCAGCCTCAGACATCCTTGGCAAACCTGTCCTTCCAGCGCAGAGGGGCAAGGACTTCGGCCAGCGTCCCCACGAGGTGCTTCAGGAGCCCTGGAGCCAGAGGGGACAGCTGAGGCACAGGGGGGTCCTGATCTCCGTGCCCACCCCTGTACCATGTAGGACAGGCATTCGCAGGCCCTGTGTCACCCTGCCCTCCTGCAGAGCCACCCGGTCCTGTCTCTAAGCCACCCACAGCAGAGGAGCATCCCCAGGCCAGGATGCACTGGGTGAGGATGCTCAGTGGGACAAGCTGCAGGGGGGCTCTGGAAGGAGTTCAGGTGCCCAGAAGCCCAGAATTAATTTTTAGCCAAAATTCCTGAAAGAAAAAAAACATATCACTGCCAGGTCTCCCCAAGGAAGGAGGGGAGAGGAGATGGCAGGTGTTACGGGTGACAACAGCTGGGGCCAATAGTCCCCTAGAAACGGGGAAACCCTCTGTACAAGCCCTGCTGCGGTGTCACCAGCACACCCCAAAGAGGGGTCAGAACCGTCCCAGGTGCTCCAACAGCACCCAGGCACCATGGCAGGCTGGGAGGACGAACCGCTCTCCCCGAATGTGTGCGAGTCCCGGGCACCACTCCTTCCCTCCCCCTGCTCTTGGGGAGGTGCAGAGCTGGGGACAAGCAGCCCCCTGCCACCCTCCCCACAACAACCAGGGAAACCCTGATCTTCTCCCATCAGCTCCACAGCGGCCAAATCCTGCAACAGCAAACCCAAAAGGGTTTTTTTTGTCCCCCCAGGCGCCCGTGTTCATGTGGTCGCACAGCTGCCAAGGTGAAGCAAGGTTATCGCTCTCCCACCCGAGCAGCATGGAAAGCAGCCCACGGCTCTGGAAGCAGCCCCCTCAAGGCTCGGCCACCCCCGAACATGCCCGTGCCAGCACAGCACCGCACGGCCAGCCTGCTGGCCAATACCTGCTGGCAAACAAGGTCTCACGCCTTCCCTGAGTTGCAGTCACTAGCATGAAAGGTGCTGGCGAAAATGTCCCATTCTCAGCCTGCAGGTGTTTTAAGAATTCAGGGATTTCTGGGATGAAGCCAGGAAAAAACAGACTGCCCGCTTTCAACTCCTGGCATCTGTCCCACATCCAGCGCCAACCTGCTCTTCCCTCCCTTCGTAGCCAAGTCAGGGTCTAAAAATTTGGCAGCAAATGCCCTCTGCCAACCCTGCAAAACCCCAAAGCCTGGCCAAAGGGAGGTGCTTCTGGAAAAGCCCCCACCAGCAGGGTTTTGCTCCACTCACACCATAAAATCCACCAAGACGGTGCCACCAACCAAGGTTGTCATGCATTCCCCAGCCTGCAGCACTCACCGGCCATGCCCTTGAGCCCCATCTTCCCGTGGGCACTGCCTGGCACCCAGCAGCCAAGCTCAACCCAAAGGGAGGAAGAGGAAGGAGCAGAAGACAGGGGAGCCTGGGGTGAGAAGGGTCAGCCCCATGCCGGCAGCCCCAGGGCTCTCCCCGAGCGCTCGCCCAAGGACACCCAAGCGTCCCACCCAGACCCTTCTGTCCCAGCAGCTCGGGAAGCGAGGCCAGGCACCCAGGGCACGGTCAGGAGCACCTTGGGGCACCTGGCGATGTGTCTCCTGCCTACGGGCATGGCTCACGTGCTGCTGGGCTCCCCCGGGTGAGATGGAGATCCTGCAGGCATCCCCCTCGCCCCCCAACTCTGCCTCATCCCTGGGCACAGGTTTCCTGTGTTAAAGCATCCACAGTCCCAGGCAAAAAAAATATCATAAATCCAAGTCACCAACCGAGATCGGGTCAAAACTCACGTGGCACGGAGGTGAATTACGTTTGCACAAGTGAGCTTAATTCTGGCATAGCCCAGCTCTGGAGTGCTTGGCTTTGCAACATTTACAACTCTCTTCCAGCGCAGGGCGTGTGTGCAGTTTTAGAGACGCCCACGTGTGCACGCAGCTGTTGGGAGCCAACTTTATTTTAAAATAAACCCGTTTTCCAACTAACCAAGTTAAGGCACACTTTCCAATTCAGAAATTATGAAAATAGGAACTACCTCCTCTCTCCATTAATACAGTTATTAAAAAGCGTACAGACTAATTGTGCATTTTAATAACCTTGATCATGAATATTCATAACACATTTCTTGCTCATGTTCTAATTAAAACATACTAATAGAATAAGATGTAGCTGTCAGACAGTAATTTTTTTTCCCCTTACGATTTTTGTGCCGTAGCTAGGAAGAGCTGATAGACAAGAACCGTCCTAAGCTCTCAGCATGGGTAAAAATAATTTGCCCAGATTTAGTCTCCGCAAAAAAAAGCCCTTCATCCAACAGCGAGGCATAGTAAAAGGTGACACACAGGTGACCAGCGACACAAGGCACTGGGAGCCATTCCTCACCCAGGAGGAACAAAACCAGTTCAAACACACAACTCTGAACCAATAAAAGGCATTAAGGAGGGTGCACAGTTTTCTGCCCCGTCCCCACACCCCAGCAGCCACTTGCGGTCCCTCCTGCTCAGTTTCATCTGTGGCTTCCAGCTCCCCCCCCCGGGTCCCTGAAGCCAAAAATGGTCCAAGAGATGCTGCACCCAGAGATGCTGCACCCAGAGATGCTGCTCTGGTTTCAATAACCCGAGCCCCAAAAGCTCCCTGGGCACACTTGCTGGTCCTCAAGCCAGCCCTAAGCCCCGAGGTGTTTTGTAGCTCTGAGCCCCTCAACGTGAGCACAGCACTGGGATGTGGCTTGGGAGGGAGCATGGTATCAGTGCCAGCCCCTGCTCTGCCCACCTGGAGACTCCCCAATGCAGGGGCTTTGCATTCAGGCCAAGGTCTTTCCAAACAAGCTCAATCCCTACTGATTCCTTTGCGAGCAAAGCTCAAGGGGTGGGCAGCCATGCCTTCAGACCTGGAGGACATGCAAGGATGCAGAGCAGCACACAGAGCTCCTGAGACCTCTCAGACCCTGTTTGTACAGCAAGATCCAGAGTTTTTGCTCTGAAATCCTGCACAAAGGGATACCCGCAGGAGAACATGAACCACTGCAAAGCTGCGACCCAGCAGGCTCAGGTGGCTTGAAGGTACCTAGATTTTGGTGTCAGGAGGATGCAGCGAGGGGTCTATCACGGCAGCCCCACGGGTGACAGTGGGGGTCACTGCTGGGGATGCTGCTGCTGCTTGAGCTGTGGCTGAGCTGGGCTGAGCATCTCCCTCCCCCAGGCCGCCCCTGCCCCTGCAATCTGCCAGCATCAAAGCACCCTCCCTAATCTGATTCCCATCAAAATGACTAGGCTAGGCATTTTTTTATTTATTTTTTTTTTAAGTCTATTAAAAACATTTAGGCCAAACCCTTTGTGTGGCTGGGCAAGGCTGGGGAGCAGCCGTAGCTGCCATGAAGATGGCACCTTCCATCTTCAAGGGTCTACTGACCACAAGGTGCCCACAGCGAGGCTCTGAAAGCCGGGCAGCAAATCCAGCTCTGCAGCCGCAGCAGCACCCACAGGCCACAGCAGGACAGGGACGTGGTGACAGCTGGGAATAAAAACCCCGCAGGCAGCGGCACACCACACTTATGTTACAAACACACTTAACTTCTGCTAGCCCCAAAGCTACCCCAGGAGAAGCACGGGGAACCCTGCTCTCTGCCTGCCTCCATCGGAGGTGGGACAGCACGAGCCACCACAGATAGACACACTAGTGCCACCGTAATTTGATTTGAAACCCAGGTGACAGAAGGCTGCTTGATAAACACTTCCAAATTAAGCGGCTTTGTGTCCTAATCGCTCTGGCGATCAGCCTCACAGCAAAATCTCTGCTAAAAGGGATTTGAAATCAATAAAATTAGTCGACTAGTAATTAGCTTTAGTCCCAGTCAAACCAGCAAAGTTGTTTTTCCTGGGAGAGTTGGCTCCCCAGACCCGCACATCGCTCAGCAAGGCAAATCCCACCGACACACCTCATCACCTTGGTATCCCTGGGGAAAAGCTCCTGGGCAGAAGCAGAGCCCCAGTGAAGGGCAAAGTGGGCGCTGGGAGCGGCCACCAGCTCTGCCTGTTTATTTACCAGCCCTGTCCACCCCCGAATAGGAAAAAACAGCTGTGAATGGAAGGCAGCCGGTAGCTGTTTACAGGACGTCGATTGTGGATGGGACTATACAATTTGTTCACTTCCTTTTCCTGGCGCACGACAAAACAATTTCAAAAAAAAAAAAAAGGCAAAAAAAATCCCCCAAAAGCAAGTGGTGCCGAACACCTGGAGGGCAGCACGGGGGCCTTGGCAATACCCCCCTGGAGGTCCCTCCCCACGGGGCAGACGGGGACTCCTCACCTAGGTAGGGGAGCCCCGTTTCATCCCCTCCACAGCTTTCAAACATGAGGTTGGACCACAGCCGGCTGGCCAAGACAGCCAGCACTCTGCTGCCTGGGAAGCAAGCACGGATTTCGGTGGATCTGGCTTGAGAGTGGGTGGTTTTGTGCCTCGACCGCAGAGCCTGTGCTGCCGTGCTGGTAGCTGCAGCCCAGCTGGTCCTCGGGGAGGGATGCAGCGTGGCGGGATGCAGGATGGATGCAGGATGGGACGGCTTAAAGATCACTGCTTGCTGGGATGCGCTCCCCAAGGCCCACAATTTGAGTGAGGGGCATGGGGGTGATCCTCAAGGATGAGCACTGCTGTGTCACTCCCCCCCAGACGGGGCAAGGTGCCAGCCCTGAGCAGAGGGACCCAAAGCCACTGCATTGTGCCCCAAGAAGGGGATGGAGCCAAACTGCCGAAGAAGCTCACAGCTTCTCAGGCCCCAGCTTGGTCTTGTCCCCTGCCCCTCCATGCTGCCACTTCCCAGCCCATCCAGGAGAGGCAAGCGGGCCAGGCGGCACAAGTGGATGCTCTAGACCATGACAGCCTGGTGAAGCGGAGGGAAGCAATGCCATCCTCCAGGTGACGTGCCCAAAGAGGGAACACATGCAACTGTGCCAACACATTAAACAAACACATCATCTCAGAGCCCATTAACACAGAGCCCTGCAAGATTTACAGGGCAGACTTGGCCCATTTATCTTTGTGGTGACGAATGTACCGAGAATTCAAAGCCAAGACACGCACATCCCATCCACCCCGCACAGGTCCCCGTGCCCCTGTCCCCAGGGAAGCGCCGCTACTGCTGCCTCCCCAAATGCACACTCAGGGATAATTTTAGACTTAAAAAAAAGCTGATGCCACCACTTCAGTGATCATTAATTCCTCTACTTAGCATCTGCTCTGGCATCTCCTGCACCGTATTCTGGTTCAGCAGTTTCTGCACAATCCACACTCAGAGCTGGGGTTTAGGAAAAGTCTGGGGCTGGTGAAAGATGGGAGCGGTACCAGACAGGGAGATGATGCATTCCCTACTGGCTTTGGATGAGTATGGAGAGAAATTACATCTACAGCCAACAACAAAAAAAAACCAGAAAGAGGGGGAAAAGGGAGCCAAAGAAGTATTTAGTTAATCCTGGTCTTTTGGAAGATGGTCTGGGAGATGATGCACAAGGCGTTTCAAAACAAAGCTGCATTCTCAGCTTCTGCTGTGGGTCAGGATGCTGCTTCACTTGCATGTCACAGCCCCTGGGTGGGTGGCTGCAACCACTCTCAAAGGATGGAGCAGGCTCCAAGGCAGCTCCCCCAGGCTGGTTTCAGGGGTGCTGGGGTGACATCCCAGAAATGCCCCAGAAGAAAAATTAAGTGTATGAAACAGGGCCCAGCACAGGCGCGAGGAAGGTTTGGGGAAAAGAAACAAAAGAGGAAAACAAGAAACCCCAACAAGCAAATTCAACCACCTTTCACTTTAGAAACAAGTGTTACTTGCAGGCCCTACAGGCAGGTCCCCACTGCATTCTGTGGGGTGGCTTTTTGGTAATCAAAATGAAAGCCTGCCTGCTTAAAGTAACAATTAAGGAAATAAATCATGTGGACCAGCCCAAACCTCATCAAGGACTTGCAAAACAACTGCACGCAGCGCCAGTGGCAGGAGAGCATTGCACCTCGGCACGGCCACCACCACCAGTGCCCATAGCTCGGCCAAGGACCGGACCCAGAGCCCCGTGCTTCATGTCGCTGGCAAACTCCTGGGCTACCCTCTTCCTGGAGGGTTGGCTGAACTGGACAGCGTTTATTAAATGAACGAAAAGCCAGTGAGACCAAGCAAAGGCAGCAAAGACAGCGAAGCCATCAGCTCTGCCCAGTGCAGGGAAGAAGCCCGCTCCCTCCAGCAGAAAGGCACAGAGAGCAGAGATGGTCCTGCCTCCCAGCCCCTCGGAAAGCCAGCAAGATGCCACAGGGAGAAAGAAAACAAACCTGTGACGACAACCAGAGGGAAGAAAATAAACTTTAAAGCTCAAAACACTTCCCCCAGCTGTGAAAACAAAGGCACAGCAATGACCAAACAAGAGCACAAAGGAGCAGCATGAAAAGGGGACGGAGGGTAACACAAGGCTCAACCAGTCAGTGCTTTCGAAAGGTCAGCAGCCTGCGGGGTGAACCCCCCGCGTCCCTTGTCCCCAGCCTCTCTGGGATGAGCCTACCCATGTCCCTTGTCTCCAGCCTCCATCGAAATCCAACAGCCCATCCACGCTCTGCAAGAAGCAGGATGTCAAGGAAGGTCTAAGGCACAGAAGTGCAGGGAAATGGACCAAGAATAACATTGCTCTGAGTCAAAACTGGTAACAGGTGTCAGAGAATTCCCTTTTATCTGCTAGCACCTCAGGTCAACGCATGTTTCGAAGGAGCAGCCCTGCCACCCGCCTTGCAGATGGAAACAAGAGGCCCAGCAAGAGGCAACAGTGGGAACCCCATTGCCACTGGCCGGCCAGCCCTGTGGTCCCACCGCATCGTGACATCGGCAAAGCAGGGCTGCAGGGACTGCAGGGGAGGGAAGAAGCATGGAGGGGCTGCCCTGAGCCCTGGGGATGAGCCTACACCTGCGATGAGCCACCCACAGCTGCCGGGAGCAGCTGGGGATAAACCCAACCTGACAGAAGAGCAAAGAAGCGGCTCAGACCCGACCACGGCGGGACCCCCTTCCCAGGAGGCTGCCACCAAGCACCTCAGCCCTCCCCAAAGTGCTTTTTGACAGGAGGCTGGGGAACACCCCCATGCCTTGAAAGCCAGCTCTAGCACAGGGCTGCTAAACGTCAGTGGGGAGAAACACAGCGCTGGACCCCAGCACCTCTCCGGCAGCCCCCCCACCCCCACTCCCCAGCACGGCCCACACGCTGCTCCCCACCATTCCCAGACCCACACACACCACTCATCCAGGTACTCATGGGATAAGATTAATGCCTCCTTTATCCTTTTTTTTTTTAAAGCAAATATTGGGGGGCTTGCTATTCAGACAAATTCCAAATCCCTCCCATTCATTCTCTAGGATTTTTTTGTGATCAAGGGGTTTCAGCACATCCAGAACAACCAGAATAAGATTACAAGTTCCAGCAACTGCAGTGACTTGCCATCCTCTGCCTTTACCATCCTTGGCACATCCAGGCACGCAATTGGAAAATGTTGAATTAACTAAAGATTAAAACCCACGGAGCTACAAGGAGTTATCTCCTTGACCTGAACATCAGACTCATGCCACGCAGGAGCTCCCAGCTTGAAAATCGTAACGTGTGTCTACAGGAGCTCCGAGGGCTCCTGGGAGCTGCAATCTTGCCAGCAAACCGAAACGCAACGACAGCCCTGTAGAGAACTTCTCCTCATGTTCTGCATCACACGCATTCAACAAGATCAACATGTTTGCTAGCACAAAACAATTTAAAATCAGTAGATACAGGCTTATTCGCAAAGCAAGGGGTTATATTCCATTAAACAGAAAGCTTTGGGGCGAAGAGCAACGGTAAATCCACATCCTGTTTTTTCCAGCTCATTTATTTTACCACAAAGTTGCACACTCATGAAAGATGCAGACACTCGACACTAACGCATGTATTGTTGTCCAAAGAAAGAATTCATTTTGCTGAGCGCGCACAGCAGCTCGATGCCAGTGAGGAATGAAATATGACGGCTGCGGGTCCCCCGAGACACCACTTCTTGACCTTTCGTATTTCGCAGGCAATTGTGTATTTTGCGCAGAGACGCAGATGCACAGAATAGGTGCATACACCCCCGCTACTTTACTTAGAAGCATATACCTCTATTTCCGATCTGATTTGCATCTTTCCAAGTATTGTTTAATTTGCAATGTAAAATAAAATTACGGTATCAGTGATGCAACCAGAGTCCTTTTGCTGGGGAATAGAAACCTTTTCCCACTTGTTTTCTGTTACTCAGCAAGCCAGAAAACAGGGGACAAAAGCCTGTTTACTTATACTTGACCAAAAGAAACCCAAAACGTTGCAAGAGAGGCATTTTAGATCAAACAAAAAGGCTTTCCTTGGTGGTTTCCCCAGGCCGTGTTAGACAGCAGTGCCAGCCGTGCGTACGTGAGCCCATCCATCCCACCGCCACTGCCAGGCTCCAAAGCCAGCAGGTAGGGAGGCTGGAGGCAGTTAAAAATTAAACAAATTAAAGACCTTTTCCAAATAATGTGGAAATTACGCAGGGAAATGGCCCAACACACGCACGCACAACCACAGTGGCCTTGGTAGTTTATTTGTAAGTCTTCTCTTACCAGGGAGAGGGATGGTGGTTAATGACTTATACGATCTACTGCTAACAAGCCAGCCCTTACCCTGCAAAGTTCCTTGGAGCAAAGGGAAAAAAAAACCAGATCTCAAAGGGGAGAGGAAGGCTGAAGCAAACGCACATCTAGGAGCGTTTATTCTGACCCAAAATGCAGGGGCTGCAATCCTGCTGAGTGCTGGGCAGCCCAGCACCTGGCAGCTCTGCCAGCAGCACAGGATGCCCCAGACCGCACAGGATGCGGCCGTGGGGCTGGCTAGGATAGCCAACACATTCGCCGAGACGATGATTCAGCCCACAGGAAGGATCATCTAAGAAGAATTGTTCGACACAATGAGAAAAACTTTCCCAAACAAAGTGTTCTCAACACCACCTGCCTGCCTGCCTCCCTCCGCGGGGCTGGGGCAAGCCCTCAGCTCCAGCTTTTGTTTGCAAATAACTTCAAGACTATGGTCACCACAACAAAGGTTTGTCTTTTTGCTTTCTCCTTTCCCAAGGCCAGCATCGCTGCGTGCACCGCGAGCTCACGGCTGCCATCCTGCCCCCAGAGAGCAAGCCGGTGGGCAATGCAAGCCACCAACACCTGGCTGTTGCCAAAACCCCGGCCAGGCCCTGTTACGGTGCAAACTTCAGTAGCTGAATGGGACCAAAACATACAAACCAGGCTTAACTAAGGCATCCCTAAAGCAAAACCAAGCGCCAATAGTTTATACATATACAAGGTGCAGACTTTGGGGGATAACTGCACATACAGCCAAGGAGTTTGCCCTCCCAGGCACTAGTTCTTACAGAATTTGGTCAACATGACACAGCACGGGGAGATATTTACCTTAAGAACAGTTTAAGGACAGATGTGACCTATTTAGAGCTCTGCCAAATATTTCTGTAATTGAATATACCATTGATTATTTAAATTGCATTAAAAAGGGCTGTATTTCATCTACTTGCTGCTAAGAAGCACCATTTCCAAGAACCACGACTCTTTCCCCCCCCCCCCTTAAATATAAACACTTCAAGATGTTCACTTGTCCCCTTCCCCTGTAAAGAATCCACGTCTTTGCATACCCATACTCCGTGCCCCAAATTCCCATTGTAACCCTAAAGCCAAAAGGACAATTCATAGGAAGAGCTTACCTGAAAAAAAAATATAAAATCATTAGCTTTGTTTTAAGGTCTGCAGAGGCTTATGGTGTAGAGTCTATCAGGCAAGGTCTGTCAGCCTCTTGACCTCTAGAAATCAATCATGTGTTGCACTGAGGGTTTGGGCTGTCAATTAACCTCCGAGACCCTGTTTCTAATCACACGTCAGCAGAAGACACCAAAAAGTTGCTCCAGCCCCTCATGCCCTGGTTGCCCTTGTCTGTACAACCAGATCACGACACTTGTCACCAAGCAGTGCATTTGCCCAGATGCTGGTAAAGAGATTAAGGGACAGAGTTGGAGGTGGTGGGCTGGTTTTCTTTGAAAATCATGACCTGCCACCTGGTCTGGTTCGGTATGTAGACAAGTATCTGGGGCCAGCTGAAGGGAGAGGATAAGAATGGAGGGTGGCACAGCTTCTGCCAAGAGCAGCCTGGATGCATCCCATGTTAGATCAGTTTGTACGGTACAAAACATCCAGCTCAGGCTGGGATGTGTCAGCCTCAGCAGATACCTACTTCTGGGCTCCTCCTACACTGGGTAGGACTACAACTTGCTTGGACAATGAGGACATCGCTCAAGGAGCGGAGGGGAAGCCCACCCTTACCGCCCCTTCATCCACAGGCCGGCACACCAAGCCCTCCCTCTGTAAGTGCCACAGCAGGTCCCACGCTGCCAACCTGCACAATCGCTCTCCCCGGGCAAACACGCCAAGAACATGGATGAGGTGCCAGCAGATGGCACTCAACGTGTAGCCCGGCTCCTCAGTTTTCTAAGACTAACCAACATTTTTTTCCAGCGTGTGCATTTCAAACCATTTCCTGGGTGCAGCTTTAGCATCACTTATCGATGGCCAGCAGGAGCTGGTCCTCCTTGCTCTGATCTCTCACGATGAACAACAAAAAACAGCCCCACGAAAAACCCACCACACAGTTCTCAGGAAGGCTCCACGAAGACCTCATGAAAGTGGGTTTTATTCTTCTGACGATCAGAACACGACGGCGTTAACATTTCACCTAATTTACATCTTTCACATTACCCTGGGCACGCACCGACCCATCATTTGGGTTGTGGACAGGTGATGCGGCGCTGCTGGGAAGGGTGGGAGTGGGGTTTCTCGCCCTGCTCTGCAGCCAGTGTGGCCAACCCATGCGTGCTTCCAGCCTGGCTTCACACTCCATGTCCAAGGCCCTTAAGTGCTTTTCACATCAGGGCTGTGTGCTATTCAGGGGAACAAGATGCAGAGAAAAAGCAACCTGTTAGATTACCTTGTCTGCATCTCCTCTACACCTTGTTTCGTTTTCTAGTGCTTTTGTCTAGACAAGCAGTGACACTTCTTATCAGGAATACTAATATAAATGTCTAGGAAAATTGACCATTAAGAAGTTTCTCTGATATTTTGCTCAAAGCTTGCTTTCTTTTAACTACGGGAAGTTCAAAGGAATTTTTTCCTCCATGAACAAGAAAAGCTGCATCAGTGCCCAAGTTGTAAAGTGCAGAAGCTCTGGGTTGTCTGAAGAGGGTTAAAAACTTGGAGCTCCACAGTTTGTTGGGATGGTAAGAGCTGAGCCACGTGGGGGAGACCCTGTGTGCTCAGGGTGAGAAGCTGCTGCACCACAGAAAAGCGGCTGCATTTTCAAATGCAACTTCAGAAGGAATAGGTATGTATGTATGTATGTATAAAAATGAGGACAGGGGGAGAAAAGGAGTGAAAAAATTAAAATAAAAGCAGTGACTCCTAGCCTCAGTGCTGCAAGGAAAATGTGAAGGACCAAAGTCATCACCAAACAACCGGACTGCCCCCAGCGCACAACCTCTGCTGGCAGCTCCCACACCAGCCATGGACCAAGCTCCCTCCTGTTCCTCGCTGCACCAAGTTCATGAGATGATGCAAGGCACTGCAGTACTCGCTGCTCTGGAAGGAAAGGGCCCTTCTTGCTCTGCATTTATCTTGAGCAAGTTCTGGGGCTCACCGGACTTTGCAGGGGCTGCTGAATGTGTAAGACAGCAGGAAACCCAATAAAAACCAGTTCCCCATTTGGAGCAAAACATGCCCCAGAAGCCCCCAAGATGGGGCAGGCCAGGATGTAAGGGAAGAGGAAGACCTCAGCCAGCAGCAAGCGACCAGCAGATCAGCTGTTTGCAAAACTACAGCTCCACACCTCTGAGAGCCCCATTTGCTTCTGCCACCGTGGCAGGGGGAGCGGGTCAGCGGCTGGACGTGACACCACCTCCATGCAAGCTGCCTCAGCAGCTCCACTGGACCCCTCAACCCCAGACAGAACTGAGGGGAAAACAAGCTGCTTGTAAACCTCTCTGGTGCCCAGGTTCCGCCACACTCGAGGGTTTGGCTGTCCACTCCTGCCCACAACAATCTGATGAGGACCAGAAGCACACATTCACCTCCAGTGACCTCGGGCATGGAGGTTTAACTCTCTCAAGGGAAGCCAATTCTGGGCTTCCACAGTTTTGTCCATCCTGCACATTCCCCCTCATCTCAGCAGCATCCCAAAGCCTCAGTTGCTCCCCAGCATCCCAGGGAGAACCCTGCCCACTATGTAGCATACAGCATGCTGCCTCACTCAAAACACAAGCCACGGTTATTTAAAACTAAGAGGTACAAGTCCCCCAGGAAGAGCAAGAGCCCCTGTAGCCCACCTCATTTCAAAGCAGGCAGCATTTGTAGTGATTCAGGTAAACCGGCTTCTCTTAAGTTAAAAACTAGATATGCACAAGCCACTTGAATTCAAGGAAGACCATCTTCAGAGAGCTAGTTTGATTCATTTCTAAAACCAGTTGAAATGAAAACAATCCCACCAGCCCCATGTAGGGTGAGGAAACCCCGCACCCAGGTCACGTTTCCCACCCAGCCAGAGCAGTAACCGTGCCAGCTACCGGCTCAGGGCACAGGGACCACAGGTCACCATCTCACCCAAGAAACCCTCGGCTAGCAATTAACTTTGCTGTGTGCTGGAGCCAGCCCCCAGCTATGTACCCTTCTCTTCTCACCATGCCACTCGCCACGGTGTGCTTTAATAGGTTTTCAGGGACTTACGTATACATTATGGGGGAAGCAGCAGAAAAAGACGAGCTATTCTTGCAGAGCCACGCATCTTGCTCCCAAAACAGGATCATGTGTCCTCAAGCAGCATTAATACTCTCTGCTCCTGCCCAAAAGCAGAAGGGTACTGAAAGGCAGGTACTCAAGAGTGTGGGGAGGAAGAGAGAAGGATCCCTGAAGACTTCCAGCCTGACACTCCAGCCCATCTGCCTCCAAATCCCTCAAGAGGAGAATTCCCAACTGATCCATTAAAAATTATTCCTTTGCGCTCCCATCCTCCCACCCTCTGCCAAAAAAATCCCAGTGTCACCAGATGCCTGGCAGGAAGACCTACCCCAAACCAGCTTGTTCTGGGATGCCATGTCCATTGAGTAGCTGGCAGCGGAGGAGCCCAGCACCCCGGTGCTGAGCGCCCCAGCCACAGCCCGCTCCTCCCACCCAGCCAGTAGCGCCGGGGAGGAGCACAGCTCCCGGTTCCTCCGTCCCTGCCCACTCCTGCCTGCCTTTGTTTGGGGGACTATAAAGGAGTTCACTCTAAGGACAAGCAAAGGCAGTTAAAAGAAAGTTAGCAAGGTTTATGGAGTGGATTAAGTTTACCAGGGGATTTTATGATGCACCGTCCGGAGAGCAAAGAGCAACTCGGCAGCATCTCTCCCAGAGCAGGTTTGCTCCCAGGAAGCGCTGGGACAGCCCGAGAGCACCCCAGGCAATGTGAAGCATGAGGAAAAACCCACCTACGTGTCTTATTCGTGCTTTTACCCACACATGTTATCAAGGCCGGGGTCAGGGCTTAGCTGCCCCTCTCCTGCTAGCCGGGCTCCCAACCGAGTCTGCAGCAGTGCCTTCTGGAGCAGTTGTTTGCCCTCTAGCAAAAGCCATCTCCACCCAATCCTGCGTGGCTCTGTTGTGGTGATACCGGGTATTTCTTTGGCACAGCCCTGGTCGCTGTTTATTGTCTTGCTTTCCTTTATCTGCAGATCTCAAAGCATTTTATAAATGTTAAACCTCAAAGCCTCTCTAGGGAACAAAACTGTTTCTAGCTATTGTACATATGGAGAGACTTGCCCAAAAATTAGGGCAGAGCTGGAAACACAGCAGCAGAGACCAAAGCGGAGACAGACTCTCGGCACAATATAAAGCCACACAGATTATCCCTTAAATACCTGTGTGGACAAACACATCTCCGGCTATTAACCCACATGTTGTCGAGCCACCTCTGGGAACAAGCACTCGCACTCACCAGGGTTGAAAAGCCTTGCACGCCAGAGCACACAAACATCTTTACAACTGGCAATCCAAAACCACAATGTCTCACTAATCTTTCAGTTTTCTTCTTTGGGTAAAAAAGCACCAGTCCTACAGTTTCAACTTTTTAGAGAATTATTTAAAGAAAACAGAACAAAAACCCACAATGCCTTTAAAAATACAAAGCAAGCTGGGGGAGAAGTGCTGTTCTCTATTTTTGAGCTGACCCAGAAGGGCTGGAAGAGGCAGCGGGCTGTAGGAGATGCTCATGCCTGGCTCTCCCTGCCATGTGGTGCATGTCCTGCTGTCACAAGTCCTAAGCTGCAGTGGTTTCACAGTGGGGAGCGTAAGTTGCAGCTCCCCATCTTTTTCCTCAGCTTTATTTCCCGTGCATTTCAGTTGAAAGGACCCTGAAGCGCAGTAGGATGTGGGAAGTCAATGCCATCCAGGCTTGGCTTTTCCCACCACTCCAGGGAAACGCTGCGGTGAGCTGGATGGTACAGGAATCATACCAGTGCCTTACTTGGGAGATCACTGCCTGCAGACTCCAGCTAGGGGAGAAAACCGAAATAACCCAGCACTTGGGATGGGAAGGAGCCAGCACACGGGTGCCCTAGCTAGGGGAACCGCAGCTTGAAAACCTCCTAGAAATGAAAGCGATCAGCAGTGGGAAGCAGCCTAGCAGCTGCCACAAGCATCCTTGTGGATGCACGAGCTCCTGTGCGACCTGGAACCGCTTCGCTTAGGCTGTAAAGGCTTTGGGACCAGCTCTTACAAGAAGCGAGTTAAGTGCGGGGCTCAAAGGAATTCCAATTTGACTGCAACAAGGCATCTAGAGAGGACCCTAGGAGTCTGCTGTGAGCTCAGGGCTCCAGGCAGCAGTTCCCTGAGATGCCTCCATTCCCAGGCCCTTCTCAGAGCATCACCTCCTCCCCTGAGCCCAAGATCTCATGCAACCCTCCTCCAGTTTCTGACCCGCACCTAGTGCTCTGCACCACAAGAAACCTGGAAAACCAAAACCAGCTACAAAAACTGTAAAAACCCTACAGGACAGAAGTCAAGACTTCTTTTCCTGCTCACATCCAAGTGGCCTTTCCAGTGCAGCGCAGCTCCATTTGGATCAACTTCATGCTTCCCTGCGGAGCCAGGCAGTTCCTGGAAAGTCAACGCCAGGAGAGCAACACCATTGTGCCACGAGCCCTGACGAGGGGGAGAAGTGGGGACAGGCCAGGCAACTGCCAGCCCCTTCCACTGCTTCCCTGCAGCCCTGCCTGGAAGGGTCCAGAGCCAGAGGGGCTACGAGGCAGCTTTTACCAACACGGCAAGGACAAGCGAGGGCTTGCAGGCACCTTGGCTAGAAACAGCAGCTTAAAAATAAATGAGCACTAAGTTTTGAGTTCTGAACTAATAGAAACCGAGAGGACTTCTGCAGGATCTCTGCTGACCACAAGGCAGCAAAGACTTCTTCCTCTTCAGCTGTTTCACCCTCAGGTCGCTTTTGCAAGGTTGTGGCTGCAGCCGCTCAAACCTCAGAGGCTGCTCGTTACATCACGACTGAGAAGAAGCTAACGAAGGAAACGCAGCCGAGATGGGCGCCACCGAGGCTCCACCTCAGAGCATCCCACTCAGCCAGAAGGAGAATTTGACCAAACCAAACCCAAAGCGGGAGTCTTATGCCCCAATTTCAAGCAAGAACATCCAAAGCGGACCTAGGCTGTCTGTGCAAGGAGGAGCTGCGGACAGCAGCTGTCAGGGCCCTGGGTGTTGCTCCCCAAGGAAGCTCAACCTGCAGATCCCCCACAAAGGTTCAGATCAGCTCACCAAACCACCCACTCTGCCCCTCTCTCCATTCTGCACACCTTTACTACCCACTGATTTCCAGGGAAGGGCTTTAAAACCATGACGACTGCTGAGTCTTGCAATACCAACGGTAATTTAACTGGAGGCAGCTGGACAGAGAGAAGGAGGACAAGAACCAGGAGAGCTTCAGGATTTAGGGTGAACCCTGCTCAGATGGCACCACCGCGACTGGGCAAGTGGCTGCACGTGCAGGGAAGGAGCTCAGGACCTGTTTGTTCCACACCCATCGCTGCCACATCCCTGGGGCGCACATCCTGAGGCATCCACAGCACAAGGTAACCCCTGCAGGTGCAGAGGCACTCGCCCTCCCGTTAACAGCACTGCCAGAGCCTTCTGCCTCGGTTCTCAGCACCTGTGAGTCCGGCTCCAGGTCTGGCAAGAGCTGCTCATGCCACCTGCATGCAGGTGCCCCAGCCCTCCCAGGGCACGGACCCTGCCTTTTCCTGGGAGTCTTTCTAAGAGTTAAAGCAACACCGGTAGTGGGATTGTCAGCAGCACAAATGCACAATCAGGAGGGGAAGATGTGGGGGGAAAGCATCCAACTGGCGAATATAATACTTGGAAGGAAAAGCAGATTTAAAAAAAAATAAAAAATGAGGGGGTGGTAAAAAAAAAAATATCTCAGGAAGTCATCTAGTCATTCCTGCTCTTTGCTGAAACAATAGACTCGGGATGCTGGCTAAGTTATAAATAATCCTGCTGGCTACACAACACAAATACAAGACAGGAGCAGGGTAACTATCGGCTTGATGGAAAGTGACTCATTACCTTCTTACAGCATACCCAAAGAAGGGCAAATTCAGTGGTGCCGGGGCTCGGCTGGCCGGTACCTCTGCCCTGGGAGCAGAGGAGCAGCTCGGTGCTTTGGGAAGCCAAAGCCCACATGGCTCCGAGACACGGGTATCCCGCACCACAGCACGCCCTCGCCGTGGCAAGGCTGTCTCCAAACCAAAGCAGACCACACAGCCCAACACTGGGGCACCAATGGCGAGAAAACGCTTAAAATGGGGAAAATAATGGGAAGCCACTGACCCCGCAACATCCTTCTCTTTTTAGAAAGGAAGCTGCCATCACGAGACGGTTTGTCTGAGCTGTTTTCCAGATAGCTCCTCCGAAATCTGAGAGAGCACGGAGAGATGCGCAAAGCCAACACACCTTGAAAAGCTGGTGAAACTGCCCCAGGGAAGGGCACGCGTGCAAGGGTCTCTGCCCCGAAAGTGGCACTGGGGGTCATACACGGCCCCTTTGGCCTGGCAGCTCTCTTGGGGAAGGGAAGATTCACCTTTCTGGGCATCCAGGACAACCCTGTGGTTGCTCTGGGTTCGTGGCCGACCACAACATGGAGCATGAAGTGCAGCAGCCTTTACACCAGGACCAGAGTGCCGCATACATGGCCACAGTAGCAAGGAGCCCTTGTGTCAAGAGTAACTGAGAAAGGGGAAGAACTTCCCAACTGAAGATCTGAAGATCTGGATAATTTGGAAGTGACATAAAATTCCCTTTCTTTAAAAAAAAAAAAAAACCCACAAAAAAAACCACAAAAAAAAAACTGGGGGGGGGGGAAGAGCTTCCTGACTTGTTTTCCATTACCCAAATCTGGAAATGTAATCATATTAGTTCAGCTGCATTAACACAACAAAAAAACCCAACAAAAACTCTCTTAAAGATTGAACTGATCTCCAAGGGGCCAGGAGAAAGGAGAACAAAAGTCAGAAACCTGAGGCAACCAGCTCCCCCTGTGAGCACCACGGCCAGCCCGGCACCCAAGTGATCCTCTGAAGACAGATTCACAGAGGCAGAGGATGTGAAATAATCAGGATATAAAGTGATTTTTAAGGGTTTTTTTTGCCAGGTAGGTGAGGTAAAAGGTCACTAAGAGCTATGTGAGCACACCCAGCTCAACAACATAATGCTGAGCTTGTTACGGAGCTTAACTCAGTTTAAATGTATCTCAGACAAGGAGAAAAATCCAGCCTGCAGCCAAGTGGAGAGTCCAGGCAGCTCCAAGGGACTGCGGGGATGTGCTGCCACAGACCCAGCCACCATACAGCCCCTAAACCAGGTTGTCTTCCAGCAGTCCAAGCAGCAGCAAGATGCCACTGCTCCTGTTCTACAGCAGCTGGGGAACGCTGCTGGTGGAGCAATGTCCCCAGAGAAACCATGGCCCCAGCTGGGAAAGGGCTTGGAGCTGCCACCACTCCAACAAACTAAAAATAAAAAGCCCAAAAGCTTCAGGCCCTGTTAGAAAGCTGTGGCCACTGCACTTTTAGCAAAGCCCTGCACACGAGGCACATGTGCACAAACCCCATCCAACATCAGGCTGGGAAAACAAAGCCAATAACCCTCACCATGCTCCTGCTGCGGAGGCAAAAGCAACTTGGAGCCTGCACGGTCAGGCCATTGACTTGCCTCTTGAAAAAAAAGGCACCTGTCGATACCAAAGCCTTTTTTAAGCCAGCAAAGGAGGTTACAAACCTATGAGGTACAGAGCAGCCCCAGGTAAAACCCAGAAACAGGGGGAGGCTCGGCAGCAGGCTCATCTCCTGGCCCATGAGTGGAGCTGCCGCTGAAAATGTGTTGCTTAAGAGTAAATCTAGTCCCGCTCCCCCAGGGTCTGAAGCCTCTGCGTTTCAGATAATGTTTTAGAGGAAAGGTGCAGTTTGAACCACAGTACAAGAAATAAAGGAACCCTGCTTTAAAATTTTTTCTTTAAAAAGGCGAAAAAAAACCCCAAACCAAACCCAACCATATGCGATAGGGAGGCACGTCCACCTTCCCACAGCCTCTCAGGCCATTCATCATTTGGATAAAATCCAGTTTCACATTGAAATTCAGCTGGACTTTCAAATGCAAATACAAGGAGAAGAGCAACATATGGTAGAGGTTAGTACGTATTTTTCCTAATTAAATGGCATACTGCTGTTTTGTATAACAATGTTAACGGGGCATTAAGAAGCCTTTGGAAGAGAGACCACCTCACTTCAAAAAAAAAAAAAAAAAAAAAAAGTCCCAGAATGCAGAAGGGGCCCTGTAACTCCCCCTCCCCTCTGCCTGAAGAGTGGTCACACACTCACCACCACAAGGACGGGTTTTGTCACTTGTCACAGCCAAGCCACCTATCCCCCTCGTTGTGCTGGACAAGGCAGAAAGGCGACTGACAACACCAGTGTCCTCCAAGGCTTGTCCTGCAGGACTGTGGCTGGGTCCCCTTCCAGGCTAGGGCCACGATGGGTTGTCTGCTGGGACATTCCTGGATGCCACCATGTCTGCGACCAAAGAGCACCACAATGGAGACCCAGGAGGGCTTTTGGAGGGGGAAAAACCTTGCTGATTCCTCATCCCGAGGGGTCAAGGACAAAGGATGGGCTTGAAAACTCTTTGAGGAGAGGAACAGCTACACCTCGAGTGGTGGCCAGCCAAACCTGCTGCCCACCGCTTCCCAGGAGAGGCAAGTGCTGCCACCTAAGGAGACCCCACGGCTCACTGGCAGCCCCCAGCACCCCATAGACAGGATCACCTGCTTTCCTGGAAGGTTCTTTCCTTTTAGGACCAGCCAAGATTTTGTAGATTATTGTCTTTGCCCCTCTTGGTATGAAACAAGCCACCTCCACACATATACTGGGGTGCTGGAGGCTGCCCTTCCTCCCAGCCTCATCCCCAGATGCTCTGAAACAAGGACTGTTTATTTATTTTCAGTCTCTGTCTAACCAGGAAGACTCCCCTGCTAGAAAAAGCTTATGTCATCTTAATGTCACCTCTCTTGCTCCTGATGGAATCTCCAGCTAAATTTAGAGAAAGACGTTGCATGAGGTCACTTTGGAGGGAGGGATGTGCTTCTTAGGGTTAACAGGTGGACGGACAGTACTTTTTAGATTTTCCTCCCTGCTGGCTTTGGAGCTGGGCTACCTGGAGAGTTAATTGAAAAATTCAAGATTATTAAAAAAAATAAAAATAAAGGGGGGGGGGGGGCACGGGGCGGGGGCAGATGTCCTGGATTGACTCTTTCCCTCTTTTAGTGGGGGAGCAAGGTGCTGTGAAGACATCTTTCCTCCAGAAATGTTAACTGGCAACAAGGAGAGCATCATAACAGCTGCTACAGAAATTGTCTTCATGCACAGTTCAGCTTTTTCCTCTTCTGATGTTTCTTCACATATATTTCCACCCAGGACCAACAACCCCATAATCTCTATCTCTATCTCTATAAGCAGATGACAAAACTACCATCCTACCCCAAACCCAGGTCAAATCAGATTTAAGATGGCAAAGACGCAGAGGCCACGGTGGCGGCTGCTGCGTCCTGGAGGGACAGCCCCCAGTGAGCCACAGGCACGAGTCTTGTCCAGCTGCTTGAATCTTGCTCAGGGTTGGATCCTCCAGCAAACAAAAAAAAATACAGCGACAAACCCCTGGGCATGACAGCGTCTTCAGACATCACTTCCACTTCGGGTGGGGAGGTTGCTCCGGTCCCAGTTCCCCTGGGGAATAGTGCTGGGGTGTGTGTCCCCCATTGGCTTGCTGCTGCGGGCAGAAAGCCTGGCTGCACCGCCGCTGCTACAGGCACACATCTTGGTGCCACGAAGGCTCTGTGCCCCAGCTTGCCTCAGGTGATCTATCCTCAGCGCTCACTGCGCTCCCAGTCCCCCGTGCAATTACACATTCAGCACCACAATATATTTCACACTCTATTTCATGCCTCATTTGGCAACAAAATTAATTAAACTTTAAGTCAACACTGAACGAGTGCAGTACCTTTCTTCCCTCCATGGCATATATAACTCAATTTGTTTAAGCTAATGCGCTAATCAAGACTTGCAAAGTATTTGGGAACCTTTTGGCAGAAGGGCCTCCAAAGCACGCAGCGAGATGCTCTCCGTGCTGGCTGGTCTCTGCTCCGAGGTCCGGCAGGGCACAGGCATCAACGGACTGACAACAGGCTGTCCGCAACCACCCTCTGGAAAAGCCCCACTCTCTAAAACTGTAATCCCTTCCCCAACAGGTGCCTGCATTGAGGCCAGCACAGCATCTTAGGGGTTTTCTGCAGCCTCCAAGCTGCTCGCTAGCCAGGAAGCATGACACCAAGTGGGTCACTGCCCATCCTCGCCTCCCAAGTTGATCAGGTTCAGGCAATGGCACGTATCCAGCTGGGCTGGTGGCCTGGGGATGTGCCAGGGAAACCCCAGCACCCAGTCCTGACACTGCCCAGGTCCCTTGTCCTTGCCACACAGGAACAGGCGGGTGGAGCTGCTGCTTCTCCTCCGAGCCCGCAGGCTGCCACCCCCTTGCCATGCTCCTAGGATTTCTCAGCTATTTGGAGGTGCTGGGAGAGGGCAGGATAATCCCAACCCACGCAGCTGAGAATCCGAGAGGCAGATATGGGCAAACTTTTTGGCATTACTCAGACAGTTGCATCAGCTGCACATTCACCACTGGCCCACCACTCGGCAGCCCTCCACGCTCTGGTGGGGCTCTGGGCAGCTGAACCCCTCCGCTCCTGTACCCGCCACAGGTAAAATAAGCCAATCAGAAGCAGCAAGGAGCCTCGCTGGGAAGCAAAGCACCAAGACAAAAAAGAGAAATGACAGCCCACAATCAGCAACTGGGAGTTCAGCTGCACCACGGCAGAGAGGTACCAAGCACCAAGCCCGCTCCCAGGAGCGCTGCGTGTTTTTCAGGCACAGTCTGGCTCACGCTGCTCCTGGGGCAGGTTTTCCAGCTGATGCAGCCAGATCACCTCCGCTCCCACTGTTAGCCGACCATGCCACATTGCTGCCAACAGGCAGCCCAGCTTAGACCACCACCATCTCACATCAGCCTCATCAATGAGGGGATGCGGCATTTCCCCAGAGGGCTGCACCTGCCCATCAAGTTCAACGGTCTCTGCTCGTGCTCTCGGACCGCAGCTCGAAGTGCTCGGGAAACTCCCACTACTTCACTCCGATGACCACAAGGAGCCTTGTGTCAACATTCCCTTCTTCCAGCTAAAGTGGTAGATCACCATCATTTTTCTACTTGCGAAAATGTCGCTTGTGAATAAGATCATTATCCAGCCAGGTTCAGAGTCTGCTCTTGTGTTAGAAAAGCATCAAAAATATCACCTTTACCAGTGATTTTGGGTGCTTGTGAGCACGGCATTTATAGCATCCTTCAGCTGTGTTAACACCAGAGAATGTAGTGCCAGGTTAGAGACGAGGCCATGCAGAGTAACAGAATAGCACTATGTATTATATCCACGCCCTTAAGACACCCATTTGCTGTCTCAAATTAAAAAAAAAAAAAAAAAAAGTAATTCCACTTTGAGTTTCACTGCATGTAAGCATTAACAATGGAGATGCAATAGGCAGAGTAACTGGTCACACGCGGGACACGTGCTGGAGTAGGGCACCCTACAGAGCATGCAGAATTTGAAATTAGCAGCAGCAAGGTCCAGCAGAAATGCTTGCCAACCCTGCTGGGTCCCTTCCAAAGCCATCTCTCCCCTTTGGAAAGGGCACAACAAGCGTGCAAGGCCTTGAGCTGGGATGCTGAGCCGAAGACTCAGCACCGCACCAACACATACGGCTCAGACAGTCCTGTATGAGCAGGATTTGAGGTGGGCTGAGGCAGAGCTGCTGCATCCCAGCGCCAAACCCGAAGTGTGCTGCCCTCCAAATCATCATTTGTAAGGAGACCCTGGCCCTTTCAACTGAGAAGACAGCGGTACGGAGCAAAGCAACATACATTAGGCATGCAATTAATACACAGCCAGCTCCTCTTATTAAAATAAAGGCAGGTGCTTGAGCTTGTACACGTTCTTCTGAAACACAGAAGGTTCACTCCTAGCCCAGCTTCACGTCAGCCTTAATCCAGGCAAGGCACGTGATTTTTACATAAGATACACTCGTCTCATCATAACCCCTCGAGCAGGCACAGTTACACTAGCACTGAATTGCCTCACCTAGGGGAGAAAAAAGCTCTGCCTGCAGGAGAGCTGTACGGCTTGAGCTCTTCTGGCAAAGTTAAAACCGTGTGCTTAAACAAGGTCTGTGTCAAACTTGCAGTTTCTAAACATAAGCTGTCACTCATCTCGCTACAGCTTCGGCTCTCTGGCACCCCCAGCACTCTCAGTGCTCTTCCCTAGTTCAAAATCTCAAACCCAGGCAGGAGGACTCTTCGTGAGGTGGGAGAAGAACAACCCCCCACCCCAAAAACCCTAAAATCCATCCCCTGGAAACGGACACCTTTCACCCCCTGAAGTTAAACACACACTACGACAGGGACCAGGCTATATTTGCCTCTCCCGTAACTGCTGGAGAAGCACCGAGCTGCTGTCAGAGCATCCCCACTGCCCCAACAGCCCAGACACCCTTTTCCTGCTCTTCCCAGCCTCAGTCCTCATATGTCCGTTTAGAAACCGGCAGTGGCTCCGGCAGGGCACCCTTGCTCTCAGCCTTGCCCAAAAATTCAAGGAAGAGGCGAGAGAGGGAGGGAGGGATAGAAGAGGGAGAGGAGCGGGAGAATAAAGAGGAAGGCCTTCACGTTTCAACCTCACTGCAAAGGTGCAGGAGAAACAGCCGCCCAGGTGGGGAAGCCTTGGAAGCAGGAACACGCACCCCAGGGCGCAAGGATCAGAGATGCAACTGGGATGCGATGCTGGACTAAGGCAGCCAGGAGTGAAGACCTTCCCCTGCCATTTGCTCCCCCATGCTTGCTATCTCCTGCCGACCCACACTCACTGGCCCCAGCTTTCAGGCCCCCCAAGCCTTTTTTTCCAAACCCTGCTTTCTGTATCCTGGTTAATGGGACCCACCCCATGGGAAAAACAGGGAGCAGAAAGGGGAGAGGAAGGAGAACAGGACCTTCCCGAAGGCAGAGGGGAAAACAAAGCAGAAAGCTGTCTAACGCACTTGACTAGCACGTGGGAGACGAATGAACTTCACTGGAAGTCCTCCAGGCTTCGTTACTGGAAAGGTTGGGACTGCAGCACCCCAGCTGCTTCCCTGCAGTGCCCTCAGCGCACCCACAGCATCCTCCTACACCCCAGGAGCCAGCAGCAGGAATGGAAACGCTCCAGGGCTGCAGGGATTGTCTCTTCCCAGGCGAGCAAGACCTCACAGCTTTGCAAGCTTGACTTACCCGTGGCAAGGCTTTTTTTTTTTTCTTTTTTCTCCTTTGATAACAACTAAAAAGTAATATTTACTTTGAAAGAAACAGTCACGCCAATAGACAGGCAAGTAGATTTTTCTTGCTTTGACTTTTTTGTTGTGGTGGCTTTGTGTTTAGTGACAGTTTTGCAAGCCTGCTGTACGGGCACGCATGCAACCGCAACATAAACAAGCAGCCTTAAGTATGTACTTTAATGGAAAGTGCCAGTTTTAAATATCAAGTCCCATATTGCACACCTCATGTCTGCCTTTCATCATCTATCAAAATAGCAAGCAAAGCCCATCACTCCCACTTCACCATAAGCAAAACACGTGGGAACTAGAGGCAGTTAGTAGGAAAACGTGATACATCCTTACTAATAAAAGCTCCTGCTTTCCTCACTATGGTAAACAGTTGCAAATGCGTTTCTGCAGCCTGAAACTCAATTGCTGACAGCATGGCAACTGAAACGCTGCGCTTAGCTCTTCGCAGCTCTCTAACTTAAGATGTTTTTATTGCAAACTACCCAGCCGGCTGCTCCATGAGCAAAGCGGAGCCCAGCGCCGCTCCTGCGTTTGCAGAGCTGCCGGGGCAGGCACCACGCTCCCAGCCCATGCGCCAGATCCTCCCTTCCCCACCTTGGAGCTTCCTAATACAGGGCTGCATGCACACACAAAATAATTAAATCTTCAAACAGCTCTCCCATAGCACCAATTAAAGAGACAACCTCATCTTTCATAGAATTTATTACTTTCAGTGCTGTTGCCACAGGTATCCAAGTTTGAACGTTGTTTAAAGCAGGCTTTCAAAGGGGATACAGACTCACCTACCTCCAGGGAGAATGCATTTACTTTGTTCAGTAGACTATAACTTAAAATTTGTTACATGCACCAGCTTGTAACTCTTTGAAAAACTCCCCAGTCCGCCAGCTTCAAATGTATTTTATTAACTTCCCTCGATCAAAGCAATTCCCTCAACAATGAGCCTCATCTCACCATCTCACTAGCAAAAAAGCACCGATCAAATTTTGGTGGTGGAAATCACAGCACAGAGCAGGAGGGGACTCTCCCTTCCCAACCCACCTAAGAGATCCCAAGCAAGGGAGCTCCCTTCAGCACAAAGCAAGAAGGAAAAGACATTTAATGATGAATTCACTTACTCAAAGTGGGGGGGGAAGCTATTTTTTTCTCAGAGCTTTTATGTGTTGCAAGCAGAATCATCTGCCAGCAGGAGACTGCCCATGCTCCTATTTCAATAGGACACAAACCTGGCATCGTGCACTGTTTCCGACACAAAGGGGAGATGGCTGCACACCCTCCGTATTAACCATGGATGCAAAGTGCTGCTCATGAGCTACTCCAGGAGATGCATTACCTCGCACAGCCATTTGCCTCCATTTCCCTGCTCCACAGAGCCCCAGCTTATTTGCTGAAGCAAACAAACAACTGGCACGCAGTGACCCTACCGAAAATGCAACAACCACAAGACGACAGCCCCATGCCCCTGCAGCAATGCCATGCCCCAGGCTGGGAAGAGACAACAAAACTTCTTTGCCTCCTGCCACTCATACTGTCTTAATGTCAATTAAAAATGGTTACTTCCATGTGAAATTTAGCACAAGTGGTTTCCTGCTAGAGACACAGTTCAATATGGTGCGCTGGGAGGGAGCGCGTTTCTGATCAGAGTTGTCATTTACAAGCTGTGACACAGGGAGGATGGAGGGCAGGGTGTAAAATGGTTTGCTGCTGCAAATAATAAACAAACAGTTTGGCAAGGGGACAATGAAACTGCTGCCTTCTAGGACCAGGACAATAGGCATATGCTGAATGTTCCGGCTAAAATAAAATACTAGCAGCAAATGACATGGCTTAAGCTGGAAAACACAAGTTGCAGCTCAAAGCCCCAGGAAGACCAACTTCCCCGTGGTGACCTATATGTGCTATAAATGCTGCAGACACAGTCTGCATGACGTAAACTCCATCCTAGTGGCAATTGTTGGGTTTCGCCTTGCCAAGAAAACGCAAAGCGGAGGTGCTGAATTGTCCATGCGGCAGGGTAACTAAACCAGTTCCTCCCTGGTGCATTTAAGGACAGAAATAAGGGAAACAGTGGCAGAGCTTAAAATAAAATCAGAAGACAAATATAAAAGCAAAGGGATCTCAAAGCTGGAGGACTTGCATTGACACTTTGAATTTTCCTGGCCTGGGAAAGAGAAATGGGTTCCCCTTCATGAAGGGGCCGCCCACACGAGCAACAGCAGCTTGGCCAGGGCAAATATTAATTAGGATTTGAAAAGGATTTGGATTTGGGGCAATTTTATCACTGTGATTTTCTAGTAGGACTGTTTCAAATTACTGCACTCCCTTATTTACCAGTTGGACTTTGGAAGCAAGAACCTCATCTTGGCAAGTGAGGCATTTTGGCCAGGAGTCCTAAGAGTCACTGCCTTGCTCCCTCCACTCCTAACTTCGCCTGGGCAGGAAAGAGCTCCTCCAGAGGGGAAAAAAATATACAAGCTATGTACTGCCCCAGAATTTTCCCAAGGAGGAGAAAGATGAAAACTGGGAGGCCACGAATTCACACATCCAAGGGTGGGCAGAAGCCTGAAACACTAATTTTTCTGGCTCAAGACGACAACAGTTTATTATCTTGGGGTTACTACAATAACCCCAAATAATGAGACACTGGCACCAAGGTGCACATTACAAAACTAAAAACTAAATGAAGTTATGTTTGCTCCCCCTTTCCAGGCAGCAGGATGGCAGTGGAGGGGAAACGCTGCACTACCTTTACCAGGGCTACGGGACACTGATGGAACAGGTATCTGAAAAACACGAGGCGCATTCAAGATGAAGCCTAGGCCTTCCTGCAAGGCAAGAAGATTTAGGGAGCTAATCTCCAGGTCCAGATTATAGCGTGGCTGCAAGGCTCTCTGCTTCCTCAGCAAGTCCAGGTCCCCAAATCCAAGGGCCATCTGCTCCTCACCCTCTGACCACATCAGGGTTGGTGACAATTCGACTTCAAATTAAATTCTTAGCCGGATGGCTGGCTATGCCTTTGGGGATGAACTAGTATCTGATTGTACAGCACGTCAATTAGTGAATTAGGCTAAACCAACATCAAACAACCGTGGAAACAACCACTCGCCACTATCTAGGACCTAGTTTATACACCTTAAGTCCTTCTAATAGACACAGTGCACCCCTGTGCATGGCACATCTCGTTAACATCTTAATGCAATTATTCACCTCACCCAGCAAAAATCAATTGCCAAACATTTAGGACCAGAGAGGAGTCACCAAGCCAACACACAAATAAAACATGCCCCCCATGCTCCAAAGGTGAGGCCAAGGACAGCTGGCCAAGGGATGACTGCTGCTGGAGCAAAAGGCTTCCCCTAAACAAACCCCAAGCTGTGTTTCAAACCCAGGACGTCCACAGCAGGACAAAAGAGTGAATGCAGAGGCCCGGGACCGGGACAGCAGCGATTGTGCAATGCCTTCAGTGCAGTTGTATAACATCAGTGCACTGCTTTTATGAACTGCTCACAGCCAGACGCAAAAAGCAGCAGCCCAGAGGAAGGGTGGTGTCAACATTACCTTTCATTCACCCGAAAGAAAAGAAGCCGAGCGGGGGGAAAGTAAAAGATTTTGTGTCATTTCGGCTGTTGCACAGCCAAGCAGAGGCGGGGGGGGGGGACCGGTCACTGCACCGGCTGCACCGCAGAGCCCCGCTCGCAACCTCTCCTTGCTGGCCAGCACTATAAACCCGGCAGCCAAGCCAGCCTCTGAGCAGGAAACAAATTAATGTGAGCTGCTCCATTACTATTCTCTCACTAGCATGTAGCGCGTCTTTTGTGGATTATTTTAACAGCAGAAGCCACACACAGGAACACTCGCTGGAGAGATCAGCTTCCATCTGGGTTAACCTGAGAGTTTTCTCCCCTCCAATTTCCTCCAGCACCCACTCAACAGCTTCCCTCCCTATAAAAATATTTGCTCAAAACCATCTTGACATGCAGCTAACAGCCCCATCTGAAAGCAACAAATTTCCCTGGCCAAAAAGGGCAGGAGTGGGGCAGGAAAGAGTATACTCCTCCTGTCCTGCTTCTGCAGGTTTCCCCAAGAGCTGCCCCACAGCACGTTGTGGCACCAAAGCTGCTATCCAGAAACCCCACCCTGATCTCTGGGATGCCTCCTGGTGTTGGGGCACGGCTGTTCCACATGGCCAGGAGTTTCCCTGGACAGCGTGAGTCAGCCCAGGGTAGAGAAGGTCAAATTTTAACCATCCACAAAGCATTCAGCATGTTTCAGCAAGAAGGGCAAATTAACTGAACTTCCTGCACGCCAGGGGCTGCAGCGAGCCCTGCACAAAGCGGCTTCCCCAGGCATCAAAAGCCTGGCACAACACCGCGCCGTCCGCCTGGCCGGGGAATTCTCTGCTTCAGCCTCAAACGAAGCAGCGGCACATTTCCCAATCAGACATCTAAAGCTACGCGCCCTTCAGAGAGTCTCCTATCGCAGCTGGATCGCCAGGCTCCCTGCAGACGCCCTGCTCCCAAAGCCCTTTGATGCTGGCACCCCTGCCCTCTCCTCTGCACCCCGGCCAGCAGATGCGGCCATGCAGCGCTCCCAGGGAGCAGGGCCAGCTGCTGGCTTTGGGGACACTGCAGCAAGGTGGAACAAGGGAGGCTCTGCTTGACAGCACCCCAAAGCCACAGCAGGGTCCACACCTTAGAGGCTGGTGAAACAGCTCCAGCCACCCTTGCTGTCAGCCTCTCTGGGGTGGCTGCGCTGCCTGGAGGCACCTGGCCAGGAGGGCTCTGCAAAGGTTCCTCTGGGAATGCCGAGATCCCACCCAACAGCAGGGGGCTGCTGGAAGGGTTGAATGGAGCAGACACCCAAACTGCACACCAGAGTCTCCCTCTGGGCAGCTGAGCCCCAGACCATGTATGTCTTCTCGGTGACATACAGCAAAAGTCTTCCAGAGCGCACACCTAAGCAGCTTAAGAGAACAGCACTGACTGTCTGCTCTCAGACTGCTTCAATCAGAGTGATGAGACAACCACCTTTAGCTCACGCAGTGACTTCTTAACTGGAGACAGATCGGCAAAGAGCAGCTTTGCCTACCCAGAGGCACGTGGAGCAACAAGAACATCATCCAGAAAAATAGTAGCAGACCACCACCAGAAAAATACTTAACACAAAACTACAGAAATTCCTCCTTTTGGATCTCTGGAAGCAAACACAAATTTATTGCAAGAAACATTACGGTGTTAAGAGGAAAAAAAATTTAAGATGACAGTACCTGATCCTCCAAACTGAGTGCTCGCTAGGGTCGTGGGTCTGTTTTTTCCATTAGCCACTGGCAGGGGAAACATCTAGAAAAACAAGAAGATGAGAGAGAAGGGAAGAGAAAAGAGATTTCAGTATGTTAGTTTTACTGTGCTGCTGCAAAAGGGGTCAGATGGGCAGGCAGTGGGGGAGGAAAGGGGGAAGAGAAGCACTTTATTGATGCAAAAAACTTTCCTCTCCTTGGGTCCCTGCTACATAGATCAGCTGCAGGAGGGACAGGAGAGCAGCACAGCTGTGCGCTAACATACACATGCATTCCTACGTGCACGAACTTCTCCTGTGTACACAGTGTGTCTGGTTCCTTAGGTACAACTGAAAAGCATCCAAGAAGCATCATTGCTGTGGTCAAAACCAATAGTTTCTTCCCTAACTAATTCACCGAGGCTCAGACTAGAGGGTGTCCCTGGGGCCATGGAGAAAGACCAACTCCATTCATAAAAAGCTAGCAGGGAAACAACAGCACCCCATCGAGACTGCAGCACCCAGCAGAGCTCATTTTATCTCTCAACACCCCAGCACCCGCAGTGGTCTGGGTCCCATCCTATGTCTCGCGCACCCCCAGGCCCATCTCTGGCAACGTGCAGTGCGTGAGGAGGACGCAGGCTGGCACAGACAGAAATGACCGAGCCACAGGCGATGGTGAGGGAAGAGCCCTCCAGCCCCTGGTGCTTCGGGGGCTCTGGCAGTGCCATGACCTAACGCAGCCCTGGGGTCTGGTGGGAGAAGCTACGCCAAGGGCAAAAGTATTTTAACACACAATTAGAAAGATTAACGTATTTTACAGTATCAGTCATTCTGGCTACTTGTTTGCTATACTGCTGCAGCTTCAGTATCACAACTAATCTTCTCCTGCCAGGGAGCTTCCTCAAAAATACTGCATACCTCATCAGCTAACCTGTATAAATATTTTTAATATAAGTTGGGAGGGTTTCAGAAGCTGTTATTTAAAAATTTATATGCACCTGCGTGCAGCAGAAAAGAAAACTAATTCTTCTCCACACAAATGGAGCTCCAGCCAATAAAACAACTGGTGGGAAAACGCTTAGTGAATTAACATTTTAATATCCTTTTACTACTCAACTCAAGATACTTTCACCACCAAGTCATTTGAATTTTTATTATTTTTAGCTTTGCAATGTCTGAGTAACTCAAAAGTTTAATGCTTTGAAGATTAAACAATGTAATGGCACAAGAGCCTACAGAAATGCAGCATTTCATGCCCTGACATAGCTGATGTCTGGCTGTGGTCAGAAACATTCCTTTGTACAAAACCGTCTGCCCAGCTTTGTTTTCACAAATGCCGGGGAGGAAAAAAAAAAAAAGAAAGAAAAAAAAACCCCACACCAACAGTTAAATGTGGTAGAGATGCAAAGAGAGCAGTTAAGAAACCAACTGCCATTCAAAAAAACCAACACAAATTTGGGATCATATATATGTATGCACAGACGCACGTCATGCATATGTTGTATGTATGCATTTAAATAAAGGTGTAAACAGCATTTAAGTATGCAGCTCGCGTGTGGACAATCCCTCCCGCCAGCAGCCAGCCTGCAGACACCTGCCTTCCTATGGCTTCGCCCCCGGCCGTAACCCCCCTCTCCTTACACCCTCCCTAGACACAGCGGGGCAGCGGAGAGCCACCGGACGGGGACAGGCACGGCTCGGGGGGGGGGGGGGGGGGGGGGGGGGGGGGCTCCTGCTGCCACCTCCAGGAGGCTGCTGCCCACCCGGGGTGTGCTCCAGAGTCACCTGGGGTGGGCCGGCAGCCCCACCATGGAATATGCCTTGTTTCCTCAGGAAGGAAGCTGGGCTAGAAAACAAAAACAAACCCTGAGGACACCAAAGACTTGCAGCCTACCTTCCTCTGGGATGCTACAGGTTTCTCCTGCCCCCTACCCTTGCAGGGCAGGGTCGTTTTCAGCAAAGATCACCAAAATCACTGAAAAACGAATTTACAGGGCTGATCCCACTCAACCCGTGCTCACTCCCCTCCTCTTAAGGTAGGGAAAAAGATTAGGTGGTTCAAAACCCCCTTTCCAAGTGGCAATTCTGCATGTGCAAGCGGGAGGGATGGAATGCATGAACATAATGGTACCAAGCAGCAAGAAGCAAGAGGAGGATTAAAAAAAAAAAAAAAGAAAAAGAGAAAAAAAAGCACTGCTGGTTCTTTTTTACGAGCACTTCTGCTTAATACTCGCTGATGCTGAAAAGCCCAAGGTTTGAGCAGCAAACATGAGTGGAGAAAATGAACCACCTTGTTCCATTGTGCAATGCACGCTTTCTACTTCTGCAAAAAAGGTGGTGTCCCCCCCGCCACCGCGCTCGGCAATCCCCAGCATGCCTCCGCACCCGGCCCCACCAGGGATGCCCTCCCCACCGCTCCCCTTCGCCTGCCTTTGCCTGCTTCGAGAGATATTTCGAGACTGATGCAACACCTTCCTTCCTGCTCTCCCTCCCCAAAGGATTAAGAAGTCACAGACCCCTTTCCACACTGAGGCGAGCAGGGATGCTAAAGCAGGGTGATGATGGGGAGGGGGGAACCCTGGGTTACCCCTTGCCTCAATACAGGCTCCAAACACATTTATCGTTTGCCAGCTCCAGGAAATGTTTTGTTTGGGTTTTTTTCTTACTGCCAGCTTGTTTTTCCACTGTGGTGTGGGCTGAAGCAGACCTGGTACGCTGCCTCGAGAAGCCTGGCACAAGTCGTATGTGAAGTGCCGGCTGCCTTTGCCGGCGTATGTCACTCACAGGCAAAGTTCACCCAGCCACTGCGAATTTCCTTTCTGCTTTAAAAATATACAGGGTGGAGGGAGGAGGCCAACGGGAGCTGGCACGAACCGGAGGGACCCAGGCATCAAGGAGGGACCCAGGCATGAGCATCTGAACAGCTGTAATTGGGTCATTACTTGGCCTTTGTTGGATTTGAATAATGTAGATTTAAACAGTTAGGTAAAATCCCCCCTCTTAAGTCTCTGTATTTGGTTCCTCAAGCCCTGTCTCCAGCCTCCCTGACAGCTCACAACAACTTCTGTGTACCCTTGGAGCTCAGTTTCCACCCCTCCCAAAGAATTTATTCTCCCTGGCTAAAAGATGCAAATCCAGCACATGGGAAGATCCAAACACCTGCACCTGCCACCAGGGAGGTTATAGCTAAGAGACCCCATGCTTTCAACAGCAAACTCCTAAGGCAAGAAAGGGAATTTGCCAGACAGAAGTACAGTATCAGCAGCATTTCATTTATTGCGCACTTCTACCAGTGCATCGGTGTTTTCAAATTAAATAGCTGTTTTCACTTTCTCCGCTCTTCCACCTTATGAACTCCAGGCTAAACCAACCTCAGGCCTGAACTCAAAACCTGAAATCTATTTTGCAGTGTGGAAAGTATCCAGCTGTTAATTCAGAGAGAAGAGGGAATTGGACTCAATAAACATTGCCAGCAGGATATTTTATACGTGTTCATTTAAGACAGACCTTCCTGACTACAGCCCCAAACATCCACCACGGCGTAAAGTCAAACTTTACAACTGCTTCGCTCTGAACAAAAGTGAGAGTTTTATCGTGGAAACACAGGCGGTGCACCTCAGTTGGAGCAGGGTGCAGGGCACAGCTTCAGCATCCTCCAGCAGGGCAGAAGCATCAGCAAGGGCAGAAGGAGCTTGCTCAAGCCCTGCTTGCTGGTAACAGTTTGGCTTTCACCCCCAGTTTGATGGCTGGAGCTATAAGGGCTGGCATGCAACAAGAGCAGTCACTTGCCGAGAAATCAGACGGCAGGTCCTATGTGACTGCTCAAGCCCCTGCCCACCCTGCAGCATCTCATCAAGCTAGAAACCCACCCTGACAACTAGCATCCCTGCAGCATATGGTTAATACTCTGCTAATAATCACGGCTGTTAACAGCATTTCACTTCTGCCAGAGACCTAGGCTGGCACAGAGCCGCCTGCCTCTCTGTCGAGCTTGGCAGGCGTGCCCTGTGGCACGGACAGGCCCCCAACCCCGTCCGCCTGCCTGGGCTGCTCCATCCCGGCTCCCCCCATGCCACGGGGTGCCTCTGCCCTCCGAGCACCCCAGCCCAGCTGGGATACCTGCCCATACCTTCGCACAACACACCAACAAGGGCAGCATGGCACAGCCGAGATGCCACCCAGGATAACCATGGCGAGTCCTCGTGGCCGAGCATCTCCCGACAGCACAGACCAAAGGTAGCCCCCGCCATACCGTACGCAGCCCAGGCCAAGCTGCCGAGCCAGGCTCAAAGGACAACGCACCCAAACCCACACCTAATAAGTTAAGCTGGCAACTCAAATCTATAGGCAGGATGCTTTCTCGAAAGCTCTCCTCCAGATTTGCAAGCCCGTCCTGGACAACTGCCAGGGAGTGGTGGTGAAAGAAAGCTCACAAATTACCTGTACTTTGGGGCAATTATAAAAGGCAATTTGTTCAGAGGTAGAGGTAAGCACGCTGCCGTGCACACCCCAAAGCAGCAATGAGACTACACAGCTGGGTGTCTGGCTCTGCCTCACTTAGACACACGTTACAGGTTCCTTTGATTTTCACCCTTATTGGCAAATTGCATTGGCACAAAGCTTTGGGTGAGTGCTTTGCAGCTCAATAACTACCCAATGTATTTATTTATTATTAAAGGCACCAGCCTTTCTTTTCAGGACCATAAGTTCAATTCATAGCACCTCACACACCCTGCCATTTACTGACCCCACGAACTCACATCCTGACTACACAAGCCCATTAGGGCCAGACCTTAAAATTCACTTGCTGCACAGCAAAAACACAGCGCAGACCTGAAGCAGAGACTACTGGGGTTGAACGTATTTTCTCTAGAAAAAAGGAATTAAAATACTGATCTGAAGCAAATGCTTCCAGCTGCTCTGAATCTCTCTAGTCTTCCCTCCCATCTACTCTCCTGGAGAGGACTAGTGGACCGATGCTCTACTCCTGCTTATTCAAAGAAAAATATAAATACACTTGAAAGGGTGAGCTTTGTGGTCAAAAAGCCTGCATCCCAATGACACGGGGAGAGCAACCCATGGAGCAGCCTCTCTGACGATGCCAGGGTGAAGACAGTCTGCTAACTAGGAAGCTTCCCGGTTTAGCCACTCATCCTTCAGGAGAGATGTTAATATTCCCCTTATGCAAACTCAGGAGAAGAGTGTGCATGTGCAGAGATGAGGGTTTGTGAAACAGATCTGGCTCAAATCCAGACTGTGTCGGAGCCCATCGGCCAACTTATCCTGGAGGGAACATCTTCAAACTATTTGCTGGCAAATGACATTTGCAGGCCTTGATCCTGCAAGCAGCCTCCCCCAGTGCTGCCGCTGAATGCGTGAGCCTTACACGAACGCAGAACAAGTTCTGGTCATTCCCAGGTTGAGACCAGCATAAAAAGCATTGGAATTGAACCCAAATTCAACCATTCAGATTAACCTCCAACAACAGAAACATTAGTGTACAAAGGGAACAGGTCAGGATCCCTTCAGGGAACACAGCTCTCAGCAGGCAGACAAGGATGGTTCGCTAAATTTGAAAATAAGCTCTTGGCGTTTTCTTTAAAGCTCTGAACAGTGAGTGCGAATTGATTTTTTTCTAAGGGGGAGAAAAAGCAAAGCAGGAGCCACTGCAGTCCCGGCCAGGGAGCAAGATTATGGGTTACTGACCTGGAAAGCTCCAGGGCTCCTGCCAACCCACCAGACCTCTGAGATGAGAGAGGGACAAATAACCACGCACCACTCCCCAGCAAGCCCTGAACATGCTCCTATTTTCAAACACACACCACCGGGGCAGTCCCCCTGCCAACTGTAAAACATACTACTGTAACAATACATCACTGGTAATTTAATGGAACCAGCCTCCCAATAGAAGCAGGAAACTGGGAGAACTGGGCCTCTCCTGCAGAAGTGCTCTTTGGGGAACAAAGAGACCTCACCACTGACCCCACCTCCAGCATGGAGCCCTGCTGGGACAGGTACAAGCCCCAGCCGTATAAAAAGGTTTATTTCCTGGGTTGGTTCCATTGTTAAACCTCAGCAGCTGAGTCTCAGCACTTCCCACGAGTGTCACAGGTACCAGGACAGCAGGTGCCCCTAGCTCTGCCACTGCTTTTCCCCCTTTACTCCTTCTCCAAGGGGCCAGAAAAATCAGCCCAGCAGGGACATGAGCTGGGTGACCCAGGACAGCCCAGAGCCACAGCAGTGACACTCATGGTTATTCCTCCTTGCGGAGCTGTTTTTTCTATCTTTGCAGCACGTTTGCTTATCTAAAAAGCAAGACGCACACTTCAAGTGCCATGAGGGTGCAACACACAACAGAGGAACCCAAGAGAAAGTTATTTTCTTTTGAACGTAAGCTCTCCCCTCCACAAGTCAGCTGCCAACGACAGCCAGCGCTGGTGCAGCAAGCGCACAGCACACACATCGCCAACCCTGGATGGCAGCACAGATGGGGACTAACCCTCGCTCTGCTACAACTACAAGGGGCTTCTCCTCCCTCTGAGCTGTGCACACCCTTCTGTGGGAACTCTTAGGTCCTGTTTCTTTGAAAATCAACAGCTCCTAAATGCAGCTAAAGGTTTCCAGGATACAGAAGAGCAGAGTGTGGGGAACACAAGTGTCCAACTCCTGCAAAAATCATGCACTGGAAAGCTTGGACATTTGAAACTGTGACAGAATAACCTGTGGGAGCAAAAGTTTAATAGTCTGGATCTGGGGAGAGGAAAAAAAGCTTGATTAATCAGCTACTGAAGTTACATCTTTGCATGGCTTCAGAAACAGTCCACCCAGCCCATTTCACAGTGAGCATTTAAACAGAGAACACACAACTCCATCACATTTCCCCAGAATTTCCCACCAAAAAAATCCCAACAAATCCAACCCACCTCTCAGTGCTCCCTGCAAGGAAACAATATACGCTGGGGGGGGGGGGGGGGGGGGGGGGAAGAGGAGGGGCAGAAGCTTTGCTTTAACTTGAAAATAAACAAGTTGCAGCACATGTGCACGCACACAAACAGGGCACATCTGAAACCCATCATGTCCAATTTACAGGCTCACATTTCCTCCCCTTCTGCAGTGCCAAAACACTGCGCACAAGCAAAGCCCCGGGGCCTTTAAAGCCCCCCGGCCGCGCTCCCTTACCATACTGAAGTCCAGCAGGTCACTGAGCTCTTTGTCTGTCCCAACTGCAGCCATTCTCTGCTGCTGCTGATTCATACTCCCACAGACTCAACAGTGGCAGTCCTAGAGAAAGCGAGGGGGAGGGGAAAGAGATATTTTAATGACTACGGCAAACTACCCACCCCATTGATGAATATTTTAAAAAGACAAGAGAGAGAAAGGGGCGAGAAAAGAAAAATCCTTTGCGTGTCTCCAGCATCCAACTCCTCCGCTGAGAGCACAGTCGGAGTCCTCACATAGCACCCAAAGGCAGGAACAAGCACTCTATTGACCAGACACACTTGTATGTTAGTTTTTTGCTGCCAATTCCACTAGTTCGGGCCAATTCTGTTCCTGGCGTGTGGCAAATGAAGGGAAAAAAAAAAAAAAAAAAGAAGAGTCAACTCATTTATCAAAGGGTTCAGGCAAGTTATCACTCAGGCGCTTGTCTGGCTCAGCTTGCCCCCACTCCTTCCCCCACACTCTCACTCCCCGCAGGAGGCTCTCTTGTCCTTGCCTAGTTTTGTTTAAAAAAAAAAAAAAAAAAAGTCTGATCTTATGCCTCTTTCCTTTGGGTTGCCGAGCACCTGCAGCTGCTTTTTCAGGGGCTGAGTTTGGGGATGCCCAGCCAGGCTGTACCCAGTGAGAACTGAACCTCTCTGCTCCCAAAAGAGATTGGGAAAAAAAAAAATTTTGTTTTCGGAGGGTTTTGCAAAAATAAAGCCCTCCAGGCAACCTTGTGAGATAGGTAAATATTATTCTTCCTAATTTTACAGATTATTTTTTTTAAAGGGAGACTGATCTTTTTGGCCAGCTCACTATGATAGAAAAATATTTCTTTGGGAGGGAGGAAGGGAGGCCTGGGATGAGATAAAAGATTCCCTTTTTTTTCCTTTTTTTTTTTTTTTTTTTTTTAGGAACTCATTCATGGTTACAAAGGGCAGCTGGCCAATAAATTTAACTCATTAATCATAAGGGTAAAAAAAAAAAAAAAAAAAAAGAAGGGGGGGAGAAAACTCTGTGCAATCCAAAATGTTTGTAGGCTGTGCCTGCTCAGTCACCACATTTCAATGAAGTTTTTTTTTTAAAAAAAAAAAAACAAAAAACAACCAAAAAATGCTGAAATCAGCCCAGCATGTACAAACCCTTGGCCACTATGTATATATAAAAAAAAAAAAAAAAAAACAACCAACCAGCCTGGGGATTTTTTTTTTTTTAAACTTCTTTTCTTTAAAAAGCGTTTAAGTGTCATCGATGCATCTGGTCAGTATTTTTAAAGCAACTTTACCAACGCGCTGCCCCAGCCTGGGGGGAGATGCGGTTAGAGCCCGGAGGGACCCCCGGTGCTGCCGGGGGGAGGGGGCAGCCCCTCAGCAGCCCCCCCCAAACCCCCCACCCCTTGAACAACACCCCGAATTCAGCGCGGGAGGTTATTTTTACATCCACCCCCCCTCTCCCCGCTCCTATTTTTAGCTGCCCCCGCAGAGCGCGGGCAGGCTGAGCCCGGCCCCGGCCCGGCAGGGCTCCCCCCCCGGCCCGGCCCGGCTCCCCCCGCCGCGGCGGCACAAAGGCCGGGCAGGACCCGCGGCGGAGCGGGGTAAGGCGGCAGATGTCCGCGCTTCCCCCCGGCCTCGGACAAAGGCCCGGCCGCCCCGGGACACGCGTGGGCCCGGCCAGGCCGGACCGGGCCCAACTAGGCCGGACCGAGCCCCGCTCGCCCCTCGCCGAGCCCCGCCGGGGGGGCTGACGGGGGGAACGGGACGCGCGTTGCTTCCCCCCTCCCCACTGCAGGGGGGACGGCGAAGTGGGTCACTGCCCCCCGCCGACTCCCCGGCCGGGGGGGGGCACAACGGGCTGCCCCCGCCCAGGGCGGAGGGAGGAGGCCGACTCGGGCCCCCACGGGCTCCCTCGCTGCCGCGGGTGGGAGCAGGCTGCCCGCCGCGCCACGGGGGGAGGCCGAAGCAGCGCCCCCCCCCCTCCCCAGCCCCGTTGGCTCCCCCAACTTCTGCAGCCCCCCGCCGCCCCCGTGTGCCCAAACCGGGCTGAAGTTCGCAGCACGACCGCGGCCCGGCCCCCCACGCCGGGGAAGGGAAGGGGGAACCCCCCTTCAACGCGCCGTACGGACCCCCCAGCACGTCCGGCCCCCCCTCCCCCGCGCCCCGGCAAACTTTGCCGGGAGCCGGCAGCGCCCGGGACAATGGAGCCCGGCCCGGCCCCGGCCCGGCAGCCTCACAGCCACCGCGCCGGGACCCCCACCACCCGCGACACCGGCGGGCACGCTCCCGTACTGCATTATTCGCTTTATTATCATTATTTTTTATTCTTTTTTTTTTTACCTGTTCCGGGGCAGGTGCGGCCCCCCCGTGCGTGCGCGGGGGAGGGGAAGCGCATGAAGGTCCCGCGGGCGGGCAGCGGGGCGGGCGGCGGCCGCGGCGCCCAGGGCCGGCGGGCGGCGGCGGCGGCGCCTATTGTTCTCGCGCCGCCGGCGGATACAATGTAGCGAAGCGGCGCGATCGCCCCGCACCGGGCGGCGCGTGCGCCCCGGCCCGGCCCGCCCCGCGCCCCCGCCCCCCCCCCGGCCGCCCCGGGCCGCCGGGCCCTAACGCTGCTGCTGCCGCCGCTCCGCCTCCCGCTCTTGCCGCTGCTGCTGCCCCCGCCGGCACCGCTGCCTCCGCATGGTCCCCCCGCGGCGGCGGCGGCGGCGGGGCGGACGCGACGGCCCCCCCCCCCCGGCACACACCCCCCGCACACACCCCCCGCCTCACAGCCCGCCCCTGCGCGGCGCTCCGCCTCCCCCCGCTGTATCCCTCCGCACAGGTGATGAGAGGAAAAAGGCTTCCCCACGCGTACCTCGCGGCCGCGGGCGTAAGCGGGGCGGCAGATGTTGCGGCAGGGCGGGCCCCGACGGCAGCGCGGAGGGGGGGGAGGGGAGGCGAGGCAGTCCCCCGCTCCGTGGGGGACTATGTTTCTTGGCGGAGGGGAACGGAGAGACATAGTACCGAGGGGCGGAGCGACGCGGCCGTGACGACGCGGGACCTCCGGCAGATGGACTGATAAGGCCGCAGGGCGCCGTCCAACAGGAGGGCTACGCCGCTCCGAGTGGCAGGCCGTCTGGCCAACCAGAGTGCGCCCTGTCCCGGTCCCCGCCCACCGAGCGCGGGGGCGGAGCGCGGGGGAGGCCGGGGGTGGCCGCTGGTTCACGTCGCCGCCCGCAGCTTCTCCGGCGGGGCCGGCCCTGGGTAGGGGTTCCGCCGCGGGCCCAGCGACACTCCCGGGCCTACCCCCGCCCCGCCTGGCAGCAGCCGCCTTACGGCTGGACGCCCCCCCGGTGCCCCCCGTGGGGTGGCATCGCTCGGGGCAGCCCCGCGCGTGGGATCGAGGACCCGGCGAGACCGGCCCTGCGGCCGCGGCCTGGCCCCGCCATCCCCTCAGGGTGTCCCGGCAGCCTCGTGGTGCTGGGGCGGTCGGGTCAGCTCGCCACAGGGCAGCCCCGCCGGGCCTGGCCAGGCCCAGCAGCGTGGGGTAACGCGGGCAGTACTGCGGGGCCTGGGCCGGCAAGGCCTGCCCGTGCTGCCTGCACTCCTGCTCATGCTCCTGCCATGCTGCCCATGCTCCTGCTTGTGCTTCTGCCCATGTTGCCCGTGCTTCTGCCCATGCTCCTGCGCATGCTGCCCATGCTCCTGCCTGCACTGCCAGCACTCCTGCCCATGCTACCCACACTCCTGCCTGCGCTGCCTGTGCTTCTGCCCATGCTCCCGTCTGCACTGCCTGTCTCCTGCTTGCACTCCTGCCCACACTGCCAATGCTCCTGCCTGTGCTGCCTGCACTCCTGCCTGCCAGCACTGCCTTAGCTCCCCAGCAGCGCAGCAGGCATTGTGATGTAAAGTCAGTGTTGTACATTATCTATATAATGCATACTGTATATTACCTCTGCAGCTCTGGGCCCGTTTTCCCCCCGGCTTGGCGGTGCAGCGGGCTGCTAGCAGGCAGGGCCCATAGGGGCTGTGCCGTGCTGTGCCATGCCAGTGTCCTGCTCGCTGGGCCAGGGGCAGCCACTGCTCAGGGGTTCCCCCGGTGCCCGGGGAGCTGCTTCCCCCATGAGGCTGCTCGATTCTTCAGTGGCTTTTTTAAATGCTACCTGGGGAGAAGGGAGTGGGGTTTGGGGACTCAGGGGCTCCCCATGGTGCAAGCGCAGAGGCAGCAGCATGTGGTGTGGGTGGGGGGCTGCCTCAGCCAGCCTCACCGGCATCTGCTGGGGGGGTTGCAGGGTTAGCATGGATGCTACCTGCTCCCCTGCTGCCTCTGCCCTGCCTGCTCAGCTTCAGAGCTGTGGGTCAGCAAGGCTGCTCCCGTTTTTTGCTTCGCCTGACCCCCCCTCCACAGCCAGGGTCCTGGGCCAGCTGTCACCTGGACCATCAGGCCATTTGGCTTTGTAATTTTTAATTATATTTTTTTAAGCAGAAAGAATTGTCTGCATTTAAATGGGGTCATGGACCAAAGTCATCTCCTGTCCTTGGGGATGGACCTTCCCAGGGGTGAGAGCAGCCCCCGCCCCGATTTGGCAAGGCCAGGGGTGTCCCTGGGCTGGCCCGTGGCAAGGTGTGCCATGGGGCTGGCACTCACATGGCCACTGTGCCCCTCCAAGAGGAGCGTGCTCCCCTGGAAGGTGGGATCCAGCTGCCCTGGGCACATCCCGCACCGATCCCAGTGTGGCACGGTGGGCTGAGCATTGCTCTGGCACTGCCGCTTCCCTGCCCGCAGCCAGCCCCGGCAAGGACCCCAGCCAGGGGAATCGCTGCCTGGCTCAGGGCAGGAGGATGGGCAGGGCAGGGATGGGGCTAAGGCGCTACAGGCAGCTGATGGCAGGAATCAGCATGGGGCTGAGCCTTGGCCTAATGAGATGGCAGAGATGCAACCCCCCAGCCTGTGCTACGTGTTCCCCCTACTCCCAAAGGAAAGGGAGCGCTGCCTCGTCACCCCGCTCTGCAGAAAGAGGCTAGTTGCCTTTTCCTTCATGCATGATGCCCCTCGGGTGGCTGCCCACCCTGTGGCGCCCCAAGCCCAGCTGCTCTCCCCCACCGTGAGGTGTGGGGCCAGCACCTCCCACCAGCATCACCCTTCTTCCTCCGCTCCCCCTCTGCCTTCCGCTCTTGGGGATGACAAGGAGAAGATGAAACATTTCCCTAACACAATTATATTCTAATTTTGCGTCTGTGGCCATCATTTCCCTGTCAACAATTATAACTAAACCTCAGAGCCCAGCTATCCTGCTGCTGGTGGCCATGCAAAGCCACAGGACACAGAGCCATGGCGGGCAGGACCCTTGCAGGCATCCCCCGGGCATCCGCGGCCGGGACAGCAGCAGGTGAAAGTCGAGGGGAGATTTTCTTGCTCTGAGCTGTTTTGGTCACTGTGCATCTTTGGCTATGTTGAAAATCGACTTTGAAGTGTTCATCTTCCTGGTGGCATCGTGGCAAGAAGCATGTCCCCAGGCCTGCCTGTGGGGAACCAGGGAGGCTTAAAAGTCCTTCGGCATCATGGGTTTTTTCTTGAAGCTGAGAAGTTCCCCCTTCCAGTTCACAGCACGGCCCTTCAATTTCCTATTTCAGGCTATTTTGGCACAAGACAGGAGGAAGCAGAAGGGATGGGGGGAATACACAGAGGGGTACCACCAGCATGCCGTGCCGACATCTCCTCCCAGGACACTGGAGGGGCTTCAGTGACATTCTCTGCCTGGAGATGCACTGGAGCGCCTATCACCATATTGATAAACATTCTTTGGAACTACTCTTGACGGCAGGGGTAAGAACAGGAGTCAGTCTATTAGTACCTCAGCACTTCTGTTTCCAACCAATTTCAAAAAAAAAAAAAAAATCCACAAGACTTTGCTGCCAGCCTGCCTGCCTGGTGTTTTAATACTGATTGTATTAATACTCATGATGTGGTGTGAGATACAGGCCAACCCCAGCCCCTTGCCCTTGCGTAGCGCATAAAACACAGCAGTGTGGCATGGGCGGCAGCTTGAGTTCTCATTGCTTCCACCCCCTGAATCTTTGGGGTGGGGATGGCAGCCTTCATCATCTTCGCAACTGTTAGCACTAATAGCATACAGCTAAGTCGTCCATGGAACTGAGATCGTATCGTAGTCCTGCGACAACAAGAGCTGTGGCTTAAATAAAATGCGGTTTCACAATGACTCTTGTGGTACTCAGAGCTGGTGATGGCAGGGGAAAAAAAACATTGCAGGTTCCAGAGCAGGCACTGGTCAAAGGAGGACACGGCATGGAGACCTTCCCCCCCTCCCCCGCCCCGGCCCTGGTGGGTTATCGCCCAAGGCTCGGCTCCTGACTGAGCCCTGCTGGAAGGGGAAGAGCCCACTCGGGCAAGAGCCCACTCGTGCCATGCTCCCTCTTTGGAGGAACAGCAGCTGTTGTTGCAAAAGCATTTGCTACCTTTGAGAAGGGCTTTGCAGCCCTGGAAGCCAGTGGTGAACCCAGCACTTGCTGGTGGGGCCAGAGCAGCCCAGCCACTCTCCAGGCATCCAGTGCTGGACCCCCAGCAAAGAGCCTCCAGCTCCACCCGCGCTGGGTTGGCCATCATCCCGGCAAATCCCATGGAAACGAGTCCCTTGGTTGCTGTATATAATGCAGCCGATGTCCCTCAGCTTTACTTTCAGGACTGCTCACTGTCCCCTTCCCAAGGTCCCTTCCTGGTCCCCAGCTCCATCCCTGCATCCCTGCAGCAGGGCAGGGCACTGGCTGCCCTGGAAAGTGCTGGTGAGTTAATAGTTCTGCAAGAATCAAACAAATCCCACTGGGGAGCCAAACCCAGGTTCATCCGTCACCTCCCCCCAGTACAATGCCGTGTTGGCAGCGCATGTCAGGAGAAACAACAAGCAGGAAAATATCAATAAGCAACAGTGCTGGTGGCGGTGGCGTGGTGGTGCCTTCGCCAGCCTGCGCAGTGCTGGGTTTTCTGCTTCCCACTCCGGGGATTTCCCCACATTACAATTTTTGCAGAGAAACAACATCCCCTTATAGCCCTTGACTGAGGTCCAGGGGCTTTGGCCAGCTCTGAGCTCCAGCCGTGACGCGCTCCCTGCCCCGGGTCTCACTCCCCACGTGCGCAGTGCAGCCGTGGCAGGGCTGGGTGCAGGCTTTGCAGCTCCTGGCGCAGCCACCGCCTCCTTGCCACTGAGGCCCGGGCAGGTTGTGACATGCAATAAGGCAGGAGTCAGCAGACGCACCGTTCTCCACAAGAAGATGAAAATTACTCTGGTCGGGTCTTTCTGTTTTTCTGTGGCCTTGGTTCCCCCTCAGTGCAGTGACAGCAGGACCAAACCACTCGTGTGAAACCCTTGGATGTCTCTGTAGGTGCAGTTGGGGATATGGCAGTGGTGTGTCAGCCCACGCCAGCATCCCCGGGCAGGGGAGAACCGAACAAGCCCCGTGTTGGAAATCTCATGGCAGAAACCTGCCCTGCATCCCAGCCACATTCCCAGAGCCCAAACCAGCCGAGCCATGTAACTTGTCACCGAGGAGGCACAGGACCCGTTGCTGCCTGCAGGGAAGGGGCTGCTGGCGCAGCAGAAAAGGCTGGAACCTGAAACAGGCTGGATGGACACTTGCCCAAAGGTGGCTTTGGGGCAGGTTGTTCTGCCTCTGGGCTTGCATCCTGGCCTGTCACTGTCCCCATGTCACCTTCTGGTGGCTTGGGAGGGTCTGGGAAAGGCTCGCTGCGGTCCTTGGCCAGGAGAGCCTGGGAGTGCTGGGCTGGTCCTGTCCAAGTATTGCGGCAATATCTGGGGGAGGCTCCAGCGCCAGCAGGGGCTGCGGGACACTGGCCACCGCCGCTTCCCTCAGAGCCTCCCACCCCCTCTTACAAAACTGAAAATTAATGAAAGTTCAGGTCAGTGCTGGGCAACAAAACAGGCTTTAAAAAAACAGACACTGGAGCAAAATCCCCATTTCCCTGGAATTTCCCTCGAGCAGGGCTGCTTTCCCAGGACGTGATGTGATTCCTTGGGCACGGCGCTGCTTGCTGGGACCTGCCCCCCATTTGGGACCCAGACTCTTGCCCCTTTAACGACTGGGGACATGGTGTGACAGCCACCCACACCGCGAGGGACCTTATGAGACGGATGGGCCAGGACCACCCAGCGAGGCCACTGGCTGCATGAAGTCCCTGTGCAAAGCCCCCCTGCCCCTAAAAATCCAGGCAGACTGAAGAGGTCCCCTCTGCAAGAGGGACAGTGAGGGGCAGGACTGGGCAAGCAACTCCCGCCCAGAGCCGAGGGTTGGGGGTGCCATCCTGCCCCCCAGCCCCCACTTCATTCCAGTTTCAGGGAGGTAAAACAAACTGGGAGGTGCAGAGCATTGCTGGTTGCTGGCACCATGGAGGATGCTCCCACAGGTGCCCATCCCTGGAGCCACGGAGACGTGGACCAGCGTGTGGCCACCTTGCTGGGAGTCCCGGGGCCAGGGGGCCGGTGGGAGCTTGGGGTTTCGTGCTGGATCCCAGTGACTTTAAGGAGCAAGTTTGAGTTCATATTTGCATTTAGTCACAGTGTGAGTCAGACATTCCAGCCCCGGCTGCCGAAATGCCTCAGCTCTGACTTCTGATTTCCCACTGCAACCTCGGGGGGGTTTTTTGATTGGTTTTTTTTTCCCCTGCTCTTTCCCTTTCTCCTCTTTTTCTTCCCTTTCTAGCCTATCCTTTTTGGCCAGCCCCCTTTCGAAGGCAGGTCAAGCTCCCGTGGGAGCAGAGCCAGCACTGGGCACAGGGCAGCGATGATGCTGCCGGGGGAGAAAGGACAGGGCAGCAGGGTGGTCATGGGCATCCCAGAAAATTTATTTTTCCCTGTAGCATTGGGGAGCCAAGGAGGGGGTTAAACCCTGCCAGACAGTCCAGCTGTGGAGGGGGTTGAGCCAGGGAGCCCCCCCACATCCCTCCAGCAACTGTGGGTGGGATGTGGGGGTGGCAGGAGCCCTGCTGAAGCTACCGGTAGCTTTTGGCTACCCCGGCCATCACAGAAAGAGCCCAGGACAGGGCAAAACTTGGGGGGGGGGGGAGTGGAGAGGGGAAGGAAACGGGGACCCTCCCTGGAAAAGCCCACCAGACCCCCTACGCCATTGCAGGATACATGCCAGGCTTGCACAGATTTATTTGTCCTCAGCAAAGCGCCAGTTCTTGATTCGTAACGTTTTTAATTCAAAAAGCTCTGTTGGCACGGAATAGGGAATAGGGATCCAACCAGCCTCCCCCCTGCCCCCCACCCGCCAGCTGCCCCTTGCTGCCCCCCTGCAGGCACTGGGCACCTGGATCCGGGTCCTGCAGGAGCGTTGGGGATGCCCAGCCCAGCCCTAGGGGTGCTGGACCCCCTGAGCCAAGGGCTGGGGGAAGGAGATATGCTGAGTATTTGGACAGAAAGGCAGTTTTGTTTTTGGTTTCCTGAATGATGCATTCCACATGGCGTTGCATCACGCACAGCTGTTACATCACTTTAGCCAGGAAATTTAAAACAAGTGGCCTGGGCTGGAAACGGTGGTTTAATTATTATTTATGGACAACAACAACAACAGGGAGAGAGAAAAACTTCCTCAAACCTCTTTTTTTTTTTTTTCCTTTTTTCAAACCCGCCCATCTCTCACATTACAGCAACTTGGTCCCCAGCTCCCTCCCAGCCCGTGTGGTAGTGCAGCAGCCAGGACTCCACGGGGATGGGCTCTTGGCAAGGACAGGCTTTGGGCTTGGCTCACGCTCGCTTGGCCAGTGGCTATGGACCCTTTGGCCATGCTGTGCCCCTCTCCTCCAAGGGTGCTGCCTCCTTCCTGGCCACCCATGCAGCAGAGCAGGGCACCCTTCACCCCTGGCCACTGCAGGGGTGCCACTCGGCCCAGGGTATGGTTGCTTCTTCTGCCAAAGGGTGAGCAAGTGCCACCGGCAGCTGCCCGAGAGCATCACTGGCATCACTGAGAGCATCCCTTCGGGTGCCATTTGGTACCAGCGACGGCCCCCACAGCCCCCCATGACATGCACCGCTGTTACAAGCCCATCAGCTGAGTCATGACAGTCGGTATCTCCTGTGGGACACTCTAGAGTCGCATGGCAGATCCCAGTTCACCCCTGGGGCTACCCATCAGTATGGGCTGCCTGCATGTCTCGGGGGACTGGCCCTTGGCACAGCGGTGGGGGACACCAGTGGCGGTGATGGGTCCTCTTCTCTGACCTATTTTGCTCCTTTTCTTCCAGTGTGGACAGAAGTGATGCCGAGAGCATGACCGTCCTCCCTGCCTTCACATGGGGGCATTAGGGACCTTCTTGGCCCTCTCTTCTTTCATCCTCTCTTTTGGACACTGCATAGAGCAGAGACATCAGTGGCTAGGGGAGGCACTGGGGGGAACAGGGCACAGCCCAGCCCTCACTTGGGACTTGCTGGGAAGCCAGGTTGTGGTGGGACTGGCCAGATCCAGCCCTGCAGAGCAGCACAGACACAGCATCCACGTCTGCTCCCCTCCCAGCCTGGGGCAGAGCTGGGATAGAAACTTCTCAACTGCACATTGAAAAGCTTCAGGGCAGCTCATTGGAAAACTCAGTGGGGAATTCTGCTGTGCGCAAAATGCAAATGTTGGAAATGCAAACATGCTCCATCAAAACACTGCCACGACAACGACAAACGCTCCGGCTGCCTCCCACCACCCCTTGCCCCTTCTCTCCCTGATTATACCCAGAATCACGTTTTCCAGCCTGTCATCTGGAGACTACTGGGTGCTGATGGGACCCCTGGGAAATGCGAGGTTGCGCCGCTGCACAGCACACCCCAGCCCCATGGGGTCTCCCAGGGGCTCAGGGGAAAGTGCTCCCCAAACTGTGATGCTTAGATAACTCGGTTGTAAAGAAATCCCACCCTGAGTGCCCCAGGTCAAGGGTGCCTTTTGCCCCCCCGGCAGCAGGATAGAGCCCCCCAGCACAGCAGAGCCTAGGGATGCTGCCTGGGGGGAGCTTGGAAAAGCTGCCTTAAAACCAACCAAAACCCAGCTGGGGTTATGAGAGAGCCCTTGGCACGGTGTGCTGGAGGAGGCAACGCGGCGGCCCCCCAACCCCAGGTGGAGTTCCCCCCCCGCCGTGCCACTGCAGCCCGCGGCCCAGGATAGCATCCGCCTACGAACAGGAAACCCTCTGTATGTGTTTGCCGGGGCGGGGGGCCCAGGGAATCTCCTCTGAATGGAAAGAAAAGGCACCCCCGCACCCAGAGACCATTTCTGCGCCTTCTGCAAGGTGTGGGGGATCTCCGAGGGTGCCCTGACCCCGGTGCCCTGCGGGGGCCGGTGGGGACCGTCTTCCCCTGCCAGGATGCAGGGGCGAAGGCTGCTGCGGCTGCGACAGCCCGTGGGTGGGAGAAAGTTAATGGCAGGGGAAGATCCTGCTGGGAAAAGGTTGAAGGGAGCCTGGTCCCCGGCTGAGCAGGCAGCCCCAGTCTGGGCAGAGGCTCCAGGGAAGGGGGATGGGAACAGGGAGAGGGAGAGGAGGGAAGGAGCGAGAGGGAAAAGAAGAGAAAGATGGAGGAAACAGCTGTCGCAGGGGTTGGGTGCGGAGCAGGGGATGGGGACGGGAGCTTTGCCCATGGGTGCTGTCCAGGATGCCGAATAGGGTGTCCAGCACCTCTTCACAGGTGAAAACAGCAGGATCTGAGGGCAGTTGTCAAACCTGGAGGTAAATATTCCCCATGGACAGGGAAAGTGGCAGCACCCATCTAAAGGACTGCCAATATAGCCCCTGCCAGTGGGAAAAGCCCCCTCCACCCCCCCAAAAGCCCCGGTGAGGAAGGGCCAGGAGGAGATGGCAGGTTTTTGCCTTGGCTGAGCTGGGGGTTTGAAGGCTGCTGGGATGTAAATGTGTCATCAGCAGGGTGCCTTCCCGGCCTCTTCAAGCTAAACAGCTAAATAAAAACGTCGTCATTGCCGTGTGTGAGCCTCAGAAAGTTTCAATTTGCAAACGTGACCCAAAGCGGAGCTGCTCCGCACACCGGGACACCGGGGACCTCGGTGGCCTCTGTGCCTTTTCCGTGGGGGAAGGAGAAGACATTGGCAGTGCCTCTTTGGGACCGGCCAGGGGATTTCCCTTCCATACCCAGATTTCTTCCCTTCCTGGGTGTTGTGATACAATGTCAAGTTTCAGCATCATTTGAGGAGTAATAGAAACCAACCCGGTGAGGTGAGACCCTGCTCCAGGCTCCTTCCCCACCACGGGGCATGGCCAGGGGAGGGGGTGCCAGATCCTGGGGACAGCTCTCACCGCAGCAGGGGTGGGCTCAAGCCTCTGCTCCAGCAAAATAAGGGTTTGCCGTGGGTCCCATCTCAGCCCCATTTTCCATCCTCCCTCCTCTTAGCCCAGGTTTGGGCACCACCTGCCCACCAGCTGCCTGCCCGCTGCTGGATCCAGCCCTATGGGCATGGGGGACATCCAGTCTGGCCCCATCCTCTTCTGTACTGCTCCAGTCTTTGACCTCTCTGTCTGCACCGTGTCCTCGTCCCACTGCAGGTGGCTCTGGGATGGGTGGAAGATGCTGAAAACTCCCCCAAAATCTGGGCTTGGGCACAGGAGACCAACCTGACCGTGAGCAGGCACGCGAAAGCCGACCTGCTGCCCTGGAGAAAGTGGCCCTGAGTGACCTAAATGTATAGCTCAGCACCTCAGCAAGGGGCTGAGATCAGGATGTGCTTCTCAGGGCACAACACAGGAGCCCAGGTCACTGCCGGGGGCTGGAGCCAAAGGACACCCCCCGAAATGCACCCGTCTCTCCGGGAAGGGCCAGGCACAGGGACAGCATCGCTCTGACCTGACGGCGTTGGCCATCCTTCGCCCCACGGCTGCAGGTGTGTGTCTGCTGCGTCCCCCCACCCGGCCCGGCCCGTGGAACCGCTTCTCTTTCGCTTCCCCGCGCGTGGGTGGGGGAGCCAACCGCGCTGGCACGGTGGTATAATTAGATACCGGCAACCCCGGGAGCTTCACGTCACTTCGGCAGAGAGGAAGGAGAAACAGAAACTCCCGGGGAGGCTGAGCTGCTGGCAGGCGGCTGGGAGGGGGCTGCGTTTCAGTGGTCTGGGGGTGCCCGAGGGAAGCAGAGCATCCTTCCCCATGCTGTGCCCTGTATGGTGGGGGCAGAGGTTGCTGCCGGGAGGGCATCACCGGGCGATGTCTCCGTGGGGGAGCAGCCGAACACCCCGCAGCCCAGCTGTGGGAGCCTGTTCTGAAGCTGTTGGGTCCCTCCCTGCCATTTTGCAGGGTGCTCCCCCCCATCCCCCATGTGCAGCTTTGCAGGGTCTTTGGGGAACAGGGAGGTGCAGAAGGGAGATGGGACAAAATCCAAAGGGGAGTTAAGGGACACCAGAGGAGGAAGAGGAGGAGGAAGAGATACTCTGTCCTTGGCATGTGAAAGGACATGGCAGCAAAACCCATCTCCCCTGGCCGTGGCCAGCAGGCAGCAGAGGGGTTTGCCAGTGTGAGGGGGGCGAAAGGGGATGTGGGGACCCCAGGGCTGGGTTTCGGGCTGTGCCCGAGTGGCAGGGGATGTTTAGGATGGAGCAGGGTGCTGTGATGCTGCCCATGGGCCGATGGGTTCCCAGCAGCCCTGCCCAAAGCTGGGGGCACCTGATGACCCCCATTGCACTGTGGCCCCTACCCTGTGTCCCCGCAGGGCCCTGCCAGCCCCCACCCCAGCAGCGGGGAGCCCTGGTGCAGCCCCAAGACATGGGGAGGTGGGCTGGGGGGGGAGGGTGCAGGAAGCCAGATTAACGGCAGCCAGTCATGAAATCTAGGGCAGACCCATCTGTCAGGCGTCTCCCATTTGAATCCAGCTGCGATGCTTCCCCCGGCATTGCCCCCACCTCCTGCATCCCCTCCCCACCCCACAATGTGAACCTGCATCCGGGGGGGCTGCGGGGAGCATCCTCGGGTGGGGAGAGGAGGCCTCAGTGTAGCGAAGGGACTTTTTACCCTTAATAAACTCTGGATGTGCCTTTTGCTGCAACAGGCAGCCCCTGGCCCGGGCTCCCAGATCTCCTCCAACCCAGTTTTCAGATCCCCAGGGGCTTCCTCCTCTTTTGAGGCCTCCAGAAAGCTCCGAGTCAGGAGAGTGGGGGGTTCGTGATAGCTTTGTTTCAAATCAGGAGCTTAAGGGAGGAAAAGAGCACGTTAGGAAAGGGGAGAGGAAAGGGCAGAAGGTGACCCTAGCTGTGCCGAAGGCTCTGAAGTGCCCACACATGCAGCCGAGCCCTGGCTCTGCGGTCCCGGACAGCCCCCGCTTTTGAAGATGCTTTCAAAACTTTCAGTGACTAGCAGCGTCAAAGCCCCCCCAGGAGCTGCCAGGGAGGGGGCACAGGGAGCCAGCTCTGCCACCCCCAAGGGTGCCAGGGGTGCTGCCAGCCCCTGGAGATGTCGGGGGTGCTGCCACCCCAGGGGATGCCAGGGATGCTGCCAGCCCCAGGGATGCTGCCACCCCAGGGGATGCCAGGGATGCTGCCAGCCCCAGGGGTTGCCAGGGGTGCTGCCAGCTGGGGCACAGAGTAGCCGGTGCATCGAGGCGGCTGGGAGCTGGCAGGATCGTGCCCTGACAGCTGAGCCCCACACCAGCCCCAGCTCCACACCAGGAGGGGAAGCCCCCGACACCCAACTCGAGCTGTGAAGCAGAAGCCTGGCTGCCCAAGAAGCTGCTCATCTCCCACAGAGCGACCTGCTCAGATTTTGAGCAAAATCAGGTAACAAGGTGCTGGGAAACCCTTGGCACTGCCATCAGCTGCCCTCAATGCTTGGTATGGTGGGAAAAGGGGCCTTTTTACCAAACTGGCCGGGAGAGCCATGTGGAAGGACACAAATCTGCCTGAAATGAAAATATACATCTGGATGTGTGTGTATGTGAGCTGGGGCTGCAGGGGCACGTTCACCTGCCTGGGTTTGCAGTGACCTCAGTTTAACTTGGCAGCCGGCAGACGCCTTATCTTATCTCTGCATCGAGCTGTGCTCACAGCTAAACAAGTGCCAAGTGCCTTGGCTTCCCCTGCTCCTGCCTGCTGGGGCACCCACACAGCACCCCTGGGCTCGTCATTGGGGTGGGGGGCATAGCTGCCCCGCACAGGGTGCTTGGAGCTGGCACTACAGCTTTCCTCCGGGGTTAATTCAGGGGAACGGGGAGTGCTCCCTTCCCCGCATCCCACCTCCATCCCCCAGTTTGAGATGACAGGTATCATCCTTCTATTTATTTTCATGAGCGGTAAAGCTACAACCGGCTGCGCTCTGGGTCCAGGGGTGCCCAGGGCATGTGGGTGCTGAGGTGTGCGCAGCCGGGGTGCTGGGTGATGGGCTGCAGGGCAGATCTCGCTGCTTGCCTCCAATCCTGCCCCTGCACACGTGCTCCCAAAATAAATCTCTGATGCAAAAGGCTTCACCTGCTCCAACCTGCTGCTGGGCAGGAGGATGTCACCCCGATTTATAGCTCATGCTTCTCCTTCCCTGGTAGCTCGTAGCCCTGAACATTGGCAGGTTTTTTCCCCAGAACAGGGGAAGGAGACAGGGATGGGGAGCTTGGGAAAGGCACCTGTGAGCTCCTTGCCCCACGGTGTGCCCCCCACAAGCCGTGCAAGGAGGGTGGGGGGCTCATTGGCACTTGACTCGTCTTCGGTGTAGTCATCATCTTTTGGGTGCAGCTGGAGCTGGACAGGGGTACGTGCCCCCCCGGCCCTGCCTCCACTGCCTCTGCGGTTTCTCTACCTGCTCCAGGGGCCCCCCGGGCTGGGGTGATAACGAGATGCAGAAAGCAGGATGTCACCTCAAACCTCAAGAGGAGCTGCTGCTGAGGGGGAGGGTGGGGGGACAGGGGGGATTTGCAAGTCCCTGTGTGTAAACACGGGTGCTCCTCTCCCATCCGCCCTCTTCTGCAGCCTCCCAGCCCTGTGGGGGCCGTGTGGCTCTCACATCCCCCTCCCGGGACAGGGATGGGGACATGAGCCTTTGCTGGGACCATACTGGGACCTTGCCATGGGGGTGACTGAAGAAAATGCCCCGATGCCCTCGGGGGTCCCTCTCAGGGCGGTGGCATGTGGGTGTACCCTTCTCATAGCACCCCAACAGCTCAGCCCCTGCCATCTGCTGTGAGATGGATTTGGTGGCTTTGGGACAATGGTCAGGGACCCTGTGACCCCCTATGTTCATGGTGGAGGAGGGGGTGTCTGTCCTCAGGGCTAGGGGGGGTAAATCTGGGACTCTACCCTCAGCCTGCTCCATTTCTGGGCTCCTCAAGGGCTGGTTCCATTTCAGTTTGTCAGCTACCACCACTGCAAACCCCTTTTGCTCATCCATCATCCGTGCAACCCTCTGACCCCCCCCTGCAGCCCACCTGGGGCACAAGCCCCCCAAAAAGTTGGGAAACCCAGCACCCCCGACCGCATCGGGCTCTGTGACCCTGGGTGTGGGGCTGGGACACAGCCGGGGGGGGGGGCTGTGCATGGTTCCCCTGAGCCCCCCAGCACCCTGCCCACGCCTGATGGCCCTGGTGGAGCTCAGGAGGGTGGCAGGGAGGGGGACGGTGCCCATCATGGCTCCACAGCTCTGATGCCGCTTGGTGGAGGTGTCACACAGGGAGGGCACCCACCTGTGCACCCACCCACAGAGCACCCAATGTGCCCACCTGTGCACCCAACCACAGAGCACCCACAGCACCTGCATGTGCAGGCACCCAGGAGGGGTCCCCCCTCCCTAGGGATGGGGTGTCAGAGCCAGGAGCCCCGCCTGGGACAAGGAGCGATTTCTCGGTGAGAGGGTGAGCGTGAGGAGGAGGAAAGGGAGGCAGCCCCCTGCCTGCGCCCCCTCCCCAGCCCCCCTGCGCCCCCGCTCCGGGCTCCACTGGGGAGGTGAAGGTTTCCGGCTTCACAGGTGCACGGTGGGGCTGAGCATGGTGGGGGGGGGGGCAGGGCCACGGCGGGGGGGGGGGGACGACCGGGGGAGACCCCTGGGTTAGGTCTGTCAGCTCGGCTGTGAGGCACCTGCATGCCACCCTGGGCAGGGTCACCCAGCCCTTGGCCACGCCGAGGATGAGGATGGTCCTGTTGGGAATGGTAGGTCCATCCAAACGCCGGGTGCCCCGGGCAGGAGGACCCTTCCCTGTGGGCAAGCCAAGGGGATGCCCTGGGGTGGGACGAGCTCAGCTCTGGCTCCCTGAGCCCTCGGATGGCAAGCACAACTTCAGCCTTTGGCCACCAGCTGTCTGGCCACGCTTGCCTCGGTGGCACGGGGCAGGGGGGGCCATGGCAGGGGGCTCCTGAGCCTGAGAGCGAGAACTTTTGTGGCTTTGAAAGAAAGAAAAAAGCCCTTCATCTCCGGGGAGCAGCTGCTCCTGTTTGCCTGTCTCCTTTCCTGCTTTTTTCTTTTTTCTTTTTTTTCTTTTTTTTTTTTTTTAGCTTTTTTTTTGTGTTTGAGAATCTTCTTCTCTCGCCTCGACCACAGCAACGCTAAGATGGAGCCGGTTCCCTTCTATCTAACCCATAACCAGCTCCCCCCACCTCCCCCAGCCCACCACCTCCACCTCAGGGATGACAATGACAGCTGCAGGGGTTGCGGGTGTCCCTTCCCCCCTCTTGCGCACCCCTTCCCGTCCCCCCTCCTAGTCCCCAGCCCCCCCCCCCCCCCCCCCCCCCGCCCCAGCGACGAGCCCCCCGAGCCTGGCGGCCCCGCAGCCTTTCGCCTTGACATTTGAAAAATGCCAGGCTGAGCCGGGAGACGGCAGCTGCAGGGTGGCACCCAGCCAACTATTTCGGTTTGGGTGGGTTTCGGTTTATTTTCCGTGGCGGACACCGCTGGCGGGAATGGAAAGGGGAAGGCTGTGCCCTGGCTCGCACCCGGGGTGCTGGCGGGGGCTGCTGGGGGGATGTGACACCCATGGGCAGCTCGCGGGAGGGATTTGACCCAGCAGATGGGGACCAACCCGGAGGCCTTTTGGCTGGTCCATCTCTTGCATGGCACAGCGGTCCGGCTGCCCCCACCACCCCGAACGCTGGGGGTACCCATATGTCATCCTGACAGCTTGAGGTCCCCACCATCCTGGTGTCCGAGGGTCTCTGTGCACCCCACCACCAGCCTCACGTGGGCTCGAGCCCCCAGCGTGCTCACAGGGAAGGCACAGACAGAGAAACTCTCCCGGGAGTCCAGCCAGGAGCGGGGCAGGGGGTCCTGGTGGGTTTGGATGCTGGGTCCCCATGGAGACACAGCCCTGGTGCTGCTGGGGGACCCACGGAGGACCGTGGGGGGAAGAGTCACCCCTGGCTTGGGTGTCCCCAGTCCCTCTTTGGCCCTTGGGGAGATGGAGAGCCGGCACAGCCCCAGCACAGGGCTCAGCGCCGGTGGGCACCACAGGGGATGTCACTGGTGCACTGCTGGGTGGTTGCAGGGTTTGCTGGGGGATGTGGTGCAGAGGGAGGGGGCAGGGAGAGGCTCCCCCCACCCTTATTGCAGGTATCCAGGTCCCCTGGCTGCTGCCTTGCCTTGGCGATGGGCAAGGGGCGGCACAAGGGACAGGGACGTTGTGCCCTGCGTGCCCTGTGCCCTCCTCCACCCGGGGCAGGGGTCTGCAGCAGGCAGCAAGGACAACGCTTTGATACTCATATTTTATATTCATGTAAGCAACATAAATCCGCCTGGCTGCTCTTTCCCTGACAATAGAATTCATTATGATGGAAATATCCTCCGGAGGACTGCAGCTTAATTACCTCCTGATTTGCATTTTTGCATATTAATGACTGCAGAGCTGCTAATTTTGCTGCATTATTTTAAAGGCAAAGCAACCCCTCTCCTCCGTTGTCTCGCCTGCCATTTTCTCTTCCCCTCGCTCTCTCCCCATTAGGGTCAGAGGGGACAGAGCCCTTTGGTTGTGACCCCAGCACGACAGCCCTGGTCCCACTCTTGGCAACATCAGGCCTTCCTCATTAGCACGGTGCCCTCATCAGTGGCCACCCGGCAAGGTGGGACATCCTCTGGGTGGGATGCCCAGGCCAGGTGCCCTTGCAGGGTGTCCCCAGGGCTGTGCCTGGCTCCTTGGCAAGCGTTGGGGGCAGCGTGGCCTCTTGCATCCTCCGCGCTCCCGACTATTGTTCTGGTGGTGGCTTTTTGGGCAGCGGTGTCACCGCGTGTTACTTCCACTCCGTGGCTCCAACCGCAACAGGCTGGGGGACAAGAAGCAGGGACGAGCAGGGGTGCTGGCCTCCCCCTGGTCCCCCCCTCGCCAGCCCCACACATCCCTGCTGCTGCTGGCACCCCGGGATGGCGCAGGGCACCGGGCTGGGCGTGGAGGTGCCACCTCCCCGAATAACTGATGGGAAGAGGAAGGATCCAGGGGCCGGCGAGGATGGCTGAGCCCCCCCTTGCCTCCCCCCAGGCCCCGTGGTGCAGGGCAGCCCTGGGGTGCCGGGCACCCCACTGCTGCCCAGGTTGGACGTGGATTGACCCTGTTCCAGCTTCCCTGGTGGCAGCGGACGCCAGCCTGTGTGTCCCTGTCACAGGGTGGTGGTTACACTTCATGTCCTGGCTGCCAGGAGCCAGCTGAACCCCAGGCAGGACCCACCGGGCAGGACCCACTGCCCAGTCCCAAATGTGCCCCAGCCCCCACCCCTTGGGCCTGGGCCTCTCTCCACTCCCGTCCATATCTCACCCCACGTCAGCGGAGCAGAAGCAGAACCCAGGACTTCCCGGCCCCGGTCACACATCCCTGGTGTGCTGAGCCAGGTGCCACCAACCCGGGGCTGCCCAGGGTGACTCAGCCTGCCAGGTGCCACCAAGGGCTGGTGCAGGGAGAGCCTGGGGGTGTCACACACCTACAGGATGCTGAGCATCAGCCCAGCATGGGGCAGTGGGCTGGGGCTGGAGACAGGGCTGGGGACTGGGTCGGGGACAGCGACAGGACTGGGGACAGGGACAGAGCTGGGGGCTGGGGACAGGGACAGGGCTGGGGGCTGGGGACTGGGTCGGGGACAGAGCTGGGGACAGGAACAGGGGCTGGGGACAGGGACAGCGACCTGGCTGGGGACTGGGACAGGGACAGGGCTGGGGACAGGGACAGGGACAGGGCTGGGGACTGAGACAGGGCTGGGGACTGGGACAGGGCTGGGGCTGGGCACAGGGCCAGGGACCAGGCTGGGGTCGGTGCCGGTGCCGGGCGGGGGTCGGGGCTGAGCCCGCCCCGTTCTGGCCGCGGCGCGGCCCTGGAGGGCTCGTGGCGCCACCTGGCGTCCAGAGAGAGCACTGCAGGAGGCGCGGGCCGGGGGCAGCGGGGCCTGGGGGGAGGGGAGGGGCCCGGGGAGGGGGCACGGGGACCCCCAGCAGCGGCCCGTGGGGCAGGACCCCCGTGGGTGCCCCCGCGCCCCCTGGCGCGGCCGTAGCGGGTTGCGAGGCCGCCGGGGCGCTGCCCCCCGAGGGCGCGTCGGGCGGTTTAAGCCCCGGCCCCGCCCGCAGCTCCCGCCTCCCTCCGGCCCCTTCCCCCGGGGGCGTGTCCGCGACGTGTCCCCCCGTGGGGGGACGGCGGCCCCAGGGGTGGCCCGGTCCGCCGGGCTCCTGGGCCGGAGCCGCCGGGGGCTGGGCTGCCGGGGCCGGGCCCCCAGCGCGGGGGGCTGCGCCGCGACGCGCGCGCCCCTGTGTCCCCCCCACGGGACCCCGGGACGGGGCGGGGGCGGCTGCCGGGGGCGCCCGGGGCGCGGGGCCGGGGCCGGGGCCGGGGCCGGGGCCGGGGCGGAGCTGCCCGCTAGAGGGCAGCGGGAGCCCAGGAATGGGGGGCCCGGGCGGGACTGTGTCCCGCACCCCCAATTCTGCACCCCCAACCCGGCACCCCTCTATCCTGCCCTGCACCCCCCACCTCCCCACCCCTCCTCCACCCCTTCCCCCCTCCACACCCCGGGGCTCCCATCCGGGGCCAGCACTCCCGGGTTCCTGCTGCACCACCCAGGCAGCCCTCCGTGCCTCAGTTTCCCCAAGGAACACACTACAGCGACCCTCAGCGGGGGCTCCTGGCACCCCCTGCACCCCCTGTCCCACTCCCCTCGGTGCCACTCGGGCCGGGAATTTAACCCCAAGCCAGCAGCATCCCACTAATGCAGCAGCTTTGACATGCTGACCTGCCCCGGCACCCCCCCCTGCATCCCAGAGCACCCCAGCCATCCGTGGGGACCGCTGGTGTCACCGTGGCAACCAGTGATGGTCAGCAGCCGGTGACCTGGGTGCCCTGGAGGGAGCCCTGGCCCTGGCCGAGGTCACTGGGGTCAATCAATCTCATTGCTATGCACAGCGCCCTTCCTTACCCCGCCGCAGCGAGTGCCAGGGCTGGCAAAGCACAGGAAAAGGAGAGAAAAGGGACAAAACGGGGCAAAAGAATTATAGATGAGTGACTCACGGTGCCCTCAGCCCCCCTGTCCCCTCCCAGCCCTCGCCCCATTAGCCTGAGGTGGGTCCTGCAGGGACCCCAGGGCAAAGCGGCTGTGGGGGTCTTGCAGCCGGGCAGGGACATGCCTGGGGTGGGTGTCCCCAGGCAGGGTGGGGGTCTAGGTGTCCAGGGTCAGGCTGAGGTGGCAGGGAGGCCATGCTGCCCTGTACACTGGCGTCTGGGGGCTGCCAGTTCCTGAAACCCCCTGCCCGTGGGGGTGAGCCCACTCCCACCGGCGTTACCGCATCCTGCCGGAAAGCGTCAGCAGGCGGCTGCGGGAAGGGGCAGCAGAGATGGGGGGGCTTTGCTGCACCCCACCAGCCTCCTCCTGCCCAGTCCTGGAGGGGGAGGGGGGCAGGCAGCCATGTGCCCCCCAGTAATGGGGAAACCACCCTGGGGAGGGCATAGGGGTCCCTGCTTGCCGAATGAGCCTTCCTCGCCCTCCTGCCATGCCAGCTCTGGGCTGGGGGCTGCGGCTGTGGGGCCTCCTGGCCTGGCTGAGGCCCAGCAGACTTATCTCCCCGGTGGGATCCCTGCCCACACCTCCTGCCTGCGGTGGGATCCTTGCCCACACCTCCTGCCTGCGCTGCCCCGGCGCTCGGCTGGGTGCCATCAGCGGCTGCTGGCTGGCCCTGGCTCCAGGCAGTGCAGGGGTGGGTCTGGGCAGCAGAGCCCCCTCCCAGGCAGGGGATGGGATGGGGCACCAAAATCTTCCCCCAGATGGGGTCCTGCTCCTCGGGAGCACCCTGGCAGGGCATGTGGGAGCATCCCTGAAGGCTGTCCGGGTGCCAACCGGGTGGGAACCCCAACTCCTTGTGCAGCCTCCCATCTTGAGATGCCCTCGGGGTGCAGCCCCCCCGGACAAACCTCAGCTGAAAAAGCCACCAAGTCCCAGCAGAAGATGCTCAGGATGACTGGGCCCTGCATTGCCACCTCCTAACCCCCAAACTGAACCCCCAAGGGAAGCCCAGGGCTTGGGGGTGGAGGGGGCGGGCTTTGGGGAGGGGGCAGCCGGCCATCCCTGGAGCTCTGCCACTGCCCAGCATGCCCCCCACCCCCACCCCCCGGCTCCCCCGCTGCTCTGGTCTGGGGCTGGAGCCTGCGAAGGACAGACACGGCGTCTCCAGCGCACAACCACACTCACCTCGGGGAGGGGGGCTGCTGGGAAAAGGCTCCCCCCGCCTCTGCCGGGTTGCCCGCAGGCAGGGGCATTGCCGGGATTTACTGGTACTGGGTTGACAGCACCGTCTCCAGGCCTTCCCAGTTCCTCCGGGGCCTCTCCAGGGAGGCAGCGGGTCTGAGCCCCTTGGGGGTCCCATGCCCCAACACCCCAGCCACTCGATGCTCCTGAGAACCCCTCCATCCTCAACCGAGGTGTGATGCACCAGCAGGGTGGGAGCTGGGTGCCAGCAGTTGCTTTTTTCCCTCCTAACATTGCCCCAAGTTCCCAGTTTGGCTCCAGCCCTAACAGGGACCCTGGGGACCCCTCCTGGGACCGGCAGCACTGGATGCTCCTGCACCTGCTCCCCCTCACCCCCAGCACCCCGCGCAGAGCCGCACGTGAACGGCAGCAAAGGCAGATTGTAGCTGACGGCTGGAAGATGGATTTATTGCAATGATGCAAAAATTAGTTTATAGAATATATATAAATAAAGATTTCCTTCCTTGATGGGCGAACTCAGCACAGCAGCAGCTCTTCTGGCAGGATTTATTAATCACCCTGCCGTGCTGCTTGTGCAGTGGCAACTATTTCCCTGGGCAAATAGGGCCGGCGGTGCCCCAAGAGGGGACAAAAAATCCTCGGTTTTAGCTCTCTCCTTAGCCCAGATCCACTCACCGCTGCTGTGAACAGGCTCGGTCCCAAGCCTGGGCAGCCTGGCAGAGCAGGGCCTCCCCTCACCCCAAACCCAGATGGAAAGGAGGCATCCTGCTAGTTAAACACGGGGAAACTGAGGCACGGATGCAGCGTGGCTTGTCTAAAGCCACAGAGAACCGAAGGGAGGATACGAGAGCCTGTGCTGTCTGGGATGTGCTGCCTCTTAGATCTGGGGGGGAGGCAGAGCTGTCCTGGTGTGGACCCTCCCCATCATCCCCCCCTGCACCTGCCCCCCAGCCCCTCGCCTTTGTCGAAAAAGGAAGAAAGCCCCCCCAGGGTGGCCACATCCCATCACTGCTGCTCCCAAGCAGCATCTCCCCATCCCACGGGGGACCAGGGCTGCGGTGAGGGTGGCCGGGTCCCTTGGGTGCCCTGCGGGGCGCCGGGCGCAGGCGGGGTGCAGGCTGCTGCTCTCTGTGTCTCCTTGTTGTGCGGTCGATCCCCAGACAGACTCCTCGCCTTGCTGCGTGTGCTCTTTCGAGCCCATTGATTTCCCTGAGTAAGTGAGTTTGTATGGATCATGCAGCATGCAGCCCGGGCTGCCCAGCGGTGCAGCAGCCGGCGGGGGGGAGGGCGTGCGAGGGAGGGGGAGCAGGGGGGGGGAGAGCAGAGCCGATCAATATGGACAGTGTGAAGTGAATTAATGGAAGACGTAGAGGCTGGCTGACAGCGCTGCCGAGGCCGGGCTGCCCTTCGGGGGCTGCTTGAAGGCAGCTGGCAATGCCGTGAGGGGTCCCCGGGGAGCCTGGCTCCAATCCTGGCCGGGGGACGCCAGCGGGGCAGGGGACAGTGGCTTTAAGAGCTTCTCCCCAACAAGAGATTTGCGATCTCCTGATTCCTGAGGGAGCCCCTTGCACCCAAGCCCTGACTCTGCCAGCCGCTGCCAGGGCAGCAGGGTGCCCAGGGCACCGCAGGGTGCTCAGCTCTGCCAGAGCATCTGTAGCCACTTTCCCTGCAGCCAGGCACCTTGGGTGTAAAAACCAGTATTTTCTTGTGGCAAACAAAAAGCTCTTGGGGAGGCTGTTTGGTCGGGATTTTCATGAAAGCATTTGGTGGGGTGCGTTGATAATAAAAGGAGAGAAAAATCCCCCTCAGCTTCTAATTAAAATCTATTGTCTCTTCTTTCAAGAGGGCTCCCCATAGCCAGAGCAGCCCGGTGTAACCAGGACCCTGCCTACAACCTGCCTGGAGCAGGCACGCCAGTTCCCAATAGCTCATCTGCCTTTGCAGAACATTTGGCAGCGAGCTTGAAAAAATGTAAAGCCTCAGAAATCCCTCCCCCCCCAAAAAAGTGCTCCCCGCAGCACTGAGGCACCAGCACACCAGGAGCAGTGGGACAGGCCCCCCCCCCCCCAGCAGCATCTCTCTTTCACAGGTCATGGTCCTTCACCGCTCTGCTCTGGGTGCAGGTGGGCAACTCCTGCTCCTGCTCATGGAAGTTAAACAGAACCACCTGCCAAGCGCGTGGTGGGTGCAGGAGTCTCCCAGACCTCACCCCAGATGAGGCAACTTGCCATGCCTCCTGCTGAGGCTCATTAGGGTCTTAGGGAATAATTAGTCTTCCTCTTTCTGACATGTCTTTGCTGGGATTGAGATATAGAGGAGGCAACCTCGGATAGCATCATTAGGTTTCAGTGTTAACGCGCCCATACAGACTCAGGGAGGAGCTGCCTGGCTTGTTTTGCTCAGGCTGCGTGGTGAGGGCCTGGGGGAGGCACCGTGGCCACCTGAGAAATTGTGTCCAGCTGCTGCTGCTTCTTTTTTTCCGCTTTTATAGTGGGAGCAAAGCAGCACCTGCCTGGAAACCTGCTTTGGCAGGAGGTGGAGGATGGTGCCTTGAGGATGCAGTGTTGGGTCTGGTAGTTTGTGGTGCAGGCTGAGGCCCATTATGGCGATGCCTGTGTTGCAGTCCAGTGCAAGGCTGCTCTCGGGAGGCTTTTCCCCAGGGGTGGATTAAAGCCAACAGGGGCTGAGCAGGGGGGCACTTGTCATTTCTGGGGTGTTTGGAACTTTTTTTTTTTTTTCCCCCCCTTGGTGTTGGAGCAAGAGAAAAAGCTATTGCTAGTGATGCTGGCACCTGCCCTGGGGCTTTCTGTGCTACCTGGGGGTCTCAGGTGCTTTGGCACAAGAGGGGCAGCTACCCAGGGGGTTGCCTGCGGGCAGTGGCCAGTAGGGTGCTGAGGTCCCCCCTGCCATACCTGCAGGGCAGCGTGCCCACGGTGACAGCCACGGGGAGCCACTGGGCAGGGGCTGGAGTGGCTCTAGGTGCTGCCTGATCCTGTGCTGCAGTCGCAGCCTGGACGCTGTCAGCTCCCAGGAACTGGAGCGGTGGGAAAATCAAATCCTGGGGAGCAGGTGGACTGGCAGAGCGTGACCCGCTTTTTGCACGCTTTGACCGCTGCTAGTGCGAGCGCGTGTGTGCACGTGGGGAGGCTGCTCTCGAGGCTGCTGTGGTCACGCTGAGGAAGGAGAAGCTGTGTTGGTGGTGCAGCTGCAGAGCAGGGTAGATGCTGCCGAGCGGCGAAGGCAGAGCCATGCCCTGGAGGTGGGTGCCCCGTGTCCATCCCAAGCTCCCAACAGCGATGGGCTGCAAAGGGGGTGTGATGGGTGAAGAAGGATGTCACCATCAGCCCGGCGGTGTGTCCTGCCCTGGCATGTGAGACCTGCTGGCAAGTGGCATCCCTGGCCCCAGCGCTGGATAGCACAAGGCAGATGGACCTGGGGAAGGGGAGAAAGTGGTGTGCTGGCCCTTTAAGAGAATAATTTCGGAGCTGGCCTACTGAGTTATTGATTGGCGCTATGGTAACGTATATTAGATTATGTATGGCTGGAAATGTGTTGTGGACTGGGAGGCTTGTTTGGGAAGCCAGCACTCTTCTTCTTGTAAACCAGCTCCCTGCAGAGGGTTTGGGTTGGGAAGGGTCTGCAGCGCATCAGCTCAGCTGGAGCTGAGGACGGGCAGCGCTCGGTGCACGTGTGGGAGCGTGGGATCTGCTGCTCTGGGGCATGGCCGGGGCAGCTTTGGGTCGCAGGGATGGATGCTGAAGAGTTTGTGTTGAAAAGGGCATTGTCAGATGGATGGGAGTACCTGTGGAATTGGTCAAAAATGGGAAATTCCCGCAGCCTGGCCCTTTCCTTCCAAAGCAGCTGCCAGTGACTCCCACCTCCCGTTTTCCTTGGGAAAGATGAAACTCCCAGGGAAGGACCCAGCCCCGTTGACACAGTCCGGGGACGATGCTCGGGTTCAGCCCAGCCTCTCCAGCCCGTCTGCCAGGTTTATTTATTTTTATGCTTTGGGTTATTAGCACGAGCTAGCAAAACTCAATTATTTTTCCTATTGCTGGGGCACAGAGCGGGGAGGTGGGCTGCCAGGGAAGGGGGCTTCTCAAAAACCCTCCTTTGCCAGCCAGCTGCTGCCCGCAAGCCAGGCTGCTCAGCGAGCCCAGGCTCTGCAGCTCCACATCTCAGGTGCATCCCCCAGGTTTGCAGGGGGGGCTCCTTCCAGACCCACCCCACGCCTCTGGGCAGAGCCATGGGAGCAAGGCGAGGAGCTGTGGATCAACCCACACCTCTCCCTTGGGAATGCCGTGAGGGAGCAGCTCCTGTTTGGGGGGGGTAAAGCTCCCAAATCCCAGTAAAAGCCCTCGGTGCCCATTCCATCGCCAGCCGGTTGGTTGGAGAGGACAGGGCTCATCCTGCTCCCGCTGGATGGGCACTTTCCGAGGGAGATCCCAGAGGTGTGCAGGGATGAAGGTGCCACATTGATCCCGGCCTCTCACCATCACCTTTTGGTGCTGACCATGGCTCAGCCGCGGGGCAGCTTGGCAAGGCAGCGGACCGTGCCGCCCTGCTCAGAGCGCAGTCGGGGTTATTGTGCCGGAGTAATTGGGCTTGGAAAATGAGAGGCTTTGCAATCATTTAAAAGTGGGGAGGGAGGGGAAGGTGATGAGGAGAAGCAGCTGCCCGAGGAGCCAAGGGAAGGGGGCGTCAGCCCAGGGGAACATTGTGGAGCTGCTGGGGGGTGGGATGTACTTCGGGGTGCCCCCGCAGCAGCCCTGGTGTTTGGGTGGGACCTGTGCCTTGCTCCCCTCTTTTTTTCCACTCCCAGCTGCCCTAAAGACACCCCTTTGCTCTGGGGCCACCCCAACTCCTGGTGCAGTTGGACCCAGGGCAGCGGCTGTTGCATGGGGGGCCCTGCCAGCGTGAGGGTCCCCAGCCATCCCCACTGTGGTCCTGTGACCCACAGCTGCTGTGCCCAAAGACAGGGAAGTGCTGGGGACAGTGAGCAAAGGGAAGGGGACAGAACCCTTGGGGCAGGGGTTGGTGTTGGTGTGGAGTGCTGGGGCAGTGGGACGCTGGCTGGGGATGGGGCAAGGGGGCTGGAGGGGGGAAACAAGGCTTTTTCTGGCACCTTGCAGGGCTGCCTTCTGCGTCTGGTGCCAGTGCTCACAGCCGGCGACTCGGCGCTGAGACGGGGTTCTCTGGTCCTGCGGCCATCAGGTACTGAGCCATTGCACTCCAAGCAGTTATCAGCATTTGCTCCAGTGCTAAATACACTGTCTTCTCCTCCATCGCCTTCCTTCCCTCCCCCCACCCCCTTTCTTCCTCCCAATGTAACATTAAAACCTATCGATCACTCAGCTGGGTGCTCCGAGCATGCGTGCGATGGGAGGGAGACAGATTTAGTCGCTGGGGCTGCCCAAAATGCCAGCGGCTGAAGCGGCTGCGCCATCTCCATCCCGATGGCACCTCCCAGCTCTCTGGGGGACAGGCAGGGATGAGGCTGCCAACTCGGGCTTTGAGTCAGAGCCAGGGAGCCCCGTGCTGTCCCAGGAGCTGCTTGTCTTTGGTCCATGGGCAGGAGCTCCAGGCTGGTCCTGAGGTCGTGGGGAGCTCTGGGAGCTGAAGCTGCTTGGAAAGGGGTTGCTAATGGCCAGGTTGGCGTCTGTTTATTTAAAGCCTTGGATCCAGAATTTTGGGAGATTTCTAAGTGCATTTCTGGCTTTTCCATGCACAGGGAATTGCTCAAGTAGTTGCTTGAAAGGCTGGAAACCCTGGTCAAGCTCCTCCGTGGGTTTTGAGAGCTCAGAGCTGGGATAGGCCCTTGGTACCACAACCACAGCAGTGCCAGGGCATGTGGAACCCCCAGTTCCCAGCTCCTGATGGGGCTGGTGGCTCTGGGTGAGCATCTGAGCTCCAAATACTTGTGCAGAGTGATGATCCCTGCTTGTCCCTCTTTTCCACGAGTCCTGGGAAATGGTGTGTGGGTTGGGTTGGGGTTTTCTGCTTTTATTTGTTTGGTTTGGGGGTTTTTTTTTCCCCTCCTTCCAGCTGGCTTGAGCTGCTGTGGGGAAGGGTGCCCAGTGCCAGAGCCAGCCTGGCAGCATTGCATCCCCTCTGTGGGCAGCAGGTATTGCTTGTGCTGGGGGAGAGGAGAGGAGAGGACCGCGCCGGGGTGATGGATGGAGGAAGGCGATAGCACTTGGCTCCCCAGCAAATCTCCGATATGCAGCTTGGAGCACTTGCCAATCAATTAAGCCAATGCGCCCGGACTCCTTCAGATCTATTTAAAGAGTCTGGCTGCCTGGCCCTGAAAGGGAGAAGCTGCTAATAACCCCCCTCCCCTCCGCCCCATCCCTGCCCCTCACTCCCCCTATCCCAGGAGGTACCAGGATCCCCCTGGCTCAGCCTCCCTTCCCTCTGTCGTGAGGATGTGCCAGCCTTTCCCTGGTGTCCCCAAGGGTGCAGCCCTGCTCGGTCCCACCTGGGCCAGTGATAACTGCTGCATCGCCCTGTAGCCCCAGTGCCGGGGGACCCGCTGTGGCTGATGGGACCCACCAGCAGGGACAGGAGGGGTCCTTCTGGTGACCCTCTCCATGGGAGAGGTGGCCAAGACCTGAGACCTGTGGGGGTTAATCCCGCCTGAGGGCCTCTGGAGGAGAGGGGAGCCTGGGGCAGTGGGTTCTGGGGGGGACAGGGATGGGGACAGAGGCACAGCCCAAACCGATGTTGGCACAAGGAATGGGGTAGTCTCAGGGATGGCAGCAGTGCGGGGTAGCTCTGGATCTGGCCCTGGCTGGGCAGTGGGTACAGGCAGATGAGGAGGCTTTGAAACCACCTGGCTTTGGGGATGTCTGGAGAAGATGATGTGTGTGTGTGTGTGTGTGTCTTTTTTTTTTTTTTTTTTTTTTTTCCCTTTCTTGAGAGGAGCTGGCAGCTCTGGACCCAGTGGGGCATTAGGGAAAATAGATGAGCCCGAGTGAAGAGGGAGAAGCCCTGCTTAGGCTGCGTCTGTCAAGATTCATATTGGCATGTGGCCCATCCCTCAGCAGCCCATTAGACCTGGGAACAGAAACAGGTGAACATCAGTGGGGAGGGGAGGGGGGGAGGAAGAGGGGGGAGGAAGAAGAGGTAAGGGGTGTTCAGGGGCATCCCCTGTGGCCTTGGTGCAGGGCTGGTACCTGCAGGCAGGGCAGGATCTGTCCTGTGTGGAGGTAGAGCCATGTGTCGGGGGTTGCAGGGACACCCTCTTGCTCACCAACACAGCCGTACCCCCGCGCTGGCGCAGCCTCCATCCATCCCGCATCTCGAGGGGACACGGAGACGACACCGAGGACCAACAAGGGCCTTGGCCAGGGACCTTCTGGCTGATGAAGTTTGAAGTGAAACTGTTCCTGCAGCGCTGGTGCACAGGACACAGCCCCAGCGTGGGAAGACAGTGCTCCCAGTCTGCCCCAGCACCCAGGGCTGGTGGCACTGGGGGTGCCGGTGCTGGGAGGCAGGGGGGCTGATAGCCAGGCTGCTCCCCCAGTGCCAAGGCAGGAGGGAGGTGATGGTCCCCCCATCTCTGTGTGGGGTGGTGCCAGGGCTGCCATTGCACTGACCTTGGCAGTGTATGTGGGAAGGGAGGAGGGAGGTGAAGCGGGGGGTGCCGGGGTGCCCTGATAGTGTTCGTATAGATTTTCAGCCCGGGAGCAGTGGGCGAGGAGGCTGGAAGGGGAAGCAGGGTGATGCCTATCGACTGTGCCGAGCATCTGACCTCCCCTGGGAGTAGGGGTCTGTTCTGAGGTGCCTTCCTCACCTCTCCACCCCGGGAGGGGGGCACAAACCTTTCCCTCCTGGGGGAGAAGGGCCAGTGGGGCTGTTCGCCCACCGGTGAACATGTGGTTTGGGGACAAACACAGAGCAAAAAGGAGGGTTGACTTCTTTGGCTTTAAATGCACCCCTTTGGCTGCAGGGCAGCAGCATCTTGGGGGGGATGCGTGTCCCTGGGGGGAGCAGAGACCTGCACCCACCAGCCTTTGGGGACCCCCGTCCTCCCGTTGCGCTCCTTGACACTGCGCTCCAGCTTTCCTCTCCTGATCCCCTCATTAGCTGCAACATGGAAAGTGTTTTGAAACCTTTGCAGAGGGGTCTCTCCACCCTCCCAACCCATATCCCCCCCCACCCAGCCTTGGCCACTTTTCCCGTCATGCTCATTAGAGCCCTGAGTATCAATCAGGCGGAGATGAAAGCCAGCTGGGGATACATTACAACACCTTGGGAAGGATGAAAGGGCCTCTTTAGTCCTAACAAACCTCTCGAAGCCGAAATGCATATGGATGCAAGCCTCGTGCACGCTGCCTTTCATCTCAATTTTCGCTTTTTGGGCTGTTTGGCTTTTGCCCCCACAGCAGCCGGGCACAGCCATCCTGGTGACACCGCGGGTGGTGGCCTCGGGTCCCTGGGGATGGGTGGTGCAGGGTGCTGGACGTGCTGGAAAGGTATCCGAAGGTTTTATGGGTTTTCCTTTGCCCATCTGTCCCCTGTGATATCTGACGGGTGAGAGGATGACCCAAAACGTCACCAGCCAGAAGGACCCTCCACGGATACCTCTGGGTGCAGTGCTGGTCCTGTCCTGGCTCCAGGGATGGCTCCCACCGAGGGAGGGTGGGCAGGATCAGGCCCTCACTGTGTTGCACTATGCGATGGATTTTAAATTTAGAAATTGTTCAGATTTGTACTTTGAAAAAAATCCATGGGGCATTAAATATTTACAGAAAATCAGCAGCTGTGTAAATAATAGAAAAATCCAATATTCTGCGAGTGGACCGGTTTTCAATAAATTTGAAAATTTTATGATATTGTTATTATTATTTATTGCCTATTTTATTTGTCGGTGTCTCTTTTCACAGGCCACATGGATCTGGGTGTTTGACTACCTCGTGCCAACCCCGCAGCCAAACTTCCCCTGCCAAGAGACGCCGGCTCTGCCCCAGCACCAGCTGAGACCTGGCTCGCTCGCTGCACTGGTGGGTGCCCAGGGATGGGTGTCAGGATGATGTCCCAGCTCGTGTCCTGCCCCACCAGTACCGACCACCTTGGCCCAGCCCCGCAGCGGGGGGACACGGCAGCACGGGGGGGTCCGGCAGGGCCAAGGGCGCAGCGGGAGCCCTGCGGGGGTGGGGGGCTGTGAAGGGTGACGGCGACGTAGCACCTACTCTAATGGGATCCTCTCCACAAGTAATTAAGCCTCGGCTAATGCTAACCGTAATGTGATGTATGTATGCCTTTAACTAATCATTTATTAGCCTCGTTGATGGTTTGTCAATATTAATTCATTTATTTAAACAACTCCGAGCTGTAATGAAGATGTTTGCTTTAAGGGGGGAAAAAAGAGATGGAGCTGCCAGGAGATTTTTTTGTTGACTCGATGGATGTCGCCCTGCCCTGGGTGATAGGGCTGCGGTGGGATGAGGAGCTGCTGCCGCTGCTCAGCCCCAGGCCAGTGGCCTCTGGTGCCACCCCAGGGTGCGTGGGGAGCTGCCACAGTGACCGTGGGTACCAGAGTGAGCTCAGGGCTTCCCAAGGGGAGCAGGATCAGGCCCTGCTCTTGGCCTCAGGGTGATGGAGCACCCCAGGGGGGATGCCAGGCTCTGGCACAGCCTGCTACGCTGGCTCCTGTCAGAGCATCTCTGGTGCTGAGCAGCTCCAGCTCTGCCACCAGAGCAACTTTCTTTGGAAGAATTTCCTTTGGTTTGACCTTAAAATGTTCAAGCTGTGCCTCAAAGCCTGAAACCAAACCCAAACGTGCTGCCTGACCCAGAACAATTGGTTTTTGCTGGACTTTCGATTTGCTAATGATTTCAAACTGGTTTTCATTTCAAATCAAATTACTTCTATTTAATTTTTTTTTGAGGCGGGGAACGGGAAATTGCCAATAAAGTGGTGGGGGGAAAAAAAGTGTCTCTGATAAGACCAGGTTAGATCAGATTTGGTTCTTTTTCTGTACCTTTTGGGTGTTAAAGGAGATGGGATGCCCGAGAGGGAATGGCTGCACCTCGGGATGCTGCCTGGGGCAGACGGGTCCTGCCCTGGGACCATGCAGAGCAGATCCTGAAACGGGGCCTTTGGCCAGATGTTAGATCAGCTGCTTCCAGCTCTCCTCTTGGCAGCTTCTTAATATCAACTAGATCACGGTATTAAAGTTAACTTTCTCTTAAACAGGCTTAATTAGCGTCCTTCAGACAAACATAAATTAATCCTGGGTTGCTCTGGAGGATGCGGAGTTTCCCCTTGATCAATGGCCAGCCCTGGCTCCGGTGAAGCTCCTCGGAAAGCCAGGGCCATCTGTAACGTTGTACCCGGGAGCTGGCAGCTCATGTCCTTGGAGGTCGGCCCTGTTCTAGGGTGTAGACACAGGCATGTGGCTCAGGACGTCACCACAGCCATGTATGACCATGCATGAGCATTGACCACCATGCAGGATGGTGTATGACCATGCATGACCACTCACTGCTGTCCATGACCACACATGGCCACATATGACCACGTGTGACCATGTACAGCCATGCAATATGGTGCAGAGCTGTGGATGTCCACACATGACCACTTACCACCATGCGTGACCATGCACAACGGTGGATGACCATGCATGACCACATCTGACCATGCATGGCTATGAAATGACCACACACCACCACCACACATACCGCCACCCTGCCCCAGCTGTTCTCTTGGCCCCCCGGCTGCAGGGATTCCCTTGCTGGGTTGGTGTCTTGGCCACACACGGTCGTGGATGATTTGTCTCCTGTGAATGTTCTTCTTGGTCCTAAAAACCCTTGCAGTGCCTACAGCATCTTGCCATTGCAGGGTGACATATCAGTGGGGAAGGACCTTTTCCTGCACGGTTTGATCCTGCTACCTGCTCTTCTCCTGGGCTGCCCTTCATTCTGTGTGAGAAGGGCCAGAAGAAAGTGGTCTCTTCCCTCATCTCCTTCTCCAGGGGGAAAAAGGGTGAGGATTTGGTAGGAGGTCAAAGGAACCTGGGGTGAAAATCATCATCTTTTGGGAAGCTGCTCAAGGGCTTCCAGCACAGCAGGAACACTCATGGATCCCCCAGGAAATGGGGATGGAAGAAACTGGGTTAACTCAGCTTGAGCTGGTGGTGGCGTTTGCCCATTTCGATAAAAGCAACACCCAGAGCTGCCTGAGCCTTAGTCTTCAGGTGCCTCCAGTGTCACCTGCAGGAAAAGGATGGGGGAAGATACTCACTTTGCAGGCAAGGAAACTGAGGCATGGGGGATTTGATGGGCTTTTTGGGGTGCAGCACCCATCCCAGCCCCAAAGTCCTTGAGCAACAGGTTGAGACCCTTGAAAGTCACCCCGACCAGAGCAGGACTTTTTGGGATTCACCCAGTGCTGCGCACGGAGCAGCTCCGAGGCTGTATCCTGCTCAGCATCACTCAATGAAGCAGGGAGGGGAGGTGATGGGGGGCTAAAGGGGCCATGACCATGGGAGGACACGGTGCCTGGGTCCCTGTAGGGTGTCAAGCAGGCGGAGGGCGAGGAACCTCATCCTGGCTGCAGATGATGCAGGGATGAACCGGCGAGCAGGCAGGAGGAAGCGCAGGGCAGCCAGAGGCGGGGGAGCTGCCCAGCCTGACACTGGGTCACGGAGCTGGGAGCATTGTGAGGTGCCGAAGGGATCAATAGCAATTCTAATATCATACGAGTCAATTTTGACCTGTCATGGGCAGCTCGGCAGGCTGACTCCAGAGCTGCAGGACCTGATAAATGGGCTCTCAAAACCATATTTATAGCAAGAAAAAGCTCATAAAATTGAAACAAGGGCAGAGCACGGGGAGGAGGCTGCAGCCCGGCCACAGCCTGGCCGTTACACTGACCATGGGAAGGGGAAAAGGGGGGGCTGCAGGGTGCGGAAGGGGGTGGGAAGCTGCCCACCATGGGCTGCTCAGGGGTTGGAATCCAGTGCTAGAGTAGTTGTGGGGTGGAGACCCGGCCCATGGGGCAGGGGAGCACCAAATGTTGTCCTGGGTGGGGGCCAGGGGTGAGCCCGGGGGGGACGTGGCTGTGCATGTGGGGGTTTTGGTTGCTAACCCCAGCAAACTTCTGCTCCCCAGCCCTTTGCAAGTCCCCGCCGGCTACACGCACCCCAGGGAGACGGGTGCTGGGGGGCAGAGAGCTCGGGGTCCAGCCCAAGCCCCACGGTGTGTTCCTGACCTATTTCAGGGGGGAGCACGTGGAGAAGGTCCCTTCCTCTCCTTATTGCCCCCAGGGCAAGCGGGATCTGCAGCTGCTGCCAGCACAGCAGCTCCCCCGTCCCATCCCTCCAGCTCCCTGGCCCCCAGGATTCCTCCCCGTCCCATCCCTGCCTGGCATTTCCAGGAGCTGCAGTTTTCCTCCAGACCTTGATGTGGAAAGACGTTTCGAAGAAGAATTGGGGGGAAAAAAAGAGGGGAGATGGGCTTGTGCTGGGGTGAGGAACAGAGGGAGCCCCTGCCCTGCTCACCAGCACCGGGCTGGGCAAAGTGACATTGGCTCCTCTGTGCGCCAAAAACTCTGTCCCAGCCAGGAGGACATCCCAGGGCAGCCCCTCTTGCAGGGACACAGCCAGGAGAGGCATGAAGAGCCATGCCCCGCCCTCCCCCCCCCCCCCCCCCCCCCCCCGATTTACTTCATCCCTCTCCCCCTTCCTCATCCTCCTTCCCCCTGTTTCAAACCCCACACAGTGCCGGGTCATGACTCCCTTCACCACCTCTTTTGGCACTTTCCCCTGCTGTAAATCCTCCCGCAGATATCACTCCCAATTAGCCAGGGAGATTTATCACTCCCGAATTGCCGTCCCAGGAGGCTTGAGCCCTGCTCAGCACCCCCAGGGGTGGGCAGGGTGGAGCAGGGAGAGGTGAGCAACCCTCCATCCTCCTGGACCCCTGACCTGTCCCTGCTGCTCATGTGGCGTTAAGTGGCTGTCAGCCGAGCACGGTGGCTTTGCTGGGTTTGGAGCCCACCATGCCCATGTGTTACTGGTGTGATGAGTTGGCTGGTCTCAGCTGGAGTCCTTCGGGGGGGTGTCTGTGGGGAAGAGTTTGGGAGAAGATGCTGAGGGAGGGTGTGAACATGAACATGGCTTGAATTAGAGCCCCAGGTCCTCCAGGGGCTGGGACTGATGCTTCTCAGCCATGCTCTTTGCACCAGCTCCTCTGCATGCCTTCTCATTGGCATTTTCAGGATGCTCCAGGCTGGCACTGGGATGGGTCTGCCAGGAAGGGGGGTATCTGTTTTTTTGCCTCCTTCTAGAGCCGTAGAAGGGGCAGAAAAACACTCGCCTTTGGATTTCCCCCTCTTCTTGCAATTTTCTCCCCTCCCAGAGCTTTTCTTCCCCTCCCCTGTGCAGCAAAAACAATGTCCTGATAAAACCAGGATCGATGCAACCTGAGTCAATCACCCCAAGAGGGACCCTGCTGGAAACCCATGCCCTGTCCTCCACTGCTCCTCCCTCCTCTCCTTCCTCATCCTCCTCCCAGCGGCCTCACGCTCCCCTCTGGATCCCTCCTGATCCCTTCCGCAGGGCTTGGTGGCAGCCTGGGGTGGCTTCGTCACCCCGTCCCCAGCTCTGGTGGGGTGACACAGCGTTGACTTCTCAGGCTGCTGTTGCGTGAACCGAGTGTGCCAGGTCTCAGCTCCAGCTGCTGTGTGCGGCAGAGCCGTGGGGTGAGGAGTGGGTGCACCCCCCCGGGCTGATGCCATGGGTTCATGAAACCTGGGGAGCCGCTCTCCTGCTCTGTGCCTCGGTTTTCCTTACAGCCCAGGAGGACAAAACACTTTCCTTCCTTATAGCCTGCACTGGGGGCAAGGTGGGACTCCGCTGTGCAGAGAGAAAACCCTCCCAGGAGTATCCCTGGTGTATTCCTGGACACCGGCATCGCTGCAAGCTGCAGCATGGTTCATCTGGGATGGCTACAGTGAGGTCCAGGCAGGTTTCACACGTACCGATGGCTGACACCAAGCAAGGGGAGTCCAGAATGAATAAAAATAACACAAAACCCAGGGATTCACAGGTGGGATGGTCATTGCCTCACTGCTGCCGCCTTGTTAGCCTGCTCCTGCTCGGGAGGAGGGCTGAGGGCTCAGATGGGCAGTAGTGATCATGGGGAAGGAATCAACTGTTTGCTCCATTTTTGCTTCAGGTTTTCCTCCAAACTGGGAAAAATTCTGCTTCAAATAGGGGAGGAAAAAGGAAAGATCAGTATGTTGAAACAGAGGATTTCAGCCCTGTCTTCCTCCCTCCCTTCCTAGCAAATCCACTGGTTTCTTTAAGAATTAGGCTCCCAAAGAGCACACCTGGGTGTTTTTAAGTTAAAAAAATGCATCATTCCCTGCTAAAAGATTTGTATATGCATTTTTAATTATTTTTTTTAACAACCGTCTATGGGAAAAATTGGCTTTGACACCCCATTTCCCACCACATGGGTGAACTTATCAAGCAGGTTGGTTGGCAGGGGTCTTGGTGGGGGTCTTGGCAAAACCTTTGCCCCAGCACCGTTGCTTCCCAGGAGTCGTGGGCAAGTCTGAGCACAGCCCAGCTCCGCACAGCCACATTTCTACCTGCAGGCACCAGGGAGGAGCTCGCTCCGGCGCCCACCTCCCTTGGAGAGGCACGGATGAGGAAGGGCTACGGAGGTGGCTTGGATGCTGCTCTTATGGACCAGGGGAGGCTACAACGGGGCAAGGAGAGATGCTTTTCCCAAGCTCCTTGCTGGTAACTGCCAGGGACAGGAGTTTCCAAAAGGCAGCCTTTGGGATGAAGCCATATGGGGAGCAGGTCGTAGGACTTGACAGGAGCATTTGGTCTTGCTCAGGGTGTTTATTGCATTGCAAAAGCCCTCTCCAGTCCTGGCTGGGTGAGACCTGGATGGACAGGAGAAAAATGTCCCGTGGGGCTCAAATGCACCACTCCCTTTTGCAGAGGGAGCCCTGGAGCTCTGGTTTTCCCCTCTAGTGAGGATTTCAGGAAAACATCTGAGCAAAAGCTGGGCCATTAGGACCTGGTTTCCCCCCTCTCCACTTGGTGGGTCCCTGAGGACCTGAGAGAGGCTGCCTGGCTGCTGGGGGGGGCGTGTGGGATGGCCACCCCTCCGCTGTTGGGCATCAAGAGCTTCACACAGAGATCTGAACCCCCCAAGAACTGCCAACGTGCAGGTACCAGCACCCTGCCTCGCCCTGCCATCCTCCCCTCCACATCGCTACTGCAGACACAACGAAAGGCTAGTGACCCCATCCCACCTTCATCCTGCCCCACATGCTTTCCCGATGTAAGGGAGGTTATTCCTAGCTGGGACAGAAAGAAGGCAGGAAATATCAGTTTGGAGCCAGTATCTGCAGAGTCACCACTATGGTGGGAGATGAACTAATGACCAGCATCTCCTGGCCCTGAATGAAGCAGAAGAGCTTCTGGGTGTCCCTTATCGCTGTGCTCATGGGGACTTTTGAACATTCACATGGTGGTGGTGGGCAGCTCCCTGTCGCCAGTGACGCCGTGACCACCACCAGCTGCACCACCTCTTACTTAAAGGGTCTTCCACCAGCATCAGCCTGGTACCAATACCCCAAGAATTCAGCACCACAGCAGCAGCTCCTGTCCCTGAGGATGGACACAAAAAGCCCAAGGCAAAGGCCAGGAAGAAAGAGTTTCCTGCAACGGTGAGACGCTGAGTCCAAGCTCCTGAGATGTGGTGCTCCTACCATGATGCTGTGGCACATTCCCTTAAGGATGGAGACCGATGTGTCCCAGAGGTTCTGCTCCAACCCTTCTGCTCCTTGGCTACCTGGGAGACCATTTCCTTTGGTACAGACAAGCACTCAAGCCTGGCCCTTTGGTGATGACCCAACCACTGACATCCCAGGCCTACATTCTCCAGCTAGGCCCATTCTCCAGGCCCCCATTGCTTCCATCATTCATTACACTTGGGTCCCGTGATGCCAATGTGCCTCTGGAGAAGTGGAAGAGGTGGTGTGGAGAACCCATGCACGGCAAACAACGATGAACATTGGGAGAGGACAAGCTCGCATCTGGCCATTCTACCAGCCCTTATCTGGGGGAGGCACATCCGGAGGAAACAAGGAAGAGCTGAAGGGGACATCTGGCTGCTCGAACCCTTGGCCCCCATCTCCATGTACCAGGTGAAGATCCTGGCGTCCTCTTGACTGAAGCTAGGCAGAACGGCTGCATCTCCGGCCTTCCTATCTCCTTGCAAAGCATGGCAGTTCCTGAATTGCCCGGCCACGGCGGGCCCTAATGGCCCAGAGCTGATGTTTTATTGTCGGGTTTAAAAGTGTAATTAGTTCAAGTGTAAACAAAAAAACCTTGCTTAATTAAGAATTTTTAAACAGGGCAGAGAGAGATTCCGGAAACATTAATGAACCCCAGGCAAGCACCATAAAATTGATCGAGGGAAGAGAGACAGCGGGGAATGGGGGAGGGCTGGGATGGGGATGCGTGATGAGAGGGTATTACCGCAGAAATCGCCTTCAGTTTACTTTGGCCGCTTAATGCCGGAGTGCATTTGGAAGCCTGTGTTTATGGCGATGGGTCTCCATAGAAATACCTAATGATTTTTTATGCATTAATGGGAACGATGGACAGCAGTAATATATTGTTTAAGGAGATGGAGAGGATCCTTTTAAGGCTGACATGTTATAGATCAAGAGCGACGGGACAGGCCTTGGGCTGAGGTTCCCCGCGCCATGGCCTGTTGGGCCCCATGCCTTCACAAGGATCAAGCGCCAGCCTGTACCTTTAAGAGTCCATAAAAAGAACAAATAAAATCAAAGTGCTGTTTTCCCACCACCCCATCTCTCCCTTCAATGCTCTTTTTGGCTGGTGCCAAGAGAAGCTAAATATATCCACCTTTCCCGTCTGCGCGCACTCGGCTGGGTGGATGGGAAGAAGGTCTGAGCATTTCCCATCCAGGCAGCTCCCAGGACCGAGCAGCAGATGTGTGTCTCCAGGTTGGTATGTGCTCTGTAGGTTGAACCCTCGTAGGCAGGGCAAGGCGCCGGGAAGGTCCTTCTTCTTCCCATTGACTGGGAAGCAGCCAAAGACTCTACTGGGCTCTGCTGGAGGCCAGCTGGCTCTCCCTGGGTTGCTTGGCATGAGTTGCCAGTGAAGGTCGGCAGAAGGAAGAGCCCTGAAGACTTTCTGTCCACGGGTGTCCTCTTGAAGGTGATGGGCAGGAGAGCTGGGAGGGCCTGGAACAAAATGGAAGAGAAAGAAAAGTCAACTTCTGCCTTGGGAAAGGTCATCCCTCTTATTCTACAAACGGAGGTGAAGAGCCCTCAGCTCAGGAAAGGAGTCCTGTCGTCTGTCTCTCTTGGACCGAGAGCCCGGCTCAGCTCAGAGTGAAGAACAGCCCATGCACCTGGCAGCTGAAGGACTTTGAAGATCAAGGTGTGTTTTGGCTTTTGCCTTCCTGGTCTAGCAAAAGGCCCCAGGTCAAAGCCCAGTCCTTTAGAGCAGCCAGGTCCTGGAGAAGTTCAGCAAATTTCTGTCCTTCTGCTCAAAGTTCCCTCTGCCAGGCCTCCAGACCACAGGCAGCATCTCTTGGAGTTCAGCGGGAACATCCAACTTGTTGTCCCCCAGAGCTCCGCAACAGTCACATTTGGTGCCACCACTGGCCACCAAAATCCTCCAAGAGAAACTGTCTCCTACCCAGGAGCCCACCTGCAACCTTGCATGGTTTCTCCTGTCCTCCTCTTAGTAGAGATGGAGAAGAAACCAGCCAGTGCCCTGTCTCGTTAGGCTTGCTGCTACCTTCTCCCTTCTGGAGTGCGTGAACTCACCGCCTTCCTGGCATTATCTCGGGGTAGGAAAGCTGAGGTTTGGGGAGCTCAGACCCTACCTGCTGCTTAGGCAGGTACAGCACTAGCGCTGCTGGGGCAGGGATCCTCCTGCCAGCAGAAGGAGGTGGAGTTACACCATAAGGTGGTGAAAGAGAAGATCTGAGGTCAACAGATTATTTCCTGCATGCCGTTTGGGTCTTGCTGGGGTATTTCTGACGGTAGAGCAACGTTCATTACTCTTCACGCTCCTGGCCACAGTGGGCAAGGAGAGACAACTCAGCAGCGCCCATCTAGGGTGTTTGGCAGTTGCTGTGATGCTGAGGGTGCACACACACCTGCAGCAGCGAGGGAGCCTGCACCTCCTGTTCAAAAGAGGACTTAGAGACTCATAGAGGCACCAGGAGGTCCCTGCCATGCCCTCACCTCGCCTGTCCCATCAGACCTTGTGGCAGACGAGGTGGCCAGGGCCACGCACTGGCACAGCACCCACCGGGCAAGCTGAGCTCCACGGGGCTTTGTCCTCCCGCCTCCTCTTCCGTCCTCTCCTCTGCTTCTTCCTTCATTGCCTCTTCCTTCATTATTTCTCCGCTCCTCCCACCCTCTCCCTGCCTCTCCTCCCTTCCCCTGGCTTTTGTTCCTACTCTCCTCTTCCCCTCCCTCCTCCCAGAAGCCTTCCCCCATCTCCAATCCCTGCTCTGGCTGCCCAGCCTGTGTCAATTAAGTATCGATCCCCTGTTCTCTATCAGTGGTCAGCTGAGCTAACCAGTCCTGCTAGGTGCTTTTCACAGTGATGAATAATAACAATAATAATAAAGGGGTAGGGGGGGAGGCAGCTGCACTTCGTGCCTACAGCCCTTCACCTCTCCCTACCCCGTGCACGCCCGCCCTCGCCCCCTCCACAGCTACAGGCAAAATCGATAGCACACGGAGTCAGGAATGGAATATTTTTATCCTCTAATTGGGAAATGTGCTTTGACAAAGCCCAAGGAGCAGGGAGGGGGCCGGGAGATACTGTACCGAGAGCCAGGGAAAGCGGCGGAGCCCGGCCAAAGCGGGGACGCCGGGGATTTTCTGCTGCAGGGTGACAGCTGGGAGGAGGTGGTGGCTGTGGGGATTTTGTTGGGGTCCGGGGCACAGCTCGGGAGGACTGCAGCACTGCTGGTCCGGTGGAGGAGCCCGTCTTGACCCAGAGGCTGTCAACACGAGGATAAAAAGAGGACAAAAAGGCCCATTCCCCACCCTGACCTCCCTGCCACCGCTTTGCTGTTGCAGTTGCATGGAAGAAAATGTGTGTGCTACTCCCCGCTGGCATCCAGGGGCTCTATGTCCCATGGCATGATGTGCCACGTGTGCTTGCCCAGGCCTGGTGGTGCTGAGCCACTGGGACAGTTGTGTGTGGGACACCACAGCAAGGTGGCCCAGGAAGCCCCCAGCCCTCCCTGGGTTCACCTTGGGGAGATCTTTATCCTTCAATGCCCAGGGCAGCTGGTACCAATGTGCCTGCAGAGATGGAGGCTGGACTCAATGATCTTAAAGGTCTTTTCCAACCAAAACGATTCTGTGATTCTAAATTCTAAGTGATTCAATGCCTACATGGGTGGCAATCCTGCAATGAGCCTCACGCTGCAGCTCCAAGTTTATTATGTCTAGAAATATCTTCCTGTCTCCAGCTGTGTGGGCCAGGTGGGTTGCACCATCTTTAAATAACCCTTTCCTCTGGTCAAACCGGCTACGGGGGGCTCTCAGGCATCACTGGGTCTCCAGGTACCACAAGAGCCGTGTCCTGGTCCAATGCACAGGGTGCAGCTTCCCTGAAGCTGAGAGAAGGGGTGGCAGGGGAGGGCTACAGCCCCGTGCAGGGGAGGGTGGCCAGGATCCCTGATGGCTGAGCCCTGGGAAGATGGCTGGAGACCCCGAGGAGCCTCAGTGTGGCTAAGGAGACCAGACAGGTCCATGGAGGGATGCCAGGACACAACTCCTTGTCCCAGGTCAGCCTCCCCCTGTCAGACCCAGGCACTGGCCTTCCCCACTGATCCTGTGATGCTCCTTGGTTCCAGCCCCATCCCAGTCCTGCTTCTGGCCCAGAGACTTGCCTTCCCCACCGAACCTATCCCACCACCTGCCTCAGCTGAGACCAATCCGGTCCCACCTCAGCGGGTACCTAAGGCCATTGTGGCATCCCCTCCTCCAGGGATGCCGTTGCTCTGCAGGGAGAAGGAGGATGAACATTTTCAGGGCTCTGTGGAGCCTATTTTGGGGTGAGTAAATGCAATTCTTCCTTGGGAGCTGTGACGCACCAGTGTCTCTTTAGGGCTGTAAAAATGAGGAATTCTGTTTCTATTGCTTCTCCTCCTGAGGCTCCCACCACCTGCCCCAGCCAGCCCAGGGCTGTGGGGCACCAGCAAAGCCCAGTGGGGTGCAGAGCCCCCAGGGTCCACCTCCCCAAGGTCAAGGGCTCCTGGAGCCACTACCAGCCTGAACACTGGGGCTACGCTGGGAAAATTCTGGAGATCAATGGACATCGAGTCCTGGCTCTGCAGCAGAGCCCCGCTCCCTTCCTCTGGTGGCAGAGTTTGGGGTGAATTAGTCTGTTGCTTCTCAGTTAGGTTGTTGCCTCTAAATTAGCCTTCGGTCCTCAGATTGGGAACATGTGGTGTTTTGCTCGGCTCTTAATTACAACACCGGTGTTTAGGCAGTATCAGGGCTCAGGGTGATGGGCTGGGGAGAAATCCAGCTGGGGAAGTGTGCCAGGCACTCAGGACCTCGTGCTTTAAATAGCCGGAGAGGCAGGAGCTGGGTTTGAGGAAAGCTGATGTGAAAATCAAAGCCAAGATGAGCAGAAATGGTTTGGGGACTCGTGCAATGACAAGTCCTTCATCAGACAAATAGCAGCAACGGTGTTGAGCCAAATGAAGTGTGTGACGGAAAGCTCCGAAAGCAAATGTCATTTAAAAGCTGAAATTAAATACTTTGACCTGCCAGCACAGGATGTTTCAAATGATACTTAATTTCCATGTTTAAGGTGCTTATAATGTTTCTGAGTAAGTTACGTTACTAGATTTTAGTCTAATTTTATCATCCCCATTTTTATTGCATAGGGGATGTTGATAAGTTGTAGTTTAGGGAAAAAAAAATAATTCTAAAGGCTGAAGATTATATTTCTCGTTACTTTGAGACCCCTGGAGGCTGGCTGCTCCCACTCAGCCTTGTTGCGCTGGTTCTGAGCAGAAGTGCTGAGCCTGGCTTGCCTGCTCCAAGTGGTCCTGGTGGAAGCAGAGTGTGACCCAAAACCCTGGCCTCTCTGCAGAACTTGGGACGGATCTTAAAACCTACAGAAATTTTGTTTTCAGCAATGAATGGCAGGTTGGAAAAAGCCAACAGAGTCCTCGAGTGCTGGTGCAACCTTGCAGGAGCATTTCAGCTGGTCTCAAAAGGAAAGAGTTTGGGTAAAAGTTGATCCTAGCGAGGCACCCACAGCACGAAACCCACGAAACAGCACCAGAAACATCTCCTCACCCCTGGGAAGGAGCTTGTGAGTGAGATCTGGGCTCGCCCAGGGTCTGAAGGAGATGGGGCTGGGCTGGCCAGGGACCCAGAGGGGTGATGGCTGCCTGCGTGCAAGGCAGGGTGCTGAGCAGACCGTCTCACCCATCTCATTTACTTTATTCTCAACCAGCAATCTCCTCGAGGAGTCTGAAGTGATCTGGAGGAGCCTGGAGTGTTTTTACACCATGCAGTGGCTGCCTTTTTGATCTGGTTTTAGGTGTGCTTTCAAACCTTTTAAACATCTCATCTTCTCGCAGCCAGCCCATGCCTTCGCCATAAGAGCACTCTTTGTCTGCCTTTGGCAACTCTGTCTTGTTGTGACTGTGCCTATGGAGCCTTTGCATGGATGGAGGGGGAGACCCAGCACGAAAACCACAGCTCTGCTCCTTTCCACCCAGCTCCAAAACCTTGCAGCCCTTAGATCTGACCTGCTTCTGTCTGCCCCTGGCCCGCCAGCCATGCCCAGGCTCACTCTGCTGCCTGCGGGTGAGATGCCAGTTTGCCCACTCAGGGAGAGACTGGCTCGGTGCATGCCTTGGGCTGGGGCCGAGCCAATCTTATCGAAATAAAGACAAATCGGCAGCTCTGCCACCCGCAGCAGGGCAGGGAGTGATTGCAGTTGCCATAGCAGTGGGCACAGTCCTCTCCCTCCAGCCTTCCCTGGCAGCCTGGTTTGTTTTCGATGATTATTTTCCAGTCTGTTTTGAAGGAAACCAAGAATGAGTTGGAGGGAGAAACAAAGCAAAGTGGGGTTCCTCTGTTTCTCCCCATGTCACGGGGAGCTGTACGGCAAAGGCAATTGAGCAAATTGGCACGGTTGTGGGGCTGCTGCATCCTTCAGCCCAGGGCATGGCTGAAAGCCAAGGGGAGGTGATGCAGCATCTCCTTGACTTGGGCAGGAGCAGAGATGAAATGAGATGCCTTCTTTCATGGGATGGCCATGGGTACAAATGCCAGACCCTTCCTCTTTATATAGACTCCCTGAGAGCAATCGGATCCCTCTTTGGGGAGAAGATGCCTGGATTAGGAAGGTATTTGCCTTCACCTACTCCTGCTGTTACAAACCTCTGAGTAGCAAGGAAAGGGCAAAGACTTGTGCCAGGGAAAATAGGGTGCAAAAGAGCAGCTCTGAATTCCCTGCCCAAGGAGACCCCCTAAGCATTAAGCTCGAAGGAGGTGCCTCGAAGCACCTTTGCTGAGGTTGGCACTCTGTGCTGTTACCCAGCTGACCCAGTCCCAGGGATCTGGTCTGCATTGCCTCTGCATGATCCTGGAGATCTTCAAGGGCCCTGCAGACATTCCAGGAGAAAATCCTGCTCTGCAGGTTCCCATGTCAGAATTGCTCCGGTGGGATCCCAGCCCAGGGGATGGACGAACCGGACAGACCTCAAGACAGATGGACATGCCCATGCAGGACAGCAACAAGGGCTCAAAGGCAGCATCTGCTTGTGGAGAAGCCTTGTGCCTGGGTGAAGCCCTTCTTCAACATTCCTGATTATCTTATGGGATCTTCTGCTGCTTACTTCCATGTTCTTCAAAACTAACCCCCCTTCTTATGCAGTGTCCTGGGTTTACCTGAAATAGGTTTGCTTCTCCTGGAGAACCTGGGACCAGGAATGTGGCCAGGCAGTGCCTGAATGTCATTCCTTCAGCCTGAGACTGACCCTCATGCAGGACTTCCATGTAGGGCTCACAGGGATCAGCGCTGGGATGCACTCTGATCCACATGGTCTTAAATAATCTGGGAATCAAACCAGAAAATACAATGGTAAGACTTGGTGGGGAGGCAGAAATTTTCAGGGTAGTTTTCACAAAGAATGACTGGGAAAGTTTGCAGAAAGATCTAAGGACACAAGGAGACTGGGCAATAAAAGGGCAGGTAAAAATACAATGTTGATAAATGCAAAGTCATGCACATGAGGAAAACAACCTTAACTACCTATATACCATGATGAGTTCCAAATTAGCTATTACTGCTCAGGGAAGAGCTCTTGGAGTTAATGTGGGTAGTTCTCTGGAAATGTCAGCTCAATGTTCAGCTGCAGTCAAAAAGGCAAATTGGATGTTAGCAATGATTAAGAGAGGAACAGAGGAGAAATCGGAACACATCATTATAGTCCTGTGTCAATCCATATTCGATACTCCCATCCCCTCCAGCTCCGGGAGCTGAGGAAGGAGAGGCACTAAGGGTAGGGTTGGCTGGTACCCTTGTGTGGGGACGATAAGGGGCATATGAGGGGCTCTACAGATTGCGAGCAGCCTGGAGAAGAAGGGAAAGGGTTATTTTCTTGTTTTCCTAACAGAAGAATGAGGCAAACCCCCAAATCTCTCTGATAAGCAAGCTCAGAGCAAACCGAAGGGAATCCTCTTCCTTCCATGTTTCCTTGTGTTTAGGAATTCCCTGTCTCTGGGCTGCCAAGACCCAAAGCACAGATGTGTTTGGAGGGGCTAGAATAAGCCCTTGAGGGAGGTTACCTGGGATGGCCAGTGCAGCCTCAGCTAAACAAGTCATGAAGTTGAAGCTCAGAAGTGGTTCCATATGAGAATGTTACCATCCTTCTTACCCGCTTTCCCCCAGCATCTGTTCCCAGGGACAGGGGTGTGCTGAGGGTCCCAAAGGTCTCCTGGAGCTCAGGGCAGGGAAGAGCAAATCTGTGGGGTGGGAGCAGGGTGGCAGAAGGAAAAACCTCTCCCCATGAGACCCTGGAAGCCTGTCACTGCTCTGGGCTGATCTTGGTGCTGGGCTGGGAGTGAGGGCTGGGTTTTGTCTGTGCTGCCCGAAGTGAATTCCAAACCCAGGAGACATGGTCCTCCATTCCCTGTGTAGTTGCCCCCTTCCTGATGCTGAGCAGGCATTAGGGAATCAGCTGTGAAAGTCCCACCTTCCTCTCCCACACTTCCCTCCTCATCATGCAGGAGCCACAAGGTCCCCCTTGCAGCCCAAACTGGAGAGCTTTAATGCACAAGGAATATCCGAGTAGGGGCCTGAGGGGCATCCCTCCTCTCCCAGCTATTTGGAGCATCATTTATCTTCTCTCCTCACCTCAGTTTATCCATCTGTGTGGCACAGAAGACCACAGGACACAATATAAAAACCAGAGGAGACACACTGCTGGCTCTTCAGAAGTGGTCTTTGGAGAGGGGGTGTTTGCGCTACTGCTCCTGCCGTTAGCACTTCAGTTAATGCCTCCATACTACGTTGTCTTTCAGTGGCAAACAATAAAGCTCAAGGTGAGCATCACCTCTGCCCTATCTCTTAGATTCGCCCCTCTCCTGTCCATCCATCACACGCTTGCTCTCCTGCAGCCGATTGCAGCCGACCTGCATCAGCTATTGATTTATTGACAGAGGCCGGGTCTGGAAGATTCAGGGAAGCAGCTCCCCACAGAAACGCTTTTCAGAAGTAGAGATTTGATTTTTTATTTATTCTTCTCTTCAATGTATGGATTTAACAAGCTCTAGGCAACAAAGAACTCACTCCAGCACGCAGGCTCTCACACCCCCTCCATCTCCCTTTCTCCAGCGGTAAAGTCATCTTTAAGGGATTAGTTTTTAAGGGCAAAAGGCAGCCCCGTAGGCAGAGGCAGCCTGCGGCGTCCCCAGGGCTCAGGTGCTGCACAGCCTCTGGGCTGGCCTTTTTCGAAGGGGTAAACGTTTCCCTTGATCTCCCTGTTTGTTATATGTATGTGGTGCCAGTGTGAGACCAAAATTCCCTTTTTTTCCCCCCTGTATTGCAATGGTAAACTTCCAGCCCAAACAGGCGCTATGGACCAGGGGCACCCATGGGTGCAGGGGTTTCCCCAGGACCACCAGCAAGGCAGGGCACAGCTGGCAACATCTGCATCTTTCCCTTTCCTGTGACTGTGAGGGGATTGCTGCTTGGTTTGGGGTTTTTTTCCCCACTCTTTCCCAGAAGCTCACTGGCCAGCAGTTTGGAGAGATGGAAAACAGGGGGAAAGGCGCCTTTGCCTGCCATGCTCTACCCAGGGTGCCAGCCTGGCACCCAGGTTTCAGGTCCCAGCGATCCTCCTGCTGCATGAGCTGGGATGTCACTATGGACTTTTCTTCTGCCAGGGCATCCCCAGCCCCACGCGTCCCTTCCTCTACCAGTGCCTATGGGTGCAGCGGGGTCACCCTGGAGCTCCAGGGTGGGGTGGTGGGTGGGCAGGGGCCTGTGAGGAGGAGGTGATGCTCGTGGTCAGCCCTGAGGCAAGGTGCTGATTTAGCAAATTGTGAAAGGTGATTCCCCGGGGACCTAGGAGGGCTGGGTGCCTGTTGCTGACCTTCATCCTTCCCAAACCCATAGCTCTGGTTTTGCTCTAAATACACCAGCTGGGTGGCAAAGCCATCCCTCTCCACGTGCTTTTCAGGCTGGTAAAAATGCCACACTCAGAGCACGGGTCTTGGTGCTCCCCAGTGACCCCAGTCCCCCCATCCCCAGCTCACGGCCCTAAAGAGGTGACTCCAGCCCCTCCCTGGCTCCCTCTGCCCTCATTCCAGGGGGGATTTATTGGGCTGATCCTTTACAGACCTCTTGGTTTGAATAGTTAATGATGGGTGATTTCATTTGTGGCTGCATTAACCATCTGATTACTCTCCTGTGGAAGACTAATTTGCAGATGATGGAGACAGATGCTTCTCAAACTATCAGCCAAAACACCTGACTCCTGCACACACACAAAGTTTTTAAATTTACTTCCTGGGTGATTAAAAAAAAAAAGAAAAAAACATGTTTTAAGCAAGAGCAGGGGCCAAGTTGGTGCTAAGGCAAACGCTGCCAGAGGGGCTTCGAAGCCAGCTCTGCCCACAAGCTGCCAGCACCTGGTGCATCTGCTTTGGGCAGCAGCTCCGGTGTCTCCAGGTGTGGGATTTGCTCATGGAGGACAACTGTCCAACTTCAGGGATGGGTAGGGGATGCTCAGGAGCTGCTGTTGAAGGTCTCGAGTTGTGATCCCCTGTGCTTCCAGCCTGCCCTCCTTCAACCTGGCTTCTCCCTGCCCGCCTCCCACCGCCCCATGCCCCTTCCTTGCAGAAGCAATGTGCGTGCTTCAAGCGTGGCTTGGCCACGGTTGCCACCACCAGCCCTTTGACTCCTCGCAGCAATCGCCTGGGTTTGGAGGAGGCCTGGAGCCACCAGCCGCGTGGTTCTGCCTCGCCAAGGTCAGCTGCTTTCTGCAAGGACATTTGCAGCAGTATCTAACTCGCTGCCTCCCCCAGCTCCACGCAGGCTGCATTGCTCGTAAGGGCTTAATGATTACCCTTAGATAACTTTATTGGCTGAGAAGTATTGGCTGGCTTTGCTGCAAAGCCAGCCTCCTGCCTCTCTGCGCAGCCAGTCACAGGTGAAGCCCAGCGTGAAGAGTGGGGGAGAGAACCCCAGAAGGCTGAGGGCTGGGTGAGCCCTGGAGGGGTGGTCTGGGGGGCTTCAGTAGGGCACGTGGCCCAGGGTGTCTTTCCCTGCATGGGAACAGAGCAGGGGATGTCCATCCATCGGCTAGGCAACCACTGGGTCCATGAAGGTGTTAGACCACTTTTCTCAAGTGTTCTTCATTTGCAGAGCACTTTAAAGACATGATCTAATTAATACCTCCAAGCTCCCAGGGAAGGAGGCAGGTAGAGAGGTGGAGCTGGGGATCATGCGTGGGTGGTGGGGAGATGTGATTTCAGCTGTGGCCTGTTGGAAGAAGGAAAAACGGAATGAGGATTTTCTCTGCTGCTGGCCGTACCGTGGTGACACCCCACATCACATCATGTCAGGGTCCTCATCCAGCCTGCGGGCAGAGCCAGCCAGGGGGGCTTGACCCCCATTGCTGTGGCCATGAGGGCAGCTGGACCCCCATCACCAGGTGGAGAGCCTGGTGGGATGGCTGCCTTGCCTTAGGGTGCTGAGCGGGGTCCTCAGCATCACTGCAGAGGATAGGGTGGCGGGAGAGCAGCCCATCGCCATGGAAACGGTACATCCTGTGGCGATGCGCATCCTGGCAGGGTTGGTTGGTGGGTTTTTTTTCCCCTCCCTTCCTCTCTTTCTGCGAGCCCTCGGCATTGATCTGGGAACGTGCTCTTCGCATGTATGATCCATGCAAACACCGTGTTCCTATTGATCAGGCTCCTTTGCTGCTTGGGGTCTGCGCTGGCAGCAGAAACAAAGGCCAGAGGAAGGAGGGGAGAAAATTACCCAGCATTGCACTGAGCAAATAACATTGGCAGCACCTACAGGGTCTCTCCAGCACCGCCTCCTCATCCCTTCCCATTCCTGCCATTTGTCCTCTGTTTTCCCCTCATTCATCCCTTCTCCATCCTCCCTTCTGCCATCCCACTCTCACTCCTACCCACCAAAACTAGCCAAAATCTCCCCGCATTGCTCCCATGGTGACTTCTTGAGAGTTATTTCCAAGAACCAAGGAGCTAAGGTGTCCCCGCATGGCAGGGGGACCGGTGTCACTGCCACCCCCCTCCCAGCCCTGTCCAGCACAGGGGGGACATGCAGGGTCCCAAACCCACCTCCTTTGCCAGCCAAGCTCTGTGTGAGCCTTAATAATTACAATGAGTCAATAACAATTAGGCTTAACAGCCACTCAGCAGAATTGATGCAAATTATTTTAATTTTATGTTTCTATCAATGAACTTTTCCAGGTTGGCACCTTCTCCCCCCCCTCCCGCTCCCTGGGGGCACCCCGCTGCCAGCACCCCCAGCCCAGGCAGTGGCTGCTGGAGGACCAGCGGGGGCTCTGCCAGCTTCTTCTCGCATCCTTGCTCCAAAAAGCCAGAGCTGCCTACAGGAGAGGTTGTTTGTGCATGGGCAGGTTTCTTCACTGGGGAGGAAAACCTCTGCTTTTCCCGGGAAGGTGGTTCCCAGGTGAAGCTGCTCATCAGCACGGCCGCTGGGAAGAGGCTGGTTTGGGACTCGGTTTGCTGGGGAGCGGATGCTTTGTTTCAGAACGGGGTGCAACCTCCTACGACACGATTTTTCTGATGTTTTACACACAAAATTTCTTGTTCATGATGGGGGACATCACATCAGGTTTTGCTGGTATTGGGTTGTGTTTCTTTTTCACCCGATCCTACACAATTGACCCACTTAATATGTTTACGTTACATAGAAATGGTAATGAATCTAATCAAAACAATGTCTCAAAAGCAATCATTTTCATGAGCCCACATCTAAAGCTGCCTACAATGGCCTCGTATGGGAATTACAGCCACCCTCCTCCTACCCAGAGATTACAGCTCATCCTGCAGGTTCAGGGTCTGTGTCCAGGTCTTTGCTCTGCATCCAGCCTTTCCAGCAGCCTAAGAAACCCCGCAGCATGGGATGTGTACCCCCATGGGCAGCCATTCATCAAAAGCACACAAAAAAGCTTAGATAAATATTATTAATTTTTTTTATGCTGGCTGACAATCAGTGAATGATTCCTTGGATTTTTTTTCTTTCTTATTTACAGGACCAAATAGTTAATGGCACAACCTGTTCCACATCCCCTGGGATACTGGGAGCTGCCAGAGCTCTGTGGACCAAGGGGTGACCCTCAAGCTGTGGTCATCAAGTCTCCCACCCATCCCACAAGGGACCAGTGGGGAGACTTCCCATGGCTCCTTTCCTACTCCTGCCTCTTTGGGTGGTTTTTTTCCACCTCCCTGGAGCTGGGAGCTGGCATGGCAAAGCTGTAAATTGCCAGCATCCCCATCGCTGCTGACCTGCATCTTTTCTCTGCTCCTGTCATTAGGGCGACACAGTGGGTGACAGGTGCTCAATTGCTCCTAAGTGGCTCCCAGATAACTGGGGAGGTCTTTAGCTACTTGTAACTTCCAATAATAAACAACAGAGAGGGGGAAAATATATCCACATGGAGCACTTAACTGATGGCTTCATTGTCAAAACTGCATTAGGGCTCTTCTCCTTCCCGTGAGCCAGCCCCAGGCCATCGCTTGTGTGACACTGTGCCACCTTGACAAGCAAGAGCCACCTCCCTGCCATCACTTTGAGATGGTGGGTAACGAAGGATGAGACCCCGGATTCAGCCCCATCACTGCTGGGTGGCAGGAGCTGGGGGGGTTCTGCAGGGGCTTGGGGGATGGAGATTTGTGAAGCCTTCCTGGATTTTTGGGGGTGGAGGGGATGCATGTCCAAATCTCAGATCCAAAAGCGAAGTTTTACATCTCAGGAAACGTTGCTGAAGGAAAAGCTGATCTGGAACCCCCCACCTTTGGTGCAGGCTGCCGGTGGCTGAGCCCACTTTCAGATCTTTTCTTTAAATCTACAACCAGGGTGTTGCCTCTGCTGGCGCTGAACCATCCGCAGTAGATCACCTTGCGAGGTCCCTCTGCTCTGAGCAAGGCTCTTCCTATCCCAAAAGGGGCTGAGAAAGAGCCATTTCCCAGAGCTCCTTAGTTGCTCTGCAAGGAGACCTGTTCATGAAGCCCTGACCCAGCTGCTCAGGTGTTAGCTGCTGGTGGGGGCCTCATCCATGGTGGGGGGAAAAGCAGAAAGGAAGGATGAACCTCTTCAAAACTGCTCAGGTCAGTGGGCAGCTGCGTTAAAACTGCAATTCCCTCAAAAAGAAGCTCTCCAAAACACATCTCCAGTTCATCAACTGGTGTAAATTGGCCCTGAGAGTCTGGGGAGGGCTGCAGCTTCCACTCAGTCAGGATTTGGCCCGTGTGCTTACACAGACCAGGCAAAGGGGGACCATGGACCCACACGATGTGAACCCCGCTGGGCAAAACCATCCCCTGCCTTTTGGAAAAACCCCTCTCGAGAGCAGCAAGCTCACAGAGCTGCAGGGTTGGGATTTATCAGACAGATGCTAGAGCTGGAAAATACACCCTGCTGTCCCTCGCCTCCCCTGCCCCCTTAGCAAGCCAAGACTGTGCCTGTGTTAGTGCCATGGATTAGTTTTCTAATTAAGATCCAACTCTTGGGAATCATGCAAAGAAATAGCTTCATTCATTTTGGCTTGGGCTGGGGAGGGAAGGTCCCCCAGTGTTGTCTCCTCCTCCAGCGACTTGAGGGTAGACCAGGGATGGGGCTGCCAGGGATGGGATGGATGGGATGGGATGGGATGGGATGGGATGCAGGGCTCATCACAGCATTAAATACCCACACAGAGGCAGGAATGAGATTTCCCCTTGCCCCTCTCCAGGCTGAAGGAAGCACAAGCTGAGACCTTGGAGGCATTGGCAAAGCTGGGAAGAGGGCTGGGGTCTTCTCTTAGGAGTTTCCTTGAACTGCTCAGCAGTACCACAAAGCACTGGAGTAGCTGCACCACGCACAGAGCTTTCCTGGGAGCGTTGCTCTGCTTTAAATTCCTCTAGAAGAGCTTTCTCACAAAGTTAAGCCCCTGCTTCCAGCAAGCAACCCCAACTTCCCAGTGAGGATCTGAAGAGACATCTCAGCTGATGCTGGGGTCTGCCAGGTGACCTCTGGGCACATGTGTCCGTAAATGTCCCCGTGATGGGGTGCTGCCCCTGGCTCTTCAAGTGTTGCTGGGGGATCTAAAGTCATTGCTCCCACCATGAAGCATCCTAACCTTCCGCTTCTGTGCCACCCCCTGGCAAGGACAGGCTTGACTTTGGCCAACAACAAGTGAAATTCTCGCAGCTGCACCTGGGGCGAGGAGCTCAGTGCCCGGAGGCATTGTGAACACCCCAGTTTTTGCAAATGCTGCTGTCCACACAGTGAACACCCCCCCAGTAACAGGGACCCTCTACCATAAATCGCCATTGATTCACCAAGAGAAGAAAAAGGCAACAAATATTATTCCCAATGAATAATTCAAGCAGCTCTAAGCCATGCGTTGTGCGTTCATTACCCTCCACGAGGACCTGGGGGATACAGCTTGAAAGGCCCTATAAAAGGAAACAGGGGAAGATTTATTTTTAAGGTTGGGCAAATCCTGATAACCCACGGCAGGAGGGGTCTTGCCTTGCACCAGCGCAGGGTTTGCTCGGAGGCCGTCGCTCTGCTTTGCCCCCACTCCCGTCCTCCCGCCTTGCTGATGCTTTGTTAAAAAAAGAAAGCACTTACGGTGCTGTTGGGGGATCAGTCCATTCGCCTTTCTTCCCTGCCGAAGCTTTCAGGGATGAAAGCACTCTAAAGTGCTGGCTTGGGTGTTTGGAGCTGAGTAGTGAATAATCCCCCTCCTTCATCCCTCTGCCTGCTGGGGAGGCGGCGGCGGGGTCACCACGCTCGCACCGGCCTTTGCAGCACAAGCCCAGAGTGAATCTTCGCTCCTCAGCATGCCGGAGCTGGCACAGGGTGCAGTCAGTTTCTTAGGGTACTGAGCGCACTGGGGTGCTGGGACTTACCCGGTGCCACCAGGAACCGGGTACCGAGATGGACAGCACGGTCAGGCATGAGCATCCTCCTGCCTAGGCTGTCCTGGGGCAGTGATTTCCATCCTGTTCCATGTCCTGCCAGTGAGGGGGAACCAGGCATGCTGTTGTGGGATGTGACTTCACGGTGCTGCCTTCTTTGCACAACCCCTTTAATCACCCTTAACCCCCTCCCCAGGGAAGCCAGGACACCTGGAAGTTGGATTTCTGGAGGGACCTTCCTGAAGCCCCACAGAAAGGGAGTCACTTCTCCTGGAAAAGCTGCTTTTTCCCTTGCAGGAAAGGTACAGAGCTTTGCTTTTTTTATGTTAAGAGAAGTTGATAAAGAGGCAGGATCGTAGGGTTTTGGTGCAAGTCTGACACTGCTGAGATTTGGAGTCAGAGGCACCAACTGGCCACCAGCTCCGCAGCTCACTGGTGGTGGCCACCTGCCCATGCTGCTGAGCTCCTCAGAGCAAGCACTGACCCCTCCTGGATATAACCCCCTCTCAGGATGCTCCTGGAACAGAAATAACAGCTTGTGGGGACCTCACTTACCTGCTCGCTCAAATAAGCAGCACGACGTTGCTGGAGCTGGTCTTGCCATGCCCAGGTGGACCAGATCGCCTGGGCTGGGATGCTTTTGCTTCCCTGACTTGTACTTCCCGCTCTCCTCTCTGTTTTCTTTGCCAATAAAATCTGCTTCTGAGATTGAGCCCTTGATCAATGATGGCAGGATCCATCTCCCATCACCTGAGCGGGATGAGAGCGAGGTGGCCAGGGCGGCTGGATGAGGAGACGTGGCCTCCTCGAGAGGACAATTCATCCTGGCTATCGGACACCAGCCGTCAGAAGGGACAAATGGCTCTCTGAAGCACAGAATCATTTAGGTTGGAAAAGACCCTTAAGAAGGTGGCAATCCTTCTCTGCCAGCCGTCAATGCAGGCAACTGGTCAGGTTTTAACACCTTACTTTTGGGCAGCCAAAGCCCAAGATTCAGCTGGGGAAAACAGCTGCTGATCCGACCTAGTGGGTGTCCGCTTCACCACAGCTCCCATGATTTGAGGGGATAAGTGCCACCCAAGGGCTCAGCTCGTTGGGTTTTCAGTCCTGACAGTCCTGGAGCAAGAGGAGGACTCTGCCACCTGCCTCCAACTCTAACCGATGCCCTTTTCACATTTCATAGAGGCAGCAGGTATCTTTGTTTACTCACGTGTGGTTTGACCCATCATCTGTGGAAGCCAAGGGGCAATTCCCCATTGCTCCCCAGGCTCAGCGCTGTGAAGGCCACCAGGACCATCACAGGGGGCTGCTGCGTGTCCATCTCTGTCTCGAGCCATAATTCCTGTCCACGCCAGGGCACACTCAGCAGGAAGGTGCCCAGTGGCGACTTAGAGTCCAAGTGATGGAGAACCTATCTCAAGCGCTAGATAACTGGTGGTGATTAATTACCCTGGCTATTCAGAGCATCCACCCTGTTCCCAGCCTGGATGCCAGGAGCACGAGTATCTCATTAGGTCTCTGTCACAGAGACCCCTCTCAGTATCTGCAGGACAAGCCCATCCTTCAGCCCTCTCGCAGCCTCAGGCTCGTGGTGTGGGTGTCAGCCTTTGCCAAAAGATGGTCCAGCAGTGTCAAACCCCAGTCCCAGACAGAAGAGGAGATGCAGCACTGGGGGGGCTATAGATCAGCTGGGAAAAGCACAGCGGGAGAGTGGCCTCGTGCTGTACGTGTGCCCAAGGGGGACTTTGCCATGGCACAGGGCTGGAGGCTCAGTAGGAGGACAGGGACACCAGTTCCTCCCCCGATCAGGCTGCTGGTGCAAACGCTGTCACCCACAAGGCAAACTTCTGCCCCTTCCCAAACCTGAGCACCGCATGGGATGGTCCTCAGGGGTGGCCTCCATCACTGCTCCCCACCAAACAGCACGGCAGGGGCAGGCCCATCAAGTGAAAGGTGGAAAAAGGTAATTAATCTACAGAGAAAAAAGTGTTAATACCTCTAAGACACCGGGGACACTGGCTGTCAGCTTCCACCAATTAGTCACCTAAAACCCTGCCTGTATGATCTCTGTGGTACAGCTGAGTTGATTACTCTAATTAATTTTGCATTGATCTGCATGGATCTGCAGCACCAGGGCCTATCACAGGCGAAGGAGGAGATGGATGCATGAGCCCTGCCGAAGTGTGGAGGAGGGAGTGCATCCCAGGCACGCCGCTCCCGCTTCCGCAGCCCAGTCCTGTGGCTCATCCCAGTTCCCCTGTCCCAGGGCTCCCGCAGCCGGAGATGGAAGATCTGCCCGAGGTGGAAGATCTGCCCTCAGAGCAGGGTCAGAGGGGAAGGAGGCAGAGACTCTTTTGGGGACCACCTGGCCGGGGATGGGACATCCCAGTGGCTCTTGTCCCATCCTCTTCCACTCCACGGCCATCTCTACACACACTCCCGCACCCTTTGCTATTTTCCCCATCTCCTAAGCAGTACCTCAGAGTCCATCTCATTCCTTCTTTGCACCATGCCAAAATGCCAAGCTTTATTCCACCACAGACAGGCTCGGCATCCCCTTCCTGGGGACTTTTCTCCCTGTGTTTATTCTGGGGGATGTTTTGTGACAGTAAAAAGCCAAACACTTGATTCTAATCTTTTTTCTAATTTTTTTTTTTCCTTTCACACATTTCCCCCCCCCCCCCCTCCCTGGCTGAAATTCAACCCAAATTCACAAATGCTCTCTGAACATCACAGGAACCCCAAACCCTTCTGCACCCTCCCTGGGCAGGCAGCGTTGGCAGGACCCTCACAGGGCAGGACCTGGCACCACCCTGCTCAGCAGAGGTTCTCTTCCTATTTAGGGGTGATTTTCTCCCCTCCCCAACCCTTTCTTCAAGCCTTGCAACAGGAGGGATTGCTGACTGTGGTGCTGGAGGTTTCATGGCTTATTTTCCCATCTCCTAGGGCTCCGTGCATCCCATGCTCCGACTGGCCCTGGGTACCACTGCTCATCCTCCCACCCTGCCCCAACGGCACGGCCAATGGGCTGCATGAACCCTGTGTGCTTTGCTGGAGGAGCACATCCTGGAGGCCAGGACAAGCAGGTCCACAGCTCTCATGTCCCCAAGCAGCTCATGGTATCCCAGGGACCTCTTGCTGCCTTTGATGTGGTTCTTGCCAGGGAGGCAGCAGTGGGTTTGCAGGAATGCCGCCGCTCTTGGCAGTGCTTTGATCTGCTCTTCACACTTCAGGTGTGCCAGTGGCTGCGGCCACCTCCCCGCCACACGTAGTCTGGTGCAGGGACACACAGCTCCCTGCTCTGCCTCATCCCAGAGCTACGGACCAACAGGATCCTCTGGGAGCAAACCCACCCCCAGGCCAAGGTCCTGCAGGACCCCCAGCAGCCCTTCAGCCCGCTGCTCCCACTGCTTATCCCCAAGCATCTCCCTGGCAGTTCGTTAAAGGTTCAGTGCTAACAAAAGCTCCTCACTCGGTGCATTACCCAGTGCCGCTTTCAACTCAGGGTTTACTCATCTTGAAGAAGAAAAACTGAGGCACAGAGAGATGTAAACCACCCAAGGATAGGATGAGGCAAGTGAGCAGAGCATCCTCCTCGCACAGCCCTAGCACGTAAAGGGTTAGCCACTGCCTTCATAAACATGATTTCCTGGGATTAATATTAAAAATGTTTCTAATGGCTCCCACTTGTTTACTAAATAGCCAGTGTGGAGATAAGTTATCAACTGCGGCTATAATTCGCTATTAATCAAATATTCAAATCAGTACTGCAGTTGGCCGCAACGGGACACACACATAATTCTCCAGCTCTGGTAATAATTAATCTTTTTCCCCCCCTTTCTCCCTTCACTTTGGACTCTTGCAAATATCTTTTGGTGTTAAGAGGTCCCCAGAGAGACCTGCCTCTAAATGAGGTGTAAAAATCTAAGCCGCACAAAAAATAGCATGCAGCTGGGATCGATATTCTCTTCACAGCTACATCGATTAACAACAATATTCTTCATTTATTAATTATGAAGGGGAATTTTCCATCCTTGCATCTCTTTCTCTGCTTGTTGCTTGGGTGGGTTTAGCAGGGCCTCGGCATGCCCTGCAATCCCTCCCCACGCATCCTCCGGGTACCGGCCAGGCGAAAGGGGAGATGGAAGCTGCGGGGCAGAGGGAGCAGAGATGCTTTTCCTGGGAGGTCAGGCTGGCTGGAGGCAGCCCTGCGCACTGGGTTGAGACCTTGCATCACGAGCTGATGGGCAGGAGAGGGGCTGGAGAGCAGCTCCACGGCTGCAGAAGGAGGGGAGGATGAAGGAAGGGGCAGAATCCAGAGCAGCTCATATGCTGGGGGAGCAGGGTACAGCCTTGCCGAAAGCCTGGCTGCTGCCTCCAGCCCCGATGTGGCAGGGTCGGTGTCCAGCAGCTCCCTGGGTGTTCTGCTCCCGTGGAGGCCACCTCCAGCAAAGCCTCCAGTTCCTGCCAAGGCTTTTGCTGGGCTGCAGCAAGACCATCCAGAACCCCCAGCAGAGCTCAGCCGTTGCTGTGCATTGTACTTGGCCACCGCAAGCTCTGCAGCCAGATGGGGAGATCCTGGCTGGGTAGATGATTTGAGTCCAAGCAAGACCATTGCCCCAGCCGATCCACTGGGCAATCCCCCATGGAGCACCCAGGCAGCTCCCGTGGGAAAACCCACTCTTCAGCAGAAGGAGACAACACTGCAGAGCCAGCAAGGTGCACAGTGGTGACTCCTGGGTCCCAGTTTGGGGTCAGGGAGATGGGAAATGGTAGGGGCAGAGAGCAGGAGAGGGCAGGGGGATTGAGAGGAGGTGGGCAGTAGGGTCAGAAACCTCAGGAGCTGAGCCCCTTTCATCGTGCATCATTTTTTCTCAGGGTGCTGTCAGGAGCCCTTCAGCTCCGCCTGGGAGGTGCTGGGTCACGCTCTGGGTTTCAGAGATGCTCCTTTAGCAAAGCCCCTCTGCAAGCAGTGGCAAAGCTCATGTCACCATCTCTGCTTGAAAGCTGCGTCAGGCCTGGCATCAGCACTTCCAAATAAAAACTTTGCCCCAAACCCCTTCTTCTAAAATATAAAAAGGACTGACATCGTGGGTTCAAATAGGTATTGCACTTGTGGAGCACCAAGCACCATTACTTGGGTCCTGCCCTGAGCAAAGAGAAAAGCCAGAGACTGCTCCTCACCACTGCCAGGGGTACTCGGTCCGGAGCCCAAGCACACCTTGTACTTTGAAGTGTGTAATCGTTATTTAAAGTGAAAATTACCACCGAGCTCTATTAGACTTTAAAATAAAAATTAGAGATTTTTAAAATAGATTTTCCCTAACGAGGAGCGTGACGGATGGGCATATTGGAGACCGTGCGAGTGGAGTGCTGCTAAGTGAAATGAAATGGCATTAGGTAGCATCCCTTGCCCTCCCCACTGCTCTCCTCCCTCAAAAATCCATACCGGCACTGTCCGCCCAGAGTGGCATTGGGATGGGGGCCAGGATACATCCTCCTTCCAGGTTAAAGTGAGTAAAGACATTTCCTTCTTCTCCAGATAAGACATTTCCCTTCTCCTAAATCAAAGGCAGCATTAGAGAGGCAAACACTCCATCCCTTCCATCTAAATTCATTTGCATCTCCCAGAGCAGCACGTGTCCCCAGGCACGGGAAGCAGCCCTGGCCAGTCGTGTCCCCCCCCACGCCCTCATTCCCAAATGCCCCCAGTTTTGGAGCAGAGTTCTGGTTAGACGGCAGATTTCTATTAAAAATTCAGCAGCATTAAAATACAGTTTGGTTGGGGTTTTTTTCTGAGTGACTAAAATCTGAAAACTGGAGCTGTGTGACAGCGGTAAAGGTCAGACCTGGGGGGGTGCGGAACAACGTTTGAGTTTTGTTTGGTTTCTGCTGGTTTTCCTGTTTAAAGCACGTTTTGCAAATCAACGTGTGGGGCTTTCATATCTGTTCCAGCACCAAAGCATTTTTGTAGGGAACGTGGAAATGAGGTCTCTGCAATTCCAACAAAATACAATTGATGTTTTTCCCAGCTTCATTAAATGTGCTATTTTTACCTTGCAAGGTGTAATATCTATCCACGCCTCGGTAGCGAAGGGGTTGGGGCATGTTTAAAGTAGTGGCTCTTAACATGAAATTCTGTTTAATTTCTGTGTTATCTTTCCAAGCACCTTATCAGCTGCGCTGGGATATCTGCCTTCTAGATCCCTCCCCTCACGGGCTGTCAGCGAGCTGGAGGATGCTAAGTGTGAAGATCCTTTTCCATCAAAACTTCAGCACAGGCGATGCTGAGCCAGCCCTTGGCCAGCCCGGCCGAGCCAGGAGCGCATCCCATGGGTTTCTCCCGGGAGCTGCAGGAATGCTGTCGGGGCTGAGGACCTCCAGAGGTCCCTTCCAGATGGAGCTCCTGCAATGCCACTGAGCATGGGGCAGGTCCTTGCTCATCTTGCCCTTTCCATCCAAGCACTGCCGAGAGGGATGGGCTGTTGGAGGGTTCCCTCCTCCCCCCATTGCCTTCGGTTCAGCCCCATGAGCTATAGTCATCCTCAGCTCTCCTTTTCCCACCATCATGATGAGCCCAGCTCATCCTTCCCCATCCCTGGGAATCTCAAAGCTCGGGTCCGCCTCTCTAAGAGTCTCTGAACCCCACAACTCGTCCCAGAACAAGGTGGTCCCCAAGACCGAGGTATGAACCCACTGTGAAGAAATCCCCTCGGGAGCTGCTATCTCCCTCTTCTCCATTGAGATGAAGGTGCCACCAGTGACTCGAGCCTGCAAGGTCTCTGCTGCCTCCTGGGAGCGGGCTGGGTGCCCCTGACCACCCAGACCGGGTGGCCAGGACACATGCTGGGAGGGGGCATCATGGGTGGGTGCTGAGCATGATGGTGCTGGGGGAAAGGAGGTAGCTTGGGGGGCTCCAGCATGAGGTTAGCACTGAATCCGCAAAAATCACCGTACCTTGAAAAGTGCTCAATACACCTATTGATCAGTCCTTTCGCCTTGATCAGTTTGCTGGTGTGTGCTGCCGCAGTGCTGCTTTCGGGAAGGGAGGGAGAGGCAGAGGAGGAGGCAGGGAGGCGAGAGCACGCCTGCGCTGGAGATGCTCCAACTTCCCAAGGCCAACTTGGTGTTCTCCTGCTGGCTGCAGGGCCTCTCAGCCCTCCCGCGGGAGGCAGGTTGAGCTCTGGCCTCGCACATTGGCTCTGGGGGTGTTTTTGAGGCAGGAGGGTGGGAAGAACAGTCCAAAAAGCCTCCTCTCTCCTCCCTAGCATCCTTCTTGCCAAAGCCTCCTTAGATGCCTAAAACTGGGCATCCATCCAATGCCAAGGGAGGGAGAAGGTAGGTGTGATCTCCATCCTGGCTTGGAGACCACTACTGAGGGCACCCAAGGGAATGTGGGGAGCTGTAGGGCACCCATTCCTGCTTCCTAGAGGGCCCGTGTCTATAGGGCAGTCAATGTGTAGGAGCAGATATGGGGTTGGGGTGTCCTATCCTGCCCAAGAACCTGTGCATGGCAGGACCAAGGGACAAGCAGATATCCAGAGGCAACCAGAAAGGTGTGGTGGGGCAGAGCAGAGCAGGGAAGGGGCGCTGGGGGTGGGGGAGCATCAGAGAGACCCTTTGGGCTCAGGCATAGGGGTGTGTGAACACACAGGACAGCTCTGGGTGTCCAAATAGCCTGGGTTGGGGCACCTGCATCGTATGCCATCCCCATCATTCAAACACCCTCAGCAGCCTTAGGGACATCTGCCAGGAGCTTGTTCACAGAAGCAGCCCCGTTTCTGCTGAAAGGACTGGTAAAACACACTGGGTTTGAGAGTGGAGGGAGGCAGGGAGGTAAAAACACCCCCCCAAAGGTCACGGAGTTAATTTCCAGCTCGTGTCCCCCTCTCACACCTCGCTGATTAATAATTGAAGAAAATGTATTTCTTTTTCGGCTTGGCATAAATCAAAAATAAACACAGCATCCATATTCTGCCCCAGGGAGAGAGCAGGCGCGTGGGCTGGAAGATGCTGAGCCGGCTCTGCAGCGAGGTCCCCCCAGCCCCTCCAAGCTGCCTTGGAACAGGGGGAGGATGGGATGGCAGTGGGGCTCTTTGGAGAAGGCTGGCATTGGCTTTGAGCTTCTCCCATTGAAATCAGCGCTAAAAGGCTTCATGACATGAGACCTGAAAGAGCCAGTGGAGCTAGGCTGTGAGCCCATTGCTGCACGGAAAGCCTGAGGCATTCCTGGGCACTTTCCAGTGCCCAGGTCCTCCATCCCTCCTGCTCCCAGGTCCTCCATCCCTTCCTACTCCCAGATCCTCCATCCCTCCTGCTCCCAGGTCCTCCATCCCTCCTGCTCCCAGGTCCTCCATCCCTTCCTACTCCCAGATCCTCCATCCCTCCTGCTCCCAGGTCCTCCATCCCTCCTGCTCCCAGGTCCTCCATCCCTCCTGCTCACAGGTCCTCCATCCCTTTCTCCTCCCAGGTCCTCCATCCCTCCTGCTCCCAGGTCCTCCATCCCTCCTGCTCCCAGGTCCTCCATCTCTTCCTGCCCCACTGGCAGCCTCTGGGGAGACAATTTGGTGTTGCTGGAATAGTACTGGGGGAAGTCACCCGCCGGAGCCGGCACGTCAGTGCCTGCCACCTGCACAGTCCAGGGAAACCTGGAAAGGAAGGAGAAAGAAGGGTAAGGACACTGCCCTGCCTCTACCAGGGCCACCTGCCTGAGCAGGTCTTGAGCACCAGCCATCCCTCCTTGCCACTGGTTCCTTCTCCCATCTCTTAGGATTCCTGCCTGAGAGGATTTTGGCTGGAGCGCAGCTGTACTGAAGCGCCTCCCTCTCCATCCATGCTTCTGGGGGTGACCCCAGTCCCCGGCTGCCACCCCCCTGCTGCTCTTTATTTGTCCCCTCTGCCGGCACTGGGTCCCTGCTGTCCATCCCCAGGGCTGCCCCCCAACATTTTGGCTTGCAGAAACATCCATCTGCTATGAACCAATTGAAGGATGCCCCCCACCGTGCACCAGCAGCCGGGGGGGGCCTCGGCCACATGCAGGGGGGCAGTGCTTGAAACATAAAAGGACGATTGCATTTTCTTTCCTCTGAGCAACAGGGCCGTGGTCCGGGGAGGCTTAAAGATGCGATGGGAAGGGAAGGAGGGGTGTGGAGGATAAATCAGAATTACTTATGGCCCAGCTGAACAGGGCCACACGGGCACCCAGGCTGCCTGCTGCTGTGATGGATGCTCAAGGAACGCCCAAGGAAGATGCAGGCATCCTCCGCCGGATCCAGCTCCTCCATATTCATCTTGCAGTTGTCTTGGGTGTGTACGTGTTGTCTGTAACCTCACATCTGGGGCTGGGTGCTGGGTGGGTGTGCAATGCTTCCACACGCGCACATCATTAATGCAGATCCCTGTGAAGGTGGAGCTTAATTTTGCCCTTCCGGCAGCGGTTGAAGCCCTTTGTTCAGAAAATGGAGTTGTGCAGGTACAGTGAGGACGGGGTGGAGAGAGACCTTGCAGCAGAAGAACTGCTGGAGAGCGGGGTGCTGCCACCGACACCCACAGCACCCTCCTAGCAGGGCTGGGACCGCAGGGCTGCAGGTGCTTGGGTGCATCCGCATCCCCCAAAAGACCCCGGCGAGCCTGGCCGCTGGTTCGTGCAGCTGGGAGGGAGCCGGAGGACACGGCTGTGCCAGGGCAGACCCTGGGGGCCGGGTTGCTCTGATTTCTGGTAGCTGCCTGCCAACTCCCTCCCCTTTTGGTTAAATAAAGCTTTGGGCTGTGATGAAGCCCATTAAAGTCAGAGGCGAAGGTGTGGGATTGAAATGTAGGACAGCAGCCGCTGCAGAATGTGGTTGCATGGGATCGATGGGAAATCAATACCCGGCTCAGCTTCGTGGGTTCCTGCCAGGCCCTGCTGCCGCTGCGCTCCCCAGGCACCCCCCAACATCCCACACCCCACGGAACGGCCCCCAGTGAGACCCCCTGCCCCAGCACCCCCCAATGCAGCCCCCCAGAAGACATTAAGGAGGAGAAATGTTGGCATCCTGGTGAGAAGCTCCACCAAGCTGCTAGCATAAGGCTAAGGGCAAATGTCTGCATGGCAGCGGGGGGCTCTGTGCTTTCCAGGGGGCTCAGATGGGGCTGAGCCAACCCCTGAATCCCCAGCGGGACCCAGGGGGACTGGACCCTCAGCCAGGCTGAGCTGCATTTCCCCAGCTCATTCAAGAGGTCCTGGGGAAGGAGCTCCAACCTTCAGAGAGGGTCAGGATCTGGAGCCGGTGCTGGCTCCGGTGTGGGGTGCCTGCTCCCCGGGACGGGCGGAAAGCAAAGAGCATCCAGCAGCTCGGGGCATGGGGCTGAGCCTGCTGCTGCAGCCGTGGGCAGCGATGCTGAGCAGCGTAGCTGTGGGATGCAGGAGAAATGCACCGGCAGCGCAGCCGTCTGCTTCTGCACTACTGCACCTGGGGAGGAAAGCACAGGTGGTCCCTGGGGGTCGTCCTCACCAGGCTCCCAAGCACAGCGGTGGTCCACACGGCACGGGCCACCAAGGAACCTCCGCATCCCTCCAATGCACCGTGCCTGCAGCCAGAGACAAGCTGGCTGCAGCAGAAGGGAGCACCCTGCGAGCCATCGCCATCACCCTCAGCCAGAGCAGCCCGGCAGGGAGACGAAGACACAAAGGGATCTATCAGAAATGATAGTTTAATTGGAGGGAGGTGAGCACAGCACTATTTAACCACCGCTGCGCATTGATGGATTGATCCAAGTCTAGTTACACTGTGTTTGTGACATTCAGAGGGCTCCCAGCCAGCGCCTGCCAGCGCCGGTGATTTTGGCTGGATGGAGACCTGCACAGCTGGGAGCCACTCCTGGGAGCAACGAGCTGGGGACGGGGCCACTGACCCCCTCCCCGGTGGTGACACCCACCCAGTGGTGGCACCCACCCGATGGCTGTCATCCTGATGCCCTCCATCATGGCAAGGGTGCCCACCCAGAGCACTGCTGTCACCCACCCTATGCACAAAGACTCTAGGACTGCCTGCTCCCGGCAGAGCCAGCCCCCCCTGAGGCCCCACCATGCTGTCCCCCTCCCCAAATGGCTCCTTGGGTCTCCTGGGGGTCACCTCTGTCCCCCCTGCAGGACACGGGACAGCCCTGGGGAGAGCTGGGCATGGGAAGGGATCTGCAAAAGCACCATGAAACTGTCGGGTTTATCATCCCAGCTCACGTGGACACAGCAAAACCGTGACATGATCAATCAGGGCTGAACATTAATTATGATTACACCCTGGGATCTTGATTGCGATTGATTAATTGATTCCTGGGCCCCTTGCAGCGGCCGACACTCCATAGGAATCACAGAGTGGTGGGGCGGCTGGGCTGGCTGTGGGTGAGATTTGGGGACGGTGGCTCAGGGGATGCTTGAGAGGAGAGAGGGGACGTTGTTTTTGAGACGAGGAGAGAGGGAAAAGCCAATGTCCCCTCTCCTGCTGTGCCTGAGCGCTAACACCATGGCACCAGCTGCCTAATGTCACCTCCTCCAAGCAGCCACCCACAGCAGAGAGGGGACGCAGCCTCCAGGGACACCAGGCATCACACAGTAGCTGGGGACACAGGTGAGATCCTGAGAGCAGATCCCAGGGTGGGATCCCACTGAGCCACAGGCTGACGAAGCCTCTTTGTCCCAAGGTCCGCACACCCCTCCCCGTGCCTCCCCGCTGCTGATTTCCATTGATCTGCTATTGAAATCAATGCTGGCCGTACCAAGCCCTGCTCCAGCGGGGAGGAGGGATGGGTCTGCAGCACCTAACAGGGATTTTTCCATCATCAGGCTCCTGAAGGAGATGCCTCTGGGCTGCACATGCTTGGTACATCCAGCAGTGCTTCCCAGCCCGGTTTGATTAGCGAGGGCAGGAGAACAAAGCCGCTGCCGGTGCCCCAACAGGGTCTGCGCTGGGGATGCTGGGATGCGGGACCCTGCTCCAGGCACCAAGGGGATGTGCCTGCAGGGCTGTGGTCCAGCATCCTCCTCCTCGCCTCAGCTTTAGGGCTATCTTTCTAGCTTGGCATCTCATCAAACCACCCAAACCAGCAGTCTGTCAGCTCCAAGCTGCTCCGGGCTGGCACTTAGCAGGGCTCCAATCTGCTCCCGCAGCAGTATCGACCCCGGATAAAGCACGGACACGGGCAGAAAGAGCAAAGCCATCAGCAAACGCTTGCTGAGCTCCCATGTGGGCTTCTCGACCCAGTCTATAGGCTGTGCCTGGCCCTCACCGTGGTCTCGGGCACCGCGTGCCAGCTCACCTGTCCCTTCCAACAAACCACTGCCAAATGATGCCCAGGGATCTGGCAGCCTGTGGTGCTGAGCTGAGCCAAAGTGATCACTTCTGGGGGCAGCCAGGCTGCCTGAGTGGTGGGAAAACAAATTATTTCAAATAAACTGGTATTAATAGGATATTGATAAACAGACTGGGGCAGCGTTGAGGGAAAACAAGTGGAGAAAAAGCTTCCTAGTGAATCTCCGGGGGAAATTTTTGCAAAGGTTAAAAAAAAAAAAAAAAAAAAAGGAAAAAAGAAAGGAAAAAAAACCCTGCACAATTAATTTATTTTGATGGTAATTTTTCTGGCTGCCATTTAAGGCAGACACTCGGGAAGTGCTGGGTTATCGACATACAGACCAAGGAGATGGCAGGACCTCCATCCCCCTGCCCCTCTACAGCAGGCTGTAAGTGGAGAGCCTGTGATTTATTTAGTATCCATGAATACTGAGTGAAATCAGAATAATGGGGCACTTAGCCATGTTACTGAGAAATCACTATTGTGATGCAATTTACTTCAATTAATTAAGCCTTTTTTGTTACCATTATTCCTTGTTTTACATTTTGTTTTAAATTTCAAACGATTGGGCGCTTTGTGGTGGGAAGCTGATAGCTCTGGTTAAAGCCGTGCGGCAAGAGGCCATAAATACCCCCTGCATGGTTCCCAGTCCCTGGCTCCACTGCCCTCCCCAAAACTCGGCAAATGCAACTCCCCCGGTGCCTGCTTCAGTGCTCCAGTGGCTTTAACCTGATGGTGATGCAGTCCCTGAGGCTTCTCTGAATTTTGCTTGAGGAGGAAAAGCCTGAGCTTTGGGTGGGATGAGTGAAAAGGAGGGTTTTTTTCTCCCAGGATGAACAGGGAGATACTGGCTTGGCTTTGGCAGCACGGAGGGAAGGATGCATCCCATTCCCTGGCTGCAAAAGGAGCTTTTTCCAGGATGGGAAGGCAAATTTCACCGTGTGCACTTGGTGTTTCCATGCTGCTCCTCCCCAGGAGACCGGGGCCAAAGCCCAAGCTCAGGGAGGAGAAGCCACCAGCAGGGACCACAGAGCCAGGCTGGTGCCGGGGGGTCAACATCTCCCCGTGATGTGACTGAAGGGCAATAACCTGCAGCAGAGAAGCAAGACGAGAGCTGGGACCACACTGGTCCCTGCTGCCCCCAGCCCCGCACACAGCTGGCAGAGGAGACCCATGTCCCAAGGGACACCAGGGGCTCCACGCTGCTGCGAGTGGGCGATGAGGTGAAGCTTCAGCTGGTTTTGGTGTGCAGATGAGCTGCTGTGTTTCTGTTTTCCTCTCCTGGGATGTCTGGGGCTGCGTCACAGGCCTGAGGATGTGGCTCTGGTGGGCAGGACGTGAGCACTGAGAAGTTTGAGACTCTCCTGCTTGGCCACGCTGAGCCCTGGGAGGCGGTGGGGACCCTGTGGGTTCTTCCCCAAGGTGGGCTCCTTAGCATGAAGGGCTTAATGTTAAACTTGACCAGAATCTCCCCAGAACCCTGCATCCTGCTGCCTTCAGCCTGGATCTGTGGTCAAGATGAGTCCCTCCTGCAGTTATTGGTCCCCCACAAAGGGATCTGAGGCTCAGCTACAGGGCACCCAACCCGGGTAAAGCCCAGCACCACGGGGACTGCAGTCCTCCCACATCTCCAGCTCAGCAGCCCTGGGACCTGCTCAGCATCCCAGCACCTCTTCCCTGCATCATCCCTGCCCCTCTCCCTGCATTCCTAGCCACCAGCATCACTCAGGGCCAAGGGATACAGAAAGCCACTGGCAAACGTTAAGAAGTCATTTGCTACGGTCAGGAGTTCTCCTTCCAGCCCTCTGGGTGATACCATTTAACCTCCCGTGATTTTTATCCCCTGGGTCATCATACCCACTGTCATGGTGGAACTCCTGTGATGAACGCGTGAGGGGCCTCTGCATCGGGCTGGTGCTATCTCTTTAATGGAGGGGAGAGAAAATATTGGTGCCTCGGACCCCCCTGGGAATAAATTCATACTGCCGTATCGATTCGATTTTTTTCCTCCTTTTGCCTGATTCTTACAGCCTCCTGGGTAACGAAGATTAAGCTTCAAGCCCTTCTGATATTACTTTGAAATGCAGAAGCCTTCAGAAAAAGAAACTACATCTTCTCTCTTCTTGGAAAACAGCAAATATCTTTGGGGATGGGGCAGTGCTTGTCTGTTTTCTCCTTCTCCCACCTCCAGAGTGACTGAGACACACGTGTGCACACACAAACACACGCATGCCCACAAGCTTGTGCATCCATACAGAGGTGCCTCCATCCCCTTTGCTCCCTCTCACCGTGGATCATGTTAAAGATTCAAGGACTCACTTGATTTAACTGGTGTTAAACTGCAGCAGGGAGCTCGGGTGAGCACAGGAGACAGCCACCTTAATATCAGATCAATTAATTATCAGCCCTGTTATGACAAAGGCTGCTGAAATGTGGGTTGAGAGAACTCAGAGTGCAAGCAAAGAGCTCTCATTTCCCCCGTCCCCTGATTGCTGGAGGCAGCCTGGCCTGTGATCTTTTACACGGGCATAAATCTGGAGCAGCTCCAGTTATTTGATTGGTGTCGCTTGGGAATCACCAGCGATGCGATGGAGAGCAGCATCCAGCCCTTTGGATGGGATCCTTGTCCTTCCTGCTGGCGATTGAACGCATTGACCGCAGCGAATGTTCAGCTGAGTGACAGCGGTGGCTGGAGGCTTCACCATGCACGGAGCTGGAGGTAGAAATTTAGGACATTTAGGAAATTGAGGAGAGAATGGATAACGCTGAGAAACAGGGAGCAATAGCTGGAGAGTCCCGAGCCCCTGGGGCTCCTTGCTGCAGGGAGGTGGAGGCTGGGGGAGGAAGAGGGGATGGAGATGCTGCAGGAGGAGGATGGGGATGGGCCAGGGAGCAAAGCAGCCACACACAGAGGGGTAGAGGGGGGACAGGGACAGGGACAGTGGGTTCTGACATGGCCATGGGGTGTTTGTTTTCCAGGCTTTTGGCCTGCAATGGGCTGGTCACTGCAGCCCCCAAGCAGAGGGCAGCTGGAAAGCCCCAAGCAAGGGAGGGTTTCACACAAGCCTGGTCCTGGCTGAGCGTATGGGATCCACCAAGTCAAGTCTTTGTCAGTTGAGCTTCCTTGGGCTCTTCCTTGATCTCAGCCACATGCTTCCCATGAAAGTAGGTCCTTCAAATGCTGCCCTGCATCTCTTTCTTTGACATCAGAGTCCTGGATCAGTGCAGACTCCTCCTTGTCTGGTTCTGCTGTCAGCCTTGGCCCCTCACTGCAGCAAAGCAAGCCCCTCTCACAGCAAGGCCAGGTCTGCTCCCTTCCTCTTCCTGAGCATCCTGCAGCTCTGGACGTGTCCTCCAGGCTCTGCAGCACTCAGACGCAGCTCTGCTGCCTGCCCTGGCATCTACAAAGAGGGGACTTCACCGCTCCCAGCCCCTTCCCAAAGGCTGCCTGGGTTTCATTTCTCTGCAAGGAGGTTTAATGTCCCCTTTCGTCTCCTGGAGATCTGGAGGAGACTCATCAACTGAGTCTGAACTCCTGGATGGGCTTACGTCCACGTCTGGTTCAAATGTTCAGCCCTGGACACATGCACTCCCTCATAAGCCTGGCCCTGGTGAAACTGGCTTTGAAGGACCTTGTCATTGAGTCTTGGACATGGCCAGGGAAGCTCAGGGGAGCTGGAAGCCACGTTCGCCACGTGTGTCCGTGGGTCGCCGCTCTGCAAAGCCAACCTGGATTTTTGAGGCAGGGACTTTTCCACTCCAAACCCTCCCAGGCTGCGAAAGAAGTGATATTCTGACTCTTTATTTTTCTATCAATAAAGTTTATTGTTCTTTTCTTGCAAACCCTTCAGCAATTAAAAAAAAAAATAGAAGAAGAAGAGGAAGAAGAAGACAAAGGGAGTTGATGTTTGACTGCTGGGCTATCACTTAAGTCCTTGTTCCTGTTTACTCAGGACTTATTAGAGCTCATTCAATGCCTATAGCATGGCTGGATCAATACCTGCTGGGAGCAAGAGAGATTCCGCTTGGCCACTGTAGCCCATGTTGCAGAATTGATCTGCTTGGCTGCTGCAATCTGAAAATCCATCTTTTTGCGCTCTCTGCCTCTCTCTCTGCAGCGGGTTGCTAAGCAACGGGGGCTTCTTTGGGCAGCCATTGGTCAGCGCCAGGGCCGGCCGCCGTGGTCCTCCCTGGCCACTTGGCCACTTTGGGCTGCAATTCCTCCTCCAAGGATGTCTCCGGGCCGCGGGGAGGTGGGGAAAGGGCAGGGAGGAGGGGAAGGGGCCAGGGGGTGGTGAGAGGAGGGACAGGGAGAAAAGGGAAATCGATATCACCTCACATTTAACCTTTCTTTAAAAAAAAAAAAAATCTTTGAGAAAACTATATTGACCCATTCCTTATCACTTTGCGCCACTGCAGCCTGCTCGAGCGGGGGCTTCGCTGCCTGCACATGTACTTCATACACACTTCTCCCTGGCCTCTTTTTAGGGTGGTTCATACTGCCTTCTCTCCTTCTCCCTCTCCCTCTCACCTTGCCTGGACACAAAGTTATCCCAGTTTAGCTAAAGGTGTGTTTTTAAACTGATTTCATTAAACTGGGGCAAAACCTTTGTGCGGATGTACTGAAATCAATGTAAACCCCATTTGCATCGATTTCGCTTCGCTTTGGTAAAGGAATCGAATTATACAAACCAATACCAACCTGCTTTAAAATGATTTAAGAGTGTCTACACAAGACCAATTTTGGCTTGCAATTTTCTGTGTAGACAAGGTCCATCCCTCCTTTCCGAAGAGCCATTCATTAGGCAAATCTCGCTGCCACAACCATCTCCCAGCTCTTGCTCCCATGGCCAACAGCCTCATCGCTGCAGCCTCCAACAGCTCGCCCTAGAAGCGATGCCTGGGCTTTGCTTCCATCAGGTGAAGGTCAGGGGTTGCGTGGTCGTTTCCCAGGTGCTGTAGAGTATTTACTGTACAGATATTGATCCTGCTCTCAGTCCATCCCACGGTAGATCCATGCATCTCGTGCGTGTGTGTGTGTCTTCTAACGATGCCCGTTACTATGGTCCCTAGGTGATGCTCTATCTAGATCCCAAAGTCCTTGTACAAGAGCTTTACAACCCTTATTTTGTTAATATCTTCCCTCTCCCAAAGGACAGAGGGGTTAATACCAGGCCACAGGTGCTCACAAGTGGGTGCTTTCCCTTGTGAGGCACCTACATGAAGTGGCCTCATTCCCACAAGTGCAGGTTGGCTCCCTCAAAATCCAGGAAAAGCCATGTTTCTCCAGAGTCATCAAAGCCAACCCCTTTTCTTAGCTACCACAAGAGGTAATTCAAAGATGCTTCCCAGACAGAAGACATGAGCCCAATGCTTGCCCAGTGGATAGGGACCTCAGATCCCAACCCTCAGCACTCAGCACAGCCCATCTGACTCCAGTTCATCGCAGGGTCCCCACATTGGTACGTCCATATTATCACTGGGTCAGGTGTGCTCTGGGCCACCTCTTTGCTCAAGTTTTTGGGTTCGACACACGACCCTGGGGCTCTCCATCATAGGAGTTCAGGGTGACCCCGCAGGGGAGAAGCTCACAAGCCCGTTCCTGGTGGGATGGTGAGGGAAGGACCTGCCTTGCACCTGGGTAGCTCACCAGTGGAGACACGGACCCGGGCTGGATGGGTCTTTGAGCTGACCCCCAGAGTGTGCAGGTTGATGGACCCTCATCCGACCTTGCACCCTTTAGCCAAAGGAAGAAGCATCAGAATGCACATCTATTATTATCCTACTTTAAAGTTGTATTATTATATGTAAAGATATATTGTTATCTTTAAAGGTAGGTTATTATCTTCATGTAAATTCAAAATCCCACTAGTTTCTTCTCAGCTAGGAGAGCTGAACGCAGTTCTGAGCTCTCACTCAGACCTTACACACGGGCTGTATCCCAGCTGTGGGTCCCATCCTGCCACAGGGTGATGAAAGGAGCCCAGCCCATTGCTGAGAAGGGTTGACCTGACTCTGCTGCTACAACCTTCTCCTCCTCTGCAATTACCTTTTTTGAATGTTTTTGTCCTACGTTAATTTTTCACCTGGAGAAAAGCAGGACACAAACCTTGGAGGAGAGGGAGGACAGCTTGAGAGCCCTGTCGGTGTAGGGCTCCATTCCTGGGAGCAGCTGAAGTCCTTCCCCATCAAGCAGAGATCAGGGATACTCCAAAACTTTCAAAAATCAGAAACAAGTCACTTCATCAAAATGAATCCGTTTCCCAAAGGAGCCAGCTGCTCCATTAAATCTCCATCTTCAAACATTTCATTGGCCACATGAAAAGAGTGGGAGTCATCAGGCTGTCCCGTTTCAGCATTTTCCAAAAGAATAGTTTTCCTCTTCCAGCTCTGTGTGATTTTAGTTTTGTTTTAAAATAATTATTCATTTACACTAAAAGGAAATTTGAAAAAACACCCAAGCTTAATTTTAGCTACAACTTTAAAGCTTGTCGGAACCACCTGCTTTGATTGACAATGTCTGTAATGGTTCTGATACTTTTTTTTTTCCAGTTTCTTGCTTTTTTCCCCTAATTGAAGAGATTAAAATTCACATAAATTCTCACAGAAGGCAGGACCCATTGCCTGTCAGGTCCCAAAACTCGCCCCCAGACTCCTAGGGGGGTTTAAGCGGGTACTTACAGGCTCTGATGAATAGCACCACTTCCTCAAATTGGGGTAGTGCTTTTCCTCTTCCCACTGGGATTTTTTTCAGATATTTTGTTTTATCACATGTTAATGGCTGTTGAATGATCACTTTACTAAGCAGCACATCAACCCCTTGCGAATTGTCCACCCCAGGTTCTGCGAGGACTCCCCACGCCAAGAGGATGGCTCGGGAAGACCATTAACTGATTTTTGCTTTCACTTAGAGCTTGCAACATTGACGTGCCTGCTCAATATTTGACAAGCTCTCCACTGGCCCCAAGAGCCGAGCAGTGTCTCGGGAAATTATTCCTGGTCTTCACCGCCACAGAAACCTTCTGGTTTGATCCTGACCCACAGCATCCTGGCAGGGATGATGCTCCTCTGCACTCGCAACCACCTCCCCCCGGCTCTCCGGCTCTGGCAGCCTGTGAACAGCTCTGCCTTCAGGAGCTGCTGGATGCCAGAGAGATGGAAAGAGGGTTTGATCCCCAGCTCAAGTCCCTCCCGGTGTCCCCACCAGGGACAGGACTGCGGCCATCCCTGCCCCAGCCTCTCCCAGTCTTCCAGGCACTGCACTGGCATGGAGGGCATTCCATAACCAGCTGAAGTCAATTGCCTGCTGCTGTGCCGGTGAATTGGGATCCTGGCTGGCTGCTCAGGGAGCCCTAAGGAAGGTCCCACCAGAAGTGGCCCAGCTGCTGCCTACAGCCCAGCCAGGTTTGGAGGGGGTGAGGGAGGGTCTCCCTGGGCTCAGGCACCTGCCACCGGGTTGGATCTTGGGGCACGGATTTGGCAGGAAGAGGGGGAGGTGGCATCTTGGGAAGGACCCCAGTCCCCTCCAGTGAGACTGCAGGGAGTGCAACCTTTAACCAGCTGCTTGGCTTTCGGGTGGAGATTAAACATGGACATTGGGCTCAGCATCCCATGCACCTGGGCACTTGGCCCTTGCAGGCACCTGGCCGAGTCTTGCTGGAGCACCGGGGCTGAGCTCTCAAATCCTGGTGGCAATAGCCCCCCACCTTGTCCCCACAGCCTTGGAGCTGCCCAAGGCTACACAGGGACACCCTCCTGGGGAGCTCAGGCCACGTGCTCTGAGTCCCCTGAAAGCCACACGCCAGGTTGCACCCTCTGCACCGCTGCATCCAGCACCCAGGGGAAGGGATCCCCTTCCCTGCAGAGATCGCATGGGTGGGAGATGAACCCTGAGAGGCCATTAAAAAGCTCAGGTCTGGAATTGCTGAGGATTAACTGGCTGGGTTTATTCTCTGCTTGTTTTCCATTGAACAGCTTCTGCAGGCAAGGCGAGGGAGGAAGAGGAAGGGAGGTGAGTGCGAGGGAGGGGAGGTGGGGAGGGGCAGAGAGTCCATTGACAAAGTGAGGCTATTAATTTTTCAGAAAAGAAAATGCATTCTACGTTTTGAGGGGAAATATTGATATGTGTTTTAATGCTCCTTTATTTCTTTCCCACTCTTCTTTTTTGCTGTATTTTTTGGTCTCCAAGTCCTGTGTTTTCATAAGTCCCTGTCCCCTTGCAAGCCCCCAAACACCTGAAAGGCTCTTTTCAAATTCACTTTGAAGCTACAGTTATCTGGGGGAGGAAACAGCAGCTCTCCCTTCTCAACACACTTAAATTTGTTGTGTAATTAACAGGAAACAAGTGTTGAGAGCGGAGCCCACAGCAAGAGATCTCCCCCACCCCAGAGATCTCAGAGCAAGCCTGAGCAGGCAACGGATGCAAGAAGGGGATGATAGTGTTGAGATTTGCTCCCCAGGTCACAGCCAAACCACCCAGGTAGGGACCAGGGGGGCACTGGGCTCCAGCCAGCACCTGCTCAGGCAGCATGGCCTCAGCATCACCTCAGCATCACCTCAGCATTGCCTCAGCCTCGCCTCTGATCCCTGCGGGGCAGCAGTGCCAGGCTTTGCTGAGGCTGGGGCTCTGTGGCGGGTGCGGGTCACCACAGAGGGTCTCCAGGCTGGTTGGAGCTGGCACCTCGCTTTCCCTGCTCAGGTCCCTGTGAACATCATAGCTGTTGCTCTGGGTCTCTGATGTTTTTCAAGCCTCTTTTTCCTCTTCACTCTCCTCTGCATCTTTTTTTGCAGCCCGCTCCATCTGCTGCTCTCCGCTTTCCCTTTGCATCATTTAACTCACAACCCCTGGGGGTTTTTAACCCACTGCCACTGGCTCTGCTGGCCCAAAGCCTCCCTAAAATGCCACATCAGGGACTCCAGTGCCCAGGGGAGAAGGAAGAGCTACGAAGTAACCTCCACAGCCAGGTGACACCAGGTCTGTTTGTGCACCGGCTGAATAAATCAGCCAGAAAACTCAGTGTCCGGAGCACACGTGTGTGCATTTAGCCCTTTATACGCTACATAAATGAAGGGCAGGAAACAAAACCTTCATCCATTAACATCATGACAGGTATTTCCCTGTTCTTAGGCCAGGCCTAGTCGAGCAAAACACTTAAGTACATGATTAATTTGAAGTCTAAGAGACTTAAGCACATGCTTAAGTGTTCTGCAGCCCTGGACCTAACAACAGAGGTTTCTACAGAGCAATCCATGCTCACAACATGTTACGGTGGTGCTTAGATGTATGGATTAAGGGTGCCATAAACAGTTGAGATATTCTGTTTAAACAATCATTTGTTGACAAGACTATTCTAAGCCCATCGAATCCCTAAGTGATAGATGTATGTTGTCTTTCTGAGTCTCATGCTGTATCAGCCATTGATTTTTTTTAGCCTGGATGCTAAGGTAACCTTTACCTGAGAGCTTAAGCAGAAAGCAATGGGTGTATGCTCACCATACCCGCCACTGTTTGCATTGCTGGAGCCCGGACAAAGCGAAGGCTCAGCTTTGCATCCATCCACACAGCGCAAGCCTGGACCGCTCTGAGGGCTGGGGATGAGGGAGCACAGCTGGCCAGCATCGCTCAGCGCTGCAGCACCCAGGCTGCGGGGGGGAGGCTGGGAACACTGCCCGAGGAATGCATTCCCCCACCCCAGAAGCAGAAGCTTTTCCTCGGCGCTTGCTCCAACGTGAGTCGTGTTGCAGGGCGCTTTCTCAACCCTGATCCTCCACGGGCCACCCTGGGGAGCAGCAACATTGTCCTGCCATCCATCTCCCCACTTCAGGAGATGTTCGTCTCCAGGGTCCCACGGATGCCCCGATGGCTCCGTCCCTGTGTGGGCATCATGTTGGGACACCCTTCTTTGAGATCTGTTTTAATCACATCTATACAGTGTAACCAGGGGAAGGAATCTATTGACAGTCTGTCTTCACATTTCTGTCAATTCTTCTGGAGACATCATTAAATCCAAGAGTGGATCTTAATTTAACGTGTTAGCTAACGGGTTATTTAATTAGTTTTCAATCCCCCCCCCCCCAAAAAAAAAAAAAAAAAAAAGGAGGTGGTGGTGGGGAAATGGGCAAAGTTTTAAGGGGAGAGAAAAAAAAACAAAACAAAACAGAGAGCAAGATGATGAACACATCCACGTTTCCCGGATCTGCAGAGAAATCATCTCCTCAGCCCCTTTGCCCCTTCTATCTCACAAGAAAGAGCCCTGTTGCGTTTCCCCTTCTCCCCACTGTGTTCAATAATAAATGAAAATGGTAAAAAGCAATTCATACACAGGCTAAGCGTCTGGATTTATTATGAAGACAATTACACCGAGGAGAATTCCCGGAAAATTACTCTTCAAAGTCTTTCTCTGCCACCCCCTCCTAGTTTGGATAAATACAGCAGCAATTACTGCTGCAGGAGAGAGGAGGGCACAGGGAAAGGGGTGCCACCGCCTCACACCCCAGCCAGGCTGGCTTTTGGGGTGGCATCTGCCATCATGGTGACACCTGCCATGGGGTGGCTTTGTGTCCAGGGCAGCAGTGGATTTGGAGGGGGGTCTGGGGGCAGTGGCTGCGCTTTCCACTTGGGCAGGTCTGTGCGATGGTTATCGGCTGCGGCCGGTGAGCATGGCTGCATGTGTCACCGCTTGCTTGTGGCTGCGTGCAATGGCCCGGCATGGGTATGAGCCACTTCGGATTATTGCAGTGACAAACACCCCAGGACCTGAGGTGGGTAACGGGCAGGCCCAAGACCCCCATCCTGTGGGGACCTGCTGCCCATCCCCACGGGGCCCAGGCTGGCTGCTTGGGCTGGCTGGGGGTTGGCAGGTCCCCCTGCCTTGTCCCCTGTTCCTGCCTCTGTTCCTGTTTTACCTCATCCCCAGCCTTGTCCCCATCCCTGCTTCAACTTTGTCCCTGCCTTGTCCCCTTCCCTGCCTCATCCCTCTTCCTGCCGTGTCCCTATCTCTGCCTCATTTCCCATTTTCCCTCACTGCCATCCATGCCTCGTCCTTGTCCCTGCCTGTCCCCGACCATGTCTGTCTCTATCCCTACCTGTCCCCATCCCTGCCTGTCCCCGTCCCCGTCTGTCCCTGTCCCTTCCTGTCCCCATCCCTCTCTGCCCCTGCCTGTCCCCATCCCTGCCTGTCCCCATCCCCTTCTGTCCCTGCCTGTCCCCGCCGCTTCCTCGGGGTGCGCCGGGTCCCCGCAGCCCCGGGGAGCGGAGGGACCTGTTACGGGGGCTGAGACCCCGGGGCCGGGGAGGGGGGTTGCGGACCGAGCTCCGCGCTGAGGCCGAGCCGAAGCAGGGGGCGGGGGGCGGGCGGGGGCGGGGGCTGTCGTACCTTCCCGCTGCCCTCGGGCTTGGGGAGAAAAGTCTCCAAAAACGGGACCTTTCCGAAAAAGCAGCGTCGCTTCCCGAGCCAGGAGAAGGAGTCCTGCGGCGCCAGGAAAACCGCTGCGGGAAACACACCGAGACAGAGAAAATATAGATATAGATAGATAGATATCGCATATATATAAAATAAATACGGTCTCTTTCTTTATATACCCTTCTATATATTATGTATAAAATAACCGCATAGACTTTGAGCGCGATGCGGGAACGCTGAAAGCGCCCGGTCCGCCGCCTCGACGGTTCACACTGGCCCCGGCCCCGCTCCGAGCCCCCGGCCCCGCGGGGGGCTGCGCTACGACACACACACACCCGCCCCTCCCTCCCCCCGAGCCCCCGGGGAGCCTTTGGGGAGCTCTAAGCCTCGGCTTGATGGTCCCCAAAATGCACAAGGAACGAGAAGTGGGAGCTGGCAGAGATGGGGGGTATTTCGGAGGTCTGGGGGATACCCCCCCGTCCCCCCACCCCCACCCCGCAAAGCACGGACAAACTCGTTGCGTGTCTCACCTTGTGCTTTATAAATCCACCCGCACCCCAGCCCGGCTCGGGAACGGTCGGGCCCGAGAGGGGAAAGGAGGAGAGGGGATGGGAGGGAAGGCGAAAAAATTAGAAAAAATAACCAAAATTCCCACCTCGGAGCTGTGCGAATTCCCGGCGAATTTCACCGCTTTTTCCCCGAAAGCCCCGGCGGGGCCAAGCCCTCCCCGTGCCGCTGCCAAGGTGTAAAGTTCAGGGCTGCTCCGCCGGGAAGTTTTGAAAACAAATTGCAAATGAAAAAGGCTCCCGGAGGCCCCCGCTGGCTCTCCCGGAGCAGGGGGGGGCGGGGGGGGCCGGCCCGACCCCCGGCCTCACAGGTGGGTGCGGAGCCCCGGGGGCGGCCGCCCCCGGCCCGGGCTGCGCCGAGGCTCTGCGGGGCCGCTTCGTTCGGGGGAAACCTGCGGGGGCTGCATCGAAAAGAGCAACCGCCCTTCCTCAAAGTGTCCCCCGGGGGCGAAATTGGATAGACACCCCCCCCCGGCCCTGCTCCCCTCCTCCGCCGCGGCCGCGCCGCTCCCGGCCGCCGAGTTTCGGGGCGGCCCAAAGTTTCGGGGTAAACGAGAAAAGTCTCCGGAAAGGCCGGGGCGGGGAGCGGCTCCCCCCTGGCTTTCCCCCACCCCACCCCCCGCCGCCCCCCCGCCTGATTTTCCCCCGTTGCTGCCGCTTTTCCCCGCTCGCAGCCCGGCCCGGGCCGACCACCCGAGCCCGCGGAGGGGGGGTACGCTCCCCACCGGGCCCCGGTCTGTCCCTGTCCCCGAACACCTCCGGGGACGGTGCGGCAAGGAGGGGGAGAAATTTTCACAGGAGGGAAATTAAAATAATAAAATAAAATAAAATAAAATATTAAAATATTATATCCTGCAAAAAGGAAAGAAAAAGAAGCCGGGAGCGGTCGGGAAAGGGCCTGATCTTGCAGCTAAAATTCTCTTAAAATAAAAAAGCCTCCGAGGGCTCAAATCGAGGGGGGGGCGGCCGGGGGCAGGCGATTTTAAGCAAAAGAAAAGGTCGGTGGGGAACGGGCCGGAGTTTTTTCCCGGCTGGATCCCTGCCCGAAGCGCAGCAAACCCCGGCGCAAGGCGCTGGGAGCCGCGGGGAAAGCGGGGAAGGGAATCCCGCAGCCGAAATGGCGGGGGGGCCGGGGGGGGGGGCAGGAGGTGCGGGGCTGTCCCCGCCCGCGGCCGCCACGGGATGCGCGGAGGCAGCGCGGAGCCCCGGGGCGGGGGCGCGCACCGGGACCGGCGGGGACGGGGACTTCGGTCCTGGCGCTGCGCCCCCCCAAGCGGGTTTCCCTTTATCCCGCTTTAATAACCCCAAAACCGGTCGGAACTTTTCCGGCGTCGCTGTTTTTTTCCTGCCTTGTTTTTGTTTTGGAAGCGAAAAGTGTTTGAATCCCCTTCAAGAACCGGTATCAAAGTCTCTTTTTTTAAAAGCTATTGATTGCAAAAGTCTTATTTAAACCAACACATTTTAGTTTCTCACATTTTAAAACATCATCTGGGGCCCATTGTATGGAAAATCGATTAGCAGAAATTGCCACGCTCTTTGCCTCCCGCTTGATTGTTGTAAAATCGAGACATCCATAGGCAAAGGCTGGGCAGGGGAAGATTTGGAACCGAAATGAAAGGGGTTGCGAGGAATCTATAGGCACTAAATAATTCACCTGCCAGGCGATGGTGCTGTTATTTGGAAGCCTGAAAGAACTTGAAGGAACTTGGGCTGCGGTGGGGCAGCGCTATGGCGGGGTGCGCGGGAGCCACGTTGTCGGCTCCTTCCCCTTCCCTGCCCGCTAAAACCAAACGCTTTGTCGCCTGCCCTGGTACCTGGTCGCCGGCTGCAAGAAATGGTGCCCGCAGGTGCGCGCCCCGCTCCGCCGGAGGTGTTTCTGGCCGTGTCGTTTGTGCTTTCGAGCCGTTCCTAAGTGGGGGTGAAAAAAAAAAAAAAAAAAAAAAAAGTAAAAAGATCTGAGCGCAGCCCAGCCTCGGCGCAGCGGCACGGAGCGGAATACGGGGGTGCGGGCAGGGACCCCCAGCGCACCCCCTCCCTGGGCTGCCCCACGCTACTTCCAGCCCGGTGCGGGCAGCCCCCAGAGCCGCGTTGCTTGGGGGACGGCGAGTCGCAGGCGGGGGTGTGGTGGGTGGGGGGTGTGCTGCGCGGAGCTCTGCGCTAGCAGCGGGGTGTGGGGTTGGGGGGGGGGGATTGGGGGGTAACTGGGTCCGCCCGGCTGCGCGTCTCTCCCCGTTGGTCCCGTCTAAACGAAGCCGTCGGTGGCTCCGAGGGGCTGCGGGGGGGACCGGGCCCAGGGGGGGCTGCCCTGGGCCCGCGCTCCCCCTCCGCACTTACCGCTCTCCGCCCCCGGGGTGCCGGCGCTGCCCGGCGCCTTTCGGAGCGCTGCCCGGGCGGCCGCGGAGGAGCAGAGGGATGGGAATTAAATCGGGAGCTCGGGAAGAAAGAGGAGGCGAGGGAAGGGATCAATAGGATCCAGCTGGCGAATGGAGACCGGGCCTCTCCCCCGCGCTGCGCCCCGGCCCATCGCCAGCGCCTCTGGGCGCTCCGAGGGGCTTCCCCGGGGCTGGGGCTCGCACGTGCCCGCAGCCGCTCGGGCCCGGGGCCGGACCCCGGGACCCCGGGACCACGGCCCGGGGAGCGCCTGCTGCCCCCCCGCTCCCCCGGCCCCGCGTGTCTCGGTGCCTCTTGCCTAATGATATTGCATCGATCGGGGAAGAGTCGGGGGCGGGGGTGGGGGGGCGCGGGGCTACCGCATTACTCAATTATGTCTCACTAATTACTAAAAAGTCTCTCTCTTTTTGTTGTTTGCTCGGTGCAAAGCTCGGCGGAGGGCAGAGTCCAGCGGCTGCCCCGGGGGTCCCGGTACGCGGCCCGGCGGTGCTGGGGCGGGGGGCGCAGGGACCCCGGTCCGGGGCCGCTGTGCGGGACGCCGGCCGCGATGGGCAGCTGCAGGGATGGATCTATCGATGGGCGGTCGATGGAGCAGTCGATGCGCTATCGCCATTATTACACTCAATGAAACCCTTCCAGACGCGGCTGCTTCATCCCTGGTTTGTTCCCCAAGTCCTCCTCGCTGCGCACCTCGACACTCCCCCTCAGCATCCTTCGGCGCTGCCCGGCTGCGAGACCCCTGCCCATCCCTACCCGGCTGCGGCCCCCGCTGCCCATGACTCTGCGGCTCCGAGCCCCCCGCCCATCCTTGCCCGGCTTCGTGTCCCATTACCTGCTTGGAAGCCCACTCCCCCGCCCACCTGGGTATCGGGGACATCTCATCCCTGCCGGGGCTCCCGAGATGCGGCTCCCTCCCGGTTTCGGGGTCCCGCTCACGGCCTGTGGACCCCCCCGGCAGGGACGCGCCGGGGCTGAGAACCGGGAGCGGGGCACGGACCGGGGGGAGGCCGGGTTTCCCCCGTATCCCGACTCCAGCGGGCTGGACCGCAGTACAAGGGGGATAAAAAGGGCAGAAAAGGCGCTGAGGGGAGACACACACACCCCTCCCCAGGGTCACCCTCTGCCCCACGGTGACCGCCGTGCGCCCGCGTCCCGCGAACTTGCGGGGCAATTTATTAAATCGGGCATTTAACCGGCTTCCCGGGGGTGGGATGGGATGGATGGAGTGGAATGGGATGGGATGGATGTGGTGCATGGGATGGGATGGGACAGGATGGGGACGGATGGGATGGAACGGATGGGATGGGATGGATGGGGTGGGATGGGATGGGATGGGATGGGATGGGATGGATGGGGTGGGACGGGATGGGGATGGATGGATGGGATGGGATGGGATGGGGGTGGATGGATGGGATGGGATGGGATGGGATGGGATGGGATGGGATGGGATGGGATGGGATGGGATGGGATGGGATGGGATGGGATGGGATGGGATGGGATGGATGGAGTGGGATGGGTTGGGATTAATGGGGTGGATGGGATGGGTTGGGATGGAATGGGCGGGATGGGTTGGGTTAAATGCACTCAGTTTGGGTTGGATGTTAATTTTTGCTGAATTATTCGCTGCGAAGCCGGGCACCCGGTGCCAGCCCAAGCACCGGCCCGAGGCTCCGGCCCTCAGGGGAGGGGGGACCTGCTGTCCCGCGCCCCCCACCCCGCAGCCCCCTCGACCGTGGGAGCCGTCTGGAGCCCAGCTGTGACAGGGGACCAAGCAGCCCACGCGAGGCTGACGGGGCCCACCCGCGGGAAACGATGGTCTTCATTTTTTCGATATGTTCGATAGAGCTCGGGAAAGCGGCTAGTCCCGGCCTGGAGGACCGGGAATGCCGGGAATGCTGGAGCTGCTTCAGCCGCTGCTGGCCGGGAGCCGGTGGGGCCGGGGCGGCGGGGAGCGCGCGGGGACAGCGCGTGCCGGCCCGCCGCTGGCCCGCACAGGCTCACGGCCTCCTCATGCCGCTTCCTCCCTCCCTTTCCCTTCCCATTTTCCCTTTCCCTTTTCCTTTTTCCTTTTCTCTTTCCACCTGCCTTTCCCTTCCCATTTCCCCTTTTTCCATTTTCCTTTGCCCTTTCCACCTGCCTTTCCATTCCCATGTCCCCTTTTTCCATTTTCCATATTCCCTTTCCATTTGTCTTTCCAGCTGCCTTTCCCTTTCCTTCGTTCCTCTTTCTCTTCTCCACCAGGGCTGCCCAGGGCCCTGCAGCACAGAACCGTGTGTCACCCCACACGTGTCTCTGTCACTGCCACCACCACTACCGTGCCAAGGCACCCCCCCACCTCCCGGTGGCCTCTGCTGCCCTGGAAGGGGAGGCAGCGCCCACCGGGAGCCGGGGAAAGGCGCTGATGCTGGGGACACGGTGGGGAAAAACGGGTGTGCGGGGACAGTCACGCTTGGGATAGACAAGGGCAGCCAGGCCCTTGGGAGGGCGGAGGGGCCGGGGAAGGCAGCGGGGGGGTTGTGGGGGGCGCTGGGGACAGGCGCAGCCAGGTGTGGGGGCAGCTAGATGTGTGCACGGGGGGGGGCTGGGGGCAGCCACATGTGCGGGGAGCAGGTGGGCACAGCCGTGCCGCGCCGCCGGGTGCGCGCTGGGCGCCGGGGGTCACCTCGGTGCGGGGGAGTCACTCCGGTGCGGGGACACACACACACCCGGTGCAGGGACGGTCACCCCGGTAAAGGGGTCACCTCGGTGCGGGGAGGGGTGTCACCTCGGCGTGTGTGTGGGTGTCACCTCGGCTCGGGGGTGGGGGGCAGGTGCCGCCCCGTCGGGGATTGGGGGTGCGGACCGCTCTCCACGGTCCCCCCGCCCGTGCCCCCCGCCCCCCGCCCCGGGATGGGGGGGCGGCGCGGCTCGGTTCGGCTGGGGGGCGGGGCGGGGCGGCGCTGACGTCACGCCGCGGCCCAGAGCGAGGCTGCCGGGAGCCGGCGGCCGAGGCGCGCCGCAGCCGCCCCGAGCGCACGCACCGGCCCCGCTCCGCTCCGGCGGCCCCGCTCCGCGCCCCGCGCCCCCGCTCCGCGCCCGGCCGCGGCCCCGCGCCGCAGCGCATCCAGGCGGGCTGGAGCGGGCGGGCGCGGCGCATCATGCTGGCCTGACCGCGGGGCGCGGGAGATCGATCCCCCGAGCGCGGAGTCTGAATTAATCCGGGCAGCCGGCGCGGGGAGGGGGGGGCGGCGGTGGAGGAGGAGGAGGAGGAGGAGGCGGCGGCGGCGGCGGGGGGGGTGGGGGAGGAAGGCAGCGAGCGAGCGGGCGAGGCAGCGGCAGAGCCCGGCGGCCACCATGGAGCTGGCGATGGAGAACCTGGGCAGCCTGCACGGCGTCCCGCACTCGCAGCCCGCCGAGCTGCTGAGCCCGGCGCACGGGCGGCAGGGCTCGCACCGCAACCTGGTGCCGCACGGCCGGCCCGCCATGGTCTCGGGCATGGCCTCCATCCTGGAGGGGGGCGACTACCGCGCCGAGCACAGCCTGGCCGCCCCGCTGCACCCCGCCATGAGCATGTCCTGCGAGTCACCCTCCGGCATGAGCCTGAGCAGCACCTACACCACGCTGACCCCCCTGCAGCACCTGCCGCCCATCTCCACCGTCTCGGAGAAGTTCCACCACCCGCACCACCACCACCACCACCACCACCCGCACCAGCGCCTGGCCGGCAACGTGAGCGGCAGCTTCACCCTCATGCGCGACGAGCGGAGCCTGGCCTCCATGGGCAACCTCTACAGCCACTACCCCAAGGACATGCCGGCCATGGGGCAGCCCCTCTCGCCGCTGCCCAACGGGCTGGGCAGCCTGCACAACGCCCAGCAGCCGCTGGCCCCCTACGGCCCCGGCGGCCACTTGCCCAACGAGAAGATGCTCTCGCCCAACGGCTTCGACTCGCACGCCGCGATGCTGTCCCGGGGCGAGGAGCACCTGGCGCGGGGGCTGGCGGCCCCCAGCTCGGCCATGATGCCTCCGCTCAACGGGATGCACCCGCACGGCCACCCGCACGCCCAGCCCGGCGGGTCCCTCCTGGGCGAGCGGGAGCGCCAGGCCTCGGCCACCGGCTCCCAGCCCGGCGGCTCCGGGCAGGTGGAGGAGATCAACACCAAGGAGGTGGCCCAGCGGATCACAGCCGAGCTGAAGCGCTACAGCATCCCGCAGGCGATCTTCGCGCAGAGGATCTTGTGCCGCTCCCAGGGGACCCTCTCGGACCTGCTGCGGAACCCCAAGCCCTGGAGTAAGCTCAAGTCGGGCCGGGAGACTTTCCGGAGGATGTGGAAATGGTTGCAGGAGCCGGAGTTCCAGAGGATGTCGGCGCTCAGGCTGGCAGGTAGGGCACGGCACGGCACGGTCTGCGACCACGGCCGTCCGCTCCGCACCTCCGGGCGGGGGGCTGAGGGGTGCTGCGGACACGCGTGGGGACCCCTGGCTCTCGGGGTGCCACCACGAGTGAGGGCTGGGGCTGGGCCGGGGGGGACCGAGCCAACGCGAAGCCTGCGGAAGAAGGGAAGGGGCTGATACCGGAGGCGAATCGTACCGCAGGGCCCCCCCCGCCCCGGGCCTGCTCCCGCCGGCGGGAGGGGAGGGAGCCCCGCCGCCCCGGCCGCCCGCCGAGCTCCTGCGCCGTCGGTTTGGCACCGCTGCTCGGGACCGCGGCCACACCGCTGGGAAGCTCCGCTGCGTCCCCTCGCCGCCCCACCGCCCCCTGCGGGGCCGTGGGCTGGGCGGGGGGAGGCCGGCGGCGCCGGGGCTGCGCTCCGCTTCCTCCGGGGCACCGGCTGCGCCCCCCTCCCGGTGCCTCCGGGCCTCGCGGGGCCGGCTCGGCTCAGGCCGGCGCTGGGCCGAGGGTTTGCCGGGGAAACGCGGCTGCTCGGCGCGGCCGCGCTGTGACTGCGGGGGGCGGGCGGGGGTCGCGGCTCCGCGCTCCTCCGCTCTGCGCGGAGCCGCTGCGGGAGAAAGGGCCGAGGGCCGGCGGAGCGTCCGCGTCCCCGCTCCGGCCTTTCTTTGCCTCGGCTCCGTCGCGCCGTGCCCGGTGGCTCCGCGGGAACACGCGGTGGTGGCCGTGTGGTAAAAACCACGCGTGTATGATTTTTTTTTTAATAAATTATTTTTATTAAATCCGAGCTCCCCGTGGAGCCGGGCAGAGTCCGGCCCACCGGGCGCTCGGCACGGCGAGGAGCCCGCCGTTATTTATGGAGGAGAGCAGCGTTCATATGTATTTAGTGTAATTCAGTTGCTCTTTAATTAGGGCAGGGTAGTGGCATCTTTTAGTTCCAGTCGATGCCCTATTGAAAAGCAGTTAATAGAATGCAAATTGTTCCTGGCTTTACAAGGTTCTGGTAAATAAAGATTTAAACACTGCCGCGATCGGCCGTTTAATGCCCGCGTTGTTCGGGCCAATTGAGCAGCGGGGTGGCTGGTTCCTCACTCGCCAAAAATTTGAAATACTAGCCACGATGTTGGTGATAAAAGCGTGGCCCCGGCTAGGGAGCCCCTGCCCGCCGGCCCGGCCCCAGCCCCGGCCCCGCTGCTCCTCCCGCGGCGGCGGGGAAGGGGTTTTCTCCCCAAAATGGTTTTTATTCCCCAGCGCCGAGTTCCCCTCGGCCCAGGGGCGCCTTGGAGGCATCGCTTAGGGATATTAAAGCCCCACATTTCCTGAGGAGAGGGTTTAATTCTTTGCTTTCTACGAAGACAAGGAAAGAAAAAAAGAAAAAAACCAACCCGCCCAGCCCCGCCGTGACTCCGGCCGCGCTCAGCCGGGCCGCGGCCGCCCCACGCCGCCCGTGGGAGGGCATCGGCCGGGCCCCGACGTGGGGGGGGGGCGCCCCAACCTACCCGCGGCCCCCCCCGGCCTGGCCGCTGTGTCTGCGGCCACGCTGTCCCCCCACCGGGCCCCGCTTTCGTTTCCCTCCTGACGTCCCCCCGTCCCGCCGCACCCGCGCGTGTGGCAGGGTCCAGCCCGGCTGCCCCCACAAGCTGGGCTCTGTGGGAGGGGGTCGCGCTGAGGGGGGCCGTGCCCGGGTCCCGTCCCCCCCCCCAACCCCAACCACCCCGATCGATGCAGGCGAATCCCCCCCGACCCACCCCGGGGCCACCTGTCCAGCCTTTCAGTCCGCCCCGGGCTGGGTGGCTGGAGGGGCCCGGGGGGCTGCGATCCCCCTGGCAAGCAGGGAAGGGATCCCTTCCCCGCCTAGGCAGTGATCGGATTTTTTTCCTCCCAGGGCGAGCAAAACAACGGGTGTTAGACGCGGGGCACGGCCAGGGAGGAGGTTGGTGTTGGTCCTGGTCCTGGTCCTAGTCCTAGTTCTGGTCCTGGACCTGGTCCCAGTGCCGCCCGGCTGCGGAGCCCATCTGATGGGTCAGTCCGAGTCAGTAAATCGCGGATCAATAAACACGCCGGGCCCCTATAAATGGCAATTGCCGCTTTTCTCCTCTTTCCACCCCAGTTCCCCCTCCCGCCGCCCCGTCCGCAGATGAACCATTAATTATTCAGCCGGGACCCGGGCAGTGCCGCAGCCGGGGGGGCTGCAGCGCCCACCCGCCCCGGGCCCCCTCCGGTCCCGCTCGTCCCGCGGGGCTCTGCAACACAGGAGGGTCCCACGGGAAAACATCTGGGCAGCAGCTGGCGGTGGCCGGCCCGGCCCCTCGGGCCATCCATCTTTGCGACCCGCTGTCACGGCTCCAGATGCAGCTCTACAAACTTCGTGACGCTCCCCCACCCACCCCCCCCGCCCCCCCCGAGGCCTGCGAGGGCCCGTGGGTGGCGGGGAGCTTCCAACGTGGCACCTTTGGGGGTCCCTGCACGGCAGAGTGGGGCTTCGACTCCCCCAACCTGTGACACCCCCGCTCCCCAACCCCGTCCCTCGGTGTCCTGGGGGAGAAAAAGGCACCGGCTTCGTTCTCGTGGGGTCCTGTGGGGAGAGCGTGGCTCCCCGTGCGCCCACGCCCGCGTGCCCATGGAGAGCAGTGGGTGCCTTCCAACCACGCGTGTCCCTGGGTGCGCTCCCATCCTGTCCCCGCCAGTGGAAACCCCCTCCCCGTCAGGGATCTATTCCGACACTCAGGATTCGCTAGTTCGCTCGTGATTATTTCTCAGGAGGGCGACGACACCGTTGTTGTCCCCTTCGCGACACTGCAGCTCCGCTTTCGTTCCCCCTTGACTGGAAGGAGCTCTCGGCTCATCCATCCTCCCGGGTTTTTCCCCGACACGCGTGGCCGTGGCCGGAATTCACCGGCGGGACCGGCAGCTCCTGCCCCAACGTGTTCCCCGTGGCGCGGAGCCGGGGGACGCGGCCGCCCTGCCCGTGGGAGCCGACGGTTAGGAGGGACCCGCCAGCCGCCTGTTCGTTTCCTTCTTCTTTCACATTTTCTTTTCCCTCTTCCATTTTTATTTTGCTTTTCCTTTAGCTCCCCACCTTCGTTTTCCCTTTTTGTTTTGTTTTCTTTTTCTTTTCGCCTTTTTCTTTCCTTTCCTTTCCTTTCCTTTCCTTTCCTTTCCTTTCCTTTCCTTTCCTTTCCTTTCCTTTCCTTTCCTTTCCTTTCCTTTCCTTTCCTTTCCTTTCCTTTCCTTTCCTTTCCTTTCCTTTCCTTTCCTTTCCTTTCCTTTCCTTTCCTTTCCTTTCCTTTCCTTTTGTCTTCTCTCTCTTTTTTCTTTTTCTTTTTCCTTTCTTTTCTTTTCTTTTCTTTTCTTTTCTTTTCTTTTCTTTTCTTTTCTTTTCTTTTCTTTTCTTTTCTTTTCTTTTCTTTTCTTTTCTTTTCTTTTCTTTCTTCTTTTCTTTTCTTTTCTTTCTTCTTTTCTTTTCTTCCTTTCTTCCTCTACTCCCAGAGCTTTCTTCCCTGAGCAAACTGCCGCTGCAGCACGAATAGTCGTTATTCAAAAAAAAAAAACCCCAATCCACCCCGAAACTGCGAGCACGATCGCGGAGCTGCGCCAAGGCAAATGCCCGAGAGCTTTGGCAACGCCAATAATTCACGCTGCTAATTAATACTGCGAACTAATACACAGAAGTGCTAGGACCAGGGACAGGATTCCGCTGTGTAAAAAACTCGGGAGATATGTTTAAATTTTTATTTATTTTTTTTTTTCCACGAGTTCTGTTTCAATTTCAGCCTCTTTCAAACGACTTTGGCCCAACGACGGCTCCTCCCCGCCGAGCACCGGGACGGCTCCGGCCCGGGAGAGCGGCGGAAAAAGCGCGGACGCTTGCGCTGCTTTCGATCCGCGCGTGTCCGCGGGGCGACGGGGAAAACGGGCGGGGCTGTGGCGTTGGGAGCGAATTATTCGCCGCTGGAAAATCGAGGAAAACCGGAATTTGGGGCTCCAGGCGCCCAGCACCCCCCCAGCACGAGGGGGTACGAGGCAAGGGGGTGGGAGAAGAGACAAACCCGTTTTCCGCGTCGGAAAAAAAAATAATCCTTCAATTTCTTCATTTATTTCTTCGTTCTTTTTTTCATTTCTTCATTAATTTCTTAAATTATTATTATGATTTTGAATTATTTTAAAATTTTTTTTTTTTAGCCCGTTAATAACAGGCAACTTGCTCCGCCGGCGCGGAGCCGCCAGGCTGGAGCAGCCCCCGCTCCGTGCCCCCAGCTCCGCACCGCACCGCTCCCCCCCGCACCGCACCGCACCGCTGCCCTTATCAGCGCGGCGGGGCCGCCTCGCTCCGCCCGCGGCTGTTTTTCTGTTTGCTCCTAATCTGCGCGTCAGAAGGGGCCAATAAACCTCCCGTCGGTTAAACATTAATTCGGTTTCTCCCCCCCCCGCCCCCCAACAGGAGGAAACAACCTCCCGCTCTGCGGGGCGGCAGCTCCGGTATAACCCACCCGTGTCCGTGGGGGGAGCCGCCTTGTCCCCTGCCCGGCCGGGACCCCACAGTCCCCCAGTGGAGCTGGCGCCGGGGAGGTGGGGGGCGAACCCAGCGCCTTTTTGCCACCCCCGCATTTTTGGGTGCACACTTTGGGTGTCTTCTTTAAAATTATTTTTTATTTTTCTGGGCGTACAGCGTGGGGGTGATATATTTTTTTTTCCCTCCGTCCTGTCAATCGCCACTGAAACCATAAGGGAGAGATAACAGAGAAGAGAAAACTCTCAGAGTGACCTTTGAATCAATTTGAAAAACCTCATTTAACTGATAAGTCTTGAAAGGCCCAGAACTAATTTGAAAATACATCTATTAAAATCTCATTGCCGCTGCCTGGGAGCTGCTGGGAAGGGTGTGCGAAGCGACTTCCCGGGGTCGGGGAAGCTGGGAGAGCAGGTTTAAGTCCTGGTCAACAAAGAGATTGCAGAGCCACCTGCAAAATGCCGGGGCTTAAACCAGGAGAGAAAATAAGAATATGAAAAGAAAATCAGTCTTTCTTCTCCAGCTGGTGGGGAAAGGGGAGATTTACAGCATTTTCCTGCCATAACCAGGCGTGGAGTCTGGGATTGCAGACAGAATATTGGATTTTTTTTTTTTTTCCTTCTCTCCAGAAAACAAATCCAATATTTTCTCATTCTGCTCAGATGCGGTTGCAGGGCCGAGGAGCCTGTGCCTCTGGGAGGGGGCAGCCGTGCCCCCCAGGAGCTGCCACCGGGGAGGCTCTGCTGTGCCCCCCATCGTGGGGTTTGCTGCCCGGCTTCCTTGGGGAATGCCAAATCCAGGGACAAACGCGGGGTCTGCCAAAGCGGAGGAAGGAGAGGGAAGGTGAAGGCAGGAGAAGACCCAAGGCAGGGCCCAGGCACCTGCTGTCCTGCCCTGAGGACATCCCACCCTGCCCTGGGGACATCCCACCCTGCCCTGGGCACTGCACGTTGCCCCTACCAGCATCCCTGTGGCATCACCTGGGTGTAGAGGAACAAACCTCCTGGGCATGCGGGTCTCCTCCTGTGAAGCCTTCACAGGGTTCGTGGCAGGGTGGTGATGGCCCACTTGCAACACCAACAAAAAAAAAAAAAAAAGGAGGAAAAATGAAAATAAAACCAACCCACCAGCCTGTCTTATAAGGGCTGGGGCTTCACAGCTCGGTGGGGATTTGGAGACCCCAGCTGTCCTGTCCAGCCTTGGGACAGGCTGTGTTTCCCATGGGAATTGCTGCCTCCCTGGCCACAGCAGAAGCTGAACCTATCACCTCCCAGCCCCAGCAGCGTGTTGGATGTGGGGGAAGAGCTTTCCCTGTTCTGCCTGATGCCCTGAGGTTTCTTGGAAAGGCTCGGGCAGAGGGAGAGGGGCACCCTGAGTACAGACGGAGACGTCGGGCAGCTTTGATCTGCCCTCACCCCACATCCACGCACCCACGTGGCTCTGCCCCAGCTCCCTTTTGGAGCTGAGCTGCACAAATCCTGTGGCTCAGCATCAAGCTGAGGCTTCAGTCACCCTGGGATGTGTCCCATCAGCCTGGGATGTGCTCTTAGTCATTGCCCTTCTCCTGCCCAGCACTAACAGCAGCGCAGAGGCGCTGGGGTCAGCACCCTGGCTTTGAAAACCAGCCAAAGTGGGAAGTTGGAGCCAAAAATGTTCTCCATCCCACCCATCCTCAGCCAATTGCGGTGCCGTGTGGGTGCAGCGGGAGCAATGCAGGTCTGCACCGGGGCGGCGAGGGGCTGCCGAGCAGCTGGCAGCAGGTTTTGGCAGCCGCGTGCATTTATGACTGGCTCCATGCAGGACCGTGGCCATCGAGTGGCAAGACTTTGCTTATTAAATGGAAATCCAAAAATCTTGTTAATACCTGGAATGGTATAAAGCATCTTCACGAAGATTTAAACCAAGGCAGGGAAGGACAGGCAAAATAGATGATGGATTTTTAAAACATTTGGGTTGTTAAAAAAATATAGTGAATCATAGAGGCAACCTGGATTCTCTGGTCCTGGAAGGAGGAGCCAGAACATTTGAAAAATAAAGACCCAATATTACAATTGAGACACATTTGCATGGGCATGGGTAGGATTTCAAGGATTACCTTAATAACTGTATCCTAACATATAGATATTCCGTAAAGGATATGCACCGTTGGTCTAAGTACTGGTGGTTTCTGCAGCGTGAGGTGAGGAGGTCCAGAAATTATTTGCAAGGGATTCAGAGGGGTTCAGGGTGTTTCACGGGTGGTGACATTAAGGCACGGAGAGGGCAATGCGTTGCCAGAGTGAAAGCGGGGCTGGAGATGCCGCATGGTGAGAGGAGGTGCATGCATATACACCCACAGCGGGTGGGATATGGACAGGGGTGGTGGGCTGGACTGGGCAGGGCTGCAGCAAGGATGCTCGTATTCCCCAGCCCCATCCCGCTGTGGGTACCCACTCCTTTGGGATCAGTGATGTCCTTTCCTTTGCCTTCTCATCCCCGGGGTTTTGCCACCACCACTGCCCTGCGTCGGACAATGTCGCTGTCGGGAGACCTGGACTTGCTGTCCTGACTCGGTTCTGTATCCCTGATTGTCCTTTTTCTGTTCCCAAACCAAGGGTAGAGACATCACCCAACAGGAGTCACCCCTTTGGGGTCCAGGAAACCTGGTCACACCTAGCAGGCTAGGGGTGGCTCGGCCCTGCCCAGCTTGGCAGAAGGAGCCGTAAAATCCCCATGTGGGAGCCTGCCAAGGGGAAAGCAGGGACCGGCTGTGGGAAGGCACTTGCTGGGACTGGCCACCATCTCCTTGCTTGCAGAGCAGCAGGAAAAACCCCGATATCTTGACCAAAAAGAAAAAAAAAATAAAAAAAGAAGGAAAAGCAAGTTGCAGCTTTTTCTGCTGCTGTCTGACGGCACAGACGGCGATAACCGCTGCAGCTCTGCTGAGCCCAGATCTCAGCAGGAGGAGGCAGCAAGGGGAGCAGGGGGCTGCTGGTCGCCCACCCAGATTGGAGGAGAACTGAGGTCTCCTGCTGTTGGCATGAATCCAGGGAGCCCTAAATACTGGGGGCTGGTGGGCTTGCGGCGTGCCGGGAGGGCTCAGTGTGTGGCATGGCTCCGCAGGGCGCAGCTGGGAACCCCGATGCATCAGGTTTAGCTGTCAGGGACCTTATAAAAAAACAAAATGGACCAAAATCAGGGGAAACACCTCATATCAAAGTGGTCTTCAAAGGGCTGCAAAGGTGATGGTCTCCTCAAGGAGCCCCCGCAGTGGTGCCCGGCACGAAGAGGACACAGCCTGGGGAAGCTGAAAGCTGCGGCAAGGTTGGCTCTGGCCGCTGGGAAATGTCCCAAAGCCTCATCTCCCCTCCCCATGCCAAGTGCCACCATGCAGCTGAAGGGACACAAGCTGTGACTTGGCCGTGGGTTGACAGGTTGAGCATCTGCAAATCCCTCTGTGCCTCAGTTTCCCTGCACATAAGAGTGGGGATGACAGTGCTTTTACAGTGCATAAAGGCACCAGTGGCGGGTTATTAAAGCTGAGGAATTCAGTGATGCCACGTAAAGGGCCAAACCTTTAAGCTGGAAGATGGTCCAGAGAGCAATGCCCCTTGGTGGGAGTTACACGACCCTCAGCCCATAAAGAGCAGGTAATGAGCAAACTCTCTCCATTAGGGATAAAATTGCAAATGTATTGGGAGCTGCTGACGGGTGATAGTATCAGGGGCTGACAGAGACATCAACAGCTTTGCTTTGCTGCCGGCGACGGCTGCTCCCACTACAGAGCATCGGGGACCCCGGCGCTCAGTGCCTGTCACAGAGCTGGGGAGCACAGCAGCACGTGGCAATGCCACCAGTGCCTGCAAGCAGCGTCCCATCCCTTGCGATTTCTCTGGAGCTCTGGCCCTACTCTCTAAATTTTCCCTATCTTCCAAGGGTCCCTTGTTTGCCCTGGGCCTGGCAGCCCCCCCACCAGTTAAATACCAGCATGGGATGGAGAATGGATCCCTGTTGCGTTTTGCTCAGTGGATGCTCGGGAGATGGACCAGCATCTGGCCCAGTTTGGCTCCAATGTGGTGTTTGAAAAAATGATGGGGTCGATGCTGTGGTGGTTTGTGCTTCCAAAGCTCCTCCGGGATGGAGAGGGATCCCTTCCCTATGTGCCTCCCAACTTGCAGCGGGTGAGGAGGAGGAGGAAGGGTGTGACGGTGGCACTGTGCTGCCGGGCTTTGGAGTCACCCAGAGGGACCCAAGGCTTCAACAAGAGGCTTCTGGAAATGGATCCAAGCATCAATGTCCACCTTGAGTTCTCTTTTGGGGGCCAACTTCAGGATTTTTATGACATTTCTCATGTGGAAGGCAGCAAACCCCTCCCTACCCGGGTATTCCCAGGGGAGCTGCTGTACAGGGGGCTCCTGCTGGATCCCCCCCAAAAGCCACTGTCCCACCTGCCCGCACACGCAGGCAGGCAGAAGTGGGTCGGGCATTGAATTTGCTTTCTCAAAACAAAATTTGAATTGTCGTGTGTTTGTCATCTGCGTTGCAGCTGTGGGTCAGAAACGGGGCGAGAGGTGGCGAGTCAAGGATGTGGCAAAGGGTGCGGGTACCATTGGGTGGTTTGCACACTAAGAGAAAAAAAGAAATTGAAAACTAAGTCACGCAAATCAGGGCATTTATTCAAAATAATGGTGATTTCAAAGCAGCTTGCTTCTCCTAGAAAAAAATTCGGAAGCATCTCCCCAAAACTTAACATCTTTTCTGCCCCAAATGGATGATTCCCAGCCATTCCTCATCTTTCAACGCTTCCAAGTAAAAAACAAATTATTGCTTTGATTTTTGGCACCATTGCCAGGCGGTTGCTGGGACCTTTAGCCCCGGGGGTGCCATTACACCATCGCCCCCCCTGGAAAAGGGACCTCGGGGGGACATTTGGTGAATCGAGGGACTCAGGTGTCTCTCTCGGCCTCCAGCCTGGGAGATGTCCTAGTGGGGTTCCTGGCGGGTTTGTACTTTCCCTGGATGATGTTTTCACTCCAGCCAGCCCCTCTGATGCTCCTGAGGGTGCTGAAGCCCAGCCCGGGTACCCGGGGTGCTGGGGTGGGAGGAGTCGGCCCCCCGGCGCCACCATCACCTGGCAGAGACCGTCCCTTGGTTGTCCCCTGGCCCCTTGGCTGTCCCCTGGTCCCTTGGCTGTCCCCTGGTCAGCAGGAATGGGAGGAAGCAGCCAGGAAGGGGAAGGGGGACGGGATGTGGGGAAAACAAAGGGGCTGCTGGGCATAGGGCTTGGATGGAGCTGGAGCACCCGGCTGGGATGCCCGCTCCTCTCCTTTCCACCCTTTTCTCTTTCTTCTCCTTGTTTTCTTTTTCTGTTTTTCTATTTGTCTTTTTTTTCTTTTCTTCTCCTTTTCTTTTTTCTTTTCCTCTTCTCTTTTTCTTTTTCTTTCTTTTTTTTTCTTTTCTCTCCTCTCTTCTGCTTTTTTTCTCTTCTTTTTTCTTTCCTTTTTTCTTTCTTTTTCTTTTTTTCTTTTTCTTTTTCTTTTTCTTTTTCTTTTTCTTTTTCTTTTTCTTTTTCTTTTTCTTTTTCTTTTTCTTTTTCTTTTTCTTTTCTTCCTTCTCCTTCTTCCTTTTCTTTATATTTTTCCTTTTCTCTCCCCTCATCCCCTTTCTTTCCTACTTTCCTTCTCAGCCCATTTTGCTCCCCCCCCCAGCCCCTTTCCCAGCCAGCGATGAAACGTGGCAGACAGAAACCATTCCCCTTAACCAAGCTCCCACCTTTGGGGAGATGCCCAGGTCTCACCCAGGGAATAACCCAGGGGATAACCCCACTCCATCGAGATGAATCCCCCCCGCTCCTGCAGCCCCTTTCCCTTCCCCTCCCTCCCTGCAAACCTGCCAGCGAGCTCCCCGCCAGTCACGTAGCCATCAAACTGATGTGCCAGCAATATCCAACACGCAGTTAAAGCCACTCGTGGGAGTTTCAATAAAATCGACCAGGCAGGATCAATGGGCTGCGCTGGCCCCATCCACACACACACACATGGGGGGGGGGGGGGGCAGGCAAAATACCCAGGGCTGTGAAATGGGGGTGGTGGAAGGGGGGAGCTGATTACAAATCCATCCCATACTTGCCATGATTAATTGCTGCTTTACCAGAAGGAACAGCTCTGCGTGGGGGTCATTTTTAAAGGTAACGTGGAAGTGTGTGTGTGTGGAGTTTCTTTGCTGTATTCAGCTGGGAGGAAGGAAAAGCCATTTTCCCATGGGAGTTTTCCTCTGGGCAGGATGGGGTCAGCGAGGGGCAGGGAGCAGGACCTGGGGGGCAGCAACAGCAGGCACAGCCCAGGCTGCCTGTACGTCCCCCAGCAGTGATTTGGGAGTTGGGAAGGGCCCTCCCCAGCCGCTCGGGAGCATCCCCACCTGCTCTGCAGCCATGGGGGGATGCTGAACCCCAGCCAGCTGGGATCACTGGTGTCCCAATGCCAGAACCCTGCCATGGGGCTGGCCGAGCTCCCAGCCAGGGAATCGTTTGACACTTGGTCGCCCAGTGGGGTCCAGGTTTCTGGCTGCTCCTCACCCTAAACCCCCTCCCAGGCAACTGGGCAGCCCCTCCATCCCATGCTAGCGGCACGGTCATCCAGCCAGACTCGAGCATCCTTGCCTGGTGCTCAGGGGTCTCGGTCCCTGCATTGCCCTCCCTGCAGGTGCCTGGCTCGAATTAAAACATCATCCATCGTTAGAGCGGCAGCACGTAATCCCTGGCAGATCAGTGCAATTACTGCGGGAAATACCTTGGGAGCTGAACTAATAACGCCAGAACGGTGTATTAAGAGTCACTGGCTTAGTGCTGGCCGCAGCCGTGCCAGCCCCACATGTGTGGGGGGACAGGCTCAGCACCCCGGGGGCAGGGGGTCCTGGGGGGTAGGGGGATTGTGTGGCCATGATGGAGGTGGTGGGGTGATGGCCTGGGGGGCAGCGACTGGGCAGCATGGGGCAGCAATGGGGCTGTGATGGGGCTGTGATGGGCAGTGCTGGGCCAGCCACGGGGCAGCTGTGGGGCAGTGATGGGGCAGCTGTGGAGCAGTGATGCGGCAGCCATGGGACAGAGATGGGACAGTGATGGGGCAGCCATGGGGCAGTAATGGGACTGTGATACAGCAGCCGTGGGGCAGCCAGAGGTTCCCCGCCCCGCAGCTGGGCCGAGCGGTGCCACTCCCGCCGCTCCGGGGCTGCTTGGCACCGTCACTATCCCCCCCGGGGACGCGGGTGGACCGCTCCATCCCGGCACGCCCCATGTGTGCGGGGCGGCTGGAACGGCCCATCGCGCTGAGTGGCGGGGGTGCGTGTGTGCGGGGGGAACGGCCCATCTGCGTCGTGGCGGGGGGCGGCCGCAACGCGCCATTGGCTAGCGGTGGGGTGGGCGGGGCGAGCTGTACCACTGCCACCGCCCCCCGGGGGGGGAATGCGCCCGTCCGTCCGCACGGGGGCGCCAGCGCGGCGGGGACGGCCCATTGGCTCTGGGGGGGGGGGGCGGGATAAACCATTCCCCGCCGCGCGGGGGCAGTGGGCAGGAGCAGCGCTCCGAAATGGCGGCGGGGCCATGGGGCCCTCTGCTGCCCGCCGCCCCCACTGCCCGCACGGAGGCCGGGGCGGCCGAGAGCTCTTTGCCCAGCCCCGGGGTGAGAGGAGCCCGGTGTTACCCTGGGCCGGGGCCGGCCTGCGGGGGGGACGATGCGCCCTGAGGGAGCAGGGGCCGGAGCGGCTGCCCTGTGCCCCCTAGGCCCCAGCAGCCCCCGACTCCCTCAGAGCGGCAGAGCGGGGCGGTGGGCCCCACCGTTGTCCCCAGTCCCCTCCCCAGTGGAGGTGACTGTCCTCGTGCCATGAGTGGCTTCGTGCTGGGTGTGGGGAACCAGTTTACGCTCGAGGTTGGGCTGGCAACTGAGAGTGCCGCGGCCTCCAGAACAGGGCCTGGTGGCAGTGAAGGGCTTGATTCTGGAAGCTTCCCTCCTGTGACGCACTGCTGGAGCTGAGGGACTGCTGAGAGCAACCGGTGTCCCTGCTGGGGCTATGCCACCTGCCTTCAGAGCATCCTAAACCTGGCAAAGCACACCTCCAACGCCCCAGCCCAGAGGATTACAGATCTTCCTGTTTATCACAGCACTGTAGAGCAAGAAAGACAGCAGCCGTCTGAGAATTGCCTCCATCAAACTGTAAGGGAGGTTCCCACCTCACACCCAATAAATCCACCTGAGACCAGACTGAATCAGGAAATGCAGAAAACTGTTGTCCCACCCCCCACACTGTTTTTCCTGGCTGTCCAGCAAATGTTCCTCGGCTGGTAACTGCTCTGGGCTCTCTCTGGACACCATCTCTCCACCAAGAGCAGCTCAGGAGCAACATGCACTTTGAGGAAATATGCTTCATTGATTGCTGAATTTGTTTATCATTCCTGCTCAGAGACCCAGATCTGGGAGCTGCAGAAGGCATCGGGAGTTTGGCAGGAGGAGCCATGCAGGAACAGGCTGATGAGAGTCACTTGGCAGCAGTCTGTGCTGATGCCAAAGGGAGATCCTTGCTGCTCCTTTCCTGTGCAAAGGAGCAAGGACAAAGGTGGGCTGCACAGGACCCACAGCCACATGGGTCACAGGGGTGTCACTTGCCCCGTATTCCTGTGGTGAGCTCCTTGTCCGGTGTTAGTCAGTTTTCCTTAATTGTGGCATGAATTGAACCCCAGACTCCCTTTTTCTCTCCAGATTCTGCAGCTGGGGCTTTCACACCAAAGCTGAGCGCAAGTGTCCCTGACTCCAAGGAAAACCTATTTCAGGGATTGGAGGGTTTCCAGCCATCCCCCCCGACCCATCCGTGCATCCTCCCCTCTCTCCCAGAAGGTGACGACCTTCCCCTGCCACTGCCATCCCTTGCGGCACTGCCGGCTTCTGCCTGCTGCGCTGCCTGACTCCAGCACTTCATTAGCACCAATTTGTTCTTGTCACACTAAGTGGCAATGACTCAGGAGAACAGTAAAGAGAACGGAGCAGCCAGGAGGACTCCCAGGGCACCTCTGCCTGGCCCTGCCTCACACCAGGCAGCTGGTCCCATCCTGGGCCATGCTGGCAGCATGAGCACTGAGCAGCTCGTGATGGCAGTGGTCTCCATTGCGACAATAAGAAGCAGCTGGTCCTGGGCCAAAAAAAGTCCTAGAAAGGGAGGAAATGGGACAAATGGGACAAAAGACTGCCAGCAGATGTGATGCCAGAACTGGGTTGAGCCCAGTTTTCCTGGGTGCCGAGAAAAGCAGAGTGGGGTACCAGGTCTCCCTTTATGAGCGTCTCCAGAAAAGCAAGTGAAAAAAGGCTTTTAACAACAAACTCACATTTTTAAGTAATCTGAAACTGTTTCTGCGTCCGTGAGAGGGATCTGCTGCAGCTGGCTCAGCCCAGGGCTGGCTCTGGTGGAGCTGGTAGCAGCTTACCTGGAAAGGACAAGAATGAATACAGGGCAGACATGGAGGGACGGAGCCAAGCACACCTGCAGCTGCCACAGCTTCTTTGTGTCCCTTCACCTGCCCTGAGACCAGACAAACTCCTCTGCTTCAGCACTGGAAAAGCTGAAAATGCCACGCCATGAAAAACCAGACGACACTTGAGAAGTGCAGGAGAAGCCAAGCGAGGCGTCCTGCAGGGCTGGCATCGCTGCTCTGCTGCACGTTTGGGTGGCTCTGCTGGTCTCCTCCAGTCTGTGCAGGTCCCAGCTGAATCCCCCTGTCTCGAGTGGGACCTTTGTCGCCCAAGCAGAGGAGTGAGGACCTGTGCTTTCATTTTCAGTCTCTTCCCTCCGCCTGCCAACCTGTGCTGCTCTGAAAGCCCCTGGGCTGCTGGGGAATGGGCCGGGGAGGTTGGTGCAGGTGGCTGGTGATGCCTCACAGCCCCGTTTGTGTTGACTGGAGCTGCTTGCTAGAACGAGTCACCGAAACCCTTTGCAAGGGAAGGAAAATGCAGCCAGCGACGCAAAGGTGAACGCTTTGTCTCATCTCATCTCCTCATTTGCAGCATTCAGAGGAAGATTTAATTTGCTGGGCTCAGGGAAGCAGCTCGCCCTGCAGCGCGCTGGCTGCATACCAATGACCAGGGGCTCTCCCTGGGCCACAGGACTCATCCTCTGGCAGCTCCCGGGGACACCAGTGGGGAAGCCTGTCACCACTGAGGCAGGGCCACATGGCACAGGGATGGGAGCTCTGGCCAGACCATATCACTCCAACCCAGCAGGACCTTGAGGTTGCAGCTCTACAGACATGTCACAGCTCCTAACCGCATCTCTGATGCGCTGGGTGGCCTCTGACGCAATTTTCTGAACCTGTGGGTTTCTAGAGCAGGGCAGTTTTTACTGCAGCGTGGTCCAAAGCTGTCAGATGCTGTCAAATCATCAGTCGTCAAAATCCTCCCAGGTCCTGGAGCCTGGAAAGGGTTTTTCTATCATGTGCTGCTGAAGTCTGGGGGATCACGGTGTTGCAGGGTGGTGTTTGCAGGTGTGGGCAGTGTGAAGCAGGCTCTACGCTGGTGGTTGTGTGGTTGGCACTGCATCCCCTTTGCCTGTGTGTTTGTTAGCTTTTGGAATCAAATCAGGTTTCAGAAAAAAACCAAAACAAAACAAAAAGAAATTTGGGGTTTGGTTTCTGAGCACTCTTTCTTCCTGTGTTGTACGCTACTGACTCTCCCATCAGCATTGAGTCTGCCCAGCTAGAGAAGATATGAATTTCTACTGGAGAAACCTATTTGTGACAAACCTCTTTGGGCTCTTTTCCTACAATGTAAAGAAAAGTCAAACAAACCTCTCTGGCTGGCCCAGCTGTGGATCAAAGGGTTTCTGTTTTGCAGATGGAGCCCCCTGATCTTTGGTTCAGACTCTGCTCCATCTTTGGGGAAGCAGATGCCATGAGGTTAATTCAACTCGGGATCAGACACCGCTCTGCTGTGGGAGGCACTGGGCTCATCCCAGTTTGCTCAGAGCTGCAGTCCCCAAAACCTTCCAGAATAGTGGGGCAGGGTCTGAACCAGTAACACCCATTGTACAACCCTACACCCAGTTCCCCCCTTCCCTGTGAAGGAGGTTGAGATCCCTCTGCCCTTTAAAGGAGAGAGGGAAACTGAGGCAGCCCAGGGTCTAGACCCATCTTGAAGGCATGGAGAGAAGCCAGCTTTGCTCATGGCCATTTCCAGCCCGGTGCCCACCAGTGAAAAGAGCCCATCCTGCCCCTGCACCGAAGAAACCTGTCCTGACCTGTCCGACCACGTCCAGGTACCCCCTGTCCATCCCTTCCTCCACCTCCCTTTGAGCCCCCAGATGTTCCTCAGTCCCTTTGCACTGCTGTGAGCTGATTTGACAGGGAGAAAAAGAGAAAAGCTGGTGGGTTTTTTTTCCCCCTAACCTGGCTTACAGCTAGCATGCTGGCTCTGAAAGCCCCTGGCTGTCTTTTGTGATTTCAACAAATCACCAGCACTTAAGCAAAGTGGGCAGAAAATTACAGGTTGTATTGCAAGTGAATGGAGAGGGAGAGCACGCTGGGGCTGAGAAAACAGAGGTTTGCGGGTATAATGGAGAAACCAGTGTCTGTCAGGCTGTGGAAGCCTGCAAAGCTATCAGGTATTAGTTAAATGCTTCGTGGAGTTCATGCTGCGAGGCATAATCGCAGTTCTGAACAGCAGCCATTTGATTGTCTCCATTATGTCCCTTTAGAAATGATTTGGGAGATATTTTGCTTTGAGCTGTCAAGGTTAAGTCAAGGAAAATGCGCTCTGTCTGACATAAGTCTCCAGGGAGGCAGAAACCCTCAGCAGAAATCCTCTGGGGAGAGCAGGTGGGATGCCTCTGCTTTTAGAGGTCTTTCCTCCTGCTTTCTCGCCCCACACCCCCCCCAGGGTTTTCTCCTTGCCTTTGCTCCCAGTGGTTTTCCTGCAGCCAGGTCAGCTACCTTAGGGATGAAATACCGCTGGGATTGCTGGCGTGCCCGGTGTGTGGAAGGAAGGGGTTCTGTGCCTTCACCCCATCCCACTGCATCTTGTGTTCCCTCCTTGTCACTTCTGCACTTGTCGGCTGGTTTCAGCCAAGCCTGGTGGAGCTGTGGAGGTCTCAGAGGTGCAGGCGTTGTGAAATGAGCTGGGGAGAGGTGGCGAGAGGAGAGAAAGACCTCCATTGTGGGCGAGCTCAACCTTTACTGGCCAACAGAGCATCTCCCCTGGCCACGGGGGACCCCAATCCATCTCTCCCACTACTGCTGCTGGTACTGCCAGGGTCTCCTGTGCCCCAGGAGGAGCAGGACAAGCCAGGGAATAAAGCCTGTGCTTAGGGCATTTGCCGGGGAGGTAACACAGAGGCAGGGGTGAAAGCACCCTGAAGCGTGTCCCCGTCCCCATGGACTGCGGCCAGGCCCAGAGACCTGGGAAGGACAAGCAACAGCATTAAGCCGAGGATGAGTTGTTTGGATGTTGCGGCTCGGAAAAAAAGAGGGTTTAAAGCACAAAGAAAACCCCACACCCTCTGCTAGCCTGGGTGGGAGTCAGAGCCCCTGGCTGCCCCCTGTCCCCAGCCCTTGCTGCCTGCGGGGACACGGGGATGGCCACCGCCAGCCTGCCTGGGAAAGCAGCGCCCGGGGGATGGGGAATAGGAAAAAGATCCTCCGTTGGGGGGTTGATGGCTGCCGTAAATAGATCTGACCAGCGTCACTATCGATTTTTGTTGTGTGGAGCTGTAATTAGATTGAACTGGGGAAGAGGGGTGTTGGGCTGCGTCAGCAGAAAAAGAAATTAATAAATAAACAAACGAGCACAGGAAATGTGGGATGCGGCTGCCGGTGGTGTTGCAGGCCAAAAATAATGGGGGGATCAAGGGGTGCAGAGCAGGGTGTCACCTCTGTCTAAGCAATACTCGGCACCAGCTTTAATGCTGGGTCACAGTTTTACCGGCAAGGCCCTGATGGTTAGTGTTTGCCTCGGAGCTTTGAGTTATTAATGGCAGACTGATTTGTAATAATTACTGCTAAAAACTGAATGGAGGGGTGTGTGTGTGGGAGGAACAGGAGGTTGAAAAGCTGAAATGCTGGGTCTCAGGCTGGCTGTCCAGCACCACTGGTGGGAGTGGGTGCCAACAGGCAGGGGGACAAGAGGACAACCTGGATCTGGGTGGCTTTGCGAGGGTTAGAGCTGGGTCAGCATGTCACATGGCAGGTCCCGTGGGGGTATGGATGTATTTACACATACCTACGGACATTTGTAGGTACCTGGTGTATATATACATATGGTAGAGAGATGCAGTGTGTGCCACTCATGCAGAACAAAAGCCATGCTCACAGGGACCGGGTGAGGTGCCCGCCATCGACATGAGGTCCCACCCATGCCACCAGCAAGGGCTGGAGCCAAGCATGCTGGGGGGATGCTGGGAGGGCATGTGGTGGGTGGGTGAGGGGTCCAGCAGGGCGAAAACACGCTGCTCTGAATGTGCACGTACAGTGGGGGGGGGACTTTTTCTGTTTGTGGTTTGGTTTGGGGGGAGTCTGGGGGTCTCTTTTTGTTTGTTTGTTTAATTCATGCCTGGGAAAAAGTCAAATTTTCTATAAAGACTTTTTTTGTTTGTTCTTTTTGCAAGCATCTGATGGTCATAGGGTAGGTTTCCACTAAACAATTCTCTGCTGGCTGTTTGAGTAAGGTACCCCTGGGACAGGGTCCCCCAGCACCACCAAGGCTCAGACTGTCCCTTGTCCCTAAGGATGGTGGTTTGCAGCCAAACCTGCCTGGGGGGGGTGGGGGGGGTGGGGAGAAGGGGAGGGGAAGGCTTTCCACTAACTGTCTTTAGCAGGGACGGCTGATTTTGACTGAGTGTGGTTGGTTGTGCCGAGCTTGGTGCCTCCTGTCCCCTGCCCCAGTGGGAGCAGAACCGATGTCTCCCACCACCTGTATGGGGACAGGGCGAGGAACGAGCCCAGCAGCCAGGGAAAAAAGGCTCAATTGGTTGGTTAAATGATCTGCTTCACCGAGCTCTAGATTTCCCCAGCTTTGGGTGGAAGGGGTGGATACTAGCCTTTTCTGTTAGTTCAAGGTGATGTAAAGAGGACTCGTAGTGCAGGCCAGCTGAAGAAAAATCAGAGGAAGACCTTGCTTGTTCTCTAGTGAGGAAGAAATGACTCCAAACACCCTCCCATTACTCCTAGGTGACACAGCTGCCTACCCTTTTACTCAGCCCGGCCGTGGAGGTGTGTTTGTGTAGCAGGAAGGTAGTTAGCCCAAGGGGAATACCTGTCCCGTGCACCCAAGATGCCATCCCCTCGCTGTGGCAGCGGCTTTCAGCCTTGGCCTCTGGTCCCTCCAAGGTCTGTGCACCAGGTCGAAGAGGCTCCTGGAAGTGCCTGAGAGAAGCAAATTGAAATCTGTCATCCAGCAACGTTCCAACAGCAAATGTCTCAAATGACCTGTGCCCTCCCTGCAAAATCCTCTGGAAGATCTGAACCAAGAAACCCCAAAGGCTGAAAACTGCTGGGGCAAGAGCAGGACTTCCCTTGGAAAGTCTTTAGCCCATGGTTTACTCAGTCTTTTCTGAGCTTTCCAGGAGGAAACGTGTCCCCAGCCTTGGAGGGCCAGATCCATGCCCCACTTTGCCCGTGGGCATCTTGCGCTCCTGCAGTGCCTGCACATGTCTGGCCGAGTCCTGAGCCACCAAGTCCCTGAGCATCCTGATCCAACCTCAACAGCTTCATGGTCGGCCCTGCTTTGAGTAGGGACTAGTCCAGCAACCTCCACCAACTTCGGTTATTCTATAATTTTCTAGAAAAACATCGTAGCAAAGGGCACCTTTTCTCATCACTTCCACCCAGTGTGCTTGATATTCCCACAATTAAAATGCATACATTTACCACAAGGTGCGTACTCACCTCCCTCCCACCCTTGCCTGCAGCAGGGGGGTGTCAGGGGGCTGTTCCTGGCTCTTGGAAGCCTGTCTCCATGTGACAGCACCTTTGGCCTGACCTTTGGCTCAAGCCAAACCTGTGGGGAAGGCTTTTAATTTGCTGCTGGCTCAACCTGACACACATGCCACAGGATCCAGCAGCGAAGGCATGCAGGGACAATTGCATTTCCCGGAGCTTCGGGTGGCTCCAGCTGATCTCCAGCCTCCAGAGGCAGGAAAACCCCTTCCCAGAACAGGTGGAACCACAAACAGCCCTTCCAGGCTGTCTGCCATGGGATATGGGGACTGCAGACTGGCCTTTTCGTAATGTCCTGGTCCCTGGCTCTTCCCTGCATTTCAGAGCTGGCAGCTGGATGTGATGGCTGAGAGACACCAGTTCCCTGAGTCCTCCAGTGAGATCCACAGCGGGGATGAGGAGGCAATGGGACATCATCCAGAGTGCAGCAAGGGAGGGAGGCTGATGGATGAACCCCAAAATACAGGGATGGAGCAGGTCCCAACAGCCAAGCTGCGGGAGCAGAGTCAGCCCGGGAGTTTCCTTGGTCTCTGGTCCTGGGGTTAGCTGGAGACGCCAAGACTTGGGCTTTTCCTGGGCATCTGAAGAGGTGATGAGCTTCACCCAGGCTTTTCCCGTACTGATGTCACCAGAGGCTGTTGTCCCATCCCAGCAGACGCTCAGGAGGCACAGGGAGGAAGATGAGGGAGGTAGCCTAGGGAGTGGTGGGCAACAAGCCAGCAGGTTTACTGGAGGGAAGGGCCTGTTTTTTTGGGAGGCAGCCAGACAACCTACAAGCGGGCCAGGTTGGTGAGCACCAATTAATGGCCCTGTTCTCTCTTTTGAACATCTAGCTTGCAAACGCAAAGAGCAAGAGCAGCAGAAAGACAGGAGCCTGCAGCCCAAGAAGCAGCGGCTGGTCTTCACGGACCTCCAGCGCCGCACCCTGATCGCCATCTTCAAGGAGAACAAGCGCCCATCCAAGGAGATGCAGATGACCATCTCACAGCAGCTGGGCTTAGAGCTCAACACCGTCAGCAACTTCTTCATGAATGCCCGCCGACGATGTATGAACCGCTGGCAGGAGGAGCCAGGCACCAACCCCGGAGTCCCCTCTTCTTCTACAAGCACTTTCTCCAAAGCATGATGTCCCCCCAGCCCTCCCTGTCCCTTTCTGGACATCCTCCTCATGACAAAGCCAACCCCAGACTCACATGCATGTCCCGAGCCCAGCGGGGTGGGTGCTTTTGGATGCTGCCAGTCCATCAGCTTCCCAAACCCTCAGCTGGGCATCACCCCTGGACATGGGCCTCGTGCCACATCCCACTGTCACGTCCTCCCAGCTCGTGGAGCAGGGAAAGAGTTTGCAGCTGGGTCAGCTCCATCCCCCAGAGGGCTCGGAGGAAACCTGTGTGGAGTGAGGAATGACGTGGGATGGAGGGTGAGGTGCTGTTTGGAAGCGTCCCTGGTCCTTGGGGACCACAGAACCTTGTCTTCACCTGCTCACCAGGGTCTTTGGGGAGAGGGACACACCCTGCGCCCCCCCCCCCCCCACCTTGATCCCTGCCACAGCCACCCTTACGGCTCCTGCGGTGGAGGGGTAAAGGTCGGGGAGATACAAGAAGCGGAGTCATGGGGTTGGGCTCTGGCACAACCCCACCGAACCAGGGCCAAACCCCTCCTGTTTTGAAGGAGGATGAGCAGGGAAAATGTTCCCCATGTTCCTGGAGGGTGACCGGGCTCCTGCCAGGTCTCCAGCTGCTGTCGCTTTTCCCCCCCGGAGGTGCAGCGGGGCTCCCCATGGCAGCCAGACCCTCTCCCATCGGCACACGGGGGTTTGAAAACCTGGTTGAGGGCATTTCTGTAGCCCCAGTCTCCTCCACGAGCGTCTTCCTCCGACCCCTCCCCGCTCCCCAGTCACCCCCAAGAGCACCCATCCCCTGCCCCCCATGCACACACACCCCCCAACCCACGAGAGCACCTGTCCCCAGATCCCTCCCAGAGAAACTCCATGGCAAAGGAGACACTTCGCCATGGCCGCCCGCCTCCATGCACCCGAGCATCCCCCAGCGCCACGGCCGGAAGGGGACCGCGGCTGCACCGCGTTGCCTGGCGCCCAAGCAGGTCAAAGAAGCACATTTTAGCTACAGAAATCGGGTATTTAAAAAAAAAATTGTTTGAAAGGAGACGGGAGGAGAGACTTGGAGCGAAGGATCTGACCTTTCCTGGTGACTGGCTCCACCATTCACTGCTGGATTTCTGGTTCACTTTTCGGTTGAGGAATGGACACAGACAAAGCAGATGTGTTGGCTTTTTGTCTTGCCCCATCTACCCCTCGACACACACTATTTCACCCTTCCGCCCCCCCTCTTCATCTCTGTTACCAAAGAAATTACAAAACCAAAAACCCAACAACAAAAATTCCCTCCCGGGAACCAACATCGGTGTACGGTGGGAAAAGAAAAATCCGAGGGATCTGGTGGTGAAATCCAGCCCTGGGTGTGGGAAGGGGGAAAACTCCCCGACGAAATTGAAAGGGAAAAAAAAACAACCTAGAGAAAGGAATAATCACAGAAACCACAACCAAACAAGCTCAACGCAAAGACCGGCAACTTACCAAAAAGACGCCAGATGTTTTGGTTTGTTTTTTTTTTTTGTGCCAATTAACAACCTGCCTTAAAACGCGAATTTCTGGAGCAATGGTACTAGCTTCAAAACGATCGTTTCCTCCGAGCTCTCGATGGTGACTTGTGCCATATAAAAAAGCAATCATGAGGCCAAACCCTTAGAATCAGCCCTCGTCCCAGCTGACCCGTGGGCTCCTCGCCAATCTGGGGTGTCCTCGGAGGAGCAGGAGGTGCTGCCGGGGACAGGGGAGGGCTGGGAGAAGCTTGGGGTTGGAGGGGGAGGCAAGGTCCCCTCCTCCCTCCACCACCTGGGGAAAACAAAACAAAAAAAACCATCCTCCAAAACCAACCGTCAACCAAAAAAAAAAAAGAAAAAAAAAAGGAAAAAAAAAAAGGACACTATTGAATTTATGCGGGTAAAATAGTACCATCTGTGTTCTAGCGCTATGGTTTCTTCGATTCACTTTACTTTGAGAGTGATCAGTTGTGTAACAGGAAGGCACCTTGTTGAAAAGAAGGAAAAATGGGAAAAAAAAAGAAGTGTATGTGTTCACCAAAAAAAAAAAAAAACAACCCCCCAAAAGCACCCCAAAAAAAGAGGAAAGAAAGGACAAAAGAATGAAAAAAAAAAACAAAACCCCAAAACAAAACAACCCTGCACATGAAGCCCTGACCAGCCGTGGTCACCAGTGGGGTTAGAGGACACCTTTAACCAAAGAGCTCCTGGGGTAGGTGGGTGGCGGAGGGGTTGGGGGTGTCGGACTGGACACGGTCACACCAAACTAAACCAATTTATTGCTGGAAGGAGAGCGTGGGAGAGAGGGAAGGAGCGGGAAGGGGCAGGTGCCGCAGCGTATTTTGCCAATCACAACCCAAAAACTAATGGCAAAGCAAATCTCATCCCCCCAGGACCCCACTCCCCGCCACTAATTTTTTCCCCTAACGTTGTTTCTTCTTGTCTTGTCGTGACGTGGTGACGATGGTGGTGGACTCCTGAACCCCATCGAGTAGTATTCAAGGGCTGAAAAGCCAGGAAGGGGGCCTTGGTTTGGGAAGTGAAAAACACACAGGAAAAAAAAAAAAAAAAAAAAAAAGGGAAAAAAAGGAAAAGAAAGAAAAGAAAAAAATAAAAGGAAAAAAAAAAAAGAGTAAATGCCACAGGCCCTCAAGGATGCAAAGACATTTCTAGTGAGAACCCGAGAATAAAGGCTACCTCACTTGAGTTTTCAATTTTTGTGATTTGAAAATCACGTCTGATACCAAAGATTTTGTTGCCTTGTCTGGTCTGTGCTGGAAACGCCACTTTCCCTGCTCCCCGCAGAGGGGCCATCCGAGAGCCCCCCTACCCTGGCCGAGAGCCCCCCCCCCCCCCCCCAGCCCCCCCCAGCCCCCCCAGATCCCTAGAGAGTGAGGGAGAAGGCAAGCGAGCGACTCCGGGATGGCAGTGTGGTAGATGAGTGCCTTTTTCTTGTACCAAAGGTGTGTGGCCATTTCTTTGCTCCTCTGCTTTGATCCTAAAGACTCACTGTTACCTCAGCTCTCCAAAGGCACGGATTTCGGCAACTCTTGTAGTCTTTGGGTGTTGGGATGAAGGAAAGAAACCCAACCCTTGTCCTAATTGAAGAGAAAGCATCCCCCCTGCCACTCGCTGCGGGAAAGGTGCTGGTTCCCCGACGTGTCCCCCCTCTCTCAGATGTCCCCATGGTCCCCCAGGTCCCTCCATCCATCCCCTCTTCCCCAGGAGCACTGACCTGGTGTTTGGGTCCCTTCGGGGCACCGTTCCTGGCGAAAGGCTTCACTCCGCATCCTTCCCCAGTCCAGCTTGGGGCTGGGACCCTGCAGAAGCCCCCCCGGGTGAAGATGTGGGTTTCATCCCGGGGTGTTTCTTCCTCGCCCAGCTCAGCCTCGGGGCTCGGTTTCCCTCTTTGGTCACGCAGGGAGGGATGGTGGCATTTTTGTCCGGAAAGATGAAGGCAGGAGCAGTGGAACATTCTCCAAACCCCTCCGTTAGGGAGTGGTTTGGAGTGTGGAACCTTCCAGCAGGAACCATTCCTAGAGTCCCCCGAAGGGGCATTTTTGGCTCACTGGGGGAGATGGGCACAGCCGGCTCTGCTCCAGGAGGACCACCGGTGAAGCTGCCCTCCCGCAGCGACTTTTCTGAACGCTTCGCTTAGGGAAACCTGCCCTTGAATCAAACCTACTGGCTTTAGGCTCTGGCTGAGGCGGCTCCTTTTGAGTTGGACCAAACTTGCCCAGGGCCAGCCCCCCTGGTTACAGCAAGCCCGTCCAGGACCCCCCCAGGGTCCTCAGGTGACCCCCCCAGGGTCCTCCATCCCACTGGGCAACCTGACAGAGCAGGTCAGAGCATCCCCCACCCCCATCTCCCCCCCCCCGCCCCCCCTCCACGCCACTGCCTTGGCCAGATCTTGCCCCCCCCCCGCCCCGTGGCCGTGCCACCCCACTTCTACCCGACACCCCCATGGCTTGTGATACCAAAGACGTTCTCTATGCAGGAGAAAGCCCTCTTTTCCACCCAGCACAGACCTTACAAGCCTTTGACAATGTTCTCTGAAATACCTCAAAATATTTAATGTATAGTTTATGTGATAAAAATAAAAAAAATTACTTAGCTAGTTTTTGGAATTTGTGACTTGAAGCTTTATACTGTTAAATTATAATTTTGCAGAAGACGGCATGTTCTTATTTCTTTGACGCGTTCAATGGGAGACATATTGAATGTTAAGGAAATGAAAGCTGGATAGTTTCACGATTTTAAAAAAAAAGAGAGAGAAAGAGAGAGAGAAAGAGAGAGAGAAAGATTAAAAAAAAGGACCCTTGGAGTTTACAGATTTCATATTTAAACAAGTCCTTTTAAAAAAAAAAAAAGAAAAAAAAGAAAAACTAATAATGATGACAATACCTTTGCGTTCAGATGTGTTACTTTTCTCTGAGTCATGTCGTACAAGAGTATTTATTATATGTGTTCTGTGTTCAAATGTAATTTAAAGAAGACAAAAAAAAAAGAAAAAAAAAAAGACAAGATGAGAATTTGATTTATGCATGAAAAAAATATACTCTTTCTTGAAGTAATGTAATAATTATTCGGGGAGGGGTGGTCGGGTGGGAGCGGGAGGGGAGAAACTGTGCTTTTTTTGTCCACGAGTTTTCGGTTGATGAGGACTTCTCTGCATGGATCACGTTTTTTTCCAACTCACGCAGCCACGGGAGAGTCGTCGTTTATCCCCTTGGTTTCTTCCTTTGCCTCTTTTCTTCCTTTCCTCACCCTGAAAATCCCACGGCAGCGATGCTCGGGGGTCCCCCGGGAAGGAGGGAGTGCACGGTGTGGTCCTGTGCCCGGCAAACAGGGTAAGGGTATCCGGGGCATGGGACCCTGGCGTCCCCCCGCCGCCGTGGGGTCTGGCTCCTCGCTGTGCTTTGGGTTTGGATTTTTGTTGGATTTTTTTTGTTGTTGTTGTTTTTTGGCTTTATCCAGCTCTGTGGGTACCCGAGCGCAGACCAGAGGAGAGACCATCAGCCTCCACAACCTGAGCCGGCAAAGCTGCGGGGCTTCTCGTGTGCTCTGAGACAAGGGAAACGACCCCCAGGCACCCCAAACCTCTCCCCCGGGGCCGGGGCTGAGACTATTCCAGCTGATGCTCCCAAGTCCCCGTCACCCCTGGGGTGACCTCACAGACCTGCCACTGCCCTTGCACGGAACAAGGTGCTGATGATGGTGCCGCATCAACACCCAGCCGGACCCGGGGATGGACTGGAGCGACCTGTTTCTGAGGTTTTTCTCCCCAAGGATGTAGTTGGGGTCAGAGGTAGCACCCAGCACCCAGTGCCTGTCCCTGCCAGGCTTTCCCAGCCCTGTACCCGCTCGGGCTGGAGGGGGAAGAAGTGTCCAGCCGGTGGAAGAGGTCCTGGAGGACCCCAGGCCACCAGTAGGTCTCAGGGGACTTCGGAAGGTCTCCCTGCTGGCCCTAGACAGCCAGGGACCTTTCTGCAAATGTCCAGAGAGCCCCCCCCGAACAGGGCTGCATCCCCTGCTCCTTCCTCCCCCTGCTTCTCCTCTCCTTGCTTAAAGACAGGAGGAGAGGAGCAGTAAGGGGTCACGTCTTTGGAGGTCAGGAAAGTGAGGGGGGCCCGGAGGCAGCAGCGGTACCTGCTGCTTTCTGCTCCCCTGCCCTTACCAGAGCATTTCCCTTAAAACGCTGGTTCCTCAGCCTGCTGCAGCCTCTTCACCGCTCCATCCTTTGCCTCCCTCGCTGAAGGTGGCCCCAAAGCTTAGCCCACAGCAAGGAAAGAGGTCTCAGCTTCTTTGAGCCCCACCAAAGAGGCCCCCAAAAGCAAAGTACATTTTTTTTTCAGTCTGCATCTCTTGCCCAATGCACTGTCCCTGCAGCCTTCGCCGCCTTCATGGCCAGCACTGGGTGGTGGTGGGGGACATGGCTCAGTACCAGGTGGTGGTGGGGGACACTGGACCCACTGACCCAGGACCTGGGTTTTAGGCAGACGTGATGCTTATTCCCTCAGCACCGTTCATCTGCTCATCTGCTAACCCACCTTCCTGTCCTCTGGGGAGCTCTGCCTCACCCCCGTGTTCCACCCATGAGACTTTTCCAGCATGAGAAGCTTTGGGGCTTGGAGGCCAGGACCTCATTTCCAACCACAAAGTCTTACCACACTTGGATGCAGCCCACAGTACCAAATCCTCGGACCTTACAGACAACAGCTGGTTTCCATCACAAACCCAGTGGCTCGGGAAGCCCCAGAGGAGCCAAGTGCCCTCCCCTGTCCTTCAGCCCCCCAGGACTTGCTGGACCATCCTGCCCCACACCAGACCCGCCGTGCCTGCTGCCCACATCAACCAAAATGCCCTGAGGAGCAACTTGCCACGATACCAAAGATTATTTTTTTTCCCTGCAGGTAATGACAATCCGAGCTCTGTCCTAAAGACAATTCTCTCAACCAAGGTTGACCCCGAAGGGCGTTTTTGTGCTGTGGGGAGCAGGGGCAAAACCGGGACCCCAGGGGCACCTCAGAGGGTGATGGGGATGTGGATGGTCAGAGGGTGAGAAACAGGAGGGGACCCAGGTTCTCCCACCAAGACCTGGTAGTTCAGCCTGGCCACTGTATTCTACTTCAAATGTGCAAGTTTTCAGGGATTTGGGTCATTTCATTGTGCCCCCCAGGCTCTCCGGTTCTGCCTTGGGTGGAAGGTTTCCACCAATGGCTTTTGTGCTTTGAAAACCCAGCGCTGGCAGCAGGACAGCGCTGTCCCTGTCCCGCCGGGCAAGCAGGAGGAACACAGGCTCCCCAGGATCCCTGACTGGGGTTTAGCCATTGTCACCCCCCACTATGGCACAGCCAGAGCCAAGCTTTTCCTTCACTAATGATGGCTCCATTGATGGGACATGGCCATGGAGCGAGCCAGAAGATGGCGTTTCTCCATGCCAAGAAATAACTTTGCAAAAAAAAATAAATATAATTGCCACCCATCCCTTTTCCTGAAGCCTGGGTGGGGAAGATGATGGGCTGCTCAGGACCCCTGTCCCCAGCCTGCTTTGGGCACTGTGAGGATGCTGCTGGGCTGGGTTGGCTGCTGACACCGCGACCCGGTCACCCTCATCGCCGCCACGTGTCCCCGTCACTAAATCAGCTCCTTTTCCCTTGTCTCAGAGGACACCCGCAGCCGAGGTGGGGCTGGACCTGCAGATGCTGCTGCACAGAATCCAGTTCCTCTTGCGTCTGCCTTTCTTTGGGGTTTTTAAAGAGAGGAAATTAAAAGTGCAAACGACAAAACGCAGTTGTTTTGTTTTTTTTCTTTTTTTTTTTTCCCCCCTTAAATTTCTAAAGGAAAAAATTAAAGTCAGAATCAATCCCAGCCAAGAAGAACCCGCAGCCTCGGGTTTGCCAGTCCAGCCACCTCCAGAAAGCACTGCTCATTTTTCTGGATAGCAATAGACGACACTCGCCCTCGTCCCGCACGGTCCGAGGGCTGCATCTCTGAGTTTTTAAATGACTTTTTCCTTCTAATTAAATTGAACTTTTTTTTCCTGCTGCTTCATCGTTACTCTCATGGGATAGGTTTTACTCTACAGCGAAATGCAATTGTTACTCCTCTGTGTCTTGCAACTATATTTGTTTAAGCTATTTACAAACGTTAAAAAAGGAAAAAAAAAATTAAAAAAAGAGTCTTATGTGTCAGGCACTTTATCCAAACTGTGCTGTGTGCTCTGGAGTTTGTTCCTCGTTCTTTGCAATGACTCATGCAGGGGAAGTTATCAGGAAATTTAACTCCAGCCTGTCAACAGGTTTTAAAACAGAAAGAAAGAAAGAAAAAAAAAAATCTCTATTTGTTCATCCTCTACTGGTCATGACTGTGTTGTATTTCTGCAGCTTTCTGTTTCTTCAATAAATTATTTTCTAGTCATTCACCCTGGCGCGTGTGTGTGTCCCGCGGCGATGCTCATGGGTGGGTTCCCCACGGCAGGAGGGGGGCTGCTTTGGGGGAGCAGCCCCAGTTTAACCACCCCGACTCCTCTCCCCAGACCTGGCCGGAGAGCATCGGAGGGGGGGAGGTTTGGGGATTGTGCCCAGGCGGCTGGGAAAGGTTCCTTCTCCCAGTTTCCCACCTGGTAGCTGCAGGGGTGAGAGCTTTCCCAGAGGAAGCCTCGGATACTTCTATTTCTTGGCACCGTCTGCACCCTTCTGGCCAGAGCCCAAGGAAAACACTTTAATTCTCACAAACTCTGTGCAGATGAGGCCAAAGCACTTGTTAAACAAACCCATCAAGCCGCGCTTGCTGCAGGCAGGTCCAAGCCCCCCTGGCTGATTGAATTATTTCTCTTTTTACCTGAACGTCTTGTCCTACCATGCGTTTTGCCATGGCACAAGTGCTGGCAGGTGGCAAAGAGCTGGTGGCATACACCAAGGGACCGCAGGACCCTTCTGTGCAGCTTTCTCCCTTGGTAGCACAACAGCCAGTTACAGGAGAGGAGAGAAAAGCTAAAGTCCTTTTAATTAAAAAATAAAACCAGTAAAAAAGGTGATCCAGTCACCCGTCAGTCGTTCACAGACAACTTTTCCAGCAGGCAATACTGATGTCCCCAAGGTGACGTGTGCTCCGGTGCCCGCTGGGCAGAGCTGATGCACGGCCACCCCCAGGCTTTGCCCTCCCCCCCAAAGTACTTTGCAGGGCTTTGCAGCAAACAGCCTGTGGCCACAAGCTGTCCCCAAGGATGGGGACATCAGTCCTGGGGGAGTGGGACGTGGCTGCTGTAGAGAGGGGCATGGCACATAGCAGATGCCACCGCCACGTGTCCGGGGTGGCAGAGACATGGAGGAGCAGGCGGCGAGGAGTGAGGAGAGGCTGCGAGAAGCTGGGCTGGTTTGGCTGGAGAAGAGAAACCTGCAGGTAAGCAATCGTCCGTCAAATTGTCCTCCCGAAAATTTTCAAATTACACTGCTCCGAGTCCAATCCGTTGGGATGATGCTTGGGAAAGCCAAGGGCACTGGATCCAGCCCCGCAGTGGGAGGGCGGCTGATGGGCAGCCTTGGGAAATTGAGGTGAGGGTCTTCATGCAGCCGCTGCAGCTTGGCCCCCGGCGTGGGAGGGAGTGAGCAGGGGTGAGGGGCTGCGCCTGCCACCCAGCCCCCGGCCCGGGGCTTGCGTCAGGGCATTGTATTAATTCGCAGGTGGAATAACGAGCCTGGGACAGGAGAGCTGCTGTTTGTGGGTCCAGCCCCAGCTCCAAGGGGGCTCAGCGGAGGGAGGGGGGCTGGGATGCCAGCCGGGGAGTCGCAGGGCGAGGGGCCAAGCATGGTGGCAGAGCTTGGTGGCTTTTATGGCCTTACAGGCTCCTGCAAAGCCCACCACCCATGGCACAGGTGAGACGGAACTGCTGGTGGGACACATCCCGGGGCTCAGCACCTGCAGCAGCAGCCCCCCAGGCTGGGCCAGCCCCTCTGTGGCCACGGGAGCTGCCTGCACTTCAAAACCATCCAAATAAGATTTTTAAAATGCCCGTAAAAGGAGGAAACCAGCCAGTTCTTGACGGCACCTCACCTGTCCCAGCGTGGTGGGAGGCTGATGCTGGCCAGGACAGCTATGCTGAGGAGCTGGGGAGGGAGGGCAAAGCTGGGGGTGTCTCTGGGTGCAGGAGGCCTGGGGTGATGCTGCGGGTGGCCCTGGCACGCAGGCTGTCCCCGCGGGTGATGAGGCCAGCATAGCCCTCCTGGTGGGAGAAGGCGTAGCTGGAGCGGCGGTGGAAGGAGCCGCGGGGGACGTGGGCACGCAGCTCCACTGAGGGCTCCGGCTTCTGCTTGGCTTTCAAGCAGATCTTCTGCAAGGAGACAGAGAGACCAGGGCTGTGGCCACGTCCAGGCAAGCCCTCATCCCAAGGAGGGACACACCGGGAGCACAGGGACACTCTCCACCAAGACGTGGTTTGGCTCCCAGCTCCACCATGACCTGAGTTGCCATGATGGGATGCATAACATGGGGACCCTCCTGGGGGTCTTCAAAGCTCTCAGAGCTCTGGAGCACAATCTCAACCCCTGCTCTCATCTGGGACCTCTTTGCACCACCAGGAAGGTATAACCCACAACCCACATGGGGATGAGCTCTACCAAGGCTGGGGGTGGTACCAAGACCTGCACCAGAGCCTGGTGCCTCCTAAGTGGCTGGTCTGGGGCATCCTGGAGGCCAGTTCCTTACTGCAGCCAGAAGCAGACCCGCTCCAAGAGCCAGATCAGGTCTCTTGCTCCAGGACCTCTTGTGGGGCCATGTGGGGAGGGAGTCCTGGTGCCACAATTGGTCACTGGTGTCATGAGAGACCACCAGCAGGCGAGTGGTGCCACCCAGGAGAGGTGACATGTCCCACCACTACAGTCCAGGCAGTTCCCTGGGGAACCTCACCCTTCCTATCACCAGCAGCACCCTGGCCAGCCCCAGGCACTGAGGCCGGCAGAAGGCAGCCCCCTCCCCAGGCAGCCCCCGCACAGCCCCCACCTGCTGGATGCTGGGTTTGCCCACAATGGTGTGGTACAGGTGGACAGTGAGCGAGGGGATGGTGTTCACCACCAGGGACAGCAGGACCACGAGCAGGACGTAGGGGTCGGTCAGGGCGTTCTGGCTGGCGTCTGTCAATGCAAGAAGTCAGTGGGTGATGTTTAAGTAGGGAAGGTGGAGAAGACAGAGGGATCAGCTGTTGAGGGGCATGCTCCCACCCATGAAGGTGTTGAGGGGTCTAAAGAGGAGATGGCATATAAATTGGAGTCAAAAATGAAGACGGCAGGATCAAGAAGGGGCAATGAAAAGATGATCTACAAGGTGGGAAACAGCTGCCAGCACCAAGCCCAGGCTGGGATCCCCTGGCTGGGGAAAGGAAGGACCATGGGGACCCCCAGGGCATCTCACCTGGGAAGCGGAAGATGGTAGGGGCTATCCTGAAGGCATCAATGCTTTGGGTCAGGAAGGAGAAGAGGCAGAAGAGCAGCAGGCTGGCTGTGACCATCAGGAAGGACAACACCGTCCAGAACTTAGTGTCCAGGATGATCTGCAGGGAGAAGGGTAGGGCGCACAGCATCTCATGGAGGCTGCAGGGACTTCCATTTGGCCACTTGCCTCAGATCCCTCCCCTGCCCCAACGGAGATCGTCCCCCAGCCACGGAGCTGCTGCGGGTGGTGTCAGAGCACCCAGGGCTGCAACCCTAAACATCTGCTGCAGGGCCAGGATGGGGAAGGGCAGGTTGGTGCTCACCTCCACCAGGACCGACAGCAACGCCGACGTGGCCACCGTGATGGCGAAGGACTCGTAGTCGCCAACAGCCTTACTGCCGACGTGGTCCTCAAAGGCCCAGAGTGCGATGTAGAAGCTGGCGAGTGAGGTGCTGACCCCGTGCAGGAGGGTGACACCAAAAACGCGGTAGTTGAAGAGCTCGTCTTGCTGCCCGATCATGTAGAGCTCAGGGAACTCCAGGCTCTTCTTGGCACTCACGTCCTGCCGGGAAGGCATCAAGCATCACCTTCCCCACCCACAGTGGGGAGCAGGATTGGGCCACCCCACCCAACACACGCTTCGGGAGACCTGCAGCAAGTCCCTCCACCTGCTTGCTCTGTGGGGGACGACACACCAGGACCAGTGGTGGGCTCCCAGCGCAGGGTGGGTACCACATCCCAGCAGAAAGAGCCACGCAGATGGGGTGCAACAACTGCTGGGCCGATTCGCATCCGCCAGGGATGCAGCCCAGAGAACCCGTACCTGCTCCAGAAGGCCCACGGATAGCACGGGGTAGGCAGTGTAGAAAATGTTGTAGAGCGCGATGAACCAGCCTTCGTACAGAGGCTAGAAGGGAGAAGAAAGCGGCTGTGAGCTCAGAGGAGCTTTGGAAAGACTTGGAAAAGGTGCCCAGGCACCAGGGGTGGGTCCCAGAGACCCACATCCAGACTCCGGGGAAGCCCCCATGGCCTTGCCCCAGGCTCTGCATCAGCTCCACGTTGTCCGCAGCAATCGGTGGGCTGGGGGGCCATGCTTCAGGTGGAGATGGGGGGCTGGAGCCACGCAGTGGTGGTCAAGTCACGCTGATGGCCCTTGGGATAAATGCTCCCATTTTGGTGGCAACCAGCTTAGTGCACGTGGGATCTTTCCCTGCATCTGTTCAAGGCTGAGCTGCAGCTCACGAGGACATCCCAGATCTCCCCAGCGTGCTTTTCCCAACGCAGCCAGGCAAAAACCAGATAACTAGTTGCATCTCAGCCAGGCAGTCCCAAAAAATTGGACAGCCCAATACCATGGTAAGGGAGAAAGGAGACCGGCGTGGTGATGTGGACATGTGTCCATCGGGCAGTACCAGGCATGGGACCTGCATGGGATCCTCAGCAGGGGGGTTTGGAACACGGGTGTGCAGCCCCCCCCCCCCTTCCCCCCCCAGATGGATGTGACCCATGCTAATGGCTGCCTCCCTCACCTGAGCCGTGAATCCGCTGTGGAAAGCAAACCAGACCTGGGCCATGAGGCCAGCAAAGGTCTTGTAGAAGAAGTAGCGGAGGAACTTGCAGATGCGGAGATATGCCCAGCGGCCGTGGACGAGCAGGAGGCGCTGGAGGTAGGAGAACTGCGCCAGGGCGTAGTCGCTGCACTGCACGGCTTGCATGCCCTCCAGCCCGCTGATGCCCACCCCGATGTCAGCAGCTGCAGAGAACAGGAGAGTGTGAAAGGCTGGGGGGCAGGTCTTGGGGCAGCTGGGTGCTCGATTTCCCCGTGGATTGCTCCCAAGCTGATGGGCAGAGGGTGAATGCAGGAACGGTGGACAAAGGGAAGCCCCCTCTATCACGTGCCGAAGCTGTGGGAGTGACGTGCCAGGCGTGGCTGGGCATGGGGTGGGCACAGCCCCGTGGCAGGGCTGCTGGAGAGGGGCAGGGATGTCTCTGGAGCTGCCCACACTGGGGCTTGAAGCTTCATCAAGGTTCATCCCCACTGCCAGAGCGAGCGGTCCCACCCTGCTCTGGTCCCAGGCTGGTCCTGGACCTGTGCCTCACTCCCCTCCCAGCACAGCAATGGGGGGAACTGGTTTGGAGGTTCCCCTCCCAGCTCCTCCCCTCAAAGGAGAGGATGATGTGGTGGAGATGGCAGATAGGGCACCACCACTCCCCACCAGCGGGTCATGCCCACCGAAACCCACGCTCCCCCTGCCCCGAGCCTCACTTTTGATCATGTTGACGTCGTTGGCCCCATCCCCAATGGCCAGTGTGATGGCCTTCTTGTGCTTCTTCACCAGCTGCACGATGAGGGCTTTCTGCTTGGGGGTCACCCTGCAGCAGATCACTGCCTGGCAGCTGGTGGCCAAGTCCACGAAGGCCTTCTCCACCAGACTGCCCCGCTCCTGCGAGCCCGGAGCCCTGCAGCAAGCCAGCCGCTGCCAGGGCCAGCCCTTCTCCTCCTTCAGCACCTCTCCTGTGTGCAGGATTTTGTCCTTGGGGGAGAGCAGACGTGGCTGGGACCTCACCCATAGCCTTCACAGCACGAGAGCCCCCAGTTCCTCAACAATATTTTTCAATCTTGTAGATGCTACGAAAATGTAAGCCCCATTTTCTCCAAGTTCACCACGCAGTAGACACTGACCATGAGACCAGTTTGCTCCAGTATGACCAGAAGAGCACATGCCAGCCTGCATCATCCCAGAAGACTGGTAGGGCAGGTGCGGTCAACGTCCCCCAGTGCCAAAGGATTGGTGCAAGGTTGTCCCCCTCTCCACGCCCCATTCCCCAGCACAAAACAGGCTTTTCCCACTCCACGGGCAGGAGGGACATCACGTCCTCTGTGTGCTGGTGCCACCCAGGACTTTGAGAGCACCAGGGCAGGACCAGCAATCTGCTGGTGCAAGCAGGGAGCTGAGAATTGCATCCCAGTGCCACCTTACCAGGAAGTCCCCACTGATGATGATGGCTCTCTTCTTGTGGCACATAGGCTCTGGGCGCTGCTGGGAGAGGCGGCTGCTGCACCGTGCTTCCCCGCTGCCGCTGAGGTTGTTGTTGCTCACCCAGTAAGCCTTGAGAACCTCGCTGTGTGAGGAAGGGGTGGCTGGAGCTGAGCTGAGGACACTGGGCAGGATGCCCAGCTTCGACCGAGACCTACAGTTGGCCTTTGCCATCTCAAAGCTCCAGGGAGATGGAGCTGCTACCCAGTGGTGGGAACAGGGGGAGACAGGGGGTCCCAGGGCTGCACTGATGCCAGAAATCAGCCTCTGTCCCTGTGGTTTACAGGCTGGAGAGACAGCTTAAGCACCTTCTGGTCAAAGCCTGCCAAGGAGGAGAAGGGGCAGGAACAGATGGGGAAGCCTGGAAAAGCATCCGCAGATGAAGGCCATGGACATTCAGGCTGGGACAGGGAAGGAGAAGCATCATCTCAGGCAGACTTGAGCTGTGCCCAACCTGCACAGGTCCCTATACCCTCAGGTGTCTTCAGTAGGGACGACAACATCCTGAACCAGGAGGTCATCATTCCTCACCTGATCTCCTTCTCCTCCAGGATCTCCATGTCATCCGTGAGCAGCTTGCATGCATAGCCAATGTTCATTGCGGTCTCTGCAACACGCAGGTGTCAGCGGCCAGGGGTGCTGTCCCCCACGTCCCCGGGCAGCCCCCAGCCCTCGGGTACAACAGCCCTTGGTGGGCAGCAGCTGCTGGGGGCTCTGCTCCAGCTCGATGCCATCGCGCAGATGGCTTCCCCTGCCTCAGTTTCCCCACGGGTGACATGACCTGGGGGACGTGCTGCTGCATTAAAGGGAACAGCAGAACCTGGCTGCTGCCCACTCCCGGGGCCTCACCTCTTCTCTGGTCCTGGGTAGGGGAGAAGCTGAAACGGGGTCTGGGGTTGCCTCCACTGACCTTGTTTGTCTCCTGTCAGCACCCACACTTTAATGTTGGCCAGTTTCAGCAGCTGGATAGTCTCAGGGACTCTGTCTTGCAACTTGTCCTCAATGGCTGTGACCCCCAGCAGCTGGAAGGAGGGTAAGTGGGTGTCACGCCACAGGGCACGGCAAGATATGGAGGTGGGAATTGCCCCTGGGTCCAACCAGGAGTCCTTGCCCATGAGCGGACACAATCTGACAGATATCTACCCCAGTGTCTATTGGCATGTCACAAAGTCACCTGTGGAACTCCACCTGCCCTCCCACCCAGGGGGCGGGGTGTTGGGCTGGACACCCCCCTCAACCCAGAGAGCTGAATGCCACACTCCTGCCCTCTGTGGGACCAGCACAGCCGGTTCCTTCTAAACCCCTGCCTCATCCCACCTGCAGGTCCTGCTCCATCTCCTCGTACAGCTTGTCCAGCTCCCGCGCGCGGTCCTGCAGCAGGACACTGGCCTCCCGGTGCCTCCTGCTCCACGTGCTGTACTCAGCCTCGCTCACCTCCTTGCTGGCCAGGCATAAAGTCCTCAGTGTCTCCTCTGCAAAGCGCTACAGAGATGAGACATCAGGTCTCCCTTCCCTCAACCAGGATGACTCTCATGGTGGACCAGGGCATCATGCCAGCCAGCCGCGATGCCCCCATGGGCACAGCCAGAGACACTCCAGGTTTTGAGGCTCTCCCGCTGGGCTCTGGCTCCCTCCCCATCCTACAGCATCCCCATGAGCATCCTTGCAATGCCATACATTGCAATGCTCTGGTCCATACAGAACACCGAAGGTGGATTTGATACCCTCTTAGCCCCTGTCCCATGTGCAGGTGAGGCTCGTAGAGCAGAAGGAAGAAAGAAGGACCAAAATCCTGAAGCCAGAGAGAGAAAGAGCAGCAGGGACTGCAGGACACCCAGCCCAAAGCCAGCAGCGGGGAGACCAGCCCTCTTCGCCGCAGGCTGGCGTGGGACTCACATCCAATGCCATCTCAGTGAAGGTCTCATTGGGCCCTTGGCTCTGCAATCTCTCCAGGATGACCGTGTCAGCCCCCTTGGTGTAGAGCCGGATTGTGCCCTGGGGGTCTCGCACTGGGAGGAAGAGGAGGGACAGCCTAAGTCCCCAGCGAGAGACTCCCACTCATCACTGTCCCCATGTGATGGCCACGCTGCAGAAGGCACCACAGGGGACGCTGGTGCTTTTCTGCCAGCAGTGATAGAAAGCACAGGAATTTCCCCAGATCTACACCACCGCGAGGCAGGATCGGGCCTCAAGGACTGACAGTTCCTCACACAACTCCTCTGAGCCCCTGATTTACTTGGTCTCTCTTGGCTGCTCAAACTTTTGCCAGCTGCCTTCACCAAGGTGTCAGGGTGAGCAAAACTGCAGGGATGCCCAGGACGATCCTTAGGAGCCCCTGTGCTGGTCCACTGCAGCCATCCCGGTGCCATCCCTTGTAGGGCTGAGTACAGAAGGGACCCTCTGTGTCCCTGGAGGGCCCCCCTGAGCCACCCTGTCCCGCTCACCCAGGACAGACATCCTCTTGCGATCGCTGTTGAAGTCCAGCATGGCCAGCACCTTGTACGTCCTCTTCTTCCCCAGCTCACTGATGGTGATGGTGTCTTGCGTTCGGGACAGAAAGACGTACCCCAAGTCCCTGGCTGCCATCACCAGGGCTTCTTCATCTGGTGAAGCTGCCTGATAAACCAGCTGGTCTGCAGGAGAGGAGCAGGGATTAGGCAAGGAGACCTCCCAGCCAAGGGACACCTGAAACACCCTGGTCTTGCCCAGCACCGACATTATCTATGGGCACTCTAAAGCCCAAGCCACCAGGCTAGGGAAACTCAATCCTACTTGTCTCATCCCTTCTGCTCATTGCCGCAGGCAGGACAAGTGCCCGGACAGGGATGGATTATCCCCACCGTGTTTCCGTTCCAACTAATTAGCTTTAAAACAAACCCAGATGTGCACTGCTGTGACGCCAGGACAGCGGCACAAAGTGTCCCTGGGGTCTCGTGCCACCTGCTCCCCGCACAGCAGAGCACAGCTGGGTGATGGAAGGAGCCTCAACGCCCTGAACGGCGGCTAGATCCCACACCAAGCGTGCCAACCCCCATGGCCAACCCACCGCCCTTCTCCTCCACCATGACAGTGTGGCAGAGGGCCAGCAGCCTCAGGAACTCCCTCAGCGTGGAGTCGTTGTCCCGCTGGGCAGCTTCCACCAGCATGCCATCACAAAAGTCCAGCTTCTCCCCGTGGTGGTTCCAGGTCGATCCCAATCCCTGCAAGAGGCACAAACAGTTGTCTCTTTTCATCAGACCAGATGAAGGCATCTGAGAGAGATGGAGCATGGGGTTCTCCACCAGGGATGCTGCTGGGGGGTGATGCAGTGACCCCGTGCTGGCATGGTCCGATCCAGATTGGAGTCTGTAAGCAGAGCTCTGCATCGTCTACCCCAAGGGGGTGAGTATAAAAAGGTTGGGAATTTAAAAAAAAAAATAATAATAAAAAAATAAAATCAGAACTGCATTGTTTTATAAACCCGGCTTCCCTGTCCTTAACTGGCAGCTGAGGACCAACAAACTTGCCAGCCCCAGGAAACACGGGCACTTTCCGACAGGATGGGACCCGCCACCAGCAAACAGGACACCAGGCAAAAGGCTGTGCCTGCTGCTGGTGTAACCACCAACTGCTGCGCTTTGGCCCCAGCAAGGGGCAGCATCTAGCCCCATGTGAGTAGGAGGGGGGAGTTACGCACCGATGGCTGTTTGTTCTCATGGCCTGTGCCTGTACCTGCCAAAATAAAAACAGTTCAATTAATTGAGAGCTGGCAGGGAGCATCACTAACGAGGGCTTCAGCAGTTCCTCTGGAAGGGACGGCTGCTCTGCTGGCCGAAACACCAACAAAAAGGAACCGGTTTGCAGCATCTGCTGGCTGCTGGTCATGAGCCAGGCTCCGTTAGGATATCCAGGTCTGATTTCTTTGGCTTTTGGACCGATCAGACTTTCGACACGTTTTTAATGTGAAAAATCCAGTTTCACCCACGTTTCCTCCGCCGCTGGCCAGAGACTGGCGGGATTAGAGCGATGTTGCTGTCGCAGAGGCTCAACACGATCCATCAGGCAGGGCAGAACTGGCTTTATTCCTGCTTAAAAACTTTGCTAGATCTTTTCTTTTCCCTTCCTCTGCTTTTGCTTTTATCACTACCGGTTTGTCTCAAGTGCCTGATACTTATCTCAGGAAAAGGGAGCTCTGTGCTAAAGCTCTGGCCTGCCCTGCTTGCTAAATTTCACTAATGAAGCACTGAGAGAGCTCCCAGAAGCCAGCCAAGAGCTCAAGTAAGTATGGCAATAAGAAAAAGCCTTGGTGATTCTCAGGTTTCTATGGGGAAAGACAAGCAGAATCATTAAAAAAAAAAATAAACAGCAAAGAGCAATTACATGCATTCATTTTAAAGAAACAACGCAAGGGGAATGATAACTTCTTCACCTCCTCCATCCATCACCTGAAAGCCTCAAAGTGCCCAGAGCTGGAAACCAAGCTAGAGATTCACCAGAAAACAATGCAAAGAAGTAAAGCAAAACCTCCTTTTTCTCCAAGACCTTCACAGAAAATGAAAATCCATGGGCTTCACTGGCCCATCACCCCACGGCTCTGCTCTACCCTGTCCTGGCCACCTGGGCCAGCATCAGCCCATTATTTCAGGAGGGATCCACCTCACTCAGACTATGTGTTTGTCATGTGGCTTTGCTGGGCCCCTAACCCCAGGCTTTCCTTTTTTTGTCGGGGAAAACCTGGCTGATCTCAGCTGAGTTTGGGGCATGACACATCTCCTGAAAGGTAGGCTCCCGTTTTAGGGGGCAGAACTGTGCCCTGACTCCGTGCACTGGGAACATGAGCCAAGTGCAACCGCAGGCACTGTGCTCCCTGCAAAGCACCAATAACATGGGGGATGGAACAACCCAAATTCCTACAGCAGCTTCCATCTACACACCCGACCACCAAGGTCAATCCACATGGCCCAAACTCCCCAGCAAGCCAGGAGGAATGGAAAGAACCAGTTCCAGGTTCACCTAACCCGTGAGTCCCTACAAACTTGCTTCCATCAAAAGTTACCATAGATGGTCCCATTGATGCAGCATTTCTTGAAGCTCATAATGTTTTGCGTCAAGGTGCCAGTCTTGTCCGAGAAGATGTATTCGATCTGGCCAAGCTGATCGTTGAGGCTGGTGCTTCTGGCTTTTGCTGGGATGTCTTTGACAGCGTAATACATTTCCAGATCCCAGTTGATAAAAAAGCTGTTCACCAGATAGATGAATTCAAACCTAGGAAGTCAGGTAGAAGAAACTTCATGCTGGGGAAGGAGATCGCGTTCCTCACATCCCGGGGCACCTGGGGGACTGACACAGGGAGAGAGGGCAGAGGGGAGCTCCCCACCTGGCTCTGAGCTTGGGGGACACAAGGGGGTTTCCATTGCTCATGGCCAGGCTTCCAGCAGGCTCATCACACCAGACCGAGAGCCCACGGGGACCCAGGCAACCAGGCTCCCCACTGGAAATCTGGCCCTTGGTGCCAAAATACATAGAGAGGGAGGTTCGGTGAAGGGCTGAAAAGTCTGGAAACTGCTTCTTCCATCACAAAAAATCACAAACTGTGATTATTGCCTGCTCACAACGGCTGTGCGCTTCTCTCCCCCACCCTGCTGCTGCTTGGTGGGCAAACGCCACCTCTATGGGTCTCACCTGCATCCTGCCCACAATTTCCAGCGCCAGCCATCTCTTCGCTGGCTTTCCTCTGAGAAGATCTCAAAGTACCTCATCAATGCTTGGAAGATACGCACCCCATCCTCCATAATCTCTCATGGCTAAGGGGACACATGGGGATGACTCACTCAGGGTCACCGCTGGCTCTTCTGTGCAGCCCCATTTTTTGGCTGTAAACCAAGGTGCCAGCCGATGGCCAAGGACAGGGAGAGGGGTACTGATCTCTGATCGCTTCCAAGCTCTATTGTTCTTACGTTATATACATGGACATGGGTATGATGATGCTCAGGAGGATTGTGAAGCCCCAGAAGTTGAAGAAGGCCTGCTGGGCAGGAGTTGTGTTCTTGTAGAGAGCAGAGAGGTAGCTGTGCTTCTCCTGGAACATCCTGGCCCAAAACCCAGAGGCAACAGCGAGACACAGCGATGTGACCAGCAGCACCAGGAAGATCTGAGATGGGAAGCCAGGGTGAGAATGTCCCATCACACCAGCGCCCACCAGACTCTTTTCTAGGACTAACCATTGCCCCTTCCAAACGGCCTCATTTAGCTGCAAGCCTGGGGAAGGCTGTCCCTGCGCCTGAAGCTGGTTCTCAGAGCTCATCCTGGGCTGGGGTGAGGGATTGCAACACATATTCCAGATGACACATCTGCAGCATGCACAGAGTAAACCCCAGCTTTCCCACCCTCCGAATGGCCGCAGACACTGTCTCCCAGCAGCGGGGCTGTTCTGCAGCTTTCCTGCTGAACTGTCGGCAAGCAGAGCAGTGGTGGTGGCCGATCCGAGGAGTGATGACACCCAACCACCGAGAACAGGAGTAAGAGCCATCCAACTCCTCGTTACGCCCACACTGCTTTGCTTCCCACAGAGGAAAGGTTCCTCCTGCCCCTGGCCTCCACCTGCCTCCATCGGTGCTGAGCCACAGCCTGCTGGTCCCTCAGCACAAGCTGCCTCCTTGGACCCGCACGGTTATGGATTAGTGCAGGCAGAAGGGGCTGGAGATCCTGAAGGCTCTGGTTCCCTAAGCCAAGGGGCTGCTCTGCAGCCAAGGGCTCAGAGTGGCCAAGGTCCAGGGTTTAAGCAACGCAACCACCATGCACGCTGCTCCAGACCCAGCAGCTGCCACTCCCTGATGGGAACATCACTTGGTATTTGCCCATTACCATGATAAACCCAAGATATTTTGAGCAAAATATTGCAAGCTGAAGAAAATCAGCATCACCCAGGAGATGTTCCTGATGATCCATGAGATCAACTCTCAGGAGAAGACCTGTGATCAACCCCAGGCGGCTGGTGGACCAGGGCAGGAAGTGTTTGAACCACACTCACTATGATCACCAGCCGGTCCATCATGCAGTCCAGCTTGGTTTTCTTCCGCTTGATCTTTCCACAGTTCCTCATAATTTTGGAATCAAATCCTGGAAGAGAAAGATCTTGGAAGTAAAAATGCAAGTCCACAGCTCCCAGAAGGTTGCCTCACAGCTAAGTGATGCTGGTTGCCTCCATAACAACATCTCCCCACCTCTGATGACTTTGGAGGACTGCAGCCCTTGATCTGTGGATAACCAAGCTGTGCCTCACTCTCCAAGTGCTGCTCCCACCAGCCCTCGCCCCTCCCACCTGCCCACAGCTGCTGGTGGCCAAGCTCTCAGCCACACTGAGCCACAAAGTGCAAGAAGCCACTGAGCGGAGTGAATCCAGGACGATCCTTGGATCACATTTTGTAGGTGAGATCTAACCTGGGAGGAGCAGAGGTTGGGTACCACTGCATCATCTCCTTGCCAGCAAGCCCACCACCAGCAAAGCTTAGGATAAACCACTGGGGGCTTGGTTCCAGCGCCAGGTCCTCCCACTTTGTACCAGCTGGGAGTGGGACCTGCTGCTGCCAGAAGCGCTGGGGCAGCTTAAAAATCCGTGGGGAGCTGGGTGGTTTCTGCCCTCCCTGATCCGGGGCCAGGCGCTGACCTGCGTAGATAACCAAGCCGTAGCAGACGTCGGTGTTGCGAAGCCTGCAGCCTCGCAGCAAGATCCTTTCGCTGTCGAGCGAGTAGGTCTCACCCCTCCACTCCAGCGTGCCGGTGAAGCTGTGCATGCGGCTGTTGGGCTCCTCGCAGGTCACTGTCCCTTGGGTAGAGGGCACGGTTCAGGCGGTGGCTGCGGGGGACACGGGACCTTCCTCTCCCCTCACCCCCAACCCACTCATCCCCTCCAAAGAGGGTCGCTGGCAGCTTCTCGGGGAGATTCAGGTTTTGTCAGGGCAGCTCCAGGTGGAGTTGGGATACGGAGGGTTCAAATCCAGGCTAAGCTGGAGGGTCACCCTGCGGTGCTGGGAGGGGGCTCGGTCTGGGAACCGCACTAGGCTGTAAACAAGGTGCAAACACACCCCCCTTCACCCCCAGAGCCTCCCAGAAGGGAGTCTGCGTCCTACGAAGGACCAAAGGAGAAAAAAATCCAGGGTCTGAGCTCAGGTCTGGGAAGATCCAGGGCGGGGGGAAGGTGCACAGCCCTGACGGAACCAGCACAGAGCCACTCTGCTGAGGAAGGGTCTCCCCGCAGGGGCTTTGGCTCCGGGTGGGCAGCAGCAAGCGCAGTGTCCCGTTGGACTGATGGCACCCGGTGCCCGAGGGGACAAAGGCTTCCCGAGGCTGGACCCGTCCCATCCCAGCGGGACAGCCGCATCCTCGCCCGGCCGGGACACTCACCATCAAAGGCAGCCATGCTCTCCTCACTCACCAGCTCCTGGTGGGTGACCAGAAGGGCTTGTCTGAACTTCAGGTTCGTTTCCCTGTGAACAAGAGCCGGGGAGGGAGAAATGAAACGACCCTGTGGGGTGACAGAGCTGTTAATTCTGCTGTTGGACCCATGAGACCACGACTGCCGTTAATTATCGGGTGATTACATGAGTGATGGCAATGAAAAGTGAGATAGGGACCTATCGTGCCAGACATGGAGCACTCATGCAGGGAGGGAGCCCTGGCCCAAGGACCCTGCCATTAAATCATCCTGCAGATGGAGGTGGAAGGGATGGGCAACCTCTGTCATCATCCCCCCTCGCTGGGAGGGAGCCAGGAGATGGAGGGAGATGCCCGAGGTCACAAGCTGCTCTGTGGAAGCCTTAAAAGTGGTTTTGGACTCCCATTTCCAAAATCAGGGGGCTCAACCCCCGTTTCAAGGGTGTCTGTAGTTTTAGCTTGCAGAGGATCCCCCACACCCCATGGGTTCTGCTGAACCCGCAGCCCTCCCAGCGTGCCTGACTCCCCCAGTGCTGGGGGGTCCCCAAGACAGGAGGCTTCATCTGTTGGCTGGGGTATCTCTGCCCCTCTCCCCCCATGGCAGCAGCAGTCCCCTGCCCCTCTCCTCACCCATCGATGTCGGCAGTCTCCACGTAGCACAGGCTGCTGGGCTCCGAGCTGCACAGCAAGAGCATGTCGGCCTTGAAGAGCAAAAAGGGGGAGAGGGCATCTGGCTGAGCCCCTCCTCCCCGATACATCCCCCCCACTGCCTCTGGGGCAGCCAGCTCCGGGCACCACTCACCGGGACAATGCTCTCCTTACGCAGCCGGACGATGTCCCCGACGCAGATGTCGTGCCACTTCTGCCAGCGGAAGCTGCAGGAGAATTAGGGGGGAGATTTTTACCCTGGTGGAGCAGTGGGACGGGGGCTGGGGCTGCTGCTGCCCTCTGGACCAGCCTGTGTCCATCCCAGCTTCTTGCGTGAATGGCGTCTCCAGGTTGGTGGTGCCTCTGCCACCGGGATGGCCTCCCATCTGCATGACCAAAGGATGGTTGAGCACTGAGGATGGCACAGGACCCACCGGTAACATACACATCCCCTGCACCTATGGGTGGCAGGGACTTTCAGACCCCTGGCCACAGGTGGGAAGTGTTGGTCTTTCCCCGGACCCGTGTGTAGCACGGCATGACTCTCTGGGTTAGATATGAAGACCTGGAGGAACTTTTGTGGCCCAGGAAACCCTCCTTCCAGCACATCACAGCAAATGAGGGCTTTTTTAGACCATGGCTGGAACGCAATCATCCCCACAGGGGACCAGCTGGACCTGCAGCAGATTGTGGGAGGCGATGGGATTTTGCAGAGTCAGGGACAGTCCCACCAAGACCCTCCTCAGCTGCTGTGCTCAAGGCTGCTTAGCGCTTCAGATGACCCATCGTTCCACGCAAGCCTGGAACACGTGGGTACAGCTTCCCGAAGCCCCTCACCTCTTCCCAGAGAGGATTTCACATGGCCGGCTGTTGATGTTTTTGTCACTTTGGTGACGGCCCTGCACAGAGGAGAGAAAAAAAAGACGCCAGAAGTAAAGGATGGGCCAAGCCAGGCTTCCTTGTCCCATGAAAACAACTCTCTTAATGCCACAACCTGCCTCCTCAGCCCTGGATCTGCTTCCTGAAGCAGTCAGAAGATGAATTCTGATGAATAAAAAGGCTAAATTCCCCCCCAGGTATTTCTAGGGACCAACCTGGGAATACAGCCATTGGATAAGATATTAAAGATGATGGAGATGGGGGTCTAGACCCCAAGGAAAGCAACTGGCTGGTCCCATCCTTCCCAAGGGAAAATACAAAACTTTTTGGACATGGTAGAGTTGATGGTACCTCAGGAACGATGAGTGATGGCAACTCCCAGCTTTTCAGTTCACCCAGCAGCTAAGGGGCCTCTTCTACTGCCCACCCCCCCAGGACCCGATCCCAACGCTCACAGCCTTTTGCTTCAGCTTGTACTCACAATGTCATCGATCAGGTCTCGTAGACCCCGGATGGTGAGGAGGCAGCTCAGGGGGAACAGCAGAGTATACCAGGGCAGCGTGGAGATCTCAGGGAAGGTCTAGAGAAGGAGAATTTTACACCACTGACATGACTTTCACCCCACCTTGGGACACTTGAGGTGACTGAGTAAGTCCTCCTTGCCCCCAGCTCCCCTCCGCAGCCAGCACCTGAGGATGGCAGGAACCCATCCAGGCAGACTCAAGTTGACATCCCTATCCACAGAGAATTGTTTTTTGGAATTTTCACTTCTTTTTAAAGTGGACCTGTGAAATGCCTGTGGGTCCCTGAATCTGGAGGGTAGGATTTCTGTTTAGGTGCGGTCTACGTGAGCTTTGCTTACACCCAAACCCAACCGTTTAGAGTAACCAACTTGACGTAGGAGAAACCCCTTCAGAGCTCATGAATGACACTGAAAAGCAGCATCCCTGACACCAGGGACACCAGAGTCCCCTACTCTAAACACCAGACCATCCTCCTTCACCAGACACTGGCACATGCTTGCTCTTACCTCGGTGTCCATCTCACCTGCAAGAGGATGACAAAGATGAAGTAGACGTTGGCTGTCCGGTGGAACTGCTCGTAGAGGTTCAGGGGCAGGAAGGTGAAGATATTGTACTTGGCCGTCTTAATGGCATTGCCCTGCGGGAGAGAGGCAGGTCAAAGTCAAGGACGTGTTTTGAAAATGTCAAAAACATTCTGGTGTTTTAGGATTTCTCAAGTTTTCACGGCATAAGAGATGCCTTTGAAAAATTACCAAAGCCATAAGGAAAAAAAAAAAAGATTGATTAGAGCAAAGCACTGTATAAAACTGAAACAAAATGATTTGCTTCCGATCATCTAAAGCATACCTAACTGGCCTCAACTAGATGGTCATTATTTAGCTGGAAAAAGAATCTGGTTTTGTTCAATCAAGACTCCTTTTCTTTTCATTTGACCATCAGACTAAAAAGTACCCATCACATAGCCCTGCTCCTTGTCTGACCACTTCAGAGGGCATCTGGGGCACCAGGCAGGGAGCAGCCTGTCCTCCTCATTGAGGATTATGCGTGTGACTCTCCATCCTACTGGAGATCACTTTGCAGCATCCCTGTCACGTCACCCCCGACCATCACGAGCTCAGGAATCACGGGCTGGGCCCAGGGCTGGCCCGGGCTGACTCACCGCATACTTCTTCTTGCTCAGACAGAAGGCGAATTTCTTCTTGAATTGCATGTGGTAGTTTCGGTCATTGGCCCTCACCTCCCAGGTGAAAGCTGGAAAAGCAAGTGGGTACCCACCAGCTCTTAGCAGAGCCAGTGATGGTGCCGCTGGGCTCCTGGTGACCCACTGCTGGGAGAATGGGGCTTCCCACAGCGCGTCTGGACCTGGAGAGCAGCCAGGGTACAGCTGGGACAGAGCCGGGTCCTTGGGCTCAGCTGGGTCACGGAGCAGGCAGGAGGCCAGAAGCTTCCTGAGACGTAGGACTGCTGTGCACGCTCGCTCCCGAGCCTCAGGCTCACCATTTGGGCTCAGGTTTTGGTTTAACAGTATAACCAGGCCAGGTGAAGGACAACGCCTCCAAGCACAGCCTTTGCTATTCTGAAGACTGGTCATTCCTCTCCTGATTTCATTTCTGCTCATTCATTTCATTCTGCTGATTTCATTTTGATCAGCACAGATGCCACCAAGCCATGTTCCCCAGCTCCTGGTCCATCCTTCCAGACCGTTTCACCCCAAACCTGTTTCTTCCCCATCTTACAACCCTGTCCCACATTCAACTTTCTCATAAACTGACTAAAAAACCCCCAGAAGACCCCTAACCCACGCTCATCGCACACTGACCTGGCAGCTGCTTCTTTCCATGCAGGCAGCCCGAGGCTGGGTCCTGCTCAGCGATGGCTCCCATGCCAGGACCTAGGAACAAGGACAACCGCAAATATTTGCCATGCTGAGCAATGACACCATGATCCCACAGGGATGCTCCAACGTCCCAAAGCTGGGCCCTCCACCCCCCCGGGCAGGACATGGTGTGGAAGGGATGCTCTTCTGAGCACAGCTGGGGATGGAGGTCTTCCCCGGAGCCGCAGACTAATTCAGACCTTTTTACTGTCCTGGAGGTATGAAGGGACGCGCATTCCTCCATAGCCACCTGAAGGTCCCGGATCGGTGGTGTCAGGCTGAGCGTTTGTTCAGAAACATTTGAAAGAAAAGGTCTTTCTTCCTTTGACGCCTGATGCCCTTTGCCCTGCCTTTTGCAGGACCAGCCACATCTCAGATCTGAACTGAAATCCACTTCCCCCGGTATTTTTTCCCCACAGACGCAGATTTGCCCTCCACGGGGCTGTACGCTTACTCAGACCTTGCGTAGGTGCTGGCGCCAGGGGCTGCCTGGACAGACCCCTGCATCCTCCAGGGATGCTCAACAGCTTTGGCGTGGGTCATCTCTCAGCCCCACGTTGGCCCAGTCTCAGCTGCCCATGACAACTCAAAGACATTTTTCCTCTCGGAGGAAGTTATGGGAAATCATTTGAAGTCATCAGCAAGGAATAGAAACTCTCCCCGTCCTGCCATCACACCCTAGCATCCGTCATGCCTAGAGAGCAGCCACCTTCATCAATGACAAGATTTCCCTTATGCTCAGTAGCTCAGTGACCTTCCCTGCAGGGATGTTAGGGAAGATTAATTAATGTTTGTGAAGCGCTTTGTGATCCTTACATGAAAGGAGGCAGTGAGGTATAAAGCATTAATTACTCTTTTATTAAATAATCCCACACAGAAGTCTGTCCCTGCCATTATTTTTTATCTTGCTCCTTTGATCATGTCTTTTTCCCATTCTTTCACCAAAGTATCTGCTTCTCTCCCTGTTGCTCCTTGTGGTCCAAGGCCAATTTGATATTGGTTTGCCCCAACATCCAGCGGTGCCCGGGGTTGCTCGGGCTGAACCAGAGCCCATGGGTGGGCTGGGGAGGGGTCCCAGTGAGGTTGCCCAGGACCACCAGCGCCTGTTAGTGCCCTCGGGACTCTGAGCTCAAAGCACCGTCTGACCTTGCTCCTTACTCCAGGACATCGATATCCAAGCTGAGGCCGACAGCAATGGGTGCTGAGCCGGTGGATGGTGTGATGGCTTCGGTCGGAGGGTCTGATCCTGCCCTGCTGAGCCTCACTGAGGTGCTGGGAGACCTCGGGTTTGTCTGTCCTTTCAGAAGGTCCCTCCTGAGCTCCATGTCAGGCTCGGAGCTGACTATCCATCATGTCCCCGCTGCGCCTGGCATCTCTGAGCCCCTTTGTACCCAGCAATAACGGCTGGCACCCCCAACCCGCTCCTCAGCGCCGATGCACCCCCATTCCTGGGTGATGCCAAATGAAAGTATGGCCAATTAAGCACCAATTAAGCACCTGAGCTGGCAGCTGCTGGACGCTCTGTGGAGCTGAGTGCCTGCAAAGGCAGCTGGGAAAGCAGCCTCTTGCCAGAGCCCAAGAGCAGGGGGAAAGGGGAAAAAAAAAAGGAAAAAAAAAAAATAAAAGGTGATCCAAAGCACTTCCAAGAAAACTCTCGATAAACCTCGCTCACCGCCTCAATAATTAGAAATAAAAATTGCACTTTGGGTAGGCGGGAAGAGGCTGGAAGCGGGTGCCAGGGCACCCTGCCAGCCCCAGCCGCCAGCCCGCAGCGCCCCGGGCCAGCGAGGGCCAGCAGTAGCCAAAGGCACAAGACACCCTCTGACCGCTGCTCCACACCTCACCTAAACCCGCAGTGATTTATTAACCCACGGGATGTTCCTCTAACTCAATGCCCAGGATCCACTGGCTGGTCCATCCGGCTCGGCAGGGAACATCCCGTCCTGGCAGGTCCCCGAGGTCACCAAGGCAGCCACGTGGTGCGCCTGGGTGTGACAAGACCCAGAACGGGGCTTTTACACTCCAAAAACGTAGTTTTAGGCTAGCGGAGGTTTGCGTGGCCGAACAAAAATAAACCAGCTTGAAGCAGGAGCAGGCACCACGCCACAAGGGTTTGGCCCGGGTGAGCAGAACATGCGGAGATTTATGTCGCTGGCAGATCCGACCCACTGCCAGGGGCTTTCTGTGACCGTTTTGTTCCTGAAATCGCCGGATAAATGCCGAGGTGTTGCTCAGCACAGGAATTAGCGGGAGGTAGGCTGCCTTCCCTGGGAGCACCCAGCAGACCCCGCGGGGTCAGCACCCACGGCCAGGGGTCCTGGGCACCTTTCTGCCCCTCCTGCTCCCTCCCTGATGAAAAAAAATTGGGTGACGGGACCAGCCTGACCCCCCTCCCCAGCCCAGGGCTGCCAAGCAGCGTCGTAAGCAGCCTCGCCAGAGCTGCTGTTGTTTACCCGACTGCAGCATCCCCGTGGGACCGCAGCCAGTGCCCCACTATCCCAGGGACAACCCTCCCCAGCCCCCGCGGCTCTGGCATCACCCCAGGCTTGGCCCCATTGCAACGGCTGTGGGTGACACCGGCCCGAGGTTGGGTGCTGAGCAGGTGGGTGGGTGCGTTGGCAGCAGCCGGCTCGTGCCTCCTCCTGCCCTCGTCATGCCGGAAACACTCCCGTGCCCCGGCTGGCTGGATCACAGCTCTCTAAAGCCTCTCGGGGATTTTTTTTTCTTTCCCCATCTCCAAGGACATGCCTGGGCCGTGAGTTTCCATCTGCTTGCCCTGGTTTTCCACCCGTTTTGATACGGCTCCAGGTGAAAAAGTGCCTCCCCCACCCCAAAACGCTTCTCTGTGCCCAGCATCCAGCCGCAGCGCTGTTAGAGGGGGCTGACCTGGGCTCCCCTCTGCTCCACGGGGTCCACAGGGAGAGACGCAGCTCCTGGGACAGCCCCGCAGGACCCACTGGCAACAAGCCCCCCACCGCACCCACTGCCCACTTGGGTCCCGGTTGGCACCCACAGGTGCTCCGAAGCGAGCAGGAGGGTGGCAGCTCTTGGCACCTGCCGCCCTGAGGTGGGGGGCCACCATCCCACGCACCCCCTCCGCTGTGTCCCAGTACCTGCACCGATCCTGCCCACAGCCCCCGCTGAGCTCCTGCCACCGCAGCACTGAGCAAGCGGACGGCTGCCACCCGTCCTGCCCCACGCAGGGACCGTGGGGACAGCCCATGCCACACCTCCAGCCCTGGCCTCTGCAGGGACCTGCCTGTCTGCCTGTCCTGCCCTCCTGGCTGCCTGCCTCCCCCTGCCTGCTGCCCGCTGCTGCCCGGGCCCCCTCGCTGGGCACCCCCCCGCCCCCCCCCCCCACTTGCTGGCAGCCGGGCACAGCTCAAAATCAGCCCTGATTTATCGCCTCGGTGCAGCTTGGTTCAAAACAACCCAGAGCTGGTGCTGCAGGAGCTGTTCCCATGGGATCTGCCAGGGGATGGGGACACGGGGACATGGGGACACAGGGACACGGCCACAGCATCCCGGCGGAGGGGCGGGTGGTCCCAAAATTGGTCTGAGGGCAGCAGGTGAGCCCAAGCATCTCAGGTAGCATAGGCAAGAGAGCAGGCAGGTTTGGGCAACGGGAGCACTGGGCTTTACTGGGGCTGAACTGGTTTTACTGGGGAGCATTCAGTTCTCCCCAGAGCTCCTGGGGTCTGGCAGCAGCTTGGTGGGGCTCGCGTCATGCCTTGAAGACCGAGGAAGGTGGAAGTAGGGGCCAGCTGAGGAAGAGGAGGGTGAAGGCACAAACGAACTGTGAAGCCCCCGAGCAGCCCCGAGGTGACAGCACCGGGACCTCAAACCCAGCTGGGGACAGAGGCTGCCTCATTAGCGATGAGCTAACGAGATGAGAGCCAGCCCAGTGTCTCCCGGCTCTCCCATCCCGCCCCGCACTCATCCCACATGCCTGCAGAGAGGCCCCACCATAGTGGTCCTGTGTTAGCCGTCATTAGATTAATTGCTCGCTGCAATTAACCACAGAAACCCGGAGGCAATTAACCAAGCGCTGGCCCTACAGTCCATAAAGCATTTACTGCGCAGTCATGAATAACTCATTCAAGGTCCATAAACACCGCAGCTGCACCATGTCCCCGTCCCCCCACGTCCCCACGTCCCCACGGGGTCCTGGGTGATGCTGGCCACCACCCGCCCCGTGCTGGTGTGGAGGGATTTGGGAGCTTCCCCATCCCTGGGCTGCTCCTCACCTCCTGAGGAGGGAGGGGGGACCCTCACCCAACCCTTCCCCCAGGGGCTGGTGTTGTGAGATGAGCCAAATGAACGAGTTATTGTTAATTCTCATGCAAAGTTGGTGAGTAGTGGCACATGTTGGTTTGAAGGGATGTTGAAGGTGTGTGTCCCTGCTCCTCAAAGGGGGGGCGTTGGGCTGGGTGATCCTTAAAGGTCCTTTCCAACCCAAGCCATTCTGTGATTCCATGGCATAAAATGCCGAGAGGGCAGGAGGGGATGGTTTGGTTTGGTTTGGTCTGATGGTCTGAGCAAACGCCAGCGGTGGGAGCGGGCAGGTGCTGGCACAGGGCTGGGACCGGTGACTCTCCATCCATCCTTCACCGTGTCAGGGTCTGGCCGCCCCTGCTGGGAGCCATTTTTTGCATTTTTGCAGCCTCAGACCACGACCACTAACGTTAACCCAACCCCCTCTCCCAGTACAAGGGGAGTTTCTCGCTTCCCACTCCCCTTGCCCATCACCTGCCTTTTGTGCCTGCTCTGCCCCCGCAGCTCCCGGGGGCTGATGGCTGGTCCTGGAGCAGCATCTGTGAGGAAATTCAGCGGTTTGGCCCTCAATTGCCATCTCTTACCTGCTGCCCCCTCCCTGCTGCTCCCTCTGCACCGGCTGCGTGCAGCGCCGGAGCCCCACGAAGACCCTCGGCCAAAGGTGGCACCGGCACCACCAGGAAGGGCCAGCAGCAACTTGGGCATGGCAGGGACAGGTCCCAGCCCCAAACCTCCGTGTCCCCTCGGCTTTTGCAGCTGCTCACTGTTTCTGGCAGCAGCAGGCCGGATCCGGAGCAAGGAAAGGGATTTCCACATCCCACCCGGTGTCCCCCCACAGCAATGCGCAGCGGGTGGTTTCGGGTACCCGGGAACTGATAACGCCAGTGGAGAACGGCTGAGGTCACCCTGGCAACCGTGGCCAGCAAAGATGACATTTTTACCAATCAATGGCCCCCTGCAATTAGCTGAACCTCCCTTGGTGCAATTAAGCGAGCGCCGGGAGGCTGCGCCCAGCCCAGTGCTGGGGCAGAGGATGCTCCTCCAGGCGCCTCGATGACCGTCCCGGCGCGTCCCTCGCTGGGCACAGTGGCACTTGGGGGGGGGAGGGTGGGGCTGCCTCACGGCAGCGGGTACCAGACCCCATGTGTGCTTTCCTGTGCCTGCAGGGAAGAGTTAAACTGCTGAGCCTGTTTTTTTTACCTTTGCTTGTGGACCAAGGAGCTCCAGGTGCCCCGTTCCAAGCGGCTGAGCAGCTACAAAGCTCCATTTGTTCTGAGAAAATAATAATAATAATTTAGAAACGTTCCCCTGCAGGACAGGGGTTGTTTCTCAGCCTGGGAGCAGCCCCCGGCCTCGAGCCGGCACCTCCCCAGGCTCCCGTTAATGCTCCAACTTTTGGTCCAGGCTCGGCCGCCGGCAGAAGCAATGGCGAGAGCCGTCACGCCGCGGTGGGTGGGCAGCGCTGCCACCAGGCATGGCCACTGCACCCCCCGAGCCCCCGCACCCCCTGCCCTCCCTCCTGCACAGCACTCACAGCCTCCTCTTCCTCCTCTTCTGCTCCCGGCCACCCTGCAGTCACCTCAGGCCAGGGGACAGTCCTGGGATGGAGACATGGCTGGTCACTGGTTTCTTGCCCACCAACAGCCCCTGCATCCCAGTCTGCCCAGTTGCCCGCTCTCACCAGTGGCTGGAGGGTGCAGGATGACCCCAGTCCCTGTGGTGACACCAGCATCACCCACCTCACCCTGCTGCAGCTTTAGGGCTGGGGACAGGGACCCCCGTGTCTGGGGAGCACTGTAATGCGCCTGCATTGCAGGGACTTTGGGGGCCCGGGGCCATGGCAGGGGCACGGGCACCCCCCACTGCCGCCCTGGGAGGAAGGGAGCAGACCCCAGGTCCAGCCAAGCAAAAGGCTGGAGCGAGGAGGAGTGTGGAGGCAGCAGATGCACAGGGGCTGCTGCGGGGTCCCTGTCCCCATCAGCTGTGGCAAAAGGGCCTCACCACCCTGATGTCACCACGTCAGGAGCTTCCCTGCCTGCCTGAGCCTTGGGACCCCCGACACATGATGGATACTCATCCCCCTGCCTCGGCCCCAGCCCTCACTGGTCCAGACAAACTGTGGTAAAAAGCTTTTTAAAGAGAGGATCGATGAGTGTGGTCACCTCTGACCCGCGCTGGGTGGCTCGGTGGCAGGGTGTGACACAGATGCCCTGCAGATGCCCCTCGCCGGGGGAGAATGCTGCAGGACACAACTGGCCTCCGCACAAACCCTGTTAGCATCTGCAAACGCAGGGCTGCGTGTGATGAGCTGCCTGGTCTCAGCTGCAGAACCACAGGGCTTCCCTGCCGGCTGGTGGCACCTGGGGGTGTCAGTCCCTTTCTGGCACCCCTGCATGGCAGCAGGTGACCTGCGAAAAGGGGACATCGAGGGAGGAGAGGGACCAACCACCCACAGAGGGATGGCCCCCCAGGAGCTCAGCACACCCGGAGGTGGCTAAGAACACGGGTCAGCTGTGACTTTTACAGCATCCTAAGGAACCGCTGCCATTGCCAAGCCATCACCAGCACGTTAAATAAAACACATTGCCAGTGAGGTCATCTAATAGCCTATTATTTTTTTATTTGAACTTTTTACCTTCACCTCTTCCTCCGTGCTGAATCAGCTCCTTCGCTTGGCACTTTAATTCCTGCCCCATTTGAGAGATTGATACGGGCTCTCGTGGGGAGCCTGCTCGGGTGGCCAGAGGCCGCCGCCGCTCCCGGGCTCTCGCCCCAGCTCTGGGATGGAGGCAAGAGGAGCCGGGAGCTGCCCCGGTGCTGCGGGCACCGCAGGGTTCAGCCCCTGGCACTGCAGGCACCGCCTGGTCTTGCAGTCCTGCGAGGCTGGGCACGGCTGGGGATGGTTTCCCCCCTGTCCCTCCGCTCTTGGCGCAGGCTGATGTGCCGCAGAGAAGCGCGGACCACCAAGCTGCAAAGCTGGTGACAAGCGCTGGGTGACGGCTGGGCTATGCTGCAGAGCCACTCTGTGAGGACACGGAGGGAAGAGCAGTGGCTGCAAGCTGAAGAGATGCTCCAGGGAAGCCTGCCCAGGCCCTCCCCGCCTCGGGGATGGCTCCAGCCCCCATCCTCCCCAATCCGGCCGCAGGCAGAGCAGACCCAGACTCCAGAGCGTGCATCTAGTCAACACCCTTTTATTAAAAACAATTACAAAAAGTTACAGGTTACAATAGTTATGTACAACCCAAAAACCTCTTACCAACCACAAGCCTCTGGTTTTACAGTGTTATGGTGCCCAGGGGTGGAGGCAAGGGCAGCCTGTGGGTCCGGCTCCCACTCCGCCCCACACCAGCCGCACGGGTGGGAGCTGTCAGCCTTCCCACCAACATCCCACAAGCCAGGCAACACCCCCCACCCAAAAAAACCTTATTTTCAGGGGTCCCAGCTGAACCGTGGGGAAACGAGTGAGGTCCCCTGCCCTGGCAGGACACATGCCTGGAGGAACACGCCTTGCAGCGACATTCCACCTCCCCCGAGGCCAGGCACTGGGATCAAGTCAAGCAACCAGCACCCCAAGCGGGACACCAGCACCCCAGGTCCGCGTTAGAAATGTACTGGCTTTTCTGGGCGAGGCGGTGGTTGCAGGAGAGCCAGGGAGCTGGCACTGCCTGTCAAGCAACAGGGGAACCTCAAGGCAAGGGCTGGCTTTGAAATCTAACGTGGCTGCACAGTAGATTGGCAAGCTGTTCCAGGGACGCTGTCACTGCAGCCGGGGGGGAAAAACAAGGGAAAGAGGCAGAAGCAGGAACAAACCTTCCCTCCCTGGTTAGGAAGCACTGAACTTTCCGTCTCTCCCAGGGCCTGGGCAGGAACAGCGCCGTTCCCTGCAGGCGATGGGGGGAGAGGGGGACAGCACAAGGTGTCCCGAGGCTGCTGCATGCGGAAGCCCCATGGCAGGGAAGGAGACGGCAGCGCTTGGCAGAGGAGAGCTGGCTGCGGCATGCCCTATGGAGCGCTGGCAGGGAGCTGCGCGGCCTGAATTTGGGGTAAGCACCAGGCTGGGAGCCCACGCCACTGCCTGCCAGAGGGAACACGGGAGGGCTCAGCAGGAACAGGAGCCCTCGCAGTCCCCATGACTCCTGGTGGCTTCAGGAGGGCCTGGCAGAGGTCAGGCACTGGAGCCACATCCTCACCCCTGAGGGCAGCAGTGGGGCAGGGAGCCCCCCAGGGCTCGCACACACACCAGCACCCTCCAGCCCCCGCAGAGGGGCCCGAGCCGGACATCCTGCACATGGCACATGGCACACAGCCCAGCCCTGCCCCCACCTCCGCGCTGGGCACCAGGTGGGACAGGTCAGCAGGATGTGCTGGGGCCACACGGCACAGCCCCAGGCTCTGAGCCCAGCGCTGCCAGCAGGGCTACAAAGCAGCAAGCCGGACCCAGGTCCAAGAAGAACGAAAACCCAGCAGCTGCCCTGCCCCGCTGCCACCAGAGCAACACAGCCAGCTTGCGCCAGGGATGGGGGCCAGCACCACACCAGCCACCACGGGGAAGCAATGCCAGTCCTGCTGGGGAGGGGCGAGGTGATCGCTGTTCTAGTAACAGGGCTGAGCCGCTGCCTGCACCTCAGCTAAAAGCCCTCATCTATCAGGGACCACTTGGATCTGCCCTGTTGTTCCCCCCGACAGCAACAGAGCCTGGGCGAAGAGAGACCACCAGAGCCACCCAGGCTGCCTGCGCTCCTGCCCCCGTTGCCACGAGTGTGAGAAACACTCTCAAGTTGCTTTTGTCCAGGGGGCCAGACAGACAATAACAGGGTCTTTTGCTCTTCTTAAAGAAGAATTTGTACCTATTGCTTTTGCTTTTGCCTGCATCAAGTCCCTGGTATCAGGAACAGACTGGTGGCAAGTCCTGCAGGCTGCAGGGGCCACCCTTAACTGCAATCTCACCTGCACCTTGGTCCCCCCCAAAACCTTGATCCCTACATACAAGCTTGCTGGAGACATGCTGGAAGCTCAGGGAAGGACAGTTTGCCCAAACCCACAAAGACACGATGCCTGCTCCTCCCACTGTCCTCCCCAGCACAGCTCCTCTCCTGGAAGGCTGCAGGCTGCTGCTTGGCTCTGGGAGCCCAGTTTGTCCTGGCCCCACCACTACACACATGGCTCCCTGAGGTCTAGGCAAGGGCTGACACTTGCGGTTTCCCCCCTTTGCAGCGACTGCAGAACCAGGATGCCAGCCCTCACTGAACAGATCCCCTGGATCGCAGCAGGCAGTAACTCCCTTGACCCCATCACATTCCTCTCCGACCTGCTGCTCCCACCATGCGCTCTCAGAGACAGCCTCCCTCTCCTGCAGCTCTGGCTTTCTCCTCCACAGTGGGACTGCACTAGCATCTCCTTCCAGATGGCTTGATCCTTGGCTCTTGCCACCCATCGCTTGCCATTCACACACCAGCTACGCAATCCACTCACTTTACAGCTTCCTGCCAAACCTTCTTCCACCTCCCCCATCTCCAAACATTGCGGGAATCTACCAGCTTTGGAGTACAGAGGCAATTTAAGTTACATTTGGGGAAAAAAAACCACAAGTATCTACCTTTAACTGAACCAGAAAGATCCTTCTGCACATACCCAACCTACCTCTAAAAGCTTCTCCTAGGAACCAAGAAGTTCTCTCTGTTTGGGCTACTCAAAACCACCTTGCCATGCCTACAAGGCAATTGTTTACCACAGAGTATCCCTCAGGTGGAGCAAAGAGGATCTGAGAGCCACTATCTGGACACAGGGACCTGCAAGCAGTGAGCTGGTGCCGTTCAGCTACGCCAGCAGCAGTTCTGAAGTCCCATAGATACCTGTGAGTGCACGGGGAGTCTGGGGTAGCATGCTGCTGCGTACAGGTGGACAGTGTTACTCTGAGCATTTATTGCACTGCTTCAAAGAGGTGGAGGAGGAACAGGAGAGAGAGAAAGCGCAAGTCATCGTTTCACTTTAGCATCTTCTTTGATCTTCCAGACCATCAGCTCCATGCAAGCTCTGGCATCCTCGCTGGAGTCGTGCCCTTCCACTGGGGACAGAAAGACAAGGGTGGCAGTTAGCACCTGGGCCCAGGCAGCCCCGCCACGGCGTGGGGGCTGCGGGCTCACAGCACAAAGCACAGGGGAAGGCTTCTGAGACGAGGTCCTGCCTGACACTGCTGGCCCAGCTGCTCACCGCCCTCTGCCACAGCAGCCACAGGTGTGGCTGTGATCACCATGGACCGCAACAATGGATGTAAAGTAGAAGTTCCACTAAACACAATTTTTGCTGGACTTCAGCCTGACGCCATTCCCTTGTTTAAAGTAAGGGCTGAAGTCCTGCCGGCCCATAGGCCCTCAGGCTATGGGGTAGCCGGTCAGAGAGGCCTCAGTTTCCCCAGCAGTATGTTCACAATGTGCACAAAGAAGATGGAAAGGAACATGCCGTGCTTCAAACAATAAGGTCAATTGCAGTTTGCCAGAAAGAGAAGGGAGGGCACGACATGGCCTTGAGAGAGCTACCTCTGGCCTTCCCACACCACTTCTCTGGTCCCCACTCAGCACAGAGAGGGAAGATGCTGCTGGTCCTCAGAACAGGGCTCAAACTGAAACTGTCTGTGGCAGAGACTTCACATGTTGGCCCATTCACAGCTACTGCCAGACATTATGCAGGGAAAAAAAAAAAAAAAAAAAAAGATGAGGAGCAAGAGGATGGGGCTGAGGGAAAGCAGAAGAAGGCAGGTGCAAGGAGCCCACACCCAGGTGGGACAGGACAGGAGACCCTCACTCTCAGCTCCTCCTTGGTCTCACCATTGTCTTGGATGATGCGCTTGAGGTAGTCTGCCATCAGCGTCCGGAGAGCCCGTTTGTAAGGCAAACCCAGCCGGTGGGGAAAGACGATTGCAGTATCCACCACTGTGCCATGAATAAGCTGGAGGGAGGGAGCAGGGAAGAAACATGCTTATTTTCCCTCTCCCACGGGAACGGACACTCCTTAGGATTAACCATGCTAAAGCAATCTTCTGGTCAGCCTCTCAGGCTTTATGTAATGCTGTCACCAAGCTCCAACCCAACCAGTCTTGCAAGAGGCTCTGACTGAATCAAAGATGACTCCTCTTTGAAAGGTACACACAGAGGCTTCCCAGTGCTCTGCCAGCCAACACACCTGCCCTCAAAGCCCTGCCTAACTGCACATTCAAAGCAGCAGGAATTCGGGGCTGATTCAGTTCGTGTAACCCAAATGACAGGACAGGTCAATCCTTAACGCCCTGGGCCCGGAGAAGGTGTCATACCTCTGAGAGTGTCTTTCACAACAAAAATCTAAGCCAAAGAACCAGTTACAAAGCTTGTAACAGCCTTTCAACTGCTTCAAGATGCGGACGGCTGTGGGAAGGATGTGCAAGTCAAAACTGTACATAACCCACCGTCCATCCCACCACTTCTACAGAAAAGGCCTAACTTCAAGATGCAAACCAGCTGGAAAACCTCCCATCTGTCAGCAATGAGTCAACAGGAAGTTTTTAACCAGCACCAGTTTAGCAAGGATGAAATGGGACAAGGAGAGCTCGTACTCCTGGGCATAAGGAACACAGTGAAGGGGAGGGAGGCCCTGCCTGGTCCCAGGTCTGGGTCAAAGTGCCTGGGCACACAGGAAAGAGAAGAGGTTTGCTGTCCTCTAGTATGAAGTGTCACGGTGGAGGAACTGAGGATGCTGAACAGGTCAACGCGCTACTTGCCCTGCAGCAAGGGGCCCTGTGGAGGACCAAAAGGGCACATCTGACAGAGCCCATAAACATGGTATTTAAAAAAAAGCCAGCTTATCCTAGTTTCTTACTCTCAGGCTAAGACAAGATTAATCCTCTGCAGTCAAGAATATGTTGTTCAGTGAGAGCTAAAGGAACATGGGTGAAGGCAGTCCCACATCTTGAGTACAGGAGTAAAATGCAAGGTCTGAGATACACCTGTACACCCGACCAAAAGACGGCTCTGCAAGTCTCGACACTGGAGGACTCAGACAGGACCCTGATAATCCAGTCTCCTCCTCTGCCTCGGCTCTTCCCAGGCAGCAGCTAATGCTGCGTGACAATCCGTAACTTCGTCATTAATAGTTTCATAGCCCAGCTCTGTAAATGCCCAAGAACAGCTGCAGTTTAACAGAAACAACCTGCTACGCTCTTCAGAGTATAAAACTGCCAACATTATGGATAATCTCTCCTAGACTGCAGTCAAGTTTGGCACCCACCCAGGCACAATGATAATTACTTATGTAGATCAGGAAGACTGAGGAAACAGGATAATACAGCTTTAAATAAAAATTGAAATGCTATCACCATTTGGAGCTTGCCATGGCCATTAGCGAGATGTCAACTTTACTGCCACAGCCTTCAGACATTACGACTTGACATGCCACTGCCTGTCACGCTCTGCTATATTGCTCTCGGGTTCATTCTCTTGGCAGTGTCTGCAATGCTAAGAGAAAATCATGCCTCTAAGAGGCCAACACAGTCATCTTGTGCTGATAAAACTGTAAATAATTTTTTTATGATGATGATGAACTCTCTGAGAGGATGGAATAAAGGGTGCTATGGAGAGGTAAAGCACTTTGCAGGCAGTAAAACCTCCTGCTTCCAAACCGTGGCTGCGAGTTGGCAGCCACAGCTTCTTCAAAGAAGCTGCAGGACAAAGAATGGACGGAGGAAGTTCTGCCTTGTGAGTACACACTAAAGACTCAGCCCCTGCCTGCCACATGCTTCTTGGTGACCCTGGACAAGCCTCCGGGGATCTATGTTCAGAGTGCAAGGGGAGAGGACAGACCTCCCTCGTGGGACAGCAGAGATGTGCAGGCTAGGCTGACAAGGGCCTGGCAGGAAACAAAGACAGATAAAAGGTCGAAATAGCTTGATCAAAGTAACACCACAAATCACAGCAAACCAGGCAGAGAAAACACACATTTTAACATTAGAAGAGAAACCATGAGAACTATCTCCAGTGGCAGAGACAACAAAGAGGCTTGTCCTGTTTCTAAAATTGTTACTGTGAACACCCAGAGGGCACAGCCTCCCCTGTGCCCTGACCCTCGCTGAGCACACCTTCAAGCCACTCAAAGGATGCTGACACCAACAGAGGATTCTTGACTATATGGCAGAGGTGAAAGGCAAATAAATCCAGATCGGTCCCTCCAACAAGCCCTGTTCTGTTCACCCTCCCTAGTCACCTCCAGCGAGGTCTGTCACCCTGGGCAGTACCAGTCACTACAAGCTAGGGTGACACCACGATTGACACATGTAACACACTTTCTTGCTTTTCTACCACAGGCAGCTTCCCACTGGCTCAGAGACAAGACAGGTGTACTGTGTCCTCCTGGTTCTTGGAAATAAACTGTTCCGAAATTCAAAGGAGATCTATAACGCACCCCAGGGTGGGAAAGAACCAGAGGGAGGTGTAAACGCAAGACCAGCAAGTTACCTTTAGTGCAAATAAGTCGCTTTCCAAGCTGTGCCCTATCAATATGGTATCTGCACTGAACATGTTCAGTAGGACGGCTTGGACATCCCGCAGGGTGATGCTAGTGTTCTCCAGGTCCTCTTCTGTCACACCTGAGAATCTGCGGAGCAAGTGCAGAAAGGAGGGCTTCCTTCAGTACAGGAACACCTCAAGGCCCAAAGTATCTCAACCGTTAGGAAGTGGTGGTCAGTGGAGTTTCAACAACTGTTCCCAGATGTTCCCCCAAAGTTCCTGATTCTGAGCACAGCCCTCTGACCCAAGGAAGACTGTCCTTACCTGGTGTTATAGTCCACCACCTTGGTGTCTGGTTTGACGAAGGTGTCATATACCACTTTCAGGTCAGAGTTGATCACAGTTACCCTTGTCAGCTCCAGTCCTTGCTTGGTGTAGCACTGTGAGCAACAGAGCAGACATGAAGACAAGTGCAGGCCAACCACAGCAGAGCCATTCAAAGTGCTGCAGCTCTCAAAATGTAGCACATCAGTGTAGCAAGGCCAGCCAGCAAACACTGCAGAAGATGGGCCAGCTAGCTACAGCTTTCAAGGGTGCACACAGTCCCCAAATGAAACACACATTGCTAAAACTAATTAATAAAAGCTAATTTAAATGTACAGGACCAATATGATTTAGAGTCCACAGCAGAAAGGAAAAAAGATGGTAAGGACACAGAGCTTTCCTTCAGCCATTTGGATCACACCCTCAGACTTCCCCAAAAAGCTTTACATTGCTTGTGCATTGCCCCCATTGTTAGAGACCCACCATTTCACAGTCTAACGCGTAGATTCCAGGGTAGCCTTCAGTTGTAGGCAACTTCTCGAAAGTCTTCACAAAGCCATCAAGGCTCTCCTTTCGCCCATCATGGACGTGTTGCTTTAAGGTAGTGGGGTGGGGGAAGGAAAAAAAAAAGACAATTGTTGATGGCAGGAACAAGAATTCAAAAAGTTCACTTCAACAGAACCTCTCACTTAAAGATTTTTTTTTTAACCATTTCTAAAGGTTAATGACGAGTAAGTTTTGCTTTCCATTTGGTCTGAGTTTACTGCAACAGCAAACATGGCCATGTGCAACCCTGATTCCAAAGCCAGATCCTACCGGCATCATACTGACAGCTCACATAGGAACAAGACATCACACATCTAGGGGCAAGTAGCTTTCAGCCTTCAGTTCAGAATAGAATGACTCAGAAAGGGTCACACTGAGGTCTTACACTGATCTAATTCCAGCTGTGGTTCCTGGTTTAGCTTGTGGCCAAGACATGCTCAGGTGCAGGATTCTAATCCCAGCCATTCTTGCTTGAGCATTAGGCATCAGGTGAATCACAGCCCATAGACAGCACAAGAAACTGGTGTAACGAAGTACCAGAAAGCATCAATGTGTGCGTACAAATAAAATCCACTGTATTCCAAAACCAAACCGTTCACAAAAAGGAGCTACTGCCTACCAGCACTAGAGGCAATAAATACAGAGTATTTCTCAACCACTCTTCATTATCCCCAGCTAAAGCTCTAGGGTCAACATGATCCAGTACAGAAGAGCTCCCCAAGCTAGCAGGAAAACGCAGGCAGTGATTTCACAAGTGGCTTAAGTCAACACAAGACTAAGCCGCTGTTGCAACAGGCACTCCTACCCTCCTCTTCTCCGCAGCCACAGATCCTACTTAACTGGTCAGCCTGAAAACCTTCTTTGCATGAGGTTTTAAACTGGATGATTGCATTGATCCAGTTAACCTGCACCAGGGGGAAGCAGGAACATACAACCGAGCGCAAGGCAGAGGCTGCAACTGCCCTTTTGCCCACTAACACTGTTTTAGGTCAAATTAAATGCTGCACCACACCCAGAGGTGATGCTCTCTTCTCCCTCACTCCCCAGTGGGACTTTATGAGTTGTTTAAGTCTTGTCTATCCCTAAATCTCAATGTATTTCTGCACTATCACAGCAGCCTGTGTACAGCTTGCTTCATCGTGATTCTCACAGACCTCACCCTGCAAGGAATCAAACTGTACTTGTTCATCTCAGGATAGAAAGGCTGGAGAACTGAGGCATTTGTAAAGCTGAAACCTGTAGGCAGAGGGATAACCAAAGCAAGGATTTGCATATTTTCCTGCACAGATTGTTACTGCAGGTGCAGCCAGAACACAGAGAGCTGCATCATTTGAAGTTAAAAAGGCAGCTGGGACAACACTGAATCCAACCTCTCCCTGTATCCAAAGCCAGCAGTGCTCAAAAGCTACAGGGTTTGTTGCTTCCCAGGAGCAAGAGGCCACACTCATCCATTCTGCATCTGCGCCCGTGAATCTGACTGTTTTGCTGAAGAAATGGATAGAGAAGATTACCAAGCCAACAGATAGCAAATGATTCTCTCCCTTGCAGCTTGATTCCTTCCCTCCCTCAGTAATACAGTAACTGGGCAGTGAAGAAAAAACCCCACGTGTTTTTCTACGTTATCTGATGTTCTGCAACTGTCCAGCTCTTTCTTGCTGAGAGGAGGGCAGAAAAAGTTGCTTCTCTTTTTCAGACCAGAGAAAGCAGCAGACTCCGTTATCACAAAGAACAGCAGCTCCATCCTGCCATCTCCTGCCACACTGGCTAAGTGCAGCACAACCCAGACAGGCACATCTCAAACGTGTTGGGAAGGAAAAGACACAGACATGCTTTTCTAACCTGCTACAGATCTAGCTACTTAGAACAGTTACTTATTACAAATATTTGCTGCTTTCAATGCCCTCCTGTTCCAAGCTCCCCAGTAGCCCAAGCATCCCAGTATCTCACTGCATACTCTCGTCCTGAGCAGGCTTGTGGACTCCAACCTTAAATCTACCAAAGGATGCTGTGAAACTTCCTCATTTGGATGAGAAAACCAAGAAAGCCAGAACACAGTGATATGTAGCAGCACAACAACTAGGAGGCAGATGCGAAAGGATGCCTGAGCCCTGGAGCACTGGCGACATGCTTCATTGAGTAAGAGGCTATTAGGGAGATTGTATGTTTCTTAAAAGGCCATGAAGTTTTATGGTCTACAACAGTCACGCAAAAACATGTGGAGAAGTCATGTTTTCATAGCCCCATCAATTTCTTCCAACTTCCCTGCTGGATGTTTTTGGGAATGCTGATTAAAAAGAGATCCTGATTTCACATGAGAAAGAAACAGGAGAAGTAGCAGCCTGCCTGATCCCATCCACGCTTCAGACTGTGCAGGGTGCCCGTACAGACAATTCTTCCTATTTTAACGAGCCTTGAATTCTGCCCCAGAATTTACTTCCCAGCTCTAGTTTTGGCCAGAACAGGAAGGGCAGGCACCTCTCCAGAACCGACAGCCAGCCTTGCTGGCCCTGTATTGCTTGAGGTCTTTCAAACAGTCTGGGAGCCCTTCCCACTGGGCCTGATCTTTTTAGATCCCCTCTCACTTGGTTCTGCACCACGCTCCTCTCCCTTGTGTGGCAGCTGCCAAATATAAAAATGCCACTGAAACAAGTGACAAGAAGCATCCTCAAAGACCTGAGGGAGAGGCAAAAGGTGGATTGCTCCCTTCAGAGTCAGTGGTTTGAGGACTAGTGATGCCAGGCTGGGAAGCCAGCTCTCCTGTTACCTAAGGGGGGGGGGGGGGGGGGGGGCGGCGGCGGCGGAAATAAGCACCTGTGCAAAGGTATCCCGAACAGTGTGCAGCTCTATCACAGGGCCAAAATTTAATTTCGGAGCAGGTTTTTCACTCTGCTTTCTAATGCTGGGATCCCTTCCCCTGTTCCCTCCTCAAGACAAGTAGTTACAATGAGTTACAACAGGCTCTTTGTGGGGGGTTCCTCCCCTTAATACAACAAAGCGAATGCAGCAAACAGAAAACTATGAAAAGACCGGCTCTCCAGCGGGCATCTGGGAAAGGAAAACATGGGAAAAAGGTTTTGGCACACTGTTGTCAAGGCCCCGAGACTGCTCCTTAAAAGGAAATCCCTTATTTCTCACTTCTTCTGTGTTTCCCTAAAGAAGTCTGTATATGAGCTCTTGCTGGGCAGCTGAATCCACTGGCATTTGCTCAGAACAAATGAAACCACCTCACTCCAGAAAGCGGAGTCTCTTCCTTCCTGCCAAACATGGCATTTTCCTACCTTTGCATAGCAAAAGGTATTTAAGAAGTACTTGTTTCCCCCCCTTAAGGGAAGCCACCATTCTTCTTAAGGCTTAAGCACCGCTTACACAGCCTGTAAGAAGAGGACAAATGCCACCAAGAATAAGGTGTTGCCCCATAACTTACTTTAGCAACCTGGCAGCCTGGTGAACCCACAGCTCCTGAGCAGCAGCTGTAATGTGTCTCCCATCCACCTGGCACTGAAAAAGCAAGAGATAAAAGTCAAAGAGTCCTGTTAAAAAGAGATCTAAATTTTAGCTCTCACATGCAGAGATACTGTGGGTGACCACAGCAACAATAATGTGTTAAACAAAGGGGGGAAATAATTGTGTGGATTCATGCACAGCAATCTAAAGAGTTTAAGTCTCTCATACCCAGCCGGACAAACTCCAGAAGCCACCTGGCTGCTCTAACAGAAAACCACAGCAGAGCTCAGACTAGGTTAGTGTCTTGCTGCGAATGAGTTCAAACCAAGACCCCTGAACTCTCCTGGGCAGTGACAGATGTCTACTGCTCCCAAAGTCAGCCTCCAAACAAGACTGGTTTTTTTTCAAAAAGCACAGGAATGTTTGGTTTTTCATTTACTTCTTTTTAACTGAAAGATGAACAACCTCTGCTCCAGCCCCAGTGCTGCTCTTTGCAAGGGTATTTCAGCAGCAGCAGGGCCACCCAGTGACAAAACTAGGAATTGTCACAGCCTGTGAGCACAAGCCCCAAAAGCCACAAAATAAATGTTCCACAGCCACTCAAACTCGAAGTAGACTCCGCGTTTGGAGCCAGAGCACAGCTCGCATGAAGCCAGCCCTCTGTGAAGAGATATACCTCTCTGCTTGCGCAGCCTGCCCCAGTGATGGACACACTCCTCTTTGCGAATGCAGCTTCCAGAGGCTGAGACCATGTACTCAGTGCCACAGCGACAACAAATCCTGCAGGAAGCTTTAAAACAAGACAGAAGCAAGAGTCACGTCACTAGAAATCCTTCACCTGTTTAACTTGGCCAAAGCGCAAGTAAATCAGAATCACTCAAGCCCCAAACACTGGTGAAACTTTTTCTGTTTAAAAAGGATTCCAGATGTTGTTTCAAATGCCCGTAAAGACACAGCAATCCCTCTGAAAATGCAGTCCTGTAGCATTTGCCCCACAAACGCTTCTCAGAAGCAAACATAAGACTCCCTAGTGTTTTTGACACGGTTCACGTCAACATTCACTGCGCTGTTTCTCCATCCACAGAAAATTACACTGTACCCTAACACAGTTATTTTAAGAAACAGGATAAATAAGTCATTCTTTGGACATCAGAGATAATGAAACCTGGTTTCCAGGGGATCTGTGCCTTGTCACTTCCAAATGACATTCTAGTTCTTCCTGGGCACAGCTTTTCTGTAAGGATTCTCCAGCACTGCCTGGCCCACCGAGGGGGCAGTTATGGACTTCCCCCTCCTGTCATCTGTGCTTGTACTGCCCACAGCTCAGAGAAGGGAGATGCAAAAAGCCACAGTAAAGGAGCTGACTGTCGTGCTTCTGATCTTCATGCAATCCCCTGAGTTCTAGTGCGACCATTTAAGCTGCTAGCACATTCCCAGCTCTGCACAACCTCAGTCTAGACCATTTTTGTCCACTGATCCATGGTCACAGCATTAACAAACCAGCCATACATCTTTGAATTGAACAAATTCAAAGATCCTGCAACACCTGCAGGAAACTACCGAAACAGAACCAGGAACATGATCTCAGAACAGTATAAAGGAGCTGGCCGGTTAACTGGAGGAAGGGACCCTAACAAACACAGTATTTGACAGCGTTAACGCAAGACAGCTTTCATACAGGTTGCTTCAGCAGCTACAGGACAAATGTAGACACAAGGTGTTAACATGGATGAGCACTTAACACACTTTAGCAAGGTCTCTCCACAGAGATGCTCAGAGGAGCATGGCCAGGCACCTCAAAATATACCCTAAGTATGTGGTTTAGCCCTGCTGCACCACAGCTGCTCTCATCAGAGTTTCAGAAGCACAAATCCTGATACCAGAGTTCAGAAGATTCAGACAGAGGAGGACCCCATCCTGTCCTGGGGAAACCTGAGGGATCGTTTTGCCCAGCTGCCAGAAGGGCATTTGGGAACTACTTGGCCCAGCACTGTCAAGAGACCAAGCAGAAAACTGAAATCCAAACCAGCAAGTCACAATCCACTGCAAAACCAGCCTGCCCCACTGTTGTTCCACATCCCACTGTAACAGCAGTTCATATGCAGAAGACAAAAATAAAAATCCTTCCCCTGGAGGAGGGAAGCGTCACCAGATGCCGAACAGGAGTGTCTCTCCAACCCATTTCCCTTGCAGGTTGCCTGCTGCTGTTGCAAATTAGTGCAACAAACCTGGAGTGAAAACCTGCACTGAGCAAGCAAGTACAAAACGTACCCTCACAGGGGGTGGCCAAAAGCAGCTTGTCCAGGGAGGCAACCTGACCAATTCATGTTCTTTGGCAGCAATTAGAAACCTCACTCAGCCTCACAACCCCTCCACATGCCACAAACTATAAACCTTGTGTCAAAAATAGCATTCTTATGACACGCAACCTGAAGAAACTCATTCTCTAGAAACAAAGCAGATTTCTGCAGCCCCACTCCTCTCCTCCACGACCAGCTGGCCTGCAGAGACAGAGGTCACAGCCAAGGAGACCCATCATAACGGGAGCAAATGGCTCCACACTGGGACCAAGAACATCTTTATGCAAAAAGACCAGTTGCAAGCAGGACAGGAGTCTCCCGTTGTAACGTATCTAGCAAACCTTGCAGAACGGAAGAGCCAGCAGAGCTTACAGTCAATCGTTTTCTTCTCCTCTGCAGTGAAGAGGACAGCTCGGCCGGGCTTCTCTGGGTGAGGCATTGGGTAACCATTTTCCTTTAGCTGCTCCTCAGTCATGAGATACTCCTTTAGTCGCCGGTACAAGGCAGCTCCTGCACACAAAGACAATGCTGATGCCAGATCACTTAAGGAGGGGCTGTTTCTCTTTCTGTGTTTTGCTTTATCAAGCCTCCTGGCAGGGACTCCCACTATTGTGAACTTGCTTCCACTGCCTTTGTTCAGGATTGACAAGGAGACAGGTGTTGGGGAAGTATTTTTTAAAATCTTGGTGCATGAGCTGATTTTGAACCTTTTCAACAACCAGCATTAAATCTGGAAAACACAGCCGAAACAGAAATTCTCCAAAGGGCCATCTTCACACCTTTTTGTTACCCAAGGTGAGACTTCTCTCATTTTAAGGTTTTAAATGCTTTAAGTGATAATTTGTAACACAGCCCAAGGAATAACCCTTAAAGGCCACCCACAGCTAGCTAAAAAATTCATTACCAGCTTTCTTCCCGATGTTTATTTTGGGCTGCTCGTTTCATTTCACAGAATAATTGTAACTTCTTGCACTCTGCTCAATATCTATTCTTTCGCTGTTATGTTAAACCCTTCCAATATTGCTGTGTACCCTTTGATGTTGCTTAGCTGAGCTATACAGGCCCTTTTAAGCTTTTGCCATGTCAATTTTTTCTGCTCTGTGGCCTCTCTGTCTCTTCTCTGATCTCCTCAACAATTTGCCTACATCTCTTGGCAACCAAAATACCCATAACTGATTTGAGCCAACATGAATAATGCTTGTGGCACAACCCTTTGGCTACGATACGACCTTACTATGACATTCGGAAACGTGAAATTGAGCCCTGCAGAGCAGATGGAGATATTTTAAGTTTGCCTTTTAATCTGACAGGCACATTGTAAAGTACCGCTTCAGGGCAAGAAAGTTAATGTAAAATCCAGACAGAAATAAAAGCCCAAAAGTCAGTAATACCTAAAACACAAGAGGCAGCTCTGAACAGTTACTAATGCTACATCAGAGCCACATGGACTACATCAGTGAACTTGCAGCCCAAAGCAGGGAGGCAAGGAAGGCACTGATCGGAGCGGTGCACCTTCACCAAGCAACACCACAGCATTGTACTGCAGTTGGGTAATAACTCATAACACTGCCCCGCAGATAAATCACAGCACTTCATGCATCAGCCAGATCCTGCTCTCCCCAGTCACAGCGTTACAGCTCCAGCTATAACTTACAGGTTACAGCCTCGTCAGAGCAGGGTCTTACCTGTTAAATCCTCTGCTCTCAAGCTCCCTGACCGGTTCAGAGTAAAGCTTGTCTTAGCAGCAAGCTTCCCTCCCAGCACAGCTTCATGGGACACCACTTTCTTGTTACTTGTCTCTGCAGCGAGAAGAGGGAAGCAGCAAAACAGGACAGAGATCAGGTAATCAGCTGAGTGACTTCAGTCCTAGAGTCTGGGGCACTACACATCAGCAAAAGGAGGACTCTCGATTTCTTGGTCCAGAAACTGGCATGTGTAAGGTGGTGGCCTAGCATTTTCATTCCAGCAATATGGGGAGCTTTCTGTTTGCAATGTCAGCCTACAACAGCTTTTTTTAAGGGCAGCAAGGACATTTTTACAGTTCCCCTGGGAACTCCTGTAGCTCTACCTGCTTATTCTGCACAGCAAGCCCTCCTACTGACCAAAAGCAAGAGAGGACTAAGCACAGAAGCAACTCGACCCAGTCATGTGCTGCACGGTGGCATCACCCACCCACAGTGAGCAGCTTTGTTGTTAGGTCCCTACAGACCAGACTCTCATGCTGAATCTTTCAACTTCTTTTAGAAAGGAGCTTCAGAGCTCAAGAATATGCTCAGCGCATCAGATAATGGCAGATAGGTGCTTTTTACTAATCATTAACTGGCAGCCCTCTCCTAAAGGCCAGCCTCCCAAGTTCAGCCACTCTGACTAATGGCCATGAAGGTAATGAAGACAGAGGGGAGAAAAGGGAAGAGACCAGGAAAAAAAAAATTCACAAGAACAGCACAAATTGATTGTTTAATGTACCCTCTCGAGAGCCAATAATGAAATGTCTTAACCCTCTTCGTTTCTCTCTTGAAGCTTAATGTGTGTAACAGATTTCTGTGGTGATGGACGAGTCTATCACTTTGAAGGCATCATGTGAAAGTTACTCCATTAGCGGGGCTTTTCATTTTAAAGAACTTGTGCTAAAAAAAAAAAAATCCATGTGGCATTATCTCCATTTAGGTTCAGACAGCCAACAAAGCATTGCAGGACTTGCCTCTTGAAGGCCCATTAAAGCTTGCCAGGCTATAAAAAGCTAACTGGAGTTGTTTGCCTTTCAGCATAATGCTTCTGAGAAATGGGTCTGTCTTTTCAACAAGTTTCTCTCCATGGCTTCTAATCCAAGCGGGGCTCCGATTATGAAAACCACAAACGTGGTACGTACTGTTCGTACTGGACGGGGAATTGGGCACTAGGCTTCGGAGCTTCTTTAAGGTGTTCACTGCCACATTCAGGTAGATGTTGCGACTGGTGCTACGTTCATAAGCCACCTTCTCTTCTGACAGAGCCTGCAAACAATGCAATTCATTACTATATACTCTCTTCCCACTACTGCTTTTGGAAAAAAAACATCTGGCTCTTAAAATACAGAATCCAAGTATGATAGCAAAAAAAATTGCCTGTCAAGGAATTAAGTAATTAAGTTCAAATAAGAACATGGCACAAATACGTACTGGTTCTGGGGCCTGCTTCAGTGAGTAAGAGGAAAAAAAAAGTAATTGTATTTTAAACAAAGTGCTGGAAGAAGCATATTTATGTGAAACCTTCCCTGACAGGTTAACAAAGCAGTTCTGGAACTGCCTGGGATAGGCTGTTTTCCCCACTTTGGTGGCAAGCAATGAAAGGTCTTAACTGGCAAGAAAAGGAAGTTTGGCAAATGGTCATTCCTTGGATACAACAGGAACATTCCCCCTAGGGAGCTGTGAAGGTGAAATCCCACAAAGTAAATCCTCGTGGCATCTGCTTTGGTTACAAAACACACAATGTCCCATATTTACCCAACTACCATTAATGGCCAAAGTTTTCTAATAAAACACGTTACTTTCTTAACTCTGCTTTTGGAAATCCTACTAGACTATTCCCTACTGCTAAAAGCCTTCATAAACAGCAAGTTTTGCCAATTACATCTATCTACAAATTAAGAGCAGCCCTGAGGAAGACGACTTGGGGGTGATGGTGGATAAAAAGCTCAACACGGCCTGGCAATGTGCGCTTGCAGCCCAGAAAGTCAACTGTATCCTGGGCTACATCAAAAGCAGCGTGGCCAGCAGGTCAAGGGAGGGGATTCTCCCCCTCTATTCTGCTCTCATGAGACCCCACCTGCAGTACTGTGTTCAGCAGTGAGGACCCCGACATAAGAAGGACATGGACCTGTTGGAACGAGTCCAGAGGAGGCCACGAAGATGGTCAGAGGGCTGGAGCACCTCTCCCATGGAGACAGGCTGAGAGAGTTGGGGTTGTTCAGCCTGGAGAAGAGAAGGCTCCGGGGAGACCTTAGAGCAGTTTCCAGTACCTAAAGGGGCTGACAAGAAAGCTGGGGAGGGGCTTTTTGCAAGGGTACATAGTGACAGGACAAGGGGGAATGGCTGTAAGCTGGAAGAAGATAGGTTTAGATTAGATATTAGGGAGATATTTGTCACTGTGAGGGGGGCGAGGCGCTGGCAGAGGCTGCCCAGAGCAGCTGTGGGTGCCCCATCCCTGGCAGTGTTCAAGGGCAGGTTGGACGGGGCTGGGAGCAACCTGGTCTAGTGGTAGGTGCCCCTGCCCATGGAACGAGGTGCTCTTTAAGGTCCCTTCCAACCCAAACCGTTCTGTGATTTTATCTCAAACACTTACTTTTGCTGGCTGAACAATGTGATTCCAGGTGGTTGCTGCTGTACCAGAACAAAAGGCCTTTTTGTCCAGCTTGACCACAACACACACTTCCCTCCATCCCTCTTCTGGGGTTATTAAAAAGATAGTGTATGCATTCTGAATTAAGGGAAAGATGAGATTTCCAACTGGAAACCCCCACTGCAATTACACTTTCTGTTGTACAGTCTGGAGTTATTTAATGCAATCTCTGCTACAGAATTGTATATAGATAGAAGAGTTTTCTGGGTTTGCTGTGATTTTAAATTTTAGGTGGTCTTAACCAAGGCAGAGGATGTCGTTCTCTGCTGCAGATTTTATTCATAAGCAGCAAGCATCAGTACAGACCTTGTCAAACGCTTCCTGAGAGGAGGAGCAGAACTTCAGGCACTCATCAATGAAGAGATTGAGATATCTTTGACGAATGTTTGTCGGGACTTTAGCACCAAATTCTGTGGGAATAACAGGCCTCTGTAAGCTGGCGCTCTAGAGATGAGACAGAGAGAGAGAAAGAGGCTATTCAGAGTTTAAGTAGCATGTTGCTTTGAGACTTACATTTCCTGCTATGTTATTAATAGTGGCACGACTTCCTTTCTGAAAATCTGCCCAAAGCTAAACATAAAATGCATCATTTTTGGTACTAAAAATGGCACTTGAACCATGTTTCATTATGCAACTCGTGCATAATCCCAGTAGCATTAGTCACAACAGTACATTTACACATGCAAGCATTCCAGACCACGAAAAACGATGACATTTACATTAAGAGATTCAAGATTAGGATGGTACCAAGCACCACGCTTTGAACTGGAGACATGAATACATGACACCAGTTATGTGCATGACAGACACGTTTTTTTCTTTTGGTGCTCTGGCTGTGAAGAGAGAATGGGAGGCTCACTCCTGCCAGGCTGGCAGCCAGCTAAGTCATCACACTGTCTGTGGGATTCCTGTAACTTTACTGCACTGGGGTTTTCCTTCCTTTTTTAATGCCAATTGTGATGCTCCTGAAAGGATTTCCCCCTTAAGCTGAATGAAATGTTCTTCAGGCATAAAATGCACAAGCTGGACCAAGTTACAACCTACCACTGCAGTTTTCCATTTAACACCAGTTTATCCCCGAAATCACACAATTTGTCTCTTTCTCAGAGAAGAAACTGTACGTTCACCTCTAAAGCACTCAATTGTTTTGTTGGTCTTTCTCCATTAGACTCAAAAGATATCCATAAACCAAACCATCTGCTGCAATCTGTAATAAAAACAGCTCTATGGAAGATAAAGGCACATTCAAAGGTGAGCAACTGGTCCTATCTCAATGGGAAAAGTGCTCATTTTCCTCACAAAACTTCCACTCTGATGCTCTGTTCAAGGAGATTTGGTCCTTTTCATTACACACATATTTTCCCTCAGCCTTCAATATGATATCCTTAAGCACCTCAGTAAATCCTTTATCCTTTCAGTTGTTTATTTTTAATCGGCTTCAAGTTATATCTTAACTATGGTGACTTTTTGGGTGGGGAAGGAAGAAAATGACTTTTCACTCCTACAAAAATCAGAGTACGTTACAACATATCTTGACAAAAGATATCATCAATAAAGATCTCTTTAATCAAGTCCTGCACTAACCACACTTCTTGCCATCCACTCCAGCAAACACCATCCACACATGAGGAACTATTCTCAATTGTCTTAGCAAGTAACGTTCTGCAGTGCTCATGGGGAAAGGAGGGACTTCTTTGCTAAGGAACTCATAGCAAAAGTACCCAAAGATGGGCAAGTATCCCAGAAAAAAAAAATAATATATTTTTGGGAAAAAAACCTCTTTTAACAGTAGCATGAAGTTTAAATGATCACATTTTAACTATACAGGTCATCATGGGACATTATCCATAACCACCTTCCTCAGTATGGCCCACAAAGCCTGGGAAGGGCGTGAATCCAGCCATGCCTTTTAAATACAAGAGGCTCCAAGTCCCTGACACACAGAGCTACACACCGAGCCAGACAGCACAACAGAAGACTCAAACTAAGATGATCAATATTCAAAGAGATCAGAGCAGCACTTCAGTATTTCTTTTTAAGCTCCTACCCCTCAAGTGTTTCATTTTTTATACAACGCTATCGAGGAAAACCACAGGAAGAAACCAACCCATTTAATCAACCTAATCAAAACACCGCTCTTCAGAGGGTGCTAAGTTTGCAGCAGCACAGTTAAACATAGCACCCTCAATGGGGAAGGAAACCAGAAAGATTTTTCACATTTTTCTCACCTGTAAGGAGGGAACGTGTGCTATCCTTTTCGGCACAATGGTGCTGGTGGTCTTTGAAGCCATCCCAGCTAAGGTGCAAGCCTTCAGAGAAAGGGTGGGTGCTTCAGAGTCATTGGAAGGTGTGACACTCCTACCAGCAACAGTCGTCTTGGTACTCACGAGGCCTGCAAGAAACAGAAAACGTATTTAGGTAGAAATCCTGTCACTGGGCTTCAAGTTGCTAGAATGAACTTACTATAAAAGGCCCATGCTGCAAGCTGTGATTTTTTCAAATGGAAGCCTCCAAAGGGATACAAATTGGGTAATTTTACCACCTTCCAGGCAAGGATGAAGGAACCTTCCGCCACGAAACGTGCCTCATTTCTCTTTGTTTTGGGGTAACTGAGTCAGCAGAGTTTAAAGAGGTAACCCTGTCAGCTAGAATGCACTAACTGCCCATCACGTCAGCTCTGAGTCCTTCCGACTACAAAGGGATACCACTGAACATTAATTAGTACTTCCCTCCTGTTCGTGTCACCTCTGAAGTCTTAAATGGAAGAGCGAATGAGAAGCAAACACGCTCCAAGGAAGAAATAGAAAAAAAACAGGCTGAAGCGAGGGAGGCTGGGTGAGACAGGTGGGGGAACGGAGCTGTACTTTTCAGAACACGACGGAATTTCTCAGGGGAAAGATCTTCCACTGGTCACTATCAGCACCGACTCAAGTCATGGCCTATCCTACACATCTGATAGTTCCACATCTGCTCGGGAGAAATTTAAACAGAAGACAGTGTCTTTTACCAGGGTGAGGACAGGACAGCAATCACAAACAATGCTGCTGACTTACTTTGTTTGGCTGCTGTGGAAAGGGCTACATTTGGCACGTGAGCAATCCTCTTCTTTTCTCCTGGCAAAGAAAGAGAGGCCTTTTGAACGGCCACAGCCAGCTGTGCCGCCTGCTGCTGAGCCAGCTGGATCCTCTGGTAACAGACCTCCTGAGCAGTGGGGGGACGGTACGGCCGGATTACGGGCTTGCTCGGGACCTCTGCCTGCACGGACAGAAAGGTTTTAGAGCCAGCATGCTTGCCTGCTCAGTCCCCAGCCTCTGGCTTCCATTCACCCAAGAAAGGTCTCTCTTTCTCTCCCCCTCTCTGTTAGGAAATGCAGGTTTTTGAGAGAAGATGATCCCAACCACCTTCCAGAACAAAATACTTAGTCACCCGCCAATACCCACAACGTTCATGATCTGCCCTCCGGCAAGGCCTCGCAGCACTCTGGCATGTTCCTAAATTGAGACGTGGTATCTGAACTGCTTGTTTAATGGCATGATGCTTCCCATCACTGTGCCTAACCCACTTCTGGACTCTGTCAATACTCTCAAGCTCTACAGTCTTGCACTAGAAAATTAATCTAGCCCTGTGCTGCCTACTGCGTGCTTCTTTAGTTTATACTGCAATGAAAAAGCAACCAACTATTCTCTGTTCCCCTTTGCTGAGTTTTACAGTGCTCTCCCTCTCCGTCCTTCCCACGTTGAAGAACCAGTGCCATCTACCCTTGCATTACAGAAGCTCCCCACCTCCCAGCAGCCTTGTTTCAAGTCTCTAGTTCCTGTAACTACTTAAAAGTCTCACATGTGTGTATCTATGGGATTAGAACATTACAGAAACTGAGCTCTGAATTCTAAACAGGCTCTGCCCCTGCCTACTTCTGGAGGCATTTCACCGCTTCCGCCGTTACTAGCACAAACAAGTTACACATACATTTTCTTTGATGTCCAAATGTAGGTTGCAGGAAAGGTGCCAGAAATTATGTCAGCAAAGAGAGAAGTTTTCTAGCAGCAGAAGTGCAAGAGAAGCAGCAGTAGTACAAACTTCTCCACATTACTTAATAACCTTTGAAATCTGAGACAGGCCTCCCCTCCTGAGGTTTCTTCAGAGAAGGGTGTGCTTGCACAGCCCGTGTGGAACACAGCATTTCTGAGACTGCAAATTGGGGGCAAGCTGGCACCTCCTGCATTCCTGGTCTCTGATGCCGACACCAGCTTCTGGATACCAAACTGAGCACAATCAGCCATTAAATTATAATTACAGACTTCTGAGCAGGACAGGACACTCATTTTCTGCCTCACCTTCAATTCCTTTGGCCCACCATTCCCCCCAGCAACTAAACTAGAACTCAGCTCCCTCCCCTTCTGCTTGCTCAGTCCTCGAGCTATAAATCACAAGCAAGACTGAGCAAATACTTGACTTGGAGGGACACAGCAAAGCGTGAGGCTCAACTCTGCGCATAAAAGCAGCAGTTCAGGTCTTACAGCACCTCCTGAACAGACTTGGCAGCAGCACCAAGCTAAGATACTCCAGGGAACGCACGTCCCGGTCCGTGCTCGTGGCACCTGCTGCTGAGCGCACCAGATCGGCTCTGTTTGCCCATGCAATGGCTGTGCTGGGGCTCACATCTTTGGAAAGCATTTTGGGATCAGCTATCCCATTAAGTAAATGTATTTAAAGGTTTGTACATGTCTAAAAGGCACCTATTTACAATAAATATTTGAGTTAATTAATTTCCAACCCATTTGCTTCAGTCTCTTATCTCTTCACTTTGGAAGAAAGGGCCCTTATCAAAACACATGAACTGGCTGAAGATATGTAGTTAAAATAAAATGCGCTGTATTGACCTCAGGGCTTCAAATTATTAAAAGCAAAGAAACCTTTTCTAGGTTGAGAGGAAAGAACAATTAATTTGGACTACCCAGCTCGAATCAGTGTGTAAGTCTCCGCTCTTATCCTGTTGGAAAATATAACTTGTTAATCTGTGCTCAGCACCTGGAGGGAAATACATTAAACCCTCAGAGAAAACACGAATTAAAATCCCAGTGAGAAAGAAATAAAAAAAATCAGAATGTCTTCCTTGCCTTTTTTAAATTCTTCTCCTCTGTATTTAAAGTATTTTCACAATTGTGAAAGAAGAGTATCAAACAAGAGACTGTTGATATCTTGCCTGATTCAGAACAAATATAAGGTAATGGTTTTAAACATGACAAACCTCCCTCAGCTAACTTGTAGGTCCACAACACAAAGAAAAGTACCACCAGACAGACTGAACTTGTGTCCAGTTAATTTTTATCTAAGTGATTAAATGAAGCTCTACTGCAGATAAATGAACATCTCAATCCATCCCAATGAGTTACAAGGAGCAGAACTGACATACTCTTCCATAGCTCACCCTTAGTTTTATGGGAGTTTAATGGAGTTTTGCTGCCATTTGTAACAGATGCTTAACCATATTTTTCAGAAATCAGAAAGGGGAGGGAAGCAAACTGACACAGATTCCAGCACAAACAACTCGTGCACTGCTGCATGAACCTGGGACTGCATCAGTTTCCAGTGTCGTAACAGGACAGAAAATCCCTACTTTAAAGAATCTAAACTTCTGCTTCTAAAAGTTGCACTTACATTTCCTTGTTTGACAAGATGAGAGATCCTTCTTTTTTGGCCAGGAAACAAGGTAGTTAAATTATCTTCCGTCTTTTCTTCGCTTCCTTCCTCTTTGGATAGCTAGAAAACAAAAGCAGCAGCTTCCAAAACTGAATGGACTTGAAGATCCCTCTCAATGAGGGGATCTGAAAAGTCTCCTTTTAGGTTAACAGAAATCCTGGCAGGTAAGAGCAACGTGAGGTCAGCTGCTGAACTACTAAAACAAGCCTTGTTTTGAACCCAATAGCCACCAACGAAGCCACCACCAGCAGCATTACAGTTCCCACCCCAGCAGTTGCTCCATGAGCTGTGCACCAGGCATGATCCGGGACAGCCCCTACCTGCCACGAGAGATTTGCACATCCTTCTCCTGCCAGCCACTCGCACACCTCACTTTTCACGGCATTCTTAAAATCCAGGGGGGTTGGGGGTGTTATTTTGGGTTATTTGGGTTTTTTCGTAAGAACTTGGGAGCTGACTCATTTCTGCCCTTGTATAACATGCTGCCAGAGCAGGTCCTGAAAACCTGCTCAGCACCAAACCACAGTGCCTGCACTCCCCATGTAGGGAAATGTTTCTCTGCAGTTTTATCCACAGCCGTATCTGCAGAAAGACTGCAGTGACAAATCCCCAGGTCACACGCTTGTATGGCCAAAAATCCAGGAGGAAGCAACAGCACCTCTCCAGCTAAAGCTGCCTCCGAGCCAGCATCTCAGACTTGCTCCTGGGGAGGGGAAGAAACCACTTTAAAATCTTTGAATTTGACTTGGCCGTTCATTTATACGAAACACACTTCACAAGTTTATTTTTCAAAACTAGCTGCTCTCCAGTCAATCTGGCTTTCAGTTCCCCAGCACAACCCCTGGCAAAGCTCTGAGGAGAGACAAGCTTGACAATCCCTTAGAAATTCAGCAATGAAGCTGAAGGCTGGATTTGGGGATGAGCTCTGGCTCCACTTAGGCTGAGCTCGTGTTCATCACCACAGGGGCATTCTGGATGAGCACTTCACACTGAATCACTCTGCTCTCTAGGAACTAGCTAAGTCTGTTAATTCAGTTACATCCCTTAATAAACTCTCTCACAAAGCAATCCTTTCTGATAGGACAGTACCGCACTGCCCACATGTACCTTCCCTCCAGACCAGCACACTACTGAGACCAAATGACACGGGCTCCAGCTACAAAATTATTCCAAAAACAAAAGAATTCCCCGTGACCAACCTCAGCTACCAGAAACACAGCGGGGAAGCAGGTACCTACTTACAAACACCCATCTCTCAAAGAAGGACCCCTCGGCTCCAATGCTTGTTCCTCCCTTTCCCAAACAGGGGGAAATTAAGTTTCAGTGCAGCGATATAAAGGTAAAGCACGTGCAAAGGAAACACACGTGGTTGCTGACAGCTGAACATTGCCATTCCATGCCAGAATTAAGTGTTTGCAGTGAGAGGCAGCCCCTGGTTCAGCACTTTCTGAATTCAGCCCATTTTGAATCACCCCACATTTGAAAGCTCTACACAGATTAGTATTTGCCGCTATAGGTTGTGTGCCCTTAAACTATTTTCCTTTAAACAGGGCAATTTGGAGAAACAAAGCCAAAAATAAAGTGCTTTTTCCTAGTTGGGAATTATATAAACACTGAAGAGAGAACAGCTGAATTTTAAACAAGTAAAATCAAGTAATGCTTAATAGTTCAGAAGAGAATCATTACACTGAACGGCTTTACGCAGTTTTTTCCACCAAGGCATTTCATATGAGCGTAAAAAAGGTCTTTACTTGTCAGCAACACAGACTTCTCTCCGAACAGATCGGGGACATTATTACAACAGAGAGTTCAGCAAAAAGCTTTAATAGTCCAGCTATTCTTTTCAAAAAGATGAGCTCTCCCCACCACGCTGCAGATCCCAGCTCACTTTGTCCTCCACATACAGATAGTCATGAATGGAAGAATTTCTGTCCATGGCCACTTCACACACCCAACTAACAAAGCCTGAAAGCCAGCATCAGTATCTGATGCTGTTTTCAGAAGTCAACAAGCAATCATACCGGGAGAAATTGCCTTTCCACCATGCAGCCACAAGGTTCCTGCTGCACTCCCCCTGCCCCTCCTTCAGACCAATAATCGCAAAGGGAGCCTTCCCATGTTTGAAGGGGTCTAACCTGGAACACACTGGAAGCCCTGATGGCCTCCCAGTACCTCTGTTACCTTTTGGATGCACGACAGCTGCAGCTGAAGCCACTCAGTAATTCCTTGGATAGACACACTTGTCCTTTGGTACCCCCTCCCTCCCAGCACACTGAGGGCACCTGATTTTGTCTACCCCTACTTCCCTGCCTCAGATGCTGTTAAGAGGATCACTGCAGGCAGCTGCTTTCTAGGTTTTTACACTTGCTCTGTTCTGGTTTAATCTCCAAAAACGAGGGTCTTGCATCCTCCAGGGACCACCTCAGTTACTGGCAGAAGCCTTGTATGTAAATGCTGTCTTTTTATCTCCTTATTCTGAAATCCTTTGTATCTTTTTAAGAAATGTTACCCTCTGTTTCTTATTTACGCCACCTACAAGGTATCCAGAGATCCTCATAAAATATCTGCAGTATGCATTTAAAATAGGAAACTGTAACCTGAGGAGTCTCCAAAGCGTCCAGTGCCAACTACAACGGCTTCCTTGCACCAACACATTGTCCTGTTTCTACCTGCCACTATGTTCCTTAAACTATGCCGCAACAAGAAGGCATCACCCAGATCAGCAAACTTGGAACAGCTTTGAAACACCCACAACACACTCTCTGAAGCCTTTTCCGCAGCCATCCAGGCTACCATGGTTCTTAGACCAGATGGAGACAGAAGCAACTGATAACCCTGAAAGCTACAGGCTTTCCACACAAAAGGTAATTGAATCCTTACATTTCACAGCAGCTTTCAATCCAGCAGGTAAATTCAGGTGCAAACTCTTCAAAGCACTCAGTCATGACAAGGATGAGATTCTTCCAACATAGGGAGTCTCCCTCCATAGCCCTCTTCAACTACTTGAAATAAGCAACACCACTAAACCAAACCAGAATCCTTTCACATTTAGAGGTGAAAGAAGCAACCAACCCACCCAAATCAGCATTACCTGTTTCCCCAGTCTTCCCTTGTCTTCAGTTTTCACATCTGTAGATTCATTAAAAATCCTGAGACACTCTTCCATTGGATCTGTCTCAAAGTCCAAGTCCTTCTCAAGGATGGAATAATCAATGTCATCAGATGTCGAGGAAGATGACGATGACGACTTCGACAATTTAGAGCGTTTCACTTTCTTTGTCCCTTCATTTTCACTCTCAGACTCTGAACCACAGTCTTCACCGTCTGAGTCTGAGCTCACGTCAAGTAATGTGGATGGCAAAGGCCGGCCTTTGTCATCGTCATCTCCACTCTCATCGCCAAACAGGTCAACGTGACTCAAACTCTGCTGCTTCTGACCCTTCTTCAGATCTCCTTTTCCTGTAGAACTGACCTTTTCTTTCTTTCGCTCTAGTGCTGAAGTCTTGGTCCCTTTCTCTTTGTTTTTACGACCAGAAGTTTCCTTACCATTCTTCACATCATCTGTTTTCAGCTTGGAGTCTTTCTTGCTGCTCCCCAGCTTCTCTGGGCTAGAGCCTTTGACGACACTCTCGCTCTTGCTTTTCCCTGAACTACTGCTGGCAGACTTGGATTTTTCTTTCTTAAGCCCATCCACTTTTTCTGACTTCCGTTTTTCAGGTTTCTTTAAATTCCCATCCGTTTTCAGTCTGACACTTTTATCTTTGCAGTTTTTCTCTTCATTCTTGGTTTTTAATTTATCTTCTTTCTTGAGCACTTTTTCTTTTCCTGTATTTTTACTCTTCTCCTTCTTACCAACATCACTGAGGCCAGGTTTACTAACATCTGATTTCTTCCTTTTTGTTTTGTCTTTTGAGTCTTTGTTTTTATTTTCAATTTCCTGGTCATTCTTACCAGAACACAATTTCCCTGCTTTTGCATTCTTGTCTGATAAGTTTTTGGCAAGATTTTTCTGTGAACTTGGAAGGTCTTCCCCACCATACTGCACTGCCGCTTCTTTGCTATCCTGGGAAGCAGCGCCATCCAGTTTGGTGCTCTGCTCTTTGTTGGATAACCCGTCGTTTGACTCACTTTCAGAACCGGCTTTTGATTGTGAACTAACAGAAGTTGGTTTATATTCCACATCAGCCTCATCTTCAGAGGAAGAGAACCTGGCACACACTTCATAGTCATCGGGTACTTCACAGAGCTTCTTCCGTGAAGGAGAGTAAGATTCCTCATAACTGGGCACCCTACCCCTTTTAGACCCTTTTGGGTCCTTTGTTGTGGCTTTGCTCAAAAGCCTGGCTGAGTAATTTGAAAGTGGGTCATATTCCAAGTCTGTAGAAGGCTTAGAGTCATCAATCACATATTTATTGTTAGTGACAGTGCTACTGTATTTCTTATTCTGTACTACAGACTTGGGAACATATTCCAGCGAGCTACCTTTAGATCGGGAAGTATCCAAAGTGTATTTACTTGACTGGCTAGCAGCAGCAAGAGGAGTAGGGTTGTAGTCAGAGTTATTATTAAAGCTGTAGCTACCTGGATTATACTCTAAGGAGGTAAATGAATCATTTTGTGTCCCAGCAGCCGATACGGGTGTATTCGAAATGAGTGAGGAGGCCTCTGAAGCACTGAACTCCTTGGTTGTTTCTAGCAGCTCCTCATACTTTTTCTGCTCTCTCTCAACTTCGTTTTTGACTGCCTCAATGGCCTTGTTGACCAGCTCCAGCTCCAGAATACCGGGTGTCACATCTGCAATGTCAGCCAGAGTACCATCCTCCGCCTCCAGCGAGGGCCTCGGAAGCTCTGGATTGTAGGGATCATATCCTCGCTCTGTAAAAGAAAGAAAAATTAACTTACTGCCCACAATTCAGGTAGCATTTTCTTGATAATAAAATTTTTAAAAAGGTCTTTTTAAGATCTGCTCTCATCAAAACCCAATACTGAGAGGCACTACCAAAAGCCATGCTCTCATCACCACAGAATAAACGTTTGATGCCAAAAGCCACCAGTGATGTTCTCTGGACAGTGGCAGGTGTGTGGCAAGAATGTATTTTATGAACTACTCCAGGATCTTGAGAACCAGAGATCTATTAACAAAGTGCTTTTATTACTCACAGAAAAGCTCTATAAATTAAATATTCTTCGGGGCACCAAAGAATAATCACTGTATTAGGACCAAGAAGAGCTGAGTATGCACGGAATTATCTGCCTAATTGAATGAAGCAACCAAGGGAGGAAAGAGGATTCCAATACGAAAACTGTGGATTAGGTTCTCACTTATCAATGCCAATGCCTAAAGCCCACTGAAAGCCTCCAATATTCCTCAAAGCTCACTACTTCTCACGGCAGCTGCAGGAAAACCAGTCTTATTTGGACTGACAGAGTGCTACTAGTAAGAAAAAACTACAAGTACAAAGGCAACAACTCAACCACACAGAACGACGGCCAAGACAGGAACATTAACATCCAGAATGTTTCTTTTTTCTGACATTTGTCTTCTCAGACAAGTCCCTTTAGTACCCTCTTTTACACAGGCATTTCTAGGACTATGATGCTGCACAGCTCCTCCAGCCACAGCTTACAGGAGAGCTTTTGGTGAGTGATGATCCACCCTACGGAACTACATGGAAACACCAAAGCAACCTGTCCAAGGGACAGCTTACAACTGGAGAGCCCAGCAAAGTTAATCTTGTAATATCCATCCTGAAAAGGACATGGGAGCAGCTGTCACAACATAAACTCTCTACTTTCTGCCATGATATTCCAAACTCTCCCACCTACCTTTCCAACTCACGGTGAAAAGGAAGGGAAGAGGACATCACACACGTGTGCAGAGCGACAGCCATCCTGCTTGCCACAGAACAGGCAGGAAAATAACTTCACCTTGAAAAAGTAGACTTGTAATGGAGGAACCCAGCAATAAAGATGACTGCATTCAGTCAGCTAACAGGAGCTACAGGTAAGTTCATGGCTGCTTTTTGACTCTGAAAATTTTCAATCCTTGTTTTATCATAGTGTCTCCCAACGCTGCTATTCCAGAGGAACTTTCTGTTCTTTGCTAGAAGGATAGCAGTAAAACTGGCTTTCCAACATGAAAACAGATTATCAAAACAGGTATAAATATTAGCCTAACAGCTGATAAAGAACGGAGATCCTCCATACCAGACACCTCATTTCACACCACTTTGCAAAACATCAACTCCTTAGTGGTAGAGGAGACCAGTTCAATGAAGTCTGGAGGAGTCAGCTATTAACCTCTAACTCAAGATGGAGATGTAAAATTTAGCACAAGCATTGTTGAAGGAACAGCTGAAATCCTGGTAATTTGTGCAGAGATAAGTATTAGGTGGCCTATAAACAGAGGCGAGAACACCGAGTCTGGATCTAAAGACTTCCCAAAAGAAAAAAAACCCACACTTTACCACACCAAACAAAAACAAAACACACATACCCCTGCAAAAAACAACAAACCCCCAAACTACACAAAAGACATCTTGTCCACACAGAAAAGCAAACCTTTTAAAATATATCAGAATACAGAAAAAGTAGAAGACAACCTAAGCATAGACCTGGTGTCTGATTCTCTGCTGTTCATCTATAGTATGAAACTAATTGCACCTTTTCTTTCAGGAGAATGACCAGATGTAAAAATACATTATAAGCTCCGAGAACGCCAGCAGGCTTTGAGATATCGTCATGAAAGAGCTCTTTTGTAGGTGTGTAGGAGGCCTGGTGTATTACCCAAGTGCTGCTGATCAAAGGCTACCTTTTCCATGAAAGACACTTGTGTAAGTGGGCTCCAAGCCACTAATCAGGACTGTCACCTTTGGCCACGACGCATTTGCAGATGATGTAGTGAAAACACAAGCAGAAGGGGGAGTTTATACACACACACACATATATATACGGAGAGCCATACACACACGAGTCTCCACAGTCAGAGAGGTTACATATGCTAACTGAAATCAGGCTGCCTTTTCAGATGCCTAATTATACCCTCAAGAACGTCGGAGAGGAAAGGCTCTCTGGGTGGCTGAGCCCAGCACCACACAGGCAGGTACCCAGCTACACCCACACACCCCTTTTTACAACCTGGATACACGATTCAAATGACTCTTCTTCAGCTTTTGCATTTATTCTTCTCCATTTCAAACACTCACATGAATACCCGTGGTGTAAAGAAAGGTTACAAGATGAACTACACCGGTTTTGCTACTCTGAGACACGAAATGTGTGCACTATTTCTGCTGAAGCAAAACAAGAGAGAGGCACCACGTAGTGAAATAACTCTTTTTGGATGGATGTAAAATTGAGACTCTGCACTGTCCTTTGAGAATCACAAGATAATGAGACTTGAGAAGACAACTCCTTATAGGATTGTGAACTAAACTGCTATCAGGACACTTTTAAAAATACAAACTATTTTAATAAATTAATGTACCTCAAACCTATGAAGTAGTCCTTCTGAGACACAAAACAGTAAAGTTAACACCAATACTATACAAAACAAGTTATTAATAATTTACATAGGACGTCAGCAAACAATTGATTCAACCTAAAACTACTTTAGAAGATACAAAAATGAGCTGCACTTAAATCAGACGTTTCAGCAGAGCATACAAAAGTGTAGAACAAAATTCTTCCAAAAAAACAAGGTTGACTATTTTTTTTCCTGGTGACAGTCATGTTGCTTCTGGGAAACGAGGCCTCAGTTCTGAGGTGGAGCTGTTTTATTACAGAGCTTCTACAAGCTAACGACTCCTCGCTGTACACTGGTCCTTCTAGTTTGTGCAACCGGCAAAGGCAGTAAACAAAGGCTGACATTAAATGAATAATGGGAGTACAAGGTCACCTGTTTGATGTTAAAACTTATTTTACAATGAATCATTCAGGAGAAAAAGACGTCTTTTTTTTTTTTCAAGCACCCTACCACAACACATTCTTCACATGCTTCAAATACAGAAAAGCCCAAATGTATGACAGGTACTGGTTGTTGTAAACCGGCAAGTATTGGAAGAGGAGTCAAGCTCTTGCATGCATGCAGGAGATGGACGGCAACTACCTGCCTTCCAGAGGTAACAGAGTTACTAAGCAGTGCTGCTGCTAAACAAAGGGGAGGCAAAAATTAGAAACTCCCAAATTTACAGCAATTAGGATCTCAAAATGGAAAGGTTTGCTGGCCAACCCGCAGAGGGACCAGCACAGGCCGAAAGCGAACACTTTCAAGAGCTGTCACTGCTGATGTTACCCATTTTCCTGGGTCACTTGGAGCTGGCAACAAAAGGCACATTCATCAGGAGATGGGGAAGGTGAAAGCTGTTGGGAGACTACTTTAAAGGCAAAAAAAGGCATTTTTTTATTTTAACGTCATCAGAACAGCTTTGTTAGCTTAACAGCTTGCCTATGTTTACAGTGCCAGTACTTAGCAAATGGACAACCTTTGCGATTACAGGAAAATTATCACCATTGGAAAATTATTTTAAGCATTTCATTTAATGCTTCACAGACAATACAGTAGTTTCTCAAGAACAAAGTGTTTCCAAAAGGCCATACTAGCAGGCTGAGCTTTGCCTCTCTTCAGAACTAAACAGTGCAAAAGAAATGGCAGTTTTGGGCGCAGACCTCATTTGCGAGTACCCAAAGCAAATTTCCAACAATTAATTTAACAATAATATCCAACCACTTGGAAATAATTAACACTGAGATTTAAAATAGTGGCTTTCAAATAGTTATCCAGAGTAAATGGGTTAGGAGGGCAGGTAAGAGGAGCTCAGAGAAATGGTTCTTCAACTTTAAATATAACCCTAGCCCTAACGATTTTTTTCCTTTTTTTTTTTTTTTTTACTCCTTCTCACTCTTTCTAAATAGTAAATTCAACTATTAAAATTAGATAACCTTGTGCTGGTCTAAGAACACCAGGGAAGCAAGGTCCGAGGGGGTATTACAGCCAGTCTAACCAAGCTGGACCCTCCCTATGCACCCCACTCCCTACATTTGTTAGTCCCCAAGAGGTATTTCATGCCACAGCGTCAAGGTACATCATGAACCAACATGGTCATTTCTTCAGCAGAAAAAAGGAAGCAAATATGAGAAAAGAAAGTCTTAGATTAGCAAGACTGAAAAAAGTTTGAACAGTTACCCATCACACTGCAGTATTTTTAAACCTGCTGTGACAAAGCCTGCTTGAGGTCATGGTATGGTTTCACCAGATGTTGCCAGCCAACATAAGTGCTCAGTGCCACCAAGACTGTCTCAGTGGGCTGAACTGGTTGACCAGGGGCTTCAGCAGAGGGTGTCACACCCAGCACAGGGAGGGGGATCTCACCAAGGGACCAGAGCAGCCAGACATCATCCTCATACAAGCCATAAGCCATTTTCTCAGCTCAGCCACTCGAGCCTGCTGACACACCGTGGCTGGAGAGGAGACACAGACGTGCCCAAGTGGATTCAATCCAGCAAGGGAGCATGTCACCCCCCAGCAGGCTGCATTATCAGGGAACAACTCACTCAGGTAGGACACTCACTTTGACAGGAGGATGGCAGGGCATGCCCCTCAAAGCAGCTCCGGCAGCAACATCCAGGGAAGCAGTACACACCTAATTTTATTCAAGAAAACAATTTTGTGCAGTTTTGCCTCTGGCACAGCAGAAGAGGCATCTAAAAGGTCCTCAAGCCTACTAAATATGGTAGCTTCACCCTCCTGATAGCCTCACAGACAGTCCTGGAAGACAGCTGGGACTACCACTGCTTCACACAGCAACACCACTAGTTAAATCTGAAGATCCAAAGCCAGAACAAGATGGTCTGGCCCATGCAAAAGCAGTCATTTACATTCCTCTATCACCCCCGTGATGTACAGTCCCTGCTCTGGTGCTAAAACACCTGCGGCAGGCAAAGAGCATCAGAGGTGTGTCAAGATCTGTGATAAATGTAATGCCTTCCTAAAAGGAAATCACACCATTAGTACATTTCTCCCACAGCCTAGGAAAAAACATGAGAAACAACTGGTGGATTTGCCAGGACAGGGGCAGAAAGCAAAGGCTGGCACCAAAAATATCATGATTTCTCCCCAGGCTGCTACCCTGACCCCACAGTCTGTCATCACACAGGCTAGAAGGCATCTCACCATTTTAAAGTCAATGATACATTAATCTAGATACTCAATGTTTGGATTCTTTGGAGATCTTTCCATTCCCTCTCTCATTTTATCTTTAAAGTTATTCCTCAATATACAAGAAAAGTTGAAATTCTGCTTAGGAAACAGAAAATTAACTAAGACTTATTTTTTCTGTTTCCAAGAAAAAGAGCCCAGAAAACATTTCCACATCTCCTGTACAAGTGCTAGGTAAAACTAAGGGTCTACTCCAAAACTTAGTAAGTAAAGCCACTCTTCAAAGAAGCAGAAGAACAAAAGAAAAATACTTCAATTATTCCGGTGTCGTCTTTTCTCTCTTTTCAGCTCCGCCTTGAAAACTTACTTTGACCAGCATGTCCACGAGCAGTAACACTACTCCTCATCCCCCAGACTCTTTTTCTTTTCCAGCCTTTCTCTGGCTTGCTCAAGATAAGTTATCTTCTCAACACGTGTCCTACTTCTTTAACTGTTTCAGGTGAAGAACACCCATTTAAGAAAAAGAACCCAAACCACTATTTTAATACAGTCACAACTGGACACTTTGAAAAACAAAGTTAAAAAACTAAAGAAAAGCACCTTTCAAGCTATATTACATTTAAACACTTCAGCTGTGACTTACAAAGGGCTAAACCTAAAACTTAAACTGGTTTTAAAACCTGTCTGGCTTTAGAGAACTCAAAAGCTGGAATTAATACTTGCAGCTCCTTTACCACTCTGCTACCTGCGGCTCTGCAGGCTCTCTGAACCAGCTAACCCAACACACTCCCCAAAACTCAGCACAGATCCCCTCTTCAAATAAAAAGGGTAGATCTCACAGGGAAATGAAAACCCTCGTGCAACTAAACTCTCCAAAGCAGAGCTGAGTTTTATGCATAGTCCATATATTTCAGAGGCAGATGCAACGCTGAGGACCAAAGTCTCACGTTAAATGAATGGCTGACACGTGAAAGCCTCTCTGGAGAAGGTACTTCTCACACAGTTGCTTCCTCGCGTACTGCAATCCACACCAAAACACAAGTTCACTCCACAGTAAGTCAAAAACTTCAAAGAATTACCTGAGCTCCCCGCAGTTAGTAAGTATTGCAGATATTTGTTCATGCTGTACTTGAGGCTTTTAATATCTGCTCGGTACTGCTAAGACACTCCGGCAAAGGCGTGTGGCACAATACCGCTGACCATGTGCTGACACAGCACTCTCCGGGCTGCAGAGATAATTAGGGCAGGACTTACCAACCCAAAGTCCCGCCTTCACCCTCATTTACTCCCAAGTCTGACTGGGTTTTACTCAAGTGTCTGCAGGGGGTTTTTTGGCTGTTTTCTTCTTCCCTACCACTACTACTATAATCTTGGGGAATTTTTTGACATCTTGCTTTCCCCACTCCCCAACTGCAAATGTTACTTTTTACTTGATTCGAGCAACCCAAGTTGGCAAGCACAGCAGTTTCCCAAATGGCAATCCCCAGGCTCCTGCTAAGCCATCTCCTCATCCCACCGGGCCCCCCAGCCGGAGCCCAACGCCACCCCACTTCTCAAGCCCCGCAGCCCACGCTCAGCCCCAGCAGGGAAGGAGGCTGCAGGGCAGGGAGATACCCAGCCCTGCCTGTCAGTACCTGCCCGCAGCCTGGCACTGCTGCCGCTCAGCATCACACCAGCCGGCACGCCGCCCCGGCGCCTCCAACCCATCTCTCCTGACACTAGGCAGCCCAGGGAAAGTGGTTTGGGAAATCCTGGACTAGCAAATTGTGCTTTCCGCTTCTCCAGCACTAACACGGCACTGCAGGGTTTGACTAGAGGGAAAAATAAATTTAAAAAAAAATCAGAGGAAGCGTTTTAATGTCAGGTAAGAGAGTGCATGCTGGAGAGAGAAATCCTGCAAGAGTAGCCAGAGGCCTCCTGTGGCAGCTGGAGAGGAGGCCAGGGAGCTCGCAAACACCGGCACAACTCCTGGGCCTTCAACACCCAGGCAGGTCGCTGCACCTTTAGCCTTCAAAATCCTTCCAGCTTGACAGAGATTTGCTCCCACCTCCTGCTTTTCAGACGTCTGTAACAGGAGCAAGGAATTGCCGTGTGCAAGCTCAGGGCCAAGGTTCCCCACAGCCACGCTCGCCCCGCTTGCAGAAAGACAAAAATCAGAAGGGCCCTGCCAGCCCATGCTGAAATCCCAACACACGAAGCAGCTGCACCTGCCCACCCACAGGAAACCCACCATAACTGACAAGTTAGTTAAATGACAAGAAATCCCTAACCACTAGAAAGCCATGACATTGATTTACATGAAAAGACACGTCCTGACCTTACCATCAAGTGGGCTTCCTATTCTTCATTTCAAAACTCAGTTAAAAAAAACTTCCACCGTTAACATTTTGGTCTGTACTGTTCTAAACACAAATGTGGAAGGGGGCAGGGAAAGCAGTCTTAGCAACCCCCCCACATGCAGTCCATGGACTAGAGCACCCAAAGCTGAACCAACCTAATTTCCCCCCTCAGCAAAGAAATACTGAGGGCAATTCATAAGTTCCTGCTCATTCAATTTCCCTGTAGCAAATACAGCGATAAAAGCTCTTTTTTTTTTACAAGAAGTTGATATTGCACAACATAAAACTACAGGAAGGAAAATGCAGCTGCAAAGACTTTTCCCTTCATCCTTCCTACCACACATGGTGCGAACCTGCACTGCAATATAAGTAACATAAAGGCAACCCCAGACAGCACAGAGAGGCTGCTCCCACCACACACGGCTCAGTTTAACGTGCAGCCCCTCAGCAACATGCTGTATGAGGAACCCCACTGGGGAAGATGACAATGTCCTTGATCCGACGGTGACACACGGGCTGAGGATGATTAAAGTTGGGGTTTAACAGTTAAACAGCCTCTTCAGGTTTTCTCAAGTATCATTTTGCACAGTGTTTTATATACAAGTCACAGCCATCCCATGTGGTTGCTTTTCAGCTGAAGACTGAAAAAGGAGAGGTGAAGGGCCTTCCTACATCAGTGACAGGATCAACAGGGTTAAAGCTGGGGAGATAAGCCCAAGGATATCTCCACACCTGACCTGGGCCAACAGGAGCCAAACAGCATTACAAACGGCTTACTTGTGAGCTGGGTAGTGTAAAATCACAGAGAGGTGAAAAAAGTGTTGTTACCACACAAACCCATCCAGACACCTTCCAAAGATGCAATCTAGATCTAATCTGCAAAGCCTTGCCTATCTAAATAGAAAATCCACACAGCAAGAAAACCACTCCTCAAGCTTTGGACTATACCAGAAAACTGCCGAGCAATTGTCAAGTGCACACAACTCCATAATAAAGTCTTTTGAGGCAGGGTGCTGAAAGCCTTGCTCTTCCCATCTTGCACTAAGGCAAGGATCAGAGCAGACAAAGAGGAACTCAGACCTCCAGACCTGGACACAGCTTACTGCTCCGGGTTCAAAAAACATCCACCTCCTAAGCATCTGCTGACAGCTGTATCAAAACCAGCAAACCAAAGAGCTGGTTTCCTTATGATATTTATGAAGAGATGTATTATGCTTCTTTTATGTCTTTCAGCATACTCAGGACCTAGACTTTAAAGAGAGACCTATTTTTCTCCTCTACAGCTCTTGAAGAGATGCTTTTAGGGCTGAAGGCAGTTCTTCCCTCCTACTTACACAGCACGCTTTCAAAGCACTTCACACACATTCAATAATCTCTTCATCCTGCTCAGAAGCAGGTGGGTTTTAGTCATTTTGTAGATGGAAAAAGCACTTCAGCCAAGTCAGGATTAGAATTTGCAATCTCCAGATTCCCAGTCCTGCACAGGCTCACATCCCATTTCTGAGCCCACAGGCACTGCTGTGGAAACACCACATCGGTGCACGCTACCGCCCCCGCACCCTCCTCAGCTTTCAGCCAGTCCTGAATTTCCAGAAGCCTCCAGGTAGCCACGCTCTTTTACCATGCAGGCAGACGCTTGCAGTAAAGACACTGGAATAGATTTCCCACATGAAGTACCATGCATTTCAGAACCCAGTTCAAATGTGCCCTACAAAGCAGATGCATCATGCTGGTTCCCTCCTCACCCAACAAGATTTTATTTACTGAGCTGCTTTCAGAGGGGAAGAAAAGGGAGCACCTGCCACATGCAAACAGCAGCAGACGGGGGAAAAGTCAGTCCTGCTGCTGCTGATCTCCTTAACAGGCACGGAGGCCTCTTTGCCGTTGTCTCCCACTGGCTGGGAACATAAGAGAAAAATATGGATCATGTACGGCGAACCCCAGAACAGTATGCTCCTCAGGAAATCTGGAACAGTGAGGGGTGCAAAGAAAAGGGGAACAGTCCCACTAACTCCCCACCTCCTCTCTGCTCCCCCTGGCTTGTGTCCACAGCCTCCTCCCACCACAAGCAGGCAAGGCTAGCTCCACTCCTCAGTTTCCAAAAGCTACTTTCAAGGCTACGGAAGATCTACTAAGGGTTTTGGGGTTACTGCCAGTCCTACAGTGATCCTCAAAACATCAAAGTCAACATCAGTCTTGAATCAATATGCTTAGCAGACTAATTCTTCGGATGTTATTGTTTTTTCCAGGCCCTATCCCAGAAAACACAGATCTGCACTGTAGCTCTTGCTGTTGATACCCACCTGCTTTTAAAAATTACGCTTTTAAAGCTTATTTATTGAGTGATGCGATTAAACAGGTCAAATATGCCCAAGTGCACTGTTACAAGGCTACTTGTAAACAAGACAGGCAGTTTCACTGACAGGGAGCAACTTATGGTGGATTGAGAACCTGCTTTCAAGAAGATGGTTGCCTGGCTGCTAAACTACTACACCCTCTAGTGTAAATCTTAAATACATCCTTCCAGGCTAGACGAGCTTCAGACAGACAGAGGAAAAGATAGAAGCACTTCAAGCTGAACCCTTCAGATGAAGCTAAGCCATAGCACTGCTTACAAAATCACTGCAAAGACGTTTTCTGCTGCTATAGAAATTGTGTACCTTACACAACCCCACTAAAGTCCTTTCTAAAAAAACAGCATTTCGCAGCAGGTTCAATGCTCTTCTTCCATTTCTCAATCAAAACAGACATTTAAAAAAATGGCTGAAGTCCAGTACTAAGCTGAGGCAGAATTTACAGATCCCTGGTTATGACAATCCTGCCATGCCTTAGATGCCAAGAATTTGGGAAAGGAAGCAGGAACACGCAGCTCAGCCAGCTGGGGGGAGTGGGAGGCCACAGGCTGGAAGTTAAGCCTCACAATGCCGTTTCTTTCACAAGTGGCAGACACTTCACCTAGGAAAACCAGACCCACACTAGAGCTTTTGTTTTTCAAAAGCCAAAGCTTCTCTAAGAGCCGTAATACAGTAGATAAACCATTCTCACTCCCCAAAATACAAGATTTCTCCTGAGTCACTAACATATCCAAGCCAGGCCTAACAAAATATTGGGATAATTTGTCATTCACAGTCAGCTCTTAAATAAACACTTTTCAGCCAGTATTAGAAGCTGAACACACTTTCCAGGTGCACCAGGAGGTTTTACTAAAGACGAACCTTCTCTTCCCCATTTCAAAACTCAAAACCAGAACCAGCTTTTATTTAGTACAGCTGCATGTTTCAGGTGGCAGACCAAAATGAGCACATCCAGTTCCAAAACTGACACCCTACAGATATTTAAAGACAAACAGAAGTAGTACTCTGAAAGCTAATTATAATATCAAGCATTTAGAGGACCATCCTAAAGGGTTCTAGAGGGTTTTTCAAATTCAAAAGAATAATGGAAGAGGTAAAAAACTTTTGCCTTTCTAACACAGTATCCATCTGCCTGTGACAGCCCTGAGTATACTTTGCTTTCTTTATTTTAAACTAAAACAGAGTCATGGTAAGTTGACCTTCTAACGAGGAGACAAAAAATTAATCGCTTTCTAAACCCATGAATAACCTAAAGTTAAGCAAGTACAGAAAAAACCCAAGTTCTGCTTTATTGTGACACCTGCTTCAGGTTGTTGAGACCACGCATACTAGCAAGTATATCTAACTGCAACAGCAGAGCTTTAACAAAAAGAAGCAAGAGGTATTCTTCTGGGGAGAAGAACGAAGCCTTTTCTCTCCAAATAAAATAATCAGATGAGCAAATAATGTAAGTAAAACAAGAGTTGCTGGAAGAATGAGGACAACAGCAGCTCACCAGCGTTTTTGCAGCCAAGCTTCGTTTTGAGAAACCTGGCAGCACTCCACGCCTTCCTCGAGTCCTTCATCGGGAGGGGGCCCAGCTCCCCGCAGCCCCCCCTGCAACACCCCACCAGCAGGACCTGCCTCGCAGCACCAGCCTAGAGCACGTCACCTGCCCTGACACCTCATCGCTGCTGCATGAGCCGGGGTGCCTGGAGGGACAAAGAAAGCATCCAGCAGCACTGCCCTCCCGCAGCCTCCATCCTGGTGACCAGACAGGCTGTCCTCAGGCCATCGGACATTTTGGAAAGCTGCTCCCCACCACCCTCGGGCCAGGCAGCAACGGTAGGATCCAGGGGAGGAGAGAATCCACCTCTCCCTCACCCCGGGTGAGGTAAAAAGTCCCTTCAGAGCCTCCTTCAGAGGCAACAAGAGGAGACAACGCAGGGCCCAGAGCCCGGGCAGGGCTGAGGGGCTCAGGGGACCCACCTGCCCCGCCTGGACGGTGCCCACAGCCCACCCGAGAGGGGCTGCAGGGGGCAATACCCGGGCCGGGGGAGCAGGCGGGGTTACAAGAGCGGGAGACAGACTCGGGCCCTGAAGGGTGGGCAGGCGTGGTGAGGAGGAAGGGCGCGGGCCTGGCCTCGCCAGGAGGAGGACACGCTGCTGCCGGGGGGGGCGAGGGCCGGGCAGCGCCACGGCCCGGGGCGGGGGGAACCGGGGGAGGGGGAAGGGTGTACCGCGGCCCGCCGGGCCGGGCCGGGGCCGTACCTGCGCCGTGGCCGAGGGCCAGCCCCGCGCCGGGGCCGCCAGAGGCTCCGCACCGCGCCGCTGCCGCCGCCGCCACCGGGGGGTGCCGGAAGTGGCAGTAGGGCCGGCGGCACGGAGGGCCCCCGCCCGGCCCCGGCCCGCCGGCGCTGAGGAAGGGGCAGTCGATGCCGCGGAAGTAGCCAGTGGATCTCAGCATCCCGCCGGCTGCGGGGCGGGGAGCGGGACCGGGGCGCGGGGCAAGAGGGAGAGAAGGGGGTAGGTGAGGAGGCGCGGGCGGCGGCGGCAACGACGCGCTCCCGCCTCACACCACCGGCGCCGGCCCCGCCGCCATCTTGGGAGCGCCCGGCCCGGCGGCGAGGCCCCCGCGACGCCGCTGCCCGCACTGAGCTGCCCGCCGCGCGCCTGAGCCGCGCCTGAGCCGCGCGGGGCGGGGCGGGAAGTGGCGGCCGGGGCCCGCCCAGTGCTCGGCGCCCGCCCTCTGCTCGGGGCCCGCCCAGTGCTCGGGGCCCGCCCTCTGCCCGGGGCCCGCCCAGTGCTCGGCGCCCGCCCTCTGCCCGGGGCCCGCCCTCTGCCCGGGGCCCGCCCAGTGCCCGGGCTGCCCCTCAGGAAGTGGCCGCGGGGACCCGGCGCCGCCCAGACGCAGCGGCCGGCCTGTGGGAGCTGGCGGGTGTGTCCGGGGTCAGCTGGGGCCGGGCCCGCGCCCCCAGAGCGGGGGAGATGCGGAGGGACAGGCGGGGAAGGAGGGTGCAGGCCCCGGCACCCCCGCGACCCCCCCCTGCCACGGGCACAGCAGCGGCACCGGGCTCCCTGTGTGGCCTGGCCCCTGCTATGACCCACCATCCCCGGCACAGCCCACCATCCCTGCCATGGCCCCTACCATGGCCCACCAACCATCCCCAGCATGGCCCCCGCCATGGCCCACCATCCCCGGCATATCCCACCATCCCTGCCATGGCCCACCAACCATCCCCAGCATAGCCCCTGGCATGGCCCACCATCCCCAGCACAGCCCACCATCCCTGGGCCATGGCCCACCACCCCCAGCGTGGCCCCCACCATGGCCCACCAACCATCCCCAGCACATCCCCCACCATGGCCCGGGCCATGGCCCACCAACCGTCCCCAGCACAGCCCCCACCATGGCCCACCAACCATCCCCAGCGTGGCCCCTGCCATGGCCCACCATCCCCACCATGACCCACCACCCCCAGCATGGCCCACCACCCCTGGCACAGCCCCTGCCATGGCCCACCACCCCTGGCACAGCCCCCGCCATAGCCCACCACCCCTGGCACAGCCCCCGCCATGGCCCACCATCCCCACCATGGCCCGCTGCCACAGCATGGCCTACTGGACCCATCATGGCCCACCCCCACGTGATAGCACCCCACCCCCAGTACGGCCCACCACCCCCAGCACAGCCCACCACCATGGCACAGCTCACGGCCCCAGCCTTCTGGAAAGCAGCAGAACACCAGCCAGGCTGGTTAGGGAGACTCAAGGCAGAAATAACTTGTCAGAAGCCACCCGGGGGGAGTGAACTCGCTCTGCCATGGAGGCTCGGCCCCTCTCCCCCAGTAGCCACCACACCAGTAAAATTTACCAGTGGGGAAATGGAGGCGCATGGTACCAGTGATTTGTCTGTGGGCTGGGCCGGGGGGGGGGGTCAAGCGGGCGAGGGGCACCCACACCTCCTGCGAATCACCTGCTGCTGCCCCAGCCTCAGCTTTTCAAAGGAAGGAGCCTCCATCCGCAGCAGGTGAGGCTGTGTTGGGATGACAGTGAGCCACCAAGCCCTTCAAGGAGAAATCCCATTAAGCGGAGCCAGAAGCTCCAGCCCAGTGAGACAGGATGATCCAGGAATGCCTCATCGCTTGTGAAAGGAGAGATGGGAGAGAGCCTGGAAAGGTCTGGGGCAGTGCAGGGAGCCTGCTAGATGGTGTAGAGAACAGTGCCCAAGGGGGAGTCATCCTCGGCCCCAAGGAAGGCCAACGGAAAGAATACAAAAGTCATGTTTCACAGGAGTCTTTTAAAAAAACCAAACACTTTATTTTTAAATACGGTGCCACAACAAGGTGATGCTGCTGCCTCCTCCCTACCCATTGCCCCACACAGCATCCCAGCAGAGCAAGCCCCAGAGCAGAGCCCACCACCGTGCCTGGCCAACATGCCGGGGGCAGCAAGCAGGAGACCAATGCCCCAGCACCGCTGAGTTCTGGGGGCAAGCAGCTGCTGGCCCCAGGAAACCTGAATAATCGATAAAAAGCTTTTAAACAGCGCGAGACACCAGGAGATCAACAGCCTTCTCTCTGGCAGAAATATGGAACTGACTCAGGGTGCTTTACAAGGTACCCGGGGAGGGCTTGTGCTGAGCATCCCCACCCACGCCTCTGCCAGCCAGCTCCCTGCCTCCCACAAATGCTAGAAAAGCAAGCTATCTTTCCCCCCAAAAAAGAAAGCATTTTTATCTTTATGATATAGATAAACCTATTTTATGTAACTTCAGCTGTAATAGAGAAGGCTCTGTAGAAAGACCATGCGCGCAGACACACGCTGAATAACGTTATTTCCCTGCCTTATAATTCTCATCCCATGCCTGCTCAACTCACAAGCTGGGAAAACAAAATAATCTACAATAAACCATTCATTTCTCTCCCGACCTGCAGGACTCCACATGGAAAAACTACATGAAATTGGTCCAGGCTGATCTTGGCTATACTTTTGCTTCCCCATGTAGGAAGGAGCAGCTTGGTTAACTGGGATGCCCACTCAGCTCCCAGTTAGCAGCACTGGAAATGGTGCCGATGATCCCTGCACACCCTGAAGCAGCCCCTCTGAGAACAGGGACCCCCAAATTCACCTGTCATAGTGGATCTGAGCTCACCCCCAAAGCTCAGCACCCCAAACGAGTCCCTCCAACCCTGCCAAGGACCTAAACCCCCCACCACTGCCTCCCAGATCGACTTAATGGATCGCCAAGACTGACCTCATCTCCCCCCGCCCAGGCACAAGTTCCTGACCCCACTGCAGAGAAGCGAGGGGGATTTCTCCAGCCACTTGTCCCTGGGGCGCCTGGCTGATGCTCCCTCTGCCTCCTGGCACGGCTCACACTCAATGGCCAAATGCTCCAATGTAAGTTATGGAGGGGAACAACCTGGGGACATGTCCCAGGCATGTGGCAGGGTTGTCACAGCACCTCAGGTCCCCACGTGGGACAAGGGGCAGCACGGAAGGACATGCCAGCACAGCCCTTGCTCCACGTTTTTGCTCCTCTCCTGCCCAGGGAGAGCCAGGCAGAGGGATGCCACCAATCTGGGCTGAGCCTGCCCCCCCCTCCCCCCAGCCCCTTACTGCCACTGGGTGACAGTGGGGACCTGCTCCCTGCACTGGGGAGACCTCGCACTGTTCTGGCCTTCCCCGACACAGCAGGGATGGGATGGAGGATGTGACCCAGAAATGTGGCTCCAAACCTGCCACGGGAGATGTTCCTGGTTTGCTCACAGGGGCAGCAGGGCAGATCCAACCCTGGGGTGGCTGGGGTGTCCCCAAAACCTCATCCCCACCCACCAGCCAAGTTCCAGCAGCAGGCGAAGCAGCTCCTGAGGGGAGTGGGTCCCTGCCACCCCACAGCCGTTCCCCACCCTGTGATCAACCCGCATGCCAGATGAATCAGATTGAGTTTTTTGGGGGGGAAAGAGCCAAAAAAAGGGAAAGCAGCCAGAGATCCTGGTGTGGCAGGAGCCTCCTGCCTTGCAGACCCCTGCTCCCTGCTTGTTATTTTGCATCACTGTATAAAAGCACCTCCTGGGGCAAGTTTCTGCTCCCTGTGGTGGGGGTTACAGATTTTCTCTGCATCCACACAGGAATTTTTCCATTGTCCCAGCACAGTCCTCATACGAGGTGCCAGCCAGGGGTTTGTCAATTTGCTGAAAGAAACGGATTGGTGGGAGAACAGGGGCTTCTCCAGAGCTGCCAGAACTTCCTTGCGCAGGATTGTCTCTTTGCAGGAACGGGCTGTTTGGTGCGCAGGGCAATACCCGTCCTGGTTCCACCCCACACGGCTCCCGCCATGCTCCACAGCCTCCCTGGGAGACCTCCCCAGCCCCACTGCAGCCTCCTACTCACCCCCAGCCCTGCCATGGCCATGGGTGCTCTGTGACACCCCAAAACCCCATCCACATCCAGTGATGGCCCAGCTGCTGCATCCCTTGCTGCCCAGCCCCAACCCACCGGGTATCAGCCAGCCCAGGGGGGGATGCTCCAGGTCCCCAAGAGTGCTCCCAACTCCCCACCCCAGGTGGTCCCAGCTCCCCAGAGTGCTCCAGCACCCCAGGGGGATGCTCTGTCCCATCAGGGGAATGCTCCAGCTCCCCAGGGGTGCTCCCAGCCCCCCCAGGACTCGGCCCCTGGCCCTGGGTGCGTGGTCCCACATGTGCAGTCCAGGCGTCGTCGCCGCAGGGCTGTGGCAGCCCGTGGGCCTCCCTTCACCGTCCCAGCCTCCAGGCATCGCTCAGGCATAGGATGACAAAGGGAAGCTCACAGGGGGCAGGGGGCCGCGGCCCCACACTCCTCCAGCCGAGCACTCCTGCAGACGGAGGAGAGAAGTAAGCCAGGAGGGGAGGGAAGGGGGCAGGAGCCTGGGGGGGCTGGGGGATCCCCAGCCTGCGCTGCAACTGTAGGAGGTGAAAACCAGCCCATGGATCTCCCCAGCGTGACCCACCAGCCCTGGCGCTGCTTGTTCCCAACTTGGGGATGCGGTGGGCGTGCAGGGTGGGAGCAGGGCCATGCGCCCAGGCAGTGCTGGCGTGTGCAGGTGGGTGTGGATGAACGTGTGGGTTTGCCTGTGCAAACCCAAGGGGGTGAAGAGCGCAGCACCGAAAGGGCAGCACAGGGGTACACAAGCAGGGTCGCACATACACGTGTGTGCACACATGCCTGTACCAGGGTATGCACGCGTGCATGCACAACTGTGTGTGTGCGTGTGTGTGGCCGTGAATGCATGCACAAGCCTATGCAGGTGTGCGTGTGCGCAGGTCACCATGTGCTCAGGTGTCAGTGTACAAATGTGAATACCTGTGTGCATGTCTGCAGGCACATGCATCTGTGTGCGCACACGTGTGTCTGCACATACATGTGTGTGGCTGTCTGCACGCGTACGCGCGTGGTGCACAGCTGGGTGGGTCCAGCCCATGGTTGCCCACCCGCAAAGGCCAGGCTCAGGTACCCTTCCCAGGACTTAACCTTGCCCAGGGGGACCTTGGGGACCACTGGGCACCCGCCACCCCCCAGCCAGCAGCGCAGGGTGGTGGGTGCCCCCCACGCTCCCTCCTCCCTGGGATGTGATGCCACACTCGATGCCTCTCACCAAGGAAGCACTGGCCAGTGTCTGGGTGCAGCTGCAGGCACGCTGGGATGCTCGCAGCCCCTGTGCTGCTCAAGGAGCATGGACAGACGGGCTCTGCTCCCCCAGACCCGCTGCCATCCCTGCCCCCAGCTGTCCCCCACCAGCCCCAGGTCGCTGCCTCACTCACCTGGCAGGGCAGAGCCAAGGGCTGCTGCCAGTGCATCCTCTCCTCTTCTTGTCCTTTCCTGTCCCCTTCCCTCCATCTTAGCCAGCGCTGTGCAGAGCCCCTCACCCTGCCATCCCTCCTCCAGCGCCCTCCCCTCTCCCCAGCCCGACCACAGATGGGATCCTTCCCCTCTGCCCTTTTATACCATCTTTGCTCATATGACAAGCACGTGAAAAACCAGAGCAAAGCTTGGAAAAAAGCTCCTTAAGACGCTTTAATTCAGTTTCCTGGATCCCATGACTGAGCTCGGCCTCTGAACAGGGTCTCATGACCGTGGGACGCAGGCCCCGGCCATCAAAAGCCTCATTTATGCCCCAAAAGAGACTTAAACCCCTCCTGGCGCGTCACCCAGTGAGCCCGACGTCCCCCATGCCCGACCTCGGCCACAGCCCCATCTGCACCGGTGTGGTACCTCTGCCGAGGGCTCATGACAGCAGGAATCCCCCCTGTGGGACCCCTGGGACATCCCACACTTTTTCCCCTCTCACAGCCATTGCACGCGGGCACACGTGGGCACACACCGAAGCCCCCAGCCCAGCCACGTGCCTGCGACTGCAGCGACAGCAGCAGGAGCTGCCTGTGCTCCCGCTCTTCTGGCTGGGGACTTCAAAAGGACCTGGGGGGACGCCAGCACTGTCCCCTCTGCTGCGGCTGCTGGAGGGACTCTGGGACACTGCCTTTGCCATGCTGAGACCGAGGTTTTGGCAGAGCCCCCCTCCAGGCACCAAGCGCCATCCAGGTCTGGCCCCCACTCAGCCCCCTTCCCGCCCTGTCCCTTCCTGGCACTCCCAGCCGTGCCACCAGCAGTGGGGACAGAAGTACCATCCCAGTGGTTTGCAGCCAGTCTGGCCCCACTGGTGGGGGATGCTGCGCGCAGGACCCCCGGGGCAGGTCTGGCTCATGCCTTCTGGGGACCCTGCAGCTCACGTATGGATTAGTGCTTCTCCCTCCCTCCTCGCTCCAGCTGCCGGTGCCCAGGTGAGGATGGAGCCTCAGTTCTCCCTGGCCAGGAGCAGGGAAGGATCCAGACCTAAAAAGCCCGGATCCCTAACAACGACGGATCACAGCCGTGCATCATGGAGGCAGCAGCCAGCAATGGTCGGCTCACCGGGATCCAATACATGCAAACTGCATCTAAATTTTGAATATCAGGCTGAGATTTTCTATCTTTTTGCCTTTTTTTTTTTTCCCCCCCTATAAACTGAGACATGATAAATACAAACTCAAGCCACCACGACATCGCCCTGAACCCAAGCACAAGCTCTGAGACGTCCTGCCGGCAGTGCAGAGCTGCTCTAAAGCATCCGCAGCTCGACAGGAAACAGGCAGCAGTAAGAGGATAAAAATACCCTCGGTGCAAACAAAACATCTCTATGTCGGGATTAGGACACCGTGGGCTGCTCCAGCTCCACTAATCGGGGCCGGGGCCGGAGGGGAACTGGGCTGGGTGACCCTGGTGGCTTTGGCTTCCAGCACACGTGTGAGCTGAAAGCTCTAAAATCACCCCGTGCCGGGGATGGGAGGGGAGCACGGGGGGATGCTCAGGGAGCAGCCAGACATCCCAGCTCCTGGACCCTGAACCCCCTCTGCAAAAACCCCAGCACCCAAATCCGCTTCTGGCTTCTGCAGAGCCCCAGTGCCGAGGGTCCCCCCTCCTCACCGCAGCACCCTGCCTCGGTCCTGGGGGGAAGGTGAGGGGTGTGGGGAGCTGGGGGTCCCATGCCCCCCCGGCCCCGTGGCTGCCACCCACAAACAATAGGTGCATTTGAGCGCTCCGTGTGTCAAATGCAAGGCCCCACCACAGGCCCCTGAGCCCCCCACCCCCACGAGCCGCCTAAGGAGATTATCGCTCCTCACATGAGCCTGTGGGCCCCACGGGGGAGGAGGGGACACGGGGCGACAGGGACAGGGAGGGGGGAACCGGTTTCCTGAGAGCCCCACGAGGGTCCCTGTGGGCACGGGAAGGGACAGAGGGATGCTCTACTCTTTGGCAAAGGCAAGGGATGCAGGAAAACACACGGACACTCTGAACAGCTCTTTCGGGGTGATTTCGGAGCAGCCATCAACCCCCAAAAGCACAAAGCCGAGCGCCCTGCCGCTCTGTGGGGCAAACACCCTGTCTGCTGGCAGAGGCCAAGGCGGGATGCCCCCGTGCCTGCCTCTGTGGCCAGCACACACCAGGAATCACAGAGTCCCCTGGGAGCCCGGGGCACAGCTGGGCACAGAGTAGGTCAAAACAAAGCTGTGCTCACCCCAGGGTCACCCTGCCTGCTCAGGACCATGCTGTGTGCCTCGCCATGCTGGCCCTGGCACACCGGCAGACCATGGGGATGTCCCCCTTCCCCTCCCTGCAGCACACCCGAGGCCCCACGCTCCTGCTCCTAGGAGGCTGAGACCTCCTAGGTCCTCCACCTCCCATGGGAACCCCTAATGAAACAGGGCAGGGGCTGGCGGGGGAACAGGCTCCCGTTGTCCCCACAGCCCGATTCGAAGAAGCAGACCTTTGCAGCCCAATCCCAGGAGCCCAAGGGCTCCTTCCCCATCTGCTGGCACCCTGGGGCTGCCCAGTCCCCAGAGGAGGGTGACAAGCGTCAGGGATCTGGCCAAGTGCAATTCAGCAGAGACATCGGCCAGCAGGGAAAGCCAAGGGGCTGGAGCCACATGGGCTGGGGCTGGTCCCCCCAGCAGGGTGATGGAAAGGCAGCCCCAGGTGTACCCAGGGAAAGGGTGCACACGGGTAAAACGTTAAACCTCTGCTCTTTATTTGGTGCCTGGTTTCCTTGCCCCGTTTCCCCGAGCGCACTGCCTGCGAGTGAGATGGAGAAGGTTTTCTAGGGATGACCTGAACGCGGGGAGCGCTCTGAGAAGGCAGAGCAGGGGGCACCTCCTCCATGTATCCCCAAACTCCCCTTGGGACACAGACACTAGGCACCCCACCGCCACCAGCGCTGATCCCGGGAAAGCGCCATTGAGAGCAGGAACTGCCACCTCCTCCGTCCCGCCCCGCAGCAATGGCGGGGAGGGGGCTGGGCCCCCAGCCCCTCTCCAACTCGCCTTATTGCTATAGTCAGAGCAGCAGAGCGGCCAGGAGGAATTCAGGAGTTCGCTGGTTTAGGAGGGGGGATGAGGACACATCCGAAGCCAAGGGTACACCATCAGGTGGGTGGGCTCTCATCTTTCTGAGGAAGGGGGAAGGAGCTGCCGTCTCTTGCCAGCCCGGCCGGTGGTGCCAGCAGCGCCGGGGCTGACACCGGGAGGGAGGAGAGTTGTGCTTGCGTCCAAGAGGAAAATGCACCATCTGCTCCAGGGCATCCTGCCCTCTCCCGAGCCCGGAGCTGAGGTTGTACAAACTCATTGCACCTCCAGCAGCAGGGATTGGGGAGGGACACTGGGAAGAGAACTGGAGAAACAGGCAGAAACCCCCTGCCCGTCCCCCTGCCCTGCTAGTTACGTTGGCTGGGCAGCTCCTGGGAGATGAATTTTCGAAGGCGCTCGAGGTACTGGCTGTAGAGTTCAATGTCATTGTGCCCAGCCCCGTCCACCCACAGCGGCTCCACAGCCTTGGGGCAGCGTTCAAAGAGCGCCAGGCCATGGGAGAAGTCGATGACTTCATCCTCCGTGCCGTGGATGATGAGGACAGGAGAGGTGATTTTGGAGATCTTCTCGATGCTGCAAAGAAAGTGGGTGAAGAAGAGATGAGAGGCGGGGTAAGTACAGGGATCATGGCACTCCCTCCTGCCCCCCAAAACTTATTCCCTCGGGGAGAGGGACCAGGAAATGCTCTTTGATCACAGCAGAGCATGGGGACATGGAGCTTCTGCCAAGGATGACCTCCAGGACAAGGTCTTCCCTGACATGACAGACAAGGACCAGACACAACAGCCCCATGGGACCCAGGCAGGGCTGACAGTAACCGCTGCAGGACAGCGTGGACGCAGGCCCTCCCCGCTCAGGATCAGCCATGCCAGGCTTTGAGGAGTGGAAGCACGGCTGTTCTCAGCCCGGCCCCGGAGGCCACGGGGACGTAGAGCGTGGGCTGGTGGCTCCCCGCCACGGCTTCTGGCTCGGGGACCGTCTCTCGGGCCCTGCTGGCCCGGCTACGAGGAAAAGGCAAAGCAGGAACTCATCCCACCTCAGTGCTGCTTTTCCATGCCACTGCCTCTGCCGTCTGCAGAGGGGGGGAAAAAAGGCCAAGAAATTACTCCTGGGGTGGAGAAGGGTCCCAGGGGCACCTGGGATCACCCTTGTGATACACTACAAGGGGCCAGTGGCACAGCCCCAGAGCTGGCAGGCAAAGACACTGGACAGGATGGCCAGGAGGTGATGCCACCAGGGGACTTGGGGTGCACACACCATCAGGAGAAGGCACGGTGACCCCAGTGAGAGTTACAGCCCCCCAAGATGGGGTGAAATGCAAGGCAAGAGGATGCCGATGGGCACGTTTAAGCCCATCATTGGAAAGAGACCCAGTTTTCACCACAACCCCTCTTCATGGCCAGGGCTGGTGTCCAGGACAGAGCTGGTCTGGGCACTGACCCTCCAGAGCTGACCCTGTCCCTTCTCCTCGGGCCACTCACTTGGGGAAGGCATCGAACCAGTAGGTCTTCTTGGTCTCAGGGAAGGCGACTCTCATGCCAGAGGTGAGCGGGGAGTGGAGCACGATGGCAGCACACTCGTAGCGGGAGGCCAGATCAACTGTGGGCACTGTGCCGATGCTCTGTCCATATAAAATAATGTTCTCCGGGCTGATCCCATATCTGGAAGAGGGCAGGTCAGGTCAGCACCCAAGCACCAGAGTCACAGTGCCAGGAGATACAGCCCAGGGGATCACCCTGCTCTGGCCACAGCACCCTGCAAGGCTTGCTGGGGCCAGGGGGAACAGGGCTCTGTCCCCCCTGCCTTTCCCTCACAGCTGGGCCCAAAGCAGCTGCCCTGCACCCCCGGCAGGACCAGGGAGCAGCCGGGGCTGAGCTGCCAGAGGAGCTGTGGGGGGTGTCAGGGCTCACCCTCGGCAGGAGCAGGGTTCCAGGCAGGCTCGCAGCCGCACAAGGCAGCCCCCAAGTTCCTGGGTCACGCTGCGAGCCTGGCCACAGGGCAGGGGAGGCAGAGCCCATCATGGGGCTGCACCTTGAACCTGGCTGGGGAACCAGGGCTGAGCACAGCCTGGGGAGAGCCTGGGAACGGCAAGATGGGGAGCACAGCTTGTGCCAGCACCTCCAAGCAAGGTCATACCCCTGCAGCATCCCAGCCCCTCCAGGTCCCCCAGCCTGCTCCCCTGCAGCTGCTTTCCAGCCACCCCTTGCCATTATGAGTGGCCCGGGTTCCCTCTCTGGGAGATTTCCTGTTTTCCAGACTGCTGGACCACAGGGTTTTCCTGGCGGCAGCATGGACATCCTCCCTTCCCCCTGCCAGGCACCCAGCTCACCGCGTCCGCAGCGCCTGCCACGCAGCATCGATGTCGGAGTAGAGGTTCCTCTCGGAGGGCTTGCCCGTGCTCACGCCGTAGCCTGAGTAGTCATAGGAGAAGATGTTGCAGTTGATGCGGGTGCCCAGCCCGATATAGAAGCTGCTCATCTGCCCCAGGTCCACGGCGTTGCCATGTGAGAAGAGCACCGTGTATCTGCAGCACCGAGGAGAGACAGGCACAGCAGGTTAATCGTGGATTCTGCGGTGCTGCTGCACTGCCCAGCCCCACCAACAGCTCAGGGATGGATGTGCCTGGGCAGCACCAGCCGGGACATCAGCTTGGGAGGCCAAAACCCAAACCCCAGGACATGAAGGGCCAACGCTCCTCTGGCCATCAAGGAGGGTCCTCGCAACGCCCCCAATCCGATCCTGGAGATACCCAGACACACTCCTTGCCACCCAGGGCCAGGGGCTTGCTCCCAGCAGAAACAGGCAGCCCAAAGGCAGGATGATTCTGTTCAAGTTTCTGAGTCTATTTTTGGTAAAAAGCTCAGGATTTGGGGCCGTTTGCCCAATGGGGATTTCAAGTAAGAGTTCTGACAGCAGATTTTTTTCTCTCCTGAGTCTGGCAAGACACCAGGCACTGGGAGAGAAGTGAATTGTGGGAGTGACAAGGCACAAGAAATTTCCACCATAAGGGGAAAAACAATGTTAATCATAAAAATTAACACTAATAGCAGATTGATGGAAGCTTGGCTCTCTTCTGCTGGAGGGAGGGAGCAGGACCCACTCCATGTTGAGCCCTCACAGTTGGTCCGAGAGAGGTCTGCGGCCAGGTTGAGCCTCTGTGTCCCAGCCTGGACACCGCAGGAAGGGAGGGGGTGGCAGGATGGGCTGGGGGTGGGGAAGACAGACAACAAGCGAGACCTGATGCCCCAGGGGGTTTGGCCAGATTCCCCCCAGCCTGGAGCTGTCCCTCCAGCCCTGCAGCCTGTGCTTAAACAGCCGCTCCTGCAGGCTGGCTGGGAGCGGGGCCAGCACCGAGCATCGCTGCAGCATGGCGCAGGCAGGTGGATGTGCAGGCAGAGCAATCCTGCCACTGCTCTCCTCTCTCTGGGAACCCATGCAGGGACAGCAGACATCCCCATGGGCAGCCTGCAGAGCCCTCTAACATCTCTCCATCCCCTGCAAGAGCCACCCTCCTCACCCCCAGCCCACTCAGTGGCTTCAGAGCCCTTGGTGAGCTGGGGGCTGCTCCAGGCTGCACTCCCCTGTGCAGGGGTCTCTGCGGATGCCGTTCCTTGGAAGGCGCATTGCTCCCAGGTGGATACCAGTGGGGGAGCTGGTCAGCTGGGGTGGTGCAGGCTTTGCGACCTGGCCTCCCTCTGCACCTGAGCCCCCAAGCTGTGCCACCGGCTCGGGGAGCAGCTCCCAAGCCCCCTCCCGTCCCCTAGTGCTTGGTCACCAGCAGCCGGGAGGTGGTCTCCACCTCACACCCCAGGCTGCCCCTCTCCAGCTTCCCAGTTTTCAGACCCACGGGAGTGACCAGCAGCAGGTTGTGCCTAAACACCTCCTGGCTTTCACTCCTATCGCCCTTCCCCTTGAGGAATCAAACATGCTCGTGAATGAGACTAAAAATGCAGCCCCAGTTGCCCGCAGGGGTCTCCTGGCTGGCACAGGCTCTTGCCCATCCACATGGTCGCTGCAGGGCTGGGGATGGAGGCTGGGGTGCAGACCCCTCTGGTGCTCACCAAGAGCTCACTGCACAGCTGGAGCATGTTGTATCACTGGCGTGTCATCAGGAGGGATCTGCGGGACTGCCTAAGGAATCCCTACATCCCTGTAGCCTCCGGCTTTGCCTCCACTCCCTGCTTAATCCCATTCCCGGCTGCAGCCACAAGCCAGACTGGTCCCAGGAGCTGAGCTCACCCGCCCCGCAGGATGCCTCTAAACCCCCATGGCAGGGCCGGCTCCTTCAGCGAGGCGCCAGGTCGGGCTGGGTCGAGGAGGTGGTGCTCAGCTGAAGGAGAGAAGCGGGCAGGATGGCACGCTGCCTCACCAGCGCCTCACCAGCCTGGTACCAAGCGGCTGGGGTCAAACAGCCAGGCTGGTACATCCAGGGGCAACTCACCTGGCACCTGGCACGCAGCGGACGTACATGCAGCCAACGCGGTTCCCCCGACTGCTTTTGGTGACGAACACCTCAATGTTGTCCAGCTCCCGCTGGGAGTACTGGAAATCCGCCCGGTCCTTCAAGTGCAGCTTCCACCGCCCCGCAGCGCCGCCTCGCAGGGAGCCCGTGCTGGTGCTGCCCACAGGCTCTGGCTCGGGGACCACGGCATAGGTGGGCTCTGGGGGCAAGAAGGCCAGTTTGGCAGCGATGCGGCTGGGGCAGGGGGGACAGCAGAAGAGGCAGCAGAGTTGGCTGATCGACAGCCCGTTCATGACGGCAGCGAGGCAAAAGGCAGCCGCGTCTGGAGCGAGGGAGGATCCAAATCGGACAGAGGCCGGGAACGACGACAGCCTGGAGAGGCCCCGTCCTCAGCTGGCCCTCGGCACAGCTGCCGCCAGCAGCCCACTGTGGGCCGGGGTGCTGGTCGGGGCTGGGGTGGCCGCCATCCGTCCGTCTGCGGGCAGCAGCGGTGGCCTGTGGGCAGGACACGCAGCAGTGAGGGCTCTGCGCTGGGCACCCCCCAGGCACGCGTGACCCACAGCCGGGGACAAACACGCACCTCCCCAGCACACCCATGCGCTGGCGAGCACAGGCACCGCACCGCCTCTAGCCGAGGGGCGCACCGTCCCATCCCTCCCCTCCCCCAGCCCCCACACTCACACTGAACCCACGCAGCCCCCCAAAACCAAGCCTCCTTCAACACTTCCCAGCCCCCGCACCAGGCCCACGCTGAGGAGGCGAGGATGTTGGGCGCAGGATGATCGCACACATACACACGCTCCACAACAGCCGCGTGGTCGGTGGGACGAAGGATACAGCCCCCCCTGGACCCCCCAACCGCCGGCACAGGCCCAGCCACACTGGCGTGCAGCAGGAGCGCTGAGCTCCCAAAGAAAAAGGGGAGGGGGAAGAAAGGGGAGAGGAGAGGGGAAAAAAAAAAAAAAAGCAACTATTTTCTGCAAGTTTGGGCACAGGCTCGCACTGAGGAATGTCAAACCAGCCCACACCCCGAGGAATTTGCTCCATCTGCTTCCGAAGGGCTGGGAAAGGGGAGGAAAGGGTGGAGGGGGGCTGCCCGCCCAGCGGGAGGAGAAGGCAGGCAGCACCAAAATATGCCAAAATATTCAGAGAGAAGGGATGCCCCGTACCGCGGCCCCGCTGCAGGCCCTGTGCTGGGGGGGCCAGGGCTGGGCTGGGGTCCCCCTCCTGCCGGTGACCACAGTGGTGCTGGGGCCGGCACACAGCAGCCCCGTGTCCCCCCAGTTTGGTGGAAGTGGACGGGGTGTCCGGCGGCCGCACACCTGCACGGGCACGTCCCGGCGTGGGTCCACGCAGGCAGAGCAGGCAGCCGCTGGCAGCGCAGGCGCCGTGGGTCACACTCATGCCGTGTGTCACGCTTGTGCCGGGCCAAACCCCAGCACCCGTGGGGCTGGCACCCCCGTGGGCAGGTACCCCTGGGGGGCTGGCACCCCCGTGGGTCTGGCATCCCTGAGGGCAGGTTACCCCAGTGGGCAGGTACCCCTGTGGGGCTGGCACCCCTGGGGGCAGGTTACCCCCCATGGGCAGGTACCCCTGTGGGACTTGGCACCCTGTGGGCACATAACCCTGGGGGGCTGGCACCCCTGTGGGCACGTTACCCCCATGGGCAGGTACCCCTGGGGGGCTGGCACCCCCATGGGGCAGGCACCCCTGCCCTCGCCCCACAGCCAGCATGAGGGACCAGATCCAGACCCCCAAGCTAACCCCCCGCATGGCGTGGGGCTGGCTCCATGCTACACACACCCCGCTGAGCCCCCCCCCCGCCAACAATCACTCCATGGCCACAGCAGGAGGATCCACACTGCACCCACCCACTCACTTGACCTGAGCAGGCCACCCAACACGCTGACCCACACGGGATTCCCCCCCCCCCAGTGACTGGTGGGTGCCCCCCACCCCACCAGTGACCAGTGTGGGCCTCTCCTCTCCACTGACAGGCATGGGAACCCCCCACCCCACACACAGTGACTGGCGTGGGCCTCCCACCCCCCACTGGCTGGGGAGAGGGGGGTCCCACACACACTGACCTGTGTGGGCCCCCCCTACTGAGTGAGTGCCCCCCCCCCAAACACACACACTGACCCATATGTGCCTCCCCCCACCACCTTCCAGGCACAGGACCCCCCACCCCACACACACCAACTGGCATGGGTGTCCCCCACCATGGGCTGCTGTGGGAGGCCCCCCTAAATTGACCTGTGTACCCCCCCTCCACTGACTGCTGTGGGACCCCCACCACTTACCAGTGGAGATCCCCGCCCCTGCTGACCAGCGTGGGCCTCCCACCCCACTGCCAGGCATGGGATCCCCCACCCCACACTTGCTGTCCCCCCCCCCCCAGACTGCTGCAGGCCTCCTACACACCAGTGGTAACTGGTGTGGGACCCTCCTCAAACACATGCTGCCTCGTGGGACCACCATGCCCCTCCATTGACCGGTTTGCCCCCCCTCCTCAAACACTGCCCTGCGTGGGCCCCCCCCCCGACTGCTGTGGCCTCCCCCCTCACTGCCCCGTGTGGGACCCTCCCTCAAACCCACACGCCGCCGGGTGGGACCACCGCGGGCCACCCCCCGGACTGGTTTTCCCTCCCCACACACACACACAAACACTGACCTGCGTGCCCCCCCCCACCGCTGTAGGCCTCCCCACACCCCCCACCGCCCTGTGTGGGCCCCACTCCCTCCACCGACCCATACGCCCCCACTCCCCACACACGCTGACCCCCGCGGGCCCCCCCCCGACAGCTGTGGGTCCCCAAACACAGACCCTGAGCGGCGTGGGGCCCCACCGTCCACCGCGGGGCCCGACAACCCACCGCCCCCAGCACACGCTCATGCCCCCCGCGTCCCCAGAGCCCGGCCGAGGCAGGGCCGTGCCCACCCCCCCCCGTACCTGGGCATGCTCCGGCCCGGGCCCCCCCGCGCTCGGGGCTGCCGAAGGGACGGGCGGCCGCTGCGGTCCTCCGAGGCGGGGGCGGCGCTGCACAGCGGCCCGCCTGGCCCCGCCCGCTCCCGCCCGGAAGTGACGCCATCTCCCCGCCCCCGTTGCCAGGGGAACGGCGCGGCCTTGCCCGGGGCTGCCCGCCCCTGGTGGCCGCCGGCGCCAAGGCGGGGGTAGGTGGGCGAACCCACGCACGGAGCCCCACACACGTCCCCCTCCCAACGCCCCCCGGGCTGGATAGGGGGAGCAGGGGGGCGGCTCGGGCCCGCGCCGGAGCTGGGGTCCCACCTGGGTCCCAGGCGCCAGCCCAAACCCCCTTTCCTTCCCCTCCCCGGGTCACAGGCCGCTCCAGGCCCCACTCCAGCCCTGCACACGCCGGTAGGGAAAGCAGCTCCCCCGCCACGGCCCCCTAGGGCTAAGGGAGAGTTTGGTCCTCTAAGGGGACAGGGGACAGCCTGTGCACCAGGGTGGTGGGGACAGAACCTGGGAGTCTGGGTGCCAGCACCGGGGGACTCCAACCCCCACCAGCACCAGGCAAGGTTATTTATTATCCATGGGGAAACTGAGGCACGGAGCCCCACAGCCACCCAGGAGTGCCCCGAGCTGAGCTTTTGCCGGCGTGCAACACATCCAGGCCCATAACAAACCATCCACAGCATCCAAGCAAACTAGACTGTATTAATATTTACACTTAGGAAGAGGAAGGAAATAAAGAGGAAAAGGTAGGTGGTGGAGAAGCAGGTGGCTGCCCTTTAGCCGCGTGGGCTTTCCCGTTGCATCCATGGAAGCTGCTTCCCGTCCCCAGGGGCTCGCGACCTTCATGTGAACGCCAGGCAAAAGGGGGGGGGGTTGCAGTTTCTCCCGGCTTCCTCCCAGGGAGCGATGGCTCATTCTCAGCAAAAACCTCGACGGTGAAACAGCCTCGCCACGCAGCGCCGCGCTCCCAGCCCGGGCGTATCCTAGCACTAAAACGTGCTGCCACTCGCGTGCTCCAGACGTGACACCAATATGCCCCAGAAGCAAAAACCTGAGGAAAAGGCTGGCAAGAGCCAGCTTCGCCTCCGCTCCACGCCAGCAGGGGATTTGCATTGGTTTTGGAGGTCTGAATCTTCCCAGTAACGCCGTATGATGGCAAGTGCCGCAGGGCACACACCACTTTGGCTGAAATCAGATGGGAAAAAGGAAACCTTTGGAATGACCCCACTGCAATCACTGTGGCAGAACTGCCACAAGCAGGGGAGGGAACTGGCCCTTGGAAGGAGCTGCCGTGATTTCCCCAGGCTGCCGGTTCAGCCCCTGCAGCTCCGCTCTCTTGTACGAGCCACCACTGAGGGAAACACTTCCAAAGCATGGGACGGCCAGAAGTGGGCCAGAG